>NC_069070.1:3960000-4585000 GCF_025698485.1 Gossypium arboreum
ACCCCCATGTTACCAGTTTCATCCTGTGGTGGCAATTCAACTGATCTATCTACATTCAATTCAGAAGTTGAGCTAGGCTGGTTGTGTCCAGATATGAATCCCGCCCCTACATCATCTGAAAGCCCAACAAGACGTTCTGAAGGTTCAGAACTTTGCTGCTTCGGAAAACCCATTTAGACACAAGCAGTCAGGTTGAAAATTGAATGAGACTAAATGAAACTATGGTACTAATATATAGCAGCAGAGTAACTGGAAAGGAAGGAGCATAGGAATATAGCCCAAAGATACCTGATTCGGCAATAAGAAAAGCCTTGATGCCTCATTGATCTCTGCCAATATGTTCCTGAAGGCTGCCCACCCTTCATCCCTGGTACTTCCTGCTGGTACAATAATGGTACTGCGGTTTCTGCTCACAGATGCTTCAGACACCTTTACAGATAATTTCATTAGAGAAACATTTTTTTTTTCAAAAGATGAACTCTTACTTTTGACTTTTCTAATCCTCCAAACAATACAAGTTAATACAAAGAATAAAAAACAAGATATGATACTTACTTGCAGGGAGAGATGGTGATGGGGTGCAGTGGGGCGCTTTTTTGCCCGTCCCAACTCCAACCAGATAATACACCAACATAACCCGACCCCGACCCAATCCGAAATTAAATATTAATATATGTACCCCAAACCTGACCTGAAAAATCAAAGCTATACCTGATTCTGACCCGACCTGATATACCAAAATTTTTAATTTTTATCAAAATAGAATAATATTTTTTAATGATATTATTAATTGTTCTCTAGGTATAATTATGCTAGAGCAAATATTAATTTAAATTTTATTATATATTTTAAACTGATATTATACATACAAAGGTATTTTAATAATTATTCTAGGAATACAAAGGTATTTTAATAATTATTCTAGGACTAAGTGGGCTTTTCCTAAACCTGACCCAACTAATTGAAGAATTAGACCCAACCTAAACCTGGGCCGATAGTCGAAACTTCTCACGTCCAAGTTTTCTTGCCATCCCTATTAGCAAGGAAAAGAGTCTATAAAGTCTTGAGTAAAAAATAAATAAAATTGAGCACTAAGGGAAAAAGTGCAACCAATTGAACCTTCAAGGACAAAAAAAACAATTGAGCGCTCTGTCGACTGATTTGACAGTTAGCAAATATTGATGCAACTGATGGAAGCAACGAGAAATTGGCATGTGGCCTGCCACGCGGATAAGTATGCCACATCAGCATACATCAAAAAAATTCTGAGCTCAACTTGGATGACTTTTACCTACTCACATCTAGACATTTACTTAAATATAGTCTCTAACTCTAGTTTTCCACCATTGGCATTCCCTACATGCTAACCAAATAAAAAGTTACAAGAGTAACAAGAGTTTCCCAGGACAAACTATAAGTACATATTTGACATTTTCATCTAATTTCTCTCATTTATTTTGTGAACTCCATCTTCAAAGATAAGGGACTAATTTCTCTCATTTATTTTGTGAACTCCATCTTCAAAGATAAGGGACTAAAGAGAAAATACGTTTTTGCTTAAAGCCATACTCAACTTTGTCTAGTCCTCTCATAGAAGGTTCTCACAAATAGGCATCACATAATCTAAAGAACAAAATACAAATTGCAAGGCATTAAATCAACATGTTGCAATGTTAATAGTAGATCATTCCCCACATGTAATTAGGAGAGGTAACGTCTTAAATTTTTTGGACACCAACAAACTTACATATGAAGCATCTTTTGTTATACAAGCATAATCATTGGATTGGTTACATTAAAACTTTTACCATGTGAAAGTAGATTTCTTACTTTTAATTGTTTCTATGGCATTGTTTGTCAAGTGGGTGCCAAAAGGGATGCTAATTCTTTAGGATTTTTCTAGAATAGTTTTTAGCATATAATAAGCACATGCTATTATCACCATTTTCATGCAATATTAATAATGTTGGTTTTTCTTATTTCCTTGAGAGCCAAAACAAGTACCTTTCTATTTTCACAAGTTGTTTAGTCATGTAGTAGCCACTTTACGTCCATTCTGCAAAAGTTGGTATTAAAGCTTGTAGAAAGAGATATCAATTGGTTGGTTGATAATAAACTTCATGTCCAATAGAAGAAGACTTGTTAAATGAATTGCATTCTACAAACTTGACAACTTGGTAGAATAACTACCATAGTATAAAGCTCAAACAAGGTACAAACGAATTCATCTTTGACAAGACTCAGAGCTCAAGGTAGCTCAAGCTACAAATATTTCCACCAAAGCATAATGTTTAGAGAAGAGAAGAGGATTATTCCTTATTGAAAAAAAACTGTTGATTTTATTGTCATCTAGCTCAAGGTAGGAGAATAGAAAACCTGATTTAAGCTCTAATTAAGATGGCCAAGGAGCAAAAGGGGAAAACAAAAGCTGCGGTTGGGAAGAAATTCAACAAACTAAAAGAAAAAACTTGTGTAATTTTCCCCAAATTCATTGCTACAAATCCGTCAATCAAAAAGTTCTCTAGTTTATGAAGACGAAGTGGCAATCCCTTTGGTTCAATGGATTTCTCTTCCATGGCTACCCATCTCCATTTTGTTTGACATTTGGGTCCTTTCTAAATTAGTTAAGTCTTTTATGAATCTATATTCATTTTTTTGGAACTATATTGAAATGTATGCTCTCAAGATTGGGATCAAGTCACCAAATGAGTAACACAAAAATCATATTCAAAGAAAGGGTCTTTAGCCTTACTCTCATTTCTATTTTTGCCTACAGTTGCATACATATCTTTAAAATACTAGAACTTTCAACTTGTTTTATTCATGAATAATTACCTCTCAAATAGGTTTCTAACTTAGGAAATAAGATGCAAAACCCTGATTAAATATTCTAGCAAGGAAAACAAAAATGACAGAAAAGAATCCTAATGGTCAAATTCTGTTATTAGTCCCTATACTCTATGTAAGTTGTGGATTTAGTTTTTGGACTTTAATTTGATAAACTTTAGTCCATGTACTTTTTGAATTGGTCAATATTAGTCTCCGTACTTTTTGAATTTTAAAATTTTAATCCTAATCAAACAGAAATAGTTAAATTTGTTTGGTTTAATTCTTCTATTAGTCCTATACTATGCGTAAAGTTGTAGATTTAGTTTATATTCTCCAACTAGATTATTCTTGATTACTATATTTTTTAATTTTGAAATTTCAATCTTGAAGTTAAAAAGTCATTAAATCCATTAACTGTTTTTTTTTTTTTTGTGTGTGTGTGAATAATATGTGAAACTAGTAAGCTGACATGATAATACACATGCGATAATATATTTGTCGCATCAAACTTTAAAAATAACAAAACTTAAGCAATTGTTTGGTTAAGACTGAAATTTGAAAATTTGAAAAGTACAAGGATTAAAAATGATCAAATTAAAGTATATGGACAAAATCTACAACTTACACATAATATAGGGACTAATGACAAAATTTAACCAATCCGAATTATTAGGAAGTTTTATTGAAACTAATGAAGAAATTCCAGGAAATAAAATCAAAATCAAATCACCTTAACGTTACTCCAATCATCGAGAGAAAGCTTGTCCTTAAGCTTGAAGACACAGTTCCATTGTATCCTTTGTTGCCTCCATTAGTTCACTATCTTCTATTCCCAACCACAAGAGCTCTTTTACATTAATGGCTCAACTCATATTGCTGATCGCAATTATAAAGGACCTTTGCAAGTCGTTCAAACATCTCTCCTCTTGTCAGCTTCTTAGCGAAGGTAGAAGGGGCACTGCAAGATGCAGTTGTAGCCTAAGTTTGTATGTCTAAATCATCTTAGTCATTGTTTGTGTAATTTTGGAAGTCTAGACAAAAGTAGGTTTCTTCTGTGGACCCATTTCTACCTGCAATTTTTCTTCAAATGGCCTTGCTAGACTTATCTCTTGAACCAAACTGGCAGGTAGTATAATTCCACATCAAGTCTGATAGGTCAATTAGGCATGCAATGAACAGGTTCAGCTGTTAATTGACTCGCACGAATGATGAGCACACCAAGACTGCTAGAATCGCCATTGGTATTCCTCAACCAAACATGTCTACTTCAAATTGATGAGTTCTCCTAACAAGTTGCCACTCATGGGTGGCCAAAACAAAGCAAACAATATCCATTGAAGATCACCCATGTCATATTTTGTTCTTCCTGTTCCAATTGATAGAACCACATTTGCGCCTCTCCTAAGATGATGAAGGCGACCAACTGAACCTTATCCTATGAGGTAGTATTCCAGTTGGCAAAGGATTTTTCACATCTATGGAGCCAAACAAGAGGGTCATTTGATCCATTGTATGTAGGAAGTCAAGTTTGGTGTATTTAGGCATTATTCCCCCACCCATCCTGCCATTTTGGATTGTCATATATCTATCACTGCTCCTACAGTTGAAAAGAATGCCCAAGTATGCAATCTAGTCGCTGGTGTAGTTTGAAATGCCTTGGTCAAAAGTTTCTGCCCCCTTCCCATGTAAGAAGGTATGAAGCAAGGCCTCAATCTGTTCTAGGTTTGCATCAACTTGTGCCTTTGATGCAGCCACCTGAGCTTTGTACCAAGCTTGAGCCTTGTAGAGCAAGTTTCGAATTTCCTCATCAAAGGTTTTCTCGTTCATGGTGTTTAACTTTGATGCCAAAATTATTATGTCCCAAGTGCCAATTCGAATCAACGAAAGAGTACCAAAAAAATCAAATTAAAAGAAATGGTCTTTTCTCTTATTTTGATTCCTATTTTTGCCTATGATTGTGGACCTCTAACGTGGTTGACTACTTTTAATTTTTTTGAAACTTTCAACTTGTTTTATTCATGAATAATTTACCTCCTAAAAAGAGATCTACAATTTAGAAAATAAGATGCAAAACTGTAATTTCATATTCTAATAAAGAAAACAAAAATGACAATAAAGTATCCAAATTTATTAGGAAATTTTATTTAAACTAAGGAAATTCTTGGAAATAAAGTCATAATCAAATCAGAATCAAATCCCCTAACATGAAATCTTAGTCTTTGATTGGATTGGACTTAGGGAGAGGAAAGGAAAGAAAAGTATGGGAAAATATTTTCCTTTCCTTTGTTTGGATAGAATTTTTAAGTTAGGCGAGAGAAAGTAAGGGAAGTCAAGTATCCTTTGCTTTCCCTTAAAAGCTAAATATTTTTTATTTACCCCAATTTGGGGGGAAAGCTAAGGAAAGGAAAGGAAAACAAAATTTTAAGATGTAAAATATCCTTTTTGTTCTTTATTTCTTTTATAAATAGTTTTATTAAAAGATTATAATTGTAAAATTCATTATAATTAATCATTTTCTTTCCTTTCCACTGTTTATCCAAACAAAAATTGTTAAAATTACTTAACTTTCTTTCCGCTCACTAATTTTAACTATCCAAACAAGATGATAGGTAATTATTTACTTTCTTTAGCTTCCCACTTCTTTCCTTTCTTTTCCTTTACTACATCTAATCCAAACATAGTGTTAGGGTAAAACAAAGGGATTTGCACCTGGAGTGGCTTCAGGGCATTTGAATGCACCTCTTCATCCTTTCATTTTCAAGTCTGCATATCAAGGAAGCTTTGGGTTATCCAAGTCTATGGTTTTACCAATAATATGTTGGGCCTTTTTACTAGTTTCCTTTCTCAAAAAATAAATCTAGCAACTACTTTTTTTGCTTAAAAACAACTAAAGCTTGTGGTTGATTTTTTTTTAGAAGCTTTGCTATGATACTAGCGCTTAAGAAACAATCTCTCTAGAAAAAGACAATCATCAAATAACAACCCATGACATGGGAATTAATATTTTCGAAAGATTAACAAGGGAAAAATAATCCTAGTTGGATAAGTGATGCATGCCTAGGAGGGAAATTTTAATTCATTTAAATTTGTTTTATAAAGTAGAAACATGTGTCAACTTGCAACGAATTTTTAGAGGGGTTCCAGCATATATGGGTTGTTTTATCAACATAGAATCGTAGCCCTTCTTAGCTTTCCAACACATCTTGAAATGAACCGAACCAACTTCAAAGCTCAAGGTATTTTTGTTTTACTAAAGTATGCACGAGCAAATTTTTTTACATAAGTTCAATTATAGAATTATGAGTTTTCAAGTTTTAGATCAGCTTTAGGCTAACTTTGGAATTGAATTTATGATATTTTATGAGACCAATTATTTATTCTAATTATTATGAGCCAAATATGCAACTTTATTAATGGTACAATCGTAACTTGCTTTCTTAAATTTGGATTAGTTTAGCTTAAAAAATTTTATGACTAAGCTTAAAGGCAAAGCAAGGGTTGTTTCCTTATTTTTCATGTAACTTAAGTCTATGTATGGGATACTATGCTTTGTAATTTACTCTTTGAGAGTTTTTACAAGATTTGATTGCTGTTCTTTCTTCAAAAGTGGCAGCAACTCAACCTTCAAGATAATGGTGTTTACTTCTTCACACTCCCAACTTATTTTTCAAGTAACTTAAGTCTATACATGGGATACTATGCTTTGTAATTTACTCTAAGAGCTTTTACAAGATTCAATTCTTGTTCTTTCTTTGAAAATGGCAACAACTCAATTTCAAGATTGTGGTGTTTACTTTGTTCACACTCCAATTAGCAAGAGTTCTCAACCTTAGAGCGTTGGTTAGAGTCCAAAGAATGCTTTGTTAAATTCAATTGAATTCAAAATGGCATAGGAACATCAAAATTCATCATCCATCCACAAAATTGGTTCCATCAATCCATCTTACTTTAATTTTCGGTTCTCTAGGAAGTTCACATTATGGTTCATTAGATAATCAATTTGAATAGATTGACAAAAAGTTATAGTTTATCCTTTCATATAGCAATCTGGAAACAGCTTTCCTTTTGAGGTATCTTACACATAGTAAGATGACACGTAGAGCATCAATGTTTTTCCACTCTTATTAAGTTGTTTTAAAGAGATGCCTTACTAATTCTCTTTAAGTCAAGAAGGTTAAAGGAAAATTTGACTGTAATGACCAACTCAATTCAACTAAAAAGTCTATTTGAGCAATCCAAAGAGGTCAACAACAACAAACTAAAAGTGGCTCAAAACAAACTAACACAAATCCATAACCAATTGCATCTATGGCCTAACGTGGTAATAGTTGAACCAGAACAAAGATCTATTCAGAACCCAAGAAAACCAAGAGAGAATTGACTTGAAGGAAACTTCCTGAACTTTATCAACCTAAAACCTAAAAAGAAAAAGAATCGAAAATAAAAAATGCCTTAATACAAACCTAACTGAACCCATCCAGTTACAACCTTTAATTAAGAAACTAGCCAAGTTTTGGAAGGAATAAACCCTAGAAGAGAAATCTCAAATTTAAGCAATAAGCAACAATCTACAAGTTGATTAAAGATGCAAGGTTCCAGTAAGAAACAATGGTTTTTAATTATGACATTTTTTCTTCTTTTTCTTTTTCTCACATCAAGCAGCCACAATACCCAAAGGAAGTAAAAACCAAAGCCAAAGAGACAGAAACTAGATATTTGAAGCTTCAACACAGCATTGTCATACTCTGAAGTAGAGCTATTAATGCTAACAAGAATGGGTGGAAGAACCAAGCACCAAAGATCCCTTCATAGATGAGAATATTTAATTGGAGAAACTAAGACCATTTCTATGGGAGGAAACTCCTCAGTTCCAACATACATTTTACTTTAAGGAGCGGAAAAGAAGCTGATCCAAGGTTCAAACAGCCATATTTACAATGAAGGAAATATAGACCAAAATCATGGTGCTTGAAAATTGATATTAGGAGCTTCAAGGAAGCCCTTTTGTTGCTAGGAAATAAAAGCATCAATTGATGTTAGATGGCTGACAGAATCAAACTTGACATTTGAACAAGGAATATTGAATTGGAGGAATCCATATCATTCTAATAAAGGAACCATTTTGAGCTGCAACAAACCTTCAGATTGAGGTTATGAAAAAGAAGCTTCATTAGCAAGAAACAGGGAAACTCTCATGCAAAAAGCAATTAGGAATTTCAATGTCTGGTGGAGTATTAAAATTAATTCATCTCAGGTAAAAGGGTTTCCCACTATAGGATTTATTAATGAACCATATGCTCTTGGGTCGAGTTCAAACACCAAAAAAAGTTTCTAGCCTTCTCCCAACTATTATCAATGTGCATTTTGCATGTTGGGTGGCAATCCTATAAGACCTGCTTTAAGCAAGTAGTTCTAATTAAGTCAAATTTCCTAATTCGGGGTTTGTCATTCTCCAGGACCAGTTATTCCAAAGTGTTCTTCTTCCTCTATCCCCTTCTCAAGCTAAGAGGAACCAGGGAATTGAATTTATGGAAGGACTCAAATGCTCTTCTTCGATTAAAAGAAAAAACCATAAACCAGCATCAACTGTCCAGGATGAAATACAACAGATAGTATTCACCACCCTAAATTATCAGAAGGTTAGGGTTCTTGTAGCCGTAATGGTTAACGTTTACAGTGTCAGGTTGGAGACGAATACGAAAGGGTCCAGCATTCGAAGTGATATAAAGCTAAGGTATAGTTATAACAACAGCATAGTTAAGAATGAGATTCTCCAGCACAGTCCAATTTAAGAAGAGATCCGATCCCCAAAACCATTTCTACTAAAAGCACGACATCATATACAGGAAACAGAAGATTGCAGCAAACATTTAGCCAATATATCATTCCATAGGAAAAATATCGACATCAAAAGAGAAAACAACAAGTGGAATTTGAGTCGAGCAAAGAAAAAGAGCAATAGAAAGTGGTTCGGTGAAGGTAAAAGCTTACCTTCAAGAAACGACCCCTCCGGTTCTCGCCAATGTCAAAGTAAAAGACTTTAGTGTCAAGCTGCAATTCCTTCCTGAAGAGGTCGTGGTCGTCGGAGTTGACGTAGTAATTGAAAAGATCGAGGAACCAGGAGATGCCGGAAGAAGGGACGATGATGGTTGACCTGGTAGCCGATGTCTTTTCCGAGATTTTAAGATAACGCCCGCGTGGGTTCTCCTTGAGATCGAAGTAGAACAGCTTGTGTTCTACCTGAAGTGTTTTGCAAACCAGCTCCACATCGTTTCCTCCTCTTTCTCCGCCACCGCCTCCTCTGTCTACTCCGCCGCCACCGCCAGAGTTCCCTTCCATATCCCTTTCTTTCTTTTAGATTTTTTACCAAAAGAAAAAGAAAAAATTATAAGCCTATGATGAGTAGGCTCCAACGTGGGTGGGACTTTCTTGGCGGATGCTGCTACCATAAAACTAGCAAACCAGAAAACTAAAGGCCTAATCCTGCCATAAATTATTATTTTTATTTATTTAAATCATTCACAAATTATCAATTAATTACTAAAATTACGAAATAATTTTATATTATTTAATAATATTTTAATTTTTTAGCTTAATAAAAATATATATACAGTAAGATTTGAATTCACACCAATTACATTAATAAAACTTTAAAATTTTCAAGTTTTACTTTGATATACTGATATAAATTTTTATTTTAATATGCAAAATTTATTATCTTCATCCGAGATATATATTAATAATACATGGTATATACATACATACGAGTGTAATAGAGTTTTTAATTATTATTTTAAAAATACAAAATTTACATGTCATGTCATGAGATTTAAAACTTGTGTTATTTACTTTAATAAAGCATTAACTTTACTATTGAATAAAATTTTATTTTAATATAATATTTATATTTTAACTATATTTTATTACATACATCAATAGTATATATTGATATAATATTGTTGATTAAGTTAATGTGATAAGTCAACTCAACACTAATTTATGATTAATAGTAACACTATGATAAATAATTGTAGTACATTTAATATATTTAATATGATGTATATACTTATTTAAATTTCATTATACACCCAATTTAATTTTTTATTTTAATATTATACATATTTATTATGTTATTATTAATTAGTTTTAAATTATATATTTCATTAATTATTATTATTATTATTATTATTATTATTATTATTATTATTGAAAACACAAAACAACTTAAACTTTCAAACTAGTGCCAAAGTTTTTATTCAAAACATTTTATTTAATGTAAATTGAAATGAAAATGATAATTCAAATAATAAAGTAAAAATATATAGAAATAATTTAAGGGTTAAATTATGAGTTAAGTTAAATAGTGATCTCGATGTTATTTTCGAAACTTATTCAAGTTAAATTACCAATACATGTTGTTATTAAATGAATGAATTAAATATAATGAATTATAATATTTTTTCAAATAAATAATTAAAACCCATTCAACGAAAAAAAACATTAACTTTAATAATTTAATTTATATAACTATAGAGAAAAAGTATAGGATAATTACTTATTTAGCATTTCAACTTTACAAAAAATTATTTTAACTCTTTATTTAATTTTTCGTCTTTTTAATTCTTAAACTTGTGTTTTTTGTCAAATCATGCTAAAATAGATAGAAATTTTAATATTTTTTAATTTTTAATCATCCACTTTAGAGTAATTTAACAAAAATAAATAAATAAATTGAGAGCTAAAATGATTTTTTTGTAAAGTTATAATGCTAAAAAAGTTATTATGCCAAAATAATATCATTAGGTCTGATATTTTGACAAGACTACACAATCCTTAGGCTCCAATTACAAGACTGATTATGAGCTTAAGGCTATGTTTAGAAGCACTTTTACAACAAAAAGAATATTAAACAATAAATTTTTGACTTCTCAAAAGTATTTTTCCCCAAATAGAGAAGTTAAAAATGTAACACCTCAAACTCGGTCTAGACATTATGGCCGAATCTGGCGATGTAACATGGGATGAAATTTTGAAAACTAATTTTTATTATGTTAAAACCGTGTTCGTTTATTACTCTTATTGGTTCCGGAAATTGCTTACTCTTCTAGTCGATAGTTTTAAAACACAATTCGTAGCGGAAGCTTTTGAAATAATTTATTTTAAGTAAAATAGTTCATTTCATGGAAAACCTTGGTTATTAGAAAAACTCGTATTTTGTTATGTTTGAAGTTGTAAGTCCGTAAAAACAGTTAAAATTTTCAAAGTTAAAGCAAAACAGTCCATAAAGTCCAACTAAATAAAAATACCCCATAAACAATAAAACCATAAACGAGAGTTAAGAAGTTTAAATACGTGTGGCCACTGTCGAGTCCTCCGCCTCACTAAACCGTCAGGTCTGAGGATTACCTGTAAAGTTAAAACAGGAGGGGATGAGTTTATGTAAACTCAGTGTGTAATCCCCACAGAAAACATACATACAGTCAATGCATTCTGGGCCTAAACCCATTTCAGTCTCAGTAGCAGTTCGGGCCTTAGCCCATTTCAGTTCAGTATCAAATATGCATAAGGGCTTTAGCCCATCATAGTAACAGTAATGCTACAGTATCAATGAACAGAGTCCTACCCTACTAGCCTCTACACATCATCTCCGTCTAACCCTACACTCCATGTGGGGATTAAATCAACCCACCCATCCCTACACTACAGGTAGTACCGAATGCGGCACAAAACAGTAGTTTGCAGTTGAGCTGCCAATATATTAGGCTTAAAAGCCTTTCAGTACATTTCTTCCAAATAAAATCAACCCAACCCCATACAATGCAACATTGAATGGAATGTCATGTTATTATGCAACCATCAGTCATACGTATACATATATTTATCAGTAATCAGTAATCATGCATAGTTTATCATGCATCACATACACTCAGATCATGCATTTAGGGGTCTAGGTAACGCTTACCTACCCTACAGTAGATAGGTTTACAGTTGACTTGGGCGACCCGTGCAACCCTAGGAATCATTTCAGACAAATGGCCTTACACACCCATGTGGCTTGCCCGTGTGGACCCACACGGCCCAAATTGGCCTTGGCCGTGTGGATCACACAACCTGGCCCAGAATCCTACACTGCCCAAATCAGTCTAGCCTGTGTGTCGCACACGGCCTACCTAGCCATCACACGGTCGTGTCTTGTGCCCATGGTCTGGCCTCGTCGATCATACACCCGTGTTATGGCACACGTCCTACTATACGGGCGACCACAGGCCCATGTGACGTCGACAGTAAGGTTTTTGACTTTCACTGAAACCTTGTTTTCTACGTTTCCGGGTACACACCTGGTATTGTTTCGTAGCGAAAACACTCTTGAGTCTCCTGGAACCTAAAATCGATACCACAAACTTTTCAAAGTCAATAATAAATCTCGATTAAACTAAAATCACGAAACCGGCAGTATTTCAATCGAACGTTAAACACTTACGCAACAACCCTGAATGATTCAGCTACAAGTTTGAACAAGGAGAGCTCCTAACCTTTTGATTCGCTGTTTCCAAAACAAACAAGGGACCCCAATCAACATTTTTTTGAAAAACACAAGCTACTTGATATCAAACCTCCACTTACCAATATTGAAAGGCGAAAGTAAAAACAACAAGAATCTAGGTGTAATGGTCGATAAAATACGAATAAAATCGAAAGGGAGATTGGAAACAAGAAAAACGGCAGAGAGGCAGATACACCAGACTAATGTCAGAATTTTGGAGAAGGGGAGCTAAAATTTAAAAAAAAAAAGGAAATTAATCAGGATAATTCCAACTCCCCATATCCCTCAAATCACTCAACTCACTCCACTACTCAGAACACTTAACCACTAAAGCAGATATACAATTGTGTCACATTTTAGCAAAAAAAAATAAGAATTTTGGGGTGTTACAAAAAAAATTAGTTTTTCTCTCCCAAAAGTACTTTTCAAAGCTTAATTACTTTTTATCTCCCTTCTCTTTCATTTTATTTGCTTCTTCCATTTTCTCCAAGGTATTTATCGCTCTCTCCCTCTCTTTCTTTCTACTCCCCTAATCCTGTCTTCTATGACTTCTCCCCATCTAACTTTCTCGTTTTTCCCTCATTTCAAGTTAAGCTCTTTTTGGTTGTTGCTGAGTTTGGTTACTCCCCATTTCAAGTTAACTTTCTTGTTCCACCTTTGGTTTTCCTCGGTTTTCTATTTGGTTGTTGAGTTTGATTCTTTTGTTGGGTTTTTCTTTTTTCCCCATTTCGCCTTAAGTTTCTCTCAATCTCTTAAAACTCAAATAAATTCTAATTTTTCAAGAGACTGTTTACCTTGTTTCTAAGTATCCTTCTCGAAAAAAATCCCTTGTTCAAGCTTTGAGTTTTCTTTGAAGAGAAAAATATTGGGTTTTGATGAGAAAATTAATAGGTTTGAAGGGAAATTTGGGATCTTTAGTGCTTGGGGAGAAGAAAGGCAATTTGAAGAGTTGGATGATATGCCATTGACAGTTGAATTGCAGCAAATTTGCAATGAGAGTCAGTTCGATATAGTCATTGCAGAAGCTCAACAACTTAAGGAGTCTTTGATTATACCATGGTATGTATATTTCTGGGTTGTTTATAATATAGTTTCTTGGGTTTGTTTTGATTTGATACGAATTTGTCTACTTTTTGTTGTTTGTTGCATCGGAGAAAATTAATTTTTCTCAGGAAAATGTCAAAACTTAAAAGTTTTTGTTGAGAATCTGATTTATTCATCAATTCTTATTCCCATTTAATATGAGTATTTAGATAAATCTTTTCCCAACCCATAAACTTCATCCGCCATATTTAAACTTATGGTATCTCCAATTCCAAACATGAAGGTGTCATTTTTTTATTTGCTCAATCATGTTGATTTTTTCATATATTTGTTCTTGTCTTTAGTACTTTATTTAGTCATCAAATAGAAGGGGGAAACAAAATAATTGACACTAAAGATTTCTTTTTATTTGACAGAAAACAAAAAGCTTACATGTAATGAAATGAAAGTTGAGAGAGATGTAATAATAATTTTATATTTAAGACTGCTTAGATCCATTGAAAAAAAAAGCTTCTTCACATTTCAACTCTTATACAACTTTGTTTATTATGTTTGCTTTATTAAAAAACACTATGTCAAAGGTTCCATTTCATTCCCTTAATACCCTATTTAGCTTATTATATTTGCGCTTTTTATTTATGTAATTTGATATTTGTTCTGTGAAAGCATTTGATTTTGAACTCATCAGTTCCTGCTCTGCAATTCTCTCTCTACTGCTTGCATTGACATTATGCAAATATTTATATAAATTCTGCACGTAAATTTTTGATCTGTTGTGTCTATTTATGGTTTTCTTGTTTCTTTTTTTTACTAGCTAAAATGAATATGTTCATATACACAATAGATAAGTGCTTTGACAGTTGAAGTTAGTGGTGAAAGGTCAAAGCAATGTAAGATAAGAGATTGACAGAAATATTATGTGATATTTGTATTAAAGGGATATTAAAAGGCAATAGACCTGGAACTCATTTCACAAAAGATGGATGGTTGAAAATAATGACCAACTTCAAGAAAGAAATAGGCAAGGCTTATTCACAAAGACAACTTAAAAATAGGTGGGATGCCTTAAAAAAAGAATGGAAGGCTTGGAGAAACTTAAAGGCGGAGATACTGGTTTAGGGTAGAATTGCAAAAGAACCGTTGATGCATCAGATGATTAATGAGGGAGTAGGCTAAAGGTACATTAATAATTCTTAACATTTTTGTTTTTTTCTTATTTATGATGTTATTGATAATTTCTTATTAAACTACCAATTTATATGTAGGTTGCGCCTGAAGCTCGAAAATTTAGAACATCAGTCATTAATCTTGAATTTGAAGGGAAGTTGGATCAGATGTTCATTGGGGTAGTTACAACCGATGATAAAACATGGGCACCTTCTTCTAGTACACTCCATAGTGAACTTTTTAAAAATGTTGACAATGACATACTTGAAGAGAATGAGGAAGAAAATGCGAGAAATGATGTTTACATTTCAAATGATATTCACATTTCAAATGATGTTCACATTGATGAAAATGGTCAAAAAAAAAAAACACTTGAGATATCTACTTCACATTTTAAAATTGGAAGGAAGAAATCCTCAAAGTAAATTGGAGGGGCTACAAGATTATTCGGTAAATTTGAAAAATTGTCAAATTGAAAAATTATGCAATGCAGCTGACAATATGAGTCAAGCTACATGTAGTTTGACTCATTTTACAGATCCATATGGTATTCCACAAGTAGTCAAAGTGCTTAATAGCATGTCGGAGGAAGTTCCAGAAGCTAGTCCGCTATACTTTTTCTCACTGAAATTATTCCTCAATAAGGACAAACGAATTATGTTTTCATCAATTAATCCCAAGATTAGAGCTTTGTGGCTTAAGACGGAAATGAAGGAGAGTTGAAAATTTTCTAGTCTTCTAAGGTCTAAAGATATCTATTATATGACTAAACAACAATGCTAAACTATTTTTATCAATAGTTGCTTATATTTGATTTTTGGATATTGAATTTATGTTCTACTTATTTATGAGTAATCTAGTTTTATCAATAGTTTTTTATGTTTGATTTTGGATATAAAATTGTTCACAAGTGATGAGTATGATTGACAATTCGAGCGGTGATGAAAGTGATAATGAAAGGGAGAAGAAAGAGATTTTACAACAAATGAAATATTTTAACCAGTTATTTGTTGTTGCATATTCTTCTGTGCAATTATATTATGAGAAGTATATATTGAAGCAACCATGCATGGATTCAAAATAGTTTGGTGAGGCATGGATCCTAGAGATCCTTAACGGTCATAGATCACGTTATATGATTAATTTTAAGATGTCAAAAATTGTATTAACAAGTTTGTTGAGAGTTTTGGAGACAATATACAATTTGCAAACTTTAAGACATATCTTCTCGTGAAATGTTGGGATTTTTTTGTACATCTTGGGCATCGGTGCCAAAGTTTCCCAATGTCGAGAAAGATTTCAAAGGTTTGAAGCAAAAATAAGTCGATACTTTGCAATTGTGCTTGAGAAAGTTTCAAGGATGATCATTGACCTGATGGCACCTGATGATTTTTTTTTAGCTCAGTACCCGAACAAATATGTAATGATTCTAGATATATGTCGTATTTTAAAGTTAAATTTTAATATTATATTATTATATTTTAATTTTTTTGTCGATTAAAAATATGTATGAGACTAATATGATTATTTGTTCAGGATTGCATAAGTGCAATTGATGGTACTCATATTGCTGTTATTCTTCCACCAAATAAACAAATTCCCAACTCAGAATGTTATGGCAATATGTGATTTTAATATGTGTTTCACCTTTGTTATGGCTAGATGGGAAGGATTGGCACATGACACTAAAATTTTTCTTAATGCAATTCGAGATCGAAAATACAAATTTCCACACCCACCAAATGATAAGATATTTCATTTATTTATTTTTAAATAATAAAGGATAAGATCTTTAATTGATAATTAAAAAAAATAAGCAACTCTTGGACTAATTGTTTATCATATTATGATATGTAGGAAAATATTATCTTGCCAACTCTGGATATCCTCAAATGAAATGTTATCTTGGACCATATAGAGGACAACAACATCATTTACCTAACTTTCGTAAAGGTAGACCTATATCTGGTAAAAAAAGATATTCAATCATTTACATCCATCATTATGTAATGTGATTGAATGAACTTTTGGTGTTTTGAAAAAAAATAGGTCAATTTAAGGGATATGCCAAGTTATAGTTCTGAAAAGCAAACGATGATCATTGTTGCTACAATGGCGATACACAGTTTTATCTAAAAACATGTCGATCAGAATGATGCAGATTTTATGGAGTACGAAAATATTAATAGGACATATATGAATATTATTGATACTGAAGATGTGCATGATAGAGAAAGTGATGATGATGATAACGGCAAATCTAACAATTCAAGTGGTTTTAAAATGAAATTAACAGGAAATACTATGGCTTCTAGTTTAATAAATTCACTTTAAATTGCAAGTGCTAATGTAAAATTTGTAATCTTTATATTTGGTATATAAATATTACCTCTTCTTGAAACTTTAATCCAAATACATGTAATATTTTAATTTGTTAGGTTTATGTTTTCTATTTTATGTTAATATCTAATATGGGTTATATATTCAAATTACATTTTAAAATAAAATAATACAAATGTGTTAGTATGTAATTACAAATATTTAATGGTTATATTTAAATATTCAAAATATAGTTTATATATTCTAATTAAATTTTACAAATAATTAATAGGAGTTGCTTAAAAATATTTAAAATTTATATTTCATATATTAAAATATTAACAACAAGTTATAATAAATTATCTTTTATATTATTGTTAAAATATCACAATATTAACTAATTTAAATATTATTTAAATGCATATTTGTTACTTTATAATACACGTTTAAAATGAACATTTTATTTTTAAAAACACTTTTGACAACAATAATAAACATTTAAATCTTAAATCAAACTTTTCAAAAGTACTTTTCTACAGCACTTTTTTAAAACATTTTTCAAAAGCAATACTAAACTAGCCATAATTTTCTAAGCTCAATAGATTTTTGATCTTTGTATATCGTACATCGACCTTAATTAAGGCTTAGTTCATCATTGCTTCTTAAAACTGCTACTAAGTTTAAGACTTGATAAGTTCAAACTAATTTTTTTTATAATAATAATAAAAGGAAAGTATTTTTTTTTTACCATTAAAAATAGGCTTAAGAGTTTTTATACGACATCCAACGAAACTTTCATTGAAGTCGACTACTTATTCATTGCTTTGCTTTAGAAAGAACACAAAATAATTCATTAAAAAAAACAAGTGTAGGTGTTAATTGAGTCTTAACTTAGTTGACGTCGGTGTTATTGTTAGTGCAAGAGAACTTAAGTTCGAGCGTGCTGAAGCGTATTATCCTCTTATTTAAGGGTTGAGGAAGGGTTATGGGTAGTTCTAGGCATTATATCAAAAACAAAGACTAGGAATCGTAATGCTACACTCAAAGAAAATAAAAAAAAAAGTTAAAACTATTAAGTACCGATGCCAAATGTTCTAATTAGTAGCTCATCATATCTTCAAATACAATTCAAAACAACATATAATATAAATATATATGCTTAGAATATAATTATATTATTGACACTCTTCCCTTAGAATTTGGCACATTTTAAAGAAAGCATAGTGATTTATTTGGCTTTTCGAATATACAAAAAAAAAATCATTTTAGCCATTTATTTAAGTTTTCGTCATTTTTAGCTTTAAACTTGCGTTATTTGTCAAATTACTTAAAAATAGATGAAAAAGTTATTGTCTGTTAACTTTATTGATATGGCATACACATGGCTTACCACATGGATGTCATATAAGCAATTAATTATTTATTAAAATTTTAAAAATTCAAAATTATAAAAATTATAAAAATAATTTTTAAATACTTTAAATTTTTAAAATATTTAATTGCTAATGTGGCATACATGTGGATTGCCAAGTTAGTAAAATTAATTTAAAATGAGCATATATGAATGGTATTAGATACTCTTCTTATTCATCGGGTTTTGAAGGTACGTTGAAGAATATTAAAAATAAAAAGATTTAAGTTGACAAATTTTGTAAATGTTGAGTACTAAATTTATTGATTTTTAAAAAATAGAAATAAAATAAAAAATTATAAACATTGAGGCCTAAATTTGTTGAATTTGTAGATTTAAGATCAAATTGATAGAATATGTAAACATTGAATGACTAAATTTATTATTAGGCCAATAAAAATATCCACGTCAACTTTTCGTCACTCATCTAACAACAACTAATAGGAGATTAATTGAAATATTTGATTTTAAAAAGTTGAGTGACTAAATAAATAATAATAATTAGATAACCAAAATAGAACTAAAACATTGTTAGATAACTATTTTTATAATTTACCCTAAAATATATATAAAATATTATCAACATTCTACTAAAACTGAAAAATCAAAAACCGATTCAAAACTTAATTTCCATTTCCATTTTGATTTAATTTTATTTAACTCGATTTGATTTTTAATTATTATTTAAATGTATTTGGTTTAGTGAACCATATATAAGTTTAACTTTTATCTTCAATAACATAGAACAATAAAAATAACTCAAACACAATAATTTCAAAAACCAAATGTTAAAATAATGTCGGAAATTGATAGAAACTCAACTCCATATCGATTGAGTGTTAATTCAAATTAGCATGATTATTGTTACAACAATTAAAAAACATAAATTAAAACACGCATATTTTTTTTTGATTTAAAGGTTCAAAAATTTATAAATAATTTTAAAAAATGTATTAAAAAACCTCAAATCCATAAATTAAAATGAATGGCATCAATAATTATGCTAAGGAATCAATCTTAAGAAAACAAAGGCAAACAAAAAAATCAACTTAATTTTTAAGTACCTGCCATCTACTTTAGCAAGGACTCGATATAATAATCAATCATTGGCTGCTTTTTAGCTGCTTCTCCACCTACCTTATCCACAACAATAAGCTAGTGCCTATAATCCCACATTGGAAAAAGAAGGACCATTTTTGCAGGTGGGTGATAATTGAAGTTTGACCTCGAGTTCAACAGGGAGTAAGCTGGGTTTTTACAGAGGTCAACACGACATTGGAAAAAATTTCTTTTGTTCAACAAATCAGTTTATATTCTAATTAGAATTGAGTAAATCAATTAAAAGATTAATATATTGTTTATCAAGTTTAATTGAAGAAATATATTATTTTAGATATCGAAATAAATAATTTTTAGAATATAAATATATAGATGTGACTAATGGGATTGATAGTACATTAAACATGACACAAATAGAATAGATTGTAGATTCGTTTAGTGTGATATAACTTAATCTTAAGGGAATTATGGACTACGTATGTATAACTTGTATACTTTGATATAAATGAAAATCCAAGATCAAATAGATAAAAAACCAAAAGCTAGTGCCTTAGATATGTGACTTCTACATGATGTAGTATTATTCGATAACAACGGAATTCATAATTCGAGAAAAGATAAATGATATCTTTTCATCAATATTACATAATAGATGAAAAGTAATATGACCATGAATTATTTATCTTAATGATAAATGATTTAATTATTACGTATTAATAATTAACTTTTCATGAAATGAAATAAAATAATCATATTAAGAGAATAAATTTATCTCAAAAAGATTAATGATATGTAACACTTTTGACAAGGGTCATTTGTCTTAGAGACAAATTTATTTGTCTTAGGATATCCTTTCCTCGACTGGTGCAACATGTTTTGACACGTGTGACTGAAATTAACGTAAATGAGCTAGTGCGAGTAGTATAGATTGAATTTTTCGCTAGTATGAAAAAAGTTGTCGTTTATTCTGCTTTAGTACTGAAACAATGTGAATCGACCTATACAACCGAAACCGGTGCAGATTCCCTTTCCGATAAATAAAATAAAAAATATTTTAAAGAATGAAATATGTATTTTAATGGAATTGATTATGGGGATGATTGGATTGGACTTGGGGCAGTTTGGACTTTATGCATTGGGCAGTTGGACCTAGTTGACAGAGTCCTAACCAATGGTCAACCGAAATCAGAGCATAGTGGCATACCATACATTACAAAAAATAAGAAAGAAAAAAAAGGAAAAAAGAGAGAGTAGGAAGAGATAGAGGAAGAGGAAGGGGGAAAAGTTTGTTTGAGAAAAGAGCAAATAAAAAGGAGAGAAGACAAGAGGTTGGTGTTCGTGGCCCTTTATTTATTTGTTTATTTATTTATTTTAGAAAAGGATTAATTTAATTTTGAACATTACAAGGATCATTTGATTGATGATTTTGAGAATATTTGGTACTTTGGTTGTTGCATTTCTTGAATGAAGTGCGGCCTAAGCCAAATACACAGAAAGGAAAGAAACAGAAGAGTTGGAGTTGGAGTTGGAGTTGGAGTTGGTTATGATTAGATTGCTTTGAAGAAGCAATCAAAATTGGATGAACCGCAGCAGATGATGGTTTGTTTTTGCTCTCAGAATGTGAGAGATGGGATTCACGCTTGTCTTCGCGATTATGATAGGCTCCAGAATCTGGCCGTCGTCCTTATTTACATCCAAGTAAATTACCTTCTTCCTTTTGAGATTAAAAGCAAAACAAATCTAGGGTTTCTTTGTGCTTTTGTAAAAGCTGTTATTTGATTCATCAGATCGGTTGCTCCTTGATCGGATCCCTCGGCGCATTATACAACGGTGTGTCGCTCATCAATTTGGGGATCGCATTGTTCGCTTTGGTTGCCATCGAGAGCAGCAGTCAGAGCTTAGGTCGAACCTACGCCGTTTTGCTCTTCTGCGCCATTCTGCTTGACATTTCGTGGTTCATCCTCTTTTCCCACGATATTTGGAACATGTCCAGCGAGCGTAATGGAATGTTGTTCACCTTCTCCCTCAGATTAACACTTGCCATGGAGATCGTGGGGTTTTGCGTTAGATTCTGCTCGTCCTTCTTATGGATTCAAATATATAGACTGGGAATTTCATATGTAAACAGTGGTGCCAATCCTCGAGACCCTGATTTCGATTTGAGAACTAGTTTTCTGAGCCATGCAACCCTACCCAATTCCAGACAGTGCTCTCACAATGACTCTGATGACGCTTTAGGAGCTTCCATTTACGATCCTGCTTATTACTCTTCCCTTTTTGAAGACCGTCAGCAACCCAGTAGACATTCATTTCTGGTATAACCCCTTACTCTTCTTTTTATGTTTCTTGTTATCACAAGTCAAAACTGGTTCACCAACCGCTGTTGACCTAGGGGTAAGGAGTTTGGTGCTCCTAAGCAAGGTCTTATTTTCGAGTCTTTTGAACCAGAAAAATAACTGCCCTGAAAATTTCCCTAGTTTGGGATCCAACTTGGCTTGACTCTAGAATAGTCGAGGCCCAATATGACTATTGGGTATCTGAGTTCTTAGAAAAGAGAACAAAGAGTCAAAACTACTTGATGGTTCTCTATCTCTTTAAAATTTTCTTTCTCCATTTTATAGGGTCAAAATAATGCTGTTAGCAGAACTGGATCCACTGCTGGTGCTGAAGTTTCTTAGCTAAAGCCATCGCCTGTTAGGACTCTTTCTGCCTAAGCATCTTACTTCCCCTTAGAGTTTCAGCTGACATTGTAACTCATTAGAGCTGTGCTTTACTGTTTTTCTTTTAGCAGCCTATTCATCCTTCTGCATAGATTCATACACTCTTACAGATAGCTCAAATTAGAAATAATTAGATTCATACACTCTTACAGATAGCTCAAATTAGAAATAATTCTGTCTCTAACTTCAATGTAGATTTAAATTTTGATGGTAATACTATCTAGGAGTGATTTCACTGTTTGAAATTGTCATACAATCTTTTTCGGTAAGATTAGTTATGTACTTTCTTGTCGACCAAGTGTCATAAGTATGAAGAGTGACATCTTATTTCTTGAAAGCTTTCTGCTTATTTGGTTTGATTGTTGAAAGTTATTGACATTACCCCTCTTAATTGTTAGCTTGAAAACAGAATTACATTTTATTTAGCACAACAATGTAAAGGAAATATTAAAGGTTCTGGCCAATTTCTGATAAGAATCCAGTGGTTGCTGCCATGTTATAGAACTTTTGACTTTGAATGTTAATATTAATCTGATAAGATTTTCTTCTGAGTACCATCAGCATCAAGTTACTCTGGTGATTGGGTGGAGTGTGCTTTTCCATTCCTCTCAGTTTCATCCTCTTTGTCTAGTTTATTCATGCAGTTCCTAATCCTTGTACAGTCACTCTTTGGATCTTGCCGTGGCTTGTTTAATAAATTATCATTCCAGGCCTTATGTGCTATCACAAATTACATTATAGAATAGCGGAAAGAGTTAAAATTGTTGCTATTGTGCTTCTTGCTGTGATAGCTAGGTCAGTAGCTTTTTGGATTTTTTAGGACTTATTTGGAAAGCCACTTAGTAATTGGATTTGGGTGTAATTGCTTGTAATCACACTATATTTGGTAACCAATGTAATTAGTAGGTCTCATTGAATTTAGCGTAATTGGAGCACTCCAATTCTTAGAGGGAGGGTGAGTACTGGAGTAATTACATGAGTTGTTATATATAATATACTCAAATGCAATTCCTTTATGGCTTTCCAAACATGTGAATACATGATTTAAGTTTAAAAGTTATTTTTTATACCATAATAATAGTATTTTAATTGTAGGATATTTATTTTATTTTTAAATATAATCATGTTATTTTACTAATCTTATTTAGAAAAATCTAAAATATATATATATATTAAACAGGAGATAATTTTCTATACATTTTGGCCTACTATATCAAACACTTCTAGGGAACTAGAATTTTGTAATTACAAGAGGGTGTAATTACTATATTAGTAATTACACTTTCATCTAATTACTTTGTAATATCCAAATGCACCCGTTATTGGAAAAGAATGTTGAATGAGTAAGAATGGAGAAGTTAGCTTCAGACCTTGGGCTTGTTAAAAGTCACACGAAAGGCTGTTTGATATTGGATAATAATGGCAGTAATGCTGGAAAACTTCTGATGATAATTTTATGTTAAACTAAAGCCTAACATTTGAAAGCCTAGCAAAATACAACTGGTATAAAATACCCTAAATAGTCTAAAAAGGTATATGGAAATTGCAAATGATGAAGAACTGCTAGGTGATGAGGGCTTATGAAAATATCTCTAAGCTTCACATCTAAAACTTTGCAGTTTGCATCATGCAATCATAAGAGCAACAATGAGGGAAAGTTTTCGATGATAGGTTTATGTTAAGCCTAAGCTATTTAATCTAAAACTACATGGTAGTTATAAGTTAAGCCCTAGATTCAAATACAATAGAACTGACGGAAGATAAAATATAGGATCATAAAGCCTTTATGCTTGGTAGATAAGCAAAATAGTAATGCTATGTTTGGTAGGTGTACTGTTTTTTACACGTGTTAGGATATGAGTTAACAAGAAACTAATTCAATTGGTAATATTTAGCCACTCTCATGGCTTATTTTTCGTAAAGAAAAGGAAAAATTCACTTATTTTGAAGAGGTCTTATTTTTTACGAGAGCTTTTACTCATCTTTCTAGTTTCAAGTTTAAATTTATACTAACTATTGTAATACATATGTAATGAATAAGCTATTTCCTAATGTTATTATGCTGTAACCAAACGAGGCATTGTTATTTTAAAAGTTAGATGAAACAATCTTAAATTCCTAAATTATATACAATAACATTCATAGTAAATTGACAACACAAAACCTTATATTAGTTTAACCCCTCAATTAGCACATTTCTATCATGCATTAAGAAAAACCAAAGAATTAGAAATCAAATGGTTAGAACCAGTCTGGAATATTTCTTCATTCCTATTTGAAGATTGAAAAAATCATTTGGAAAGATATATTGAAATAAATGATACAAGTTTGTTAACTGTTAAAAATGTAGCGGTCTTATAAGTTTGTAATGCAGTATTTTTGCTGCTTTTCTTGTCTTTTTCTTACTGGAATTGGCAGCATTCTATGTGTTGTCTTGTCCCATGTTTGGTTAAATTTGTTGTTTACTGTTTGTGTACCTTGTCCCATGGATTTGGCAACACTGTCTTTTTTGCATTAGTGTGGTTCTTTTTTATGTCAAGTGGTCTATACAACAGTATATAATGCGAGCTTGTGCTGCTAATTTATTGGTTACAATACTTTCAAGTTTTGCCAGTCCATCACTTTGTTTGGCGCCTTTACCAAACTCAATAGTTACAGGTGGAGAATGATCCAAAAGTACTTCAGATTGTCCGAATTCAAGCACATATTTGAAAAACACAGCTTAGTATTACCGCTTATATATGTCTTGAGGCTTCTTAAATTTATTCGGCAGCCCAAGATATGGGTGGGAGTGGGATTTGTACAACTTCCTGCTTAGTGATTCTTTTCCCAGGATGTAGCTGCAGCTCTGAGTTAGACAAGACAATCATCAGTTTATCTTGTAAGTAATAGAATAAAGTAAAAGAGGGATTTTGCAAATTAAGAAGCAGTTCCAAATTTGTATGTTTATAGTGAGCCATAGTTACTTTCTTATCTCTAAGGTCTAGATTAGAAACCAAGCCTAGCACATGGGCATGGTAGGTGGTAACATCTACCATTGTGCTGTTTTGCATTGACTTGTTGCCAGGGCTTAACATTGAGATTTGAGATGCCGTATGATGGATGCCCTTGAGATGTCTCTAGGTTTAGTTGGAATGAAGAGTCCGGTTCAGTGTGTTAAAGAGTAGGTTTTGGAAAATCCTTTAGAAATGCAGAACAATACTGCGCCATTCTGTCTTTTCTTTTTTAAATTCCCATTTTGACAGATTTGTGAGAGGTTTTTTACCGGTGATTAATGGAATGATTTTTTCTCATTTTCTTTTCCGTATTATGAAAGATAAAGAAATTATTTTTCTACCAAGGAATTTACAAAAACCAGACTTCTGAGTTGTTTTCTGATAAGATTTGAGTCGATCCATTGTGGAATTTTCTCGTCCAAAATATTTTATTTTAAGTAAATTAACTATGGATGGACTCAAATCTTCATGACTAATGGAGGGTATAGCGTCCCAATCAATGCGTTTAGCAACAAAAGTAGAATTCATTTCATTTTGCTAATGTCATTTATGAATATACTTCACACAAAATGAGTAAATTAAGAATAAGCAAATAGTTAGAAGTGAACCTCCTCATTTTGATGTACAACTATTATTTTTAATAGTATAAATAAATGATATTTTTAATAGTACTAATTTGGTTTTGAATTTAATGTATAGAGATTAATTTGTTCATCATTTGAGTAGAGTGGATAAAATATAATTTGACTCCTAGTACAAAGGCTTTCATGGTATTTTTACCATCAATCTATATCTATATAACTTAAGTTAATAAAGGTTTAAGGGTAGAAAAAAAAATCAATTATGCTCTTCAAAAAATGTTTCATCTTATTGAACCCTCGATGATAAAAAAATCAAATAGGTTCTCTCGTTAATGAAAATTGTCAATTAACCAGTTTGATTGTTAAGTGTGTTGATATGGCAAACAACCACGTCAGCAAAAAGAAGAAAAAACAAAAAATAATTTAAAATTAATAAAATACATAGATTTAGAATGAATCCATTTGTCCATAATCATTCACGATGAGTGTAAAATTGTAAATTTGTAAAAAAATAAAAAATATTAATAATTTGTAAAAATTTAATAAAATGTACATCAAGAATGAAACTAGACAAATGATTGTCTAAATTTAGATGATTCAAAGCAAATGAATGCCAAAATTCATTTTAATTATTGCAAAAGTATGAAAAGAATATATAAATTATAAAAATATTAATAATTATTAGAAAATTAAACTCCCATTTAGATTTTGGAGTTTCAGAATTATTAAAAATATAAAAAAATTAAGATAAAACCATAGATTTAGAATAAATTTTACTTTGTTTTGTTAATTGTATTGCCAATTTAGGTAATAGAGTAAATCGTTCTAATTCCTAAGATAATGTATTTCCTAATTAGAATTAATAGACAACATAATAATTTCATGAATCAATTTCTCATTTTAATTCCTTGAACTACTGAACTTATTTAGATTACATACTAATATAATTTGTCTTTTCTGGACCACAATTCTTCATATGATGTAACTTAATATTAGTTAAATCTTAAGTAATCAATGAAACAATATTTATTTATTCATTTTTATTTTAATGCAAAAATCATTCAAGACAAACATGTAAAAATGTAATAATTTAATTATGAAATTTTATTTAATCAACCTATTCACGTAATTACATGCATAATGATGAAATCACTGCACTAAGAGCACATAATCTAACATTTACACCCTCTTCTACTAGATTGTTGGAAAAATTCGATTTAAAAATAAATTTTGTTGCACAGTGAAAAATTAAAATTTTTCTAAAATCAAGTCGGTTGTAGTTTTTTTTTTTTTATAGCAATATATCCTAATCAAATTAGTACATGTGGTTTGAATTAGACAGTCTATTTGTTTCGCATCTTTTGACCAAAACAATTTTCTTTACTAATATTGAACTTTGGTATGTTTAAAGTGTAGGCTCTAATTTAATGAACCAATCGCACAAAATGAAAAAAAATATTAATATTCTGTGGAATATTAATTTCTCAAAAGCTAGAAATTGAAAGATGAACTCTCTCAAAATGTTGTATTTATTTTAGAAAATAAATCACACTAGATTTTGACATAATATTCACGTTAAGTTTATATGATCTTGTGTGAACTATTTATTGTGTGAACTATTTATCAAATGCTCGTCTAATGATCTTGTCATATATTTGTTAACTTTATATGATATATTTAATCTCTTTGAGTTAAAATCGTTCACACAATATAATCCTATTTTATCTCATTGTAACCATTACATATTCCTTCATGAAAAAGTCAATTATTAACAAATAGTAAATAAATCATTCATATAATGCTGATGAAAGGATATCATTTACCCTTTATTAGGCTATGAATTCCATTATTGCCAGTGAAGTTGTATTATGCAGAAATCGTACGCCCAACGTACTAGTTTCAGTCCAAATAGTCACATTTATGCCTCTTTCTTCTGGGAGTTATTAGCTCCAATACCCAAAATAGTATCTCCCATTAGGCTTGATAGACGACGTTGTAGCTTTTAATCGACTTGATCAATTTCGATTAAACTATGAACCGTTTATATTATCTACTAATATAAGTTGTCTTCTTGCATTATGATCCAACTACATAATGCAATTTAATATTAATTAAACATTAGATAATCAATAAGTTAATATTTGTTTACATTTTGCTTTGCGTGCAAAAACCGTTCAGGACATTGTACAAAAGATATTAATGAGAATGATGAAATTTTATTAATCTAATGTGTTCAAGAAATTACAAATACATTTGACAATATCACTACACTAAGGGTACCAGTTCTTAACATGGACCTAAAAAAATCTATACTTCATATTGAATATACAGTCAATACTTCTAGCCTTGATTTTTCTCAAGATATGAAGGATTACTCTTAAAGGTCATGTTAAAGATTGTATCTAATTGTAATATGATTACATCATTAATCGAAATCATATTTCCATTCAAATGAATTTTGCTATGAATTGATCGCCATTTTGAGACTATTAAATATTAGATTTCGATTATTGCAAATAATTACGATAATTGTAATAATACTTACAAATAAATAATCCAACAAAATTAACATTAACTTGCGATAATCACAACCATACATAATAATACAATTTACAAATATATTTTCAAAATTTGATAAAATTAATAACATATTTTGAGGACAACTTTCATATCACTAATTCATGAATTATGGAGAGAAAAAATTAGCTAATTGACTAAGTTGTGGGAACTTTGCAAGTAGTTTGAATGCCTTTTTTGAGGATTAGGAATAGGATTTTGAGAGAGTTGTTTAGGAATATTTATTTTCCTTTTTCTTTCTTATAAGAAACTACAAAATCTATATAAAGTCAATACTCATAAGTGTCACAAAATATTTAAATTTGACATGTATTAGAGTAGAGTTTTTATTCCATCATATCAAAATTTCTATCCATAAGGAAATCTTAAAAAGTGATCATTGGAATCTTGGTATATGTAGGTGTCGAGTTTATAGTTATATTTTTTTATCATCACTAAATAATTAGGTAGCAAATTATATATATATATATATATCTATATATATATATTATTCAACACACTTGTAAATATATTCGTTCATGGGTTGAGCTACTCGCCTAGGTTTGAAAGTTTGTCCGAAATTTAAGAGGGCTTGGGCAAAAAAATTAGGCTTGTTTAAAATATGGGTTCGACTCGGGTTTGAATATTTAAGGCCCGAGCCCAGGTTGACTCGTTTTTAAGTTTATAATACTTTATATTATGTTATTTTTATATATTATGTAATTTAGAAGATATTAAAATAATAAACCTATACTAACTATATAATATTACTCTAATTTAAATATTAAAATAATATTAAGATGATTATATAAAAATTTTCAATAATTAAAAAACTGTATAAAATTATTATATATTAAAATAATATAATATAACTAATTTTTTTAAAAAATTTAAAAATAATATAAATGGATTGGATAAAATTTTAAACCTATATTTCAACCTAATCAAACTTAAAAAATATAAAATATATTAATATTATACTTAAAGTGACCTAAGCCCAATCAAAGTACTGTTTAAAAAAATGATTGTAAGAAATGATAAAAGATAATAATAATGAAAAATTTAATGTAAATATAAGATGTTTGATTTGACATGTGAAATGCAAATTTAACAAAATTTATTAATGACTAGGTAAAATAAGTCAAGTCAAGGTTTTCTCTCATATATGCAAGTAGGTAAGTAAAGGGTAATTGGGTAAAATGAGAATTAGTTAATTAGTAATAATATTTGGGTAAAATAAAATAAAAATAATAGAGGAGAGAGAGAGAGAGAGAGAACGCGTTTGGATGATGTTATTACAATAATGAAAGGAAAAAGTGCAACTGTAGCCATTTCATCTCATTTCTTGTTTGGAGTTTGGACACAATACATTCTTCTTCTTTCTTCTTGTTTTTCTTCAAGTGTTGCTGTCGTAATTCAAGGTAAGAGAAATCGGAACATCTCTGCGGTATGTTTCCGTGTCTGGAATCTTTTGTTTTGTTGATTATAATTATTGCACTGATTTGGATTTTCATCTTCACTGGGGAGATTCATGTTTGGTTTGAGAATCATAGATCGTTGTACGTTGCCCCTTTCTCATGTAAACAATTTTTTATCCACCCCCCCAAAAAAACAGGGAGTATGCTCTTTAAGATATCCTTTACTGATTTAATTGTCATGACTTGGAATTCTGTAAGTTGTTTAGTTTGGGGTTCTTCTGAATCTGTAATTTTTTTTATTTATTTTGTATGGATGGTCTCTTTGAGGATAAAAAGAAAAGAAAACGGGAAAGAAGTGAATTTTTGAAGGGTTTAGGAGTTGGATCTAATTACATAAGCGTGTAGCTTAAGGATTTTTTTTTCCTCAAATCATATGCTGGAACTTTTTATCTGGAAAATTATTTATGTAGATCTGCAAAATCGTTCCAAATAAAATGATCTTTTTGGGCAGATTGCTTTCCATTTTAATTGACTGTAATTGGTTTTGATGATGCTATTTGCTGTTTTTTGTGACAGAACCTTAATGAAATAGGAGTATAGGAAAGGGAAAGGCCTAGCAGGTTTTTGAGGAAGCAATGGCAGCAAGGTACTGGTGTTATCAGTGTTCTCAAGTGGTTACTCCCATCATGGAAGCTGAGATTAAATGCCCATTTTGTCGAGGTGGGTTTATTGAAGAAATGAGCAATGGTACGACAGACAGTGCTCCAGACATGGATTCCCATATCCAATCTGATCGAGCACTCTCACTATGGGCACCCATCTTGTTAGGTATGCTGGGTAATCCTCGTCGCCGCAGAAGACTTAGACGTATCGAGTTTGAAGAAGAGGATGCTGAGAATTCTGATGGCGAAGCTCTCCATGGAGGCGATACTGACTTGGACCGAGAACTTGAATCCATCATTAGGAATAGAAGAAGGAACTCTGCATCGATCGTGCAGCTGCTTCAAGGTGTTAGAGAGAGAATGGTATCTGAAGGCGAGAATTCTGAGAATGATAGGGATAGGGATAGGGATAGGGACAGGGACGGAGTAATTTTCATCAATCCTTTCAATCAGACTATCATTGTCCAGGGCTCTTATGATTCCAATCAGGGTGGTCAAAACCGAAACTCCGACCGCATAGGTTCTATAGGTGATTATTTCATCGGTCCTGGTTTAGATATATTGTTGCAGCATTTGGCAGTGGCACAAAATGATCCCGAAAGATATGGAACACCACCAGCACAAGTAGAGGCAATTATGGCCTTGCCAACCGTGAAAATTGAGGAGAATTTGAAATGTTGTGTGTGTATGGATGATTTCGAGGCTGGTAGTGAAGCAAGGGAAATGCCATGTAAGCATAAGTTTCATAGTGGGTGTATATTGCCATGGTTGGAGATCCATAGTTCTTGTCCAGTTTGCAGATATCAAATACCTGCTGTTGGACAGAAACTCAATTCAGAGAGGCCTGGGAATAATAGCGACAGAAGAGAAAGTGAAAGTAATGTTCATGGACGTGGTAGTGGGGAAGGAGAGGGTGAAGGGGATGGGAGAAGTGGGAGAAGGTTCTCATTTCCATGGCCATTCAATGGCTTGTTCACATCAGGATCGCAGTCCGGCAGAGGGAATTCATCGTCCTCGACAGCTTCAAGCTCTCAATCCAGAAATGCTTCTCAAACAAATGAGAACTGAGTTTGTTTGGTATTAGCACCCTGTTTATTGTTCAATATGATTGATGCTTCAGTTTTCCATTCTGCCTTCCCTATAATGTACAATAGTTAGTTTAAGTTGAATTTCCATCTTGCAAAAGTGTTTTGGTTTTTTTTTTCCCTGTATTCTTGTAGATTCTTGCCCCTGGAACAATTCTTTTACGAAATCCTGAATTATGCCATATGATGTAATTTTGTTTCTATAAATTTGAGTGATCCTATTTGTTTTATTTATTTATTATTTGCTTGCTTGGGCTGGTTGAAAGTTTCATCTGTGTTGTAAATGATGCTTGTGGGAATGGGAAGGGGGAAGGGAAAGAATAACTTTAGAATCTAGTATCGACTAAATTCGTCGGCACCTGAATGAGACATTTTGGCTAAGAGAATGGTCAAGTTTTGTTTAAGTTTCTGTACTCTTTTCACATTTAGTCTTACATTCTTAATTTAAAAAAAAATTAATCTCACTTATTTATTTATTTAAAAATTTAGGCTTTGTTGAGATTTGTTTTCTCTACCTCCTCTAGGGACTGATTCTTATTTATTTATAAGGCATTGATCACTTGATGTGACATATTAGAGGGTAATTAGGTGTCATGCATATAACTCAGGACGACATGTACTCCCCTTTAGGTTTGACATGTATGCTGGACGTATCTTTCCGACAGGATTCGTATCCAAAAATCATCGTACATGTTCATGTGTCCCGCCTTGCAAGGTTGCAAGGAGTGTTGGCATATCTCTCTCGCGAGGAGCTGGCCTTGCAAGGCATTCCATCGTGTTCACCTTGCGAGATTGCGTTATGGGTCACAAGGTCGGGTTGGATTTTGGGTTATGAGCTTCTCTATAACAAGCTTGATAAAGTTTCAGGTCCTTGAATAATAGGGAAAAGAAAAAACTTCAAAACACCAAAGAGACAAAAAATTGTTTCAACTATCTTCTTGTCTGCAAACCTTACAACGAGGTTGACTGATCAGAATGTGATGAAAGTTAAAAGTGAAGTTGTGGGAGAATGAGGTGATAAGGCTATAGGAATAGGATGATTCTGTTAAGTTGGATAACATTGATGGGAGAATGAGCTCCTAAGGATATAGTATTGACTACAATTCTACCGGCAAGAATTACGTTGAATGAAATCCAAAATTTCTCCTTTTTTCTTTGCAAGATAAACTGAGAAAACTGATGGTTGGCATTACAATCACATATGGACATGGAGATGATGAAGATTGCCAATGATTCTATACCTCGGGTGGGAAGAACAAAAGAAAAACATGGATGCCAAGTTCGTGGAGAACCAGGAATGGATTTCTAGAAAGGAGAGACCCAAAACCAAGCTAAAAAGGGGAATGCAAGTGATACACAACTTCGTCTTCACAATAAGAAGTTGAAGGTAAAAACCTGCCATAGAAATAACTGATACCTAGAGGAGGGTAAACCAACTGTTCGAGTAGCCTGGATCAGGTTTTTCTCGGACTGAATGTCTCAAGTTTGGATTTTTTTCACCTCACATAAGTATGGATTTGAATTTTCTCAAACTCAGGGTTTTTCAGGTTTAAGTTTTCTTAATTCAGATTCTTTTTAGATTAAGATTCTTTGGATTGAGTGGACATATTTAAATATTTTTAAATTTTCTAAAATTTTTAAGTTTTAAATAATTTTGAATTCAATATAATAATTCATTTTACTTTTATATTTAACAGCACAATTCAAATTGCCTTGCAAAAGCATAAATTATATATATATATATTTAATAGAGATCATAGTAGTTGGTACTCTATTAGTCGGTATGTATCAATCAATTCCTCAATTGATACAAGTAATCTAGGTTCCGTTATGATTAAGATTTAGGTGTGTTTTGACCATTTCGATGTATTTTGACTAATTTCAACTAATACCAACTTATACTGATGCTTATTGACTTGTACTAGTTGATATTAAAATTTTAATAGTATTTAATATATTACTAATTATATACATTTATTGAAATATAATAAGTTTTACATAACTATCGATCTTGTAATGTATATTATTATTTTACGTAATACTATTCAATGATTTTATTGTTAAAATATTAATTACACAAAGAGTTATATATATACATATATTAATACTTTTAGTAATAACTCTATACTATATTATTCTATTGATCATCTATTATAGTTAATGATTAGAAATCAATTTGATTGATCAAATTAAGGCAATTTAATCAAATCAAATTGGGTCAATCTATTTTGATTTTAGATCAATTAATATCATATATATATATATATATATATATGCGTGCATTAATAGTTATAAATTTATGTAATATTCTATCATATGTTATACTAGCAATACATAATATATTAACTATTATATATGTATTGTTTATTATATCATGTAATGCTATATCATATCATATAATCTATACTATATTAAAGTTATATATATATATATGCATTAATAATTTTAGAAATAGATATATAATCTATTATAGTTAACGATTAAAACTAACTTAAATGACTAAATCGAGTTAATTTCACAATTTAATCAAATTATTTCGATTAAGTAAAATTTAATTTCGGTCCAATTATAATATTTATACTTGGATCTAAACCCAAATAAAAATAACACATCATTTAAAACGTAAACTCAATATAATTTTACTCAACCCCTTTCTTTTGGGAAGAAAAGGATTATAAAACATCAAAAGAGTCAAGCTTGATATATAATATAACACAACCATGTTTATCCGCCAATAATGACGGTTCTAAACAACTAGGAAGATTACTACAAACATTAAATAACATTGAAAATGAAACTCCATCGGAAAGGGAATCAAGAACAAAATAAATGAAAGACGTTGACGGGCGCCTGATCCAATCTGGCTCAACCTACGGACAACTCTAGTCCGCACAAGGGAAATCCTATTTATTAATCAGATGTAGATTTTGATCAAGCAAATAACTTTACCTAACATTCAAGTCCTACCATTCCATTTCTTTCTTTTATTTTTGTTTTAATAGCGAAGTTATTATTACCTAACATTTAGCTAGACTCTAGACCTAATCTCGCTACTAATTTTTTAAAAAATAAAGTAAATAGTATAGAAGAGCATCCACAGCATCAACTAGAAAAACCAGCAAAAACAGCAACTCCCCCGGTTGCATCAAACATGGCGTACCAACAGAGGTACAGTATATGGAGATATGCAAAGCAAAAACAGTTGTAAGTTCAAAAGGAATCAAAATGTCCATAAAAACATAGTTACGTAAAACATTCAAAACGTGAACCAAAAATCACACTTCCTTTTTTCTTTTTACCAGGGAACACCAAAAATAGTCATGACATTATACTTGTGATCTTAATGAGTTTTGTTTCTCATCCAAAAAGAGAACATCAAAAAGCTGATGCATAAGAATAGCAGTGTCTTTTACCCCTTGTACCAGGGAACCTCCCAAAAAATGACATTGAAAATGCGAACCAAAAATCACTTTGCAGTCAAGATCTTGATCACGGATGCAGTCCCAATCCGATGCAGAGCAACAATCGAATCCCCATTTTGGCATAATCCCTTTGCCTTGGCATGCTGAATAGCAAACTCCAATGCTTCCTCTGTTGTCTCTTCATGAGAAGCTCTGGCAGATCCAGCATATAAAACTGGGATCAAACCCCGATACACTAAGCTGTGCCTTGCTGGAGCTTCATCGCTGCACGACCAATCGAACGAATCAGTCTGGATCTCAGGGACAACCATGGATAAAATGGGCATTCCAGGCCTATACTTAGCCACCAGCTTTGCAGTACTTCCTCCTCTGGTTAAGACCAATATAAGAGATGCTTTTGCTGAATTTGCTGTTCTAACAGCTGAAGAAGCCAGGCTTTCTAACGGACTCATTGGCACTGGCGAGTGTTCCATAATCCTTTTGAAGACATCTCCATAATCAAGAGTGCTTTCTGCTTCTACACATATTTTGGCCATGGTCTGAACAGCAAGTTCCGGGTAAGCTCCAGCTGCGGTTTCACCACTTAACATCACACAGTCTGTGCCATCAAGAACTGCATTGGCAACATCAGTGGCCTCAGCCCTAGTTGGCCGGGGAGACTTTATCATGGATTCCAACATCTGTGTTGCAGTGACAACAGGTTTTCCTTGGATGTTACACTTGTAAATCATCACCTTCTGTGCCAGAAATATCTTTTCAATGGGAATCTCCATTCCAAGGTCACCTCGTGCCACCATAAATGCATCTGAATTTGTAAGGATGTCATCAAAATTTGCTACCCCTTCTTGATTTTCAACCTGCCATAGAATTTTAAAGGGAAGAAAACAACCATTGGATCCCACTATTATATGATTTGCTTCTTCAAAAATCTCTGCTAGCAAAATGTAAACAGAATAAAAATCATGTCTAAAATTCTTCAGACATACCTTCGACATTAGAAGAATATTCTTAGCATGCTTTCCAAGCAGCTTCCGAACCTCCACGAGGTCTGATCCTTTTCGAACAAAAGAAAGAGCAATCATGTCAATTTGGTTCGGAACTCCCCATTCCAAGATATCTTCCTTGTCCTTTTCAGTCAAGGTTGGGAGGTCAACAACGACCCCTGGAAGATTAACGTTCTTCCTCTCACCAAGAACTGCAGAATTCTCACAGCGACAGTGAACCAAACCCTTTTGTTTGTCACAAGATAAGACTGTAAAAGAGATTGTCCCATCTGCACAAAGTATGACCATCCCTGGTTTGACATCCTCGGCCAACTTTTTGTAACTCATACTTATCAGTGTCTCATCACCCTTTATGCTATAGTCAGTTGTTATGGTGATTTCTTGACCCTGTTTGAGTTGAATTTTTCCATCCTTAAGAAAACCAGTTCGGATCTCGGGACCCTGGAAGTTTACATACGAAGAAACAGTTACAATTAATCAGCTTTACCATGTTGTAATCAAGACAAAAATCAATAAAATTCCATACTTTATAAAAGATTACGGACACTGGTTGTGCAAATACACAGAGCTCTTCAGATATCCTATGTTTAAAGAAAAAAAGGATAAAGCAGTTTCTGATAGATTTCTATGTTAGTAATAGGGGTATGTTCAGATTCTTTTATGTTTTTCATATATTTGGAGGATCTTGGGAGGCGTTGAACCCAAGCGTTGGCTTTTATGAAGAATAATAACGGTGGCTTATAAGCAAATAGCATCAGTCATCAAATCAAAAGTATGCAATCACAAAATCATCATCATTACCATCTATTCTTCTCTAGTTGGCTACCGGGTCAATCACAAAAGAAAACAATCGCAAACATTACCTTTTCGTGGCCGATTATGTTTAAACTTCATAATCGTATGCTAACAAGAGTATGCAATCCCTGAAATATACTAACAAAGGCAGTTGATTCTTGCATAATTGAACTTATGGTCTATTAAAAGGCTAACGTCCTTCGATTTGGCTTAATCTCAAAAGTCGCAAATGGAAGAGTTGGAACTTATCCTTGAGCACTTTTGACTGTTTTCCAAGAAAACTATTGAAGCATACAGATTGAAATTTAGATCTGTGATCCTACTGATGTTGGGAACAGAAGAAACAAGCAGTCGGATCCAAGCAAAAAAAAGGAGCGAAGAGAGGTTAAACTAAAGTAACAAGTGAAATTAAAGGATTAAAAGAAAGAAAAGAAAAAAAGGAATACGAGCCTTAGTATCGAGCATGACGGCGCAGAGAATACCGGTGTTGAGCATAGCTGCCCTGAGATTGTCAAGGGTTTCCTGATGGTAGGCATGAGATCCATGAGAGAAGTTGAAACGAGCGACGTTCATGCCTGCCCTCAACAGCTTCTCGATCATAGGGACGGACCTGGATGCAGGACCCAGAGTGCATACGATCTTCGTCTTGGGCTTCTTCTCCATTTCGAAACCTCCTTCATGGTGGTTATTGATTTCCATTTTTAGTTTCAAAGCAGATGCAGATAGAGATTTGTGGAAAGGTTTTTCCTTTTTCTCCTCACACAGAAGAGTAAAGGTTGAAAATTAGATGAGAGCAGAGAGTCGCGTTTGACGACTTTTGTTTTAGTATTTATTTATTTAAAAAAAAAAAAGAGCTTTGCTTTGCTGGTTTGGTTTTGGACCTTTGGTATTGCTTGAGGAACAAGGCTGGAATCCCTGCAAAGGCAGAACCTATTCCTTCAATTTCCATTTTTTTAATTGTGATGCATTTTTGAACAACAATAGATTTAGTTGATTTTTGACTTGACATTGGTCATGCCTCATTGGACAGTTTTAGCCTTTCCGGGTTTCCGAGGTTATTGTTATTTGACCCAACAACCATGAAAAGGCGGAGCGACAACTGGAATTTCCCAAGTGGAAACGCCAAGGCCACTACATTCATTCATACATTCGATGTTTCTTTGAGCCACTAAAAATCTCCCTCGTCTCGCCCTTCTCCTGCCTCGTCTTTTAACAGCAGGAATGTCAAATCAGTTGGACAAGCTTTAACACATACCATGGGTCTGAACCAACGCAAACTATGCACCCCTGCCCATAGATTTTTCCTTTTTCCTCAATATTTCGTTTCCTTTATCCTAATAACATAAAAAAAAATCCCAAATAATACTCTTTCTAAATTAATTATCAAAATAACACATATTTTTTTACGAAAGAAAGAGTTTTTTAAAGGCAAAATTTCATATTTTATTATGAAACTAAAATTATTTTTATCAATTATGAAAATTATAAAATTATTATCGGTTATTTAATTTTATCTTTTTATCACTAGTAAACTAATAGTGGTAGCTTTTTAAAAGTGATATACCCTAACATTTATATATTGTATCAATTTATTCTTGATTTAAAAAAATTAATCTTTAATATTTATACATTGTGTAATTTAATCTTTTATAATTTTACTTTTTATGTGACTCTTTTCCTAAACACTAAAAAAAATTAATTAGCTATATTTAATTAAAAGATACAAAAATGAGAATACCTAAAAACCAAAACTAGAAAAGCAAACCAAATTACATAATATGTAAATGTTGAAGGTTAAATTTTTTAGAATCAAAACTAAATTGTTATAATTTATAAATGTTAAGGATTGTTATTATGACAATTTTAAAATATACTACTGTTAGCTAGTTAGTGACAAAGAAATAAAATTGAATGGTTGAGTGACCATTTTGTATCCTTTTCTTAATTGGGTGATGATAAATTACTAATCAATACTTGAAAAATTAATAAAAATAAAATAAAATAAAATTTATTTTTAAGGCAAAATTAGTGATAAATGTTACTTTTTAAAAAAATAATGAAGTAGATCATTAAATAAATTGATTTTAAGAATTGACATGGTTAAAAAGACACTCTCGTAAAAAGGATTTTTCATGAAGTACTTTATACTAAATGCGCTTTCCTTTGAGGATCAACTTCTTTGTTTAAATGGATAAATGTTTGTGATTTCCATTCAAATGTATAGGTTTAAATCATTTTCTTATTTATTTGGGTTTTTTTAATGCACGTTGTTTCAAGCTTTTAAAAAAATAAATAAGCATGTTATTTTCATGTTTTTAATTAATAAACATGTTTTTAAGTTATTTATTTAATTTTATTTTTATTCTTTAACTAATAATTGCTTTATTTATATAGACAAAATAATAAATATGTAATTATATAATGAGAACATGTTTTTTTATATATATTATTATGTTAAATATATATTAATTTAAAAATATCAACTAATTTTTTATTTTTCTTTATATATAATTTTTATATATTAAATATTTATTTTTTCATGTATATTGTAAGTATGAAAAATTTTAATGTTATAAAATAATTATTTCAAATATTATTATTTTTCATCTACTTATATGTGTATGGTAAATTTGAATATATAAAATAATTATATTTGAAATAATTATTTGAAATATTTCACATATAAAAATAATTATATTTGAGATATTTTATATATAAAATTAAAATAGATATTTAAAATATAAATAATATTACAATAATTTAGAAGTGGTCACAATATTTAGATTTAATTAACAATCTACATTCACTAATTAATAAATAAAATCAAGTTAGAAATTACATATAAAAATAGAATTTCACACAATCTATTGTTATAATATTTAATTTTTAAAATAATTTTAAAATATTATTTATTTAAATTTAGTCTAATATCAATTATCATGTTTTTAAAATTAAAATTATATATTATTAATGAAACTTCTCCAAATTTAAGAAACAATTAAATGTAATTTAGTTAATACGATGCATGGGTAAAAAAAAACTAGTATTTGTAAATTGTAATGTTTATTAATAATATCTAAATATTTTTATTATTTTAAATTTTATTTAAGTAAGTTTAATATTTCAAATTTAAAATAAAATTTATATATATAAGACTATTGAAGCAATTTATAATACTTAATATTATTATTTTAAGTAATCTTAAAAGGATTCTTTGAAAAATAGGTACCTAAATTATATAACTTTTTCTATTTAGGTACTTTCTGTGATCACTTTAGGTACCAACAACTAACCCTCATTAAAAAAACTCTTTGAACCAATCAAATTATATGTGGTGATCTTTTAATTAAATAAAATATTTAAAATTAAGATTCGATAAAATTAAATTAAAATAAAAATATCATCTCTCAATCTCAATCCTTTCTTCCTCATCTTTTCTACAAATTTTTAAATAAACTCTACTTCAAATTTCTCTTATTAAAACAAACCCCATTAACAATATTAAAATAAAAACTTAATATATTATTTGGTACTCGAGTTTGATACTTTCTTTATGAGGTATATGTGCTATTTTTTATTCAATATGATACTTGTATTTGACAAAAATATAAATTTTATTACCCAAAAGTAACAATGTTAACCTTTTAGTGTTTAATTTGAGTTATAAGATTGATTTGATAAAAATAATTGCTAATATTATTATGTTTTATTTTTTAATGATTTTTAATAGAATAAATTTAATATTAATTGTGAATTTGTTGAATTTTATATTTAAATTGTCAAATACAATATCACAGATGTGATTTGATTTAGATTTTAAGGTTGATTTGATGAAAGTTAATTGTTACTATTATTAGTTAGTCAACATTATTAAATCTAAACCCGAATTAAACACTAAAAAGTTAATATTATTATCTTTAAGTACCAAAACATATAATGTAATACCCTTAACTTGTCTTCAATCAAATGACATCATAAAACCATTTAAATATTAGTTTAAATACCAATATTCAATCCACACATTAAACATAACATATATATATACTTATAGACCTTAATCGACCTTATAAAACCTTAAAAATAGTTTGGAAACAATTAGAGACTAATTTGAAATAAAACAGAAAAAACATGAAAAAAGTTGAAAACTTTGAAAACAGGGGCAACAAAAAAAATAAGAACTTGCATGATTCTTTTTCTATGATATATATGGGACAACAAAAATTGAATGATATTGTCACATCCCAAAAATAGCGGGTTAGTAGAATTAGGTTTGTGGATCGAGAAAGAATGGTCATGCCATAATTCTTGAGATTATCTGTGCATTTTTAGGAGATAAATGAGGTATTAGTTTGTTGATTAAGTGTTAGTGAAATGTTCCTTAAAATCCAAGTTCAAATCGCTATTGTCGCACCATTTTTATTATTTTGCAAAATTTGCATCAAAGGAAGCATGGAAGGGCTCAAAGTAGCATATATAATGGTAAGTTTAGACATATTCGTCACATATATAACACAATTAAACACTTGCTCTCAAATGAAGTAATTTCGATTGATTATGTAAAATTAAAGGAAAATATTGTGAATTCGTTAACGAAAAATTTAACAAGAGAGATGAGGTATAATTCATTAAGGGGACGGACCTAAAAAGCCTTTAAAAAAAATAAAAAAGTGTTATAATGGTAACCTTACCTAATTAAGTGGAGATTTCAAAATCTAAATTTAAAGGGAAAACTAAGTCATATTGCACTTTTAGTAGCACTTGGAAGTTATTATTATTTCTTGTCTACTCCTGTGGTGAAAAACAAAAGTGCTAACTACAAAGTGATAAGGATGAGTTGTAGCCTTAATGATTCTTATGGCTTGGTTTCCAATTGGGGTATATAAGCAGAATACTCTTAATGAGAAATTACTTATATGAATGAGAAGTGTGACCGTTTCTTTGAGAATTCCTAAAAGACGAAATTCTCTAAAGCATTCATGAAAACAAGAGGTGTTCAGGGCCAAAATGAGCACAATCATGAGAACAAAAGAATTTCAAAGCAGAAGCTATGTGAGTATTTGTCTTGCTTTACACTAAAAGGGTAGATAATTCAAGACATCAAATTCACTACTTAGCCGAGTAAATCAAATCCTTCACTAAGAAAAGTTCAAAGCCAAAATTTACTTTTCCTGTTGTAGTATTCTTCCAATACAAATTTCTCTCTGCAAATCTTTGAGTCTTATTACTGGTAAGAAGATTTTCGTTCATGTGAGGGTTGATGAAAATAGAAAATCTATGTGTATGATACAATACTTTGTTTCCCTAAAGTAACCTTAGTTCAAGATTTAGTTTACTATTGGCTTTGAAACAGAGATTATTGAACACAAATGTAGGTTTAAACCATTGTCACCTACATTATGTATATATTTGAAAATTAATTAAATATTTTTATTAAAATATGTGGGGATTGTTGGATTATTTTAACCAAAAATATATATATATATATATATATTAAAAGAAACTACTTCTTTTAATATCAAAGGAAATTAAGGAAAAAATACTTAATGTAAGTTTAATTAGTATTAACTTGCATTTTTCTTTTAAATATAATTTATTTCAATTTATTTTTGTTAAATGCTTTTAAATTCAATATTGGTTTAAGAAAAAATTGCTCCCACCCAGTAGTATAAATAGAGGTTCATCTTCTCTATTTATTTATCCATTTTAAAAGCTAAGTAAAAAAAAAAACATCTTTAATTGTTTTAGCTGAGGATTATTATTGTTAATCCTTGACAATAATTTTAAATTTTCTATTTATCAAGTCTATTCCTGATTAGTAAGTGTGCAATTTACAAATAAATTTATTATTATTATAATTATAATTATTTAATTTTAACAAAATTTATGAATAAATAAAATATATATTTATTATTAATTTTTCCTAATAAAATATATATTAAAAGATACCAAAAGAAACATATTTCTCTATGATTTTTCTTCGCGTAAGAATAGTAATATAAATGTCTAACGAATTTGTTCAAGTTATAATTTGAAAAGCTAAAATACAAGATTAGAATGCGCAGAGTTAGAAATCTTAAATGATGTCATTATGAGCTAGAGTATATATGCGTTGTACTTTTTTTTTCTTAATTGAAGTTTTGTCTAATTAGATTTTCTTGGTAAGATTTTTAATGAGGTAACATATCATATATATTAAAGACTTTTATCTTAGGTTTTAGCGAGACAAATTATTTATCAATAGGATATTCATTTGGATAAAAACTTTATTGTCCATTAATGTTAGAATCCTATGCCATGCATAATTGGGTTAATTATACCGTTAGTCACTTTAAATAGGGGCTATTTCTATTTTGGTCATCTCAAATTTTTTTGTTAATTTCATCATTCAAAAAAGAAATTGATAAAATTAGTCATTCTAATGTTAAATGGTAACGAAAGATTAACGATGTATTTATGCGAAAAATTTTGGGATGACGAAAATAGGAACAACTCTTATTTAAAATGATTGATGGGTAATTTACCCTAATTTTAGATTAACTAACATGAAAATGCACCTTCAGTCTTTTGTTACCATTTAATGGTGGAGTGACCAATTTGATTACTTAATATTTTAGGTGACCGAATTAACATAAAAATAAGTTGGAGTGATTAAAATAGGACCGATTTTGTTTTATGTATTTCTATAACGTGTGAATTAAGTGACACCCAAATTTTATAATGGTGTAAATTGATATACATGTTTCATTAATTTATAAAAACATATTTATTTATTGAGCTTATAGTGCACATATTTTGAAGGGAAAAAGGGAAACAAACAAGGCAGGAGGATTAAAGAAGAAAAACGTTTATTAATCGGCCTAGTTATTGTCAATCACCGTATTAAGCCAAATATGTGGAAAATTGGAAAGGGCTCAAACTTGCAATGCTGAAAGTGACTTCTTATTAGATGGTGAAATCATCGGAATTATTGACAAGGACGACCAGTGGACTTCTAACATGGTGGAAACCATCCGACCAAACTATTTCTCCAAAATCGTATCTTCCTTCTGACTTTTTCAATGGCTTCAGAGTGACGTAATACGACTTTTCTTGCTTGGAGGGCGAAAAAATCAGCACCCTGGGCCAGATCACCACCTCCACCCCATCAGGCTCCTTGGCAACACCGAAATAAACTGTAGTTTTCTTCCCACATCCCACGTTTCTCACGGTCCTTTTGATGGTGATGGGGGATCGGAGATTCGGGACGCTAATGGATGGGTAATTTATGTTGGCGTTTGGTCCATGCATGTTCTTGCAGTTGGTATCGACCCCGGAAGAGGGCAGAACTATCCTCTCTATTTGTTCTTGGGTGTATCCCGTGTTGCAGAGGAAGAGAATGTAATCACTGGTTTTCATGTCGTAAATAAGCCCTGGGTCCATTGCTTTTAAAGGGTTTATGTGGCCGGCACCCATATCGAAAGGGGTTGAACCTGCCATTGATCCACCAGCTAGAATGCTATCATGGCTTGCGTCTCTTGTATAAGCTGGGAAGGGCAAAATCATTGTCAGGGTACCCCAAATTTCTCTGTTTTTCACTTACATCATGAGAAAAAATAATAATGATAAAAAGTTCGTTAATCATATTCATCCCCTTATCTGCCATTGCCGTTGACTTGTGAGCATTTTAGGCATTAATGAAGATGTACAGCGGTGAAACATGACTACTTACAGGAAATGGAAAGATGTTAATTGCATCACATTCGGATCAGTAAGATCAAATGGTGATAAAGCGCTCAAACCATGGCAGTGATGGTGGATACGAAGAACAAGTTCTCTTGCTAAAAAGTAAAAACTTGTGCCGTATTTGTTTGATACCTGTGGTCATGATGGCAGATCTAGTGGCAGCAGGCGACCACCCTGGATGGACAGATTTGAGAAGAGCGCCCACTCCTGAAACGTGAGGACAAGACATCGATGTTCCCGACTGAAAATTCCATCGCACAAGGCGGTCATCGCTCGGCTGTAAAGTCGGAGGAGTTTGTGGTGGCCATGCTGCTAATATGTTGATTCCTGGAGCAGTGATGTCTGGCTGCAGTTACATAAAAACCAAAAAGAAGAAAACCTGCAGTTATTATTCTAATCATCATCTGGCCTGTTTCTTCATTACCACTGAAAGTAATCATTCATGTCAAACGTAAAATTAATTAAAAACAATCAAACACTTAGCAACAACATTGAAACCTTTTATTCCTTTTGCTTTCAAATGCGAAAGTTGTGCATACCTTGAGAATGTCAGGTGATATTGAGCTTGGCCCTCTGGAAGAAAAGTACACTACGGTTGGCGCAGGTGACTTTCCAATGATTGTTTTACTCGGTGATATCTGAACTACAGGTAGCCTGAATTCAACAAAGATTTCATGATAGAAACCCTTTCAGCACATGACAGAAATAATTGTAAGACATGTTTACTGTATATATATATGTCAAGGAAGGAGAATAGAAGATGTGCATAGTTTCTGTTCTTTGGTTGAGATAAATTTGCATACTTGAGGGATTCTGCCAGATAGTTCCCTATTATAGTCCCCTGGTTAATGTCAACATGCAGTGTAGGGATATCATCGTCGACATCCGCAATTGGCTTGGTAAAGGGTTCGGCAAAGATCAAACCCAATCCTTTTGCTGTTTTAACGGCTACTTGTGCTATTTCATACACTAGTCCTGGAGTGTAAAAGCATAGGACTACTCTCCCAGTAGCTAGTTTTCGGTTCCAGTTCCCCAAGCTGCACACTCTGCACATAGAACACATATAGCAATTTCATGCAAGGAAAGTTTGAATTGATTATTTTCTTCAAATGATTAACCCTTTGTACTTTTGCATACAACACACACACACATATATATATATATCACTGACAGATTCAGGTAAGAGAGAGAGATCACCCATCAACAAAATAAGTGATTGCATTCGCCAGTCTGCCTTTGATTTCTTTGCTGATTATGCTTTGTCCCTAAGGAATTAAGATTAAATCAGTACAAGTAATACCATATGCACATAGTAGATAAAGGGAACGGCTTGGCACAAGTTGGTGATTTAATGTTCATGGCATGCCTCAAATGGTAATGGAACCTAATCTTGATTCTTTTTTGTCTAAAATAATTCCTTTGTTCCTTGAGAATTTATTTGGTTTGATCTTACGAGCTTACTATCTTTTTTAGAGTGTTTTGGTGTACCCCTGTGCTGTTTTGCTCTCAAAGGCATTATTGCAGGATTATGGATCATCTTTGGGAACTTTGTCTCTAAGTTTGACTTTAGTGTTTTCATAGTTTATATTTTGTTAAGCATTGAACTTTTTTCTTGGCTTGTTTAGCTTTGGCTAGTGCTACAATCTCTTTGTTTTAATAAAAGTCATTTTTTATTTGTAGGAATTGTAGGTTTTGGCGAAAGATCATATCAGTTACCATTATGGTGAAGTTACTGTCAAGGACAATTTCAGTTGGAAAACTTCTATCAATAGTTGAAGCAGCTACGCAAAGGGACCATGGTGCAACATTTTGGACTAGAGATGGCTCTGGACCATCATTCCCTGCAGAGAACACTACAGTAATACCAAGTTGCATTGCGTGGAATGAGCCAATATCTGCACTTGATGCGAAGAATGGGGACAAAGGAGGCGTTGCACCAAATGAGGCTGAGATTACATGAACTCCGTCATGCAAAGCATCATCAAAAGCTGCTAAGATATCAGCTTCTGTACAACTCCCTACACCATTTATGCCCCAGCATATTTTGTACACTGCAACCCTTGCCCAAGGTGCGCCACCTCTAGCAGTACCTTGGCCAATTCCAAAGAAGCTAGCATTTTTTACCATAGACCCTGCTGCTGTAGAAGCGGTATGCGTTCCATGACCAAGAAAGTCTCTTGCTGATCTATATTCAGGGTTACCGCTCATGTTAAGAGGCCCATACTCTTGTTCAAACCCTTTGAGATAGTAACGTGCACCGATTAATTTGCGGTTACATGCTTTTGCAGGCTCAAACTTTTCTCCTTCAACGCATACTCCTTTCCAAGATGATGGAATTGGTCTCATGCCAGGCTTTTCCTGGAAACTTTCAGATTCTGGCCATACGCCTTAAAGATTGAAAAACATTACAGACATATAAGGCAGGATGCCATTGAATATTACAGTATCTTTTTCTCTTTCTTTCCTTTTATACAACAATAATCTGTTTACATTTGTATAAAGAAGGAAGCTACTAACTAGTGCAGGGAAAGAGTTTATTTGAACTTGATATATAAATGAGGGAATATGTATATGCAGGTTGAATACCTGTATCAAAGATCCCAACAACTACGTCTTGGCCGTTGGTGAATTCCATCGGAGTAACTCGAGTTTCATCCAGAGTAAGGCCAAGAAAATCCCAGCTTCTTGTTGTGTGCAACTTTAGTGTCTTGCTCCTGAAGACTGATACTACTTTGTCCATCCCTGCACGCAATATTTTCTTCTCTTCATTGCAACAATTCTTACTTATCAGAAATTTACTTCAGGAACTAGCAAGCTTTATATATTATATATAAAATGGAAAAGTTAGCTAATTACTAGCCAATATGGTTGCTTGAGATGAACTGAGCTTTGCTGAAAACCCCGAGAAACTATTGCTGTAGCTATAGAGGATGGACCGCTTGGCATCTTCTTCACTGAAAGAAATTAAGTTAGAGAAGGAATTTTGTAGATTAAAGACATGTTTACTATAAAATATACGAGTATTAGAAGCAAAAACCTGGCAAACACATCAGAGAGGACTTGAATATGAAGCTTGGAAGTCAGTATGGGGTCATGGAATTGGTTGATGCCTAAATAAACTATGTAAATCTGCATGGATAAAATAACATGAGATTAGTCAGATATTGAGATGATCATTTAAGTGGAAGAAGCACTTTATTGGGTATAAAATTACATGAGATGTGGATGTTGTGTGAGCAAAATAAAGTGAAACTGCAAGGAATAGGACCCAGAAGGATTGAAGATGACAAGTAGCCATTGTCTTCTATTGAATAACCATAATGGTGGTTTGGGGTTAAATAGTGTAGTAGAGGACATAACTTTGAAAAATTGGTGGCCGGCCAAAGGATCGATGGTTATAGTGCGTGTTCTTGAAGGCTTTCAAAGCTGCAACAACACTGACATACCTCTTTTAATTCATCATTATATTTTCCCTTCAAAGTTAGTTGACAAAGATGAAATTAACAATCCCAATGGTCCTCTCACCACTTTGATATTCCTACTTGTCTAGTGTTGCACCTATATACATCAATGATCTTAGGTTAGAATTAAAAGTAAAGACTACCTTCATAAAGCTCCACCATATACCATGAATACCATAGAGGGCAATGCATGTGCCCTTCATCATTCTCTAGAATAATACCTTTGCACCAGCTTCACCTTTTTTATCTTTATAGTTGATTAAGCGACTGAGATAACTGCAATTTATCTCGTACCATTTGAAGGCATGTGTTTCATTTATAAATTAGCTTAGAAAAACTTTCTGCTTTCCTACTAATTCTACAAGTACCCGAAAACTATGCCCAAATCTAGTTGCTATTATGCATCATTGAAATCAATGTAATTATGAGACTAGCATAAATGTTGCAGAATTGTCATTATTTCAATTTCTTTCTCTTTTCCTCGAAGTGTAATAGTCCTGTTTTTGGTCTTTTCTACATCATTTGAGCCACTTTTTTTATGAACCATGAATAGTGCCTTAACCTGGTGATGCTTGGAAACGGGAATTTCCTTAGGTTATAGACTGCTTTAGTAAGGTTAATGAACATCTACAAGAAAGGGTATGTTCAGGCTTGTACCAAATGCTTCTCTTTGAGTAGAATAATTAAGGCTCCTTTTAAGTTCATTCTTTCCTTGTAATCCAACTAAACTATAATCATCTATATGTTGTATGTGCTTCAATTATACCCCTATACATGAAGAGGGCAAAGCTTCAAAGATGGAGTCAACCTAACCTAGTTATTTTTAGAATGAGAATATCATCTTGTGTGGTTGTCGAGACTTACACAAATAAAATCGTATTAAAAAAATACAAATTTAACAAAATGTACCGAGCAAATCATTTCTATATAAATTAGTAGTAACTTTTATCTTTTCAAATAAAAACAAGTAAAGTAAATAAAAAGAGGGAAACTCGTTTAAATTATTTCCCTAATCAATAAACAACCTTAATATTTACGCTTAGGGTTTAGCTTGCTGATAGTATTAAAAACGAGAGAGACCTAATTCTAATTAACAAATACACACAAGCAGAGTTTATTTAAACTAGATGACATGCCCACATAACATAAAATGCATATTTATCTTATATCCAACTAGGTTGTTTGCTACTAGTATTAGAATCAATAAAACAACTATAAATTTAACAATTCTAATTAATAAATGAATGCCACCCAGTTACAAAGGTGAGTGCCTTGGTCACTTATCAAAGCTCTCAAGATACAAAACTTGAAAAAAAAAAAAAAAGATTTGACAAAATCTACAACAACTTTAACATTGTTAGTTCTAGTTGCCTTAGTTTCAACGCACTTTGAAATACAATCAATCACTAGAATAATGTATAAATTACCTTGAGAGGGAGGAAAAGGTCTCATAAATTCAATGCCCCATTCATAAAAAACTTCACAAGTAAAGATAGATGCAGTGGCGGAGTCAGGGGTAGTAGGGGCTCCGACCCCCTAAGATAGAAAATTTTTTATTTAGATCTTTTATAATTTATAAATTTTAAATTAGTAATAGTAAAATTATACTTTAGTCCCCAAAATGATAAAATATTGATTTAATCATTTAAAAATAAAAAAATATATATAAACTATTAAAATGATGAAATTGTATTTTTATTATGATGAAAATATACAATTTAGTTCCAGCCTTCTCCTCAAAAATCTTTGGTGCCACTGGATAGATGTAAGTGACATTTGATCTCTATGTCCTAGATTTCTGAATCTCTGGAAATTTTCACATGCTTCTACAGAACATATAAGAGTCGCGAAATAAAGTTGGCCAAAAGAGTCTGCAATCTAGTATCTTACGAGCAGTTCTCTTAGTACCAAAATGTCCCCCACAAGCATATGTGGAATTGAATTATAAAATAGAAGGGCCTAAAATATGCTAATGTATGAAAATCGGACACTAAACAAGCAAACTTAACTAAAAACATTATATTTCACTTAAAGGTTAATAAAAAATAAAGCAGTAAGAGTCTAAAATATATGAATTATAAGTACTTATCACATCTAGTCGATAAAATTGTTAACGTTGACAAAACTACTAATTTACAACAAAAGGGAAAAAAAAGAACATTATGCACTCGTTGAATCATTTCTTTGGTAGATTTTTTGCTAACGTATCGCTTAAATTGTGTTCCAGTGCTGAGTAATCAGAAGTTCATATGGTCAAAAGCCTAAACTTACGAAGCACGTCTAATCTTCTGTACATACTTCACATCATTTAGGTTTTCACTTTATGAACACTCAGAGCTCCCTTTTTTACTGCTGTAACTTCGGTTTTTTTCATGGCAGCCCATAATATTGCATCTTAATGCAACATTATAGTTGATTCAAGTAAAACAGCCATTGTTTTCACTAGCAACAACAATAGGTTTACAATTCCTTAGGGAATTATAATAGTAGCATAGCTTGTGTTGTTAAACTTTTCACTTTTTTATCTTCTTTTCTTTTGTCTAAATTCATGTGCACTTTAAGCTCAAAGTTTCTATACAACTCCCCGGACAAAAGATCTTTTTTCCAATGTACATATTTTTTGCTGAATTGTTATCAACCCAAACATTTGCACTCATTTACTCCTGAAAGTATGAAAGATTAGCAGTCTGCAAGTAATTCTATTCTTTTTAGCCTAAGATATGACCACCTTATTTCCCATCTTGGTTAAAATGGATTCAATGGTGTTGGCTACAGAATGGCAGCCAATATAGTCACAATTTCCACCATCTTGATTCATGTTCATGTACATATAGTTTAACCTCTTAACTAAATACAACCCTTCAAACTCAAATGGATATTTCTTATTTACTGAATGTATACTTTTTTTGGCTTGACAGGTGACTTATTCAATCATCCTTGTTGAAACGCATACCTGGGATCTGATGGAATTGGTCATGGAAGCAGTGACATCTAACTGTTCGGCTTGTCAGGATTTCAAACAAAGGAGAGCCAAAATGATGAAAACAGAAAGGTAAGAATTATCATGCATATTTATCTGAAATAATACGTCTCTTTGTTGATTACTGATGAAGTGGTTCTCATAGGAAAAGCGGCATCATTTTCTGCTAAAAGAAGTTTAAAATTGGTTTATAACAAGAGTTTACATTCTTGCTTAAGTCCCACATGCCTAATCAATCTCTTATATATATATATATATACATTTGTTATGTGGAAGAGAACATCACATACCTGTTGGAATTTATCTGATATATGCCACGTGGAGAGCTGTTTTGTCGTAGTTTAACCTGTTGCAGATTATTGATTATCCAGGGCAAATACTAAATCCCCAATTGATTTGGTTAATTTGTTTTGTCATTCGGATCCAATACTGATGTCGTGCTTAATCACCCACGGCGTTTATGTTTTAATCAATTGTATTTGGATTTTTTAGGGAATAAATGAGAATTTTCATTACAGAGAAGTATACGATTACAATGTGTTAATGGAAGTGTCTATTTTCATTACTATCGTGTCAGAGAAATCAGCTTATCATATTTGAAAGATTGACAATTTATTGAAATAAAATGTTGAGCTATACTCGTGGAATGATTCAAGGCCATCAATGCAGATTAATTCTCCTTGAGAAACATATATTGGAGACTGTATTAGCTCAATTGTACCAAATTCATTGGATCAATGATGTTGGATTAAGGCAAAACTTGACGACTTATCTTCTAATAGCCCTTCTTACTTTGGTCATTATTATATTATATTTAGCTATTTTAGGTGTGGTTTAAAACTAATTGTGATTAATCTTTAGGGTAATCTATAAAAATAGTCACTTTTGTTTGCCTCAGATTACATTTTAGTCACTTATGTTTGAAATGTTACGTTTTAGTCACTTATGTTATTATTTTGTTACGAAGTGATCATTCTACCGTTAAGTTCCGTTATCTCTCTAACGGTAATCCTACGTGGCTGTCCAACTAGATTTTAGGTGCCAACTTAGATTTCTAAATGGGATGAAAATAGATTTTTAATTAAAAATTTTAATTAATTAAAATTTTAAACCTAAATCTTAACTAAAAAACTGTTCATCTCCTCTTTTTAACCTGCACATTTCAAGCCAAATCCTGAAGAAGAATGCACTAATTAAAGAGAGGAAAACATAAAATAAATTTGAATAAAGCCATGCGGGAGATAACCAATATAAATAATATTATAGAAATGATCTTAAAATGGAAGGAATGGCCTTTTTGGGAACTATTAGGCAAAAAGGCAGCAATGGAAGTGAAGTGCATCCTTGCAGGAGCTAGTAGGAAATTGATACAAAGTTTTCAAGTGACAGAAATCAATAACATGCATTATAAATGGTACAAACACAAACTATCTCCAAAATAATACCCACGATAAGAATAGGATAAATACACAATGGGTGAGCTGATAACTATTTAAACAAAGGTTTCAAAGTTGTATGTAATGAACCGAAAGTTACGGTATCGGAAATTGAGTCTTGAGTACTGTTTCCGTGAAATTTATTCATGAATATTTATTAGAAATATTTATGAATTATAGTTGAATGGTTATTTAGTGTTTAATTAAGTGAAGTAGCTTGAATTTAGTTTAAAGGATTAAATTGCATAAGGAATAAAAGTTTAATTATAGATTAAAGAAGTAAAAGGGACTAATCTAGCAATTAGACCCTAAGTGCCATGTGTGTGAATGTATGATATAACATGTGTAATAGTTGGTATATATGTGTAATAGCTATAAGATATTTTATGTTATAGCTATTACACATGTTAATTATATTTTTTATAGGTTAATAATAATATAATATAGTATAATGAATAAATAATAATGAGTAAAGAAACATAGAAAGAGTTACAGAGAGCAAACGTGAGAAAGAAAGAAGGAAAGAAAGAAAGAAAATGAAAAGGGAAATTTGAGGATTAATGCCCTAAAGTTTAATTGGTAAGTTGTTTTAGCTCATTTTCTTATGATTTTTATGTTTATGGATGCCTAATTCACAGTTCTACATGTATGAGGTTAAAATGAAGAAAAATAGAAAATTTTTAGATATTGATTTAGTTGAATAAATTGAGGTTTTATGGGTTAAATTGATAGGAATTGAAGTTAGAAGTGAAAATTGAGTGATTTATTAAAAGAATTCTAAGTTAGGTTTAAATAGGGATTAAGTTGAATAGAGCTCAAAATTTATGTTTTATAATGAATTTTATGAGTTAGAAATTGTTAATGAGTTGATTAAAAGAGAATATGAAGCTTAAGTTAAAGAAAAAAGATTAGTAATGGAAAAAGGACGAAATTGGAATTTTTGTAAAAGTTTGATAGAAAGTGAAAATGTGTTTTATGAATTAGTATATTGATGAATTTTAATTGTATGATTGTTAGTAGCAAACGTAGCACCGGATACGTCATCAAAGAAGGAAAAGAGAAAGTGAGCGAAGATATCGATTAAATTCGATAAATAGTAGTTTGTATTTCTATAAACCGAGCTTAATCGTTATTGCTATATTTGATATTTATATTGTATGAAAATGTGAATGAGGTAAGTATTTTTACCATATTGAAATGAATGTGATTTTGAATACCCTATTAACAGTGTCGGGCTAGTCGGATATAGTTGACATGTCATAGGAATTGGAAGTATTGGGATATTCCGACATTGAGTCGATGAGACACTATGTGTCGACTACTGTTAAAGTTCCGGATTTGTTCCGATGAAGTACTTTGTGTACTATAATGTTAAAGTTCCGGATTTGTTCCGATGAAGTACTATGTGCTTATCCCGGAGTGTGGGTTGGATCCGTGTATCCGTTAGTGTCCGAGTTATGTTAATAAGGGTAAATAAAGTAAAGATTATTAAAGTCTTGATTGATATTGAATAATAGCAATAATGTGTTTGAATTACCATGTTTTAAAGTTGATTAAGCTATTGTTTATGGAAATACCACTGAGAGTATTCTCAGCGTGCACGGTTTGTTTCGTCTTGCAGCTAGGTCTGAAAGTATAAGGACTCAAGATACAAGCCGATCCCCAAACTCAAATTGGTGAAGTTTCTATCTTTTGGAAAATGGCATTGTACCTAGGATGTCTTTTGGTTATATTGAAAGTATCTAAGTTGTTAAATGATATTTTGGTATGTTTTGTAAATGTTACCAAAACCTTAAGAATGGTATGTTTTGATATGTTAGTGAAGAGTAATAAGAGGAATTGTTGGTAAATGTTGTAGAAAGAAGAAATGAAGATGTTATAAACTTAGTTATCAACATTTTATACTAAAACAGATTTGGACAGTAACAGTAGTCCAACTTTGAAAATATACCAAAAATAGTATAAAGTGAATTAGATGATGAATAAAATATGTAATTGAAGCTTAATGAATCTATTTTTATATGGAAGAAACAAAATTGGTAAAAGAGTTGTATTTTATGAGATATTTACGTTTTGGTGAAACAGGGTTAGAACAATTTCTGGATTCCTGTTCTGACTTTAGAAATTCACCATAAATTGTGTATTAAGAATTAGGACTCAAACCTTATTTGTATGGATTCCTTATTGAGTCTATTTTTAATTGAAACAAATGGAATAGTCATTGGATTTCTGTACAGGAAGAAATTTGATTCGTAGTGCACAAGGGTCAGAGTAGCTGAACCCTGAAACAGGGAGACTTCTTATAATAAACTGTACTAATTGGCCTGACCAAAAATTCTAGAAAAAAATTAGTAAGTAGATATATGAGTCTAGTTTCAGGGAAAATTTACGGCATTGGATTTCGAGTTTCGTAACTCGAGATATGATTTTTTTAGCGACTGTGACGCAGATGGATAGTTTACTACGAAAACTGTTTAAGTGCTAAGATAAGTTTTGTAATGTCTCCTGCTTGACTCCGGCAACGGTCTCGGGTAGGGGGGACGTTACATTGTACCTATTAGAGTGTATTAAAGGAATAAGAAAAGGCAAGCAAAGAACAAGGTATTTTAAGACAGATAACAGCACAGCTAACATGATACTCATCATAGCATTCAACAAAGCCCCAAAGGTGCATCTTAGCATTCTCTAACTCCAAGGTTTTACATGGCCGAAAAGAATCCAAGGTTTTACCAGCAAAATAAACAAGAAATAGTAGCTCAGTTCTAAATTTCGAATGCATACATTTATTGGGCTTGGTCATTATGTCATAAGCTTTTAGGTCAAGAAAATCACATTCGATTACCAATGGCTATTAGTCATGTCACTGCATCTCCCTACCATTGTTCTTACTTTATTCATCATTTTATCTCTCAATAAGGTATGCGAACTGCCATTGTTAACAAAAGAATCACAACAAAAAAATAAAGGAGAGATTTCCATCAAAAGTTTTTCAGAAACAAAGACAGGAGAAGTGAATAGCTGGCAAATAAGTGTAAAGTATCCTAGCAAGAAACTATCATAAAATGATAGCTTGTGCAGAGAAAAGAAATTACTAGAACAAGTCCAATTATATTTGTTGGGTTTCCATAAACTATGACCCACTGCCATTACTTTTTTTTCAATAAAAAAAAACCATAGAAAAAAAGAAGAGACGGAAGAAAAATTAAAAAAGAGGAGATGAACAGTTTTTTTAATTAAGGTTTAAGTTTAAAAATTTTAATTAATTAATTTTTTTAATTAAAAATCTATTTTCATCCTATCTAGAAATCCAAGTTGGCACCTAAAATCTAGTTAGACTGCCACTTAGGATTATTTTTAGAGAGATAACGGAACTTAACAGTAGAGTGATCACTTCGTAACAAAATAATAACATAAGTGACTAAAACGTAACATTTCAAACATAAGTGACTAAAATGTAACCTGAGGCAAACAAAAGTGACTATTTTTGTAGATTACCCTAATCTTTATATGTTAACAAGTTTAAAAACAATTTATTTATTTGAGAGATTTGTATAGGTTTATGTACACAAAATTAAGAGCACTTATCAGTTTATTGAGGAACTTTATTTGAGTGAGTGCATTTGAGTTAGTAAAACTTTTTGTTGTTAATTTTACAAGCTAAGTTCTTAGGGGAAGAACTTAGTGGTGAGAGGTTTAGTTTTTGAAGTACAAGAGTGATGATTCTTCATTGGGGTGTGTTAGAATTAGGATCATCGATTGTATGAAGTTCAAAGACAATAAATTCATCTCACTATACTAGATATAGGGAAACTAAACCGTGAAAGCAATTTTGTTGTTCCTTGTTTTTATTGTTATAGTTGTAGTGGAAATACCCACTTTCAGTGTCACTTATGCTTAAACTTTATTTCTTGCAGTTTAGTCATTAGTTCAAGTCTCAATATAATATATATATACATATATATATATATATATATATATATATAAAAGCTCAAGTTTGAACTAACAAGAATACTATTTATTTTTCATCTTATTATTAAATTAATTTTAAAAATAATTAAAATTTAATTTAAAATTATTAGTTAAAAATTGTGCTAATTTTAAAATGAAGTTATTACTTAAAAGAACTCTAAGTATAAAATATGAGTAAAAAATTATTGATGAAAATAGAAATGGTTAGCATTAATAATGAAAATAGAGATGGTTAGCATTAATAAGTTAGAATTATATACAAAAAATTAAGCATTAAAGTAATTGTTCTTTGAAGAGGCAATATTGAATCGTATTCGAATAACAATGACATTGGAGAGTGATCAAAGATTATTCTTTCGTTTTTTTTTTCTATTAGGTCAAAAATATTTTGTGAGTTTGCTTTGAAAATAAAACCAAATTTCAATCATTTCTTTAATCACTATTAATAAATGTGTTTATTAAATTAGTGTAAACATCTTTTGTATTTATAATGAACTATTATTATAATTGTTATAAGTTGCTTTACCTAATTTTATTATGGTTAAACTCTACCTTTAGTCTCTAAACTATAGGTAAGTTTTCATTTTGGTCATATAATTTTAAAAGTTACAATTTGGTCACTGAATTATTTGAAAATTTTCATTTAATTCACTAAACTACTCAAAAGTTTTTATTTGAGACACTAGGTTGTTAAGTTTTTTTTTTTTTAAAGTGAGCTCGAAACTATGATTTAATGATCAGTATGGTGGATCAATATCCATCAACAAGTAGAAGAACATACCTTAGGTCCAAGTTGATTTGACGGTCAGTGTCGAAGATCAAAGAAAAAAGTTGTTTGAATTTTTGTTTCCTAGATTCATGACATCTAAAGTTGTTTCATGAAAAAAAACTGAACTGTAGAAGAGAAGGAGAAATAATATTTTTGATTGATGTAAACAGTGTGAACAGAAAAATTCATATAACGTCAATTTTAACAACCTACTAACTTAAATGAAAACTTTTTTGTAGTTCAGTAACCAAATTGTAACTTTTTTTAGTTAAGTAACCAAAACAAAAACTTATCAATAATTTAGTGACTAATGATGTATTTACCCTTTTATTATTTTTCAAATTAATATTATAGTTTAATTTCTTATATAGTTCCAAATTTGTATATTATTTTAAAATTAAGAGAAATTATCTTTAATAAGTAAAAATAATTAAAAATAAGTTATTTAAAACTAATTAAGATTTAAATGTATAAAATCACATTCAACACGGAAAAGCTTTTGAATTGACGAAAATACCTTTATTTTCCATCATATTGTTAATTTTACATTTTAAAATAATTATAATACTTAATTTAGAATTATTAGTTAAAAATGAAATAAAATAGAGGTGTGATAATTATGCATTTAAAAATAATTATAATTTAAATAGAGTTATTATTTTAATAGAATTCTAAGTATATTAATTATTAAATTATTAATTTTATAACATCTCTTGTTAAACCTAAAGATATTATTTTTAGGTAATTTTCAAAATTGTTTATACACTTAGAATAATTTTATGAAGACAAAAAGCTCTAAAAAGCCTTTTAAAACTCATTTTGGTTTAACTTGGGTTGTAGTTCATGTTGGAAAAAAATCCGGTTTGAAATTTTTTTTCTTGCACAACAGAAAATTAAAATTTTGAAAACCAACTTGGTTTATGATATTTATAACAATAAATCCTAGACTGAATTCGTACTTGTGTTTTCGGATAGGTGGATCTTTTTTGTTCATAACTTTCAACCAAATGATCTTCTACGCTATTCTTGTACCACGAATCGCTTCAACTGTGAGCTCGAACAAATCGAATCAAATATAAAACTAGAAATATTTTATTTACTTTTAGGGGGAAAGTAAATCTCTCTAAATTAAACCAGTAGCATTGCAATTCCATAAAATAAAATTTATTCTTAAAATAAATTTCCACTATTTTATGCGAGAATAGCAATATTGAAAACTTCAAATAAACTACTACTCTCCTCTTTCTGTTGTGATTTGAAGCTTACCATAACCATCTATTTATAAAGAAGGTTGGTAGAATCCTAGTTGAAGTGGTAGAATACAAATAATATTATTTTAATAGAAAAATCCTAGTTGAAGTGGTAGAATACAAATAATATTATTTTAATAGAAAAAATCTCTAACTCGTTATTATTTAATGATAGGGGCAACAACCCTAGATAGGAATACTAGGGTTTGACATCCTATGTATTCCATAAAAGGGGAGTTGAATCTCTCCTGTATTGGATCCGATTATATTTGTTTCTTGGATTTTAACCTAACACTTTATAATTTAATCCAACTTAATACATGTTTTTCTATTTCCCAAATTAAATATTATTTACTCAATTAATTTAAATAAATTAAATTTTCAATTAAATAATTATCTCAACCCAATTCTATACTTACCCTTAACCTATTAACACAAACTTCTCTTTAATACAGGACATAATATAAAAAAAAATCAAATTCTTACTTGCTCTTGTAGCAGTTACTATACCCCCACACGTATACTTCGAAACAATCTTTTGGGCGAATAACACCACGTTAGACAAACTATTTACTACTATACGCCGAAACTTTGGACCCGCTAGACCTATAGTGTTACAGTTCGTCAATTTTGCTGCGAAGTGTCAAGGTTGTCGAACTATGCTAAGTGTGAACCCCAACGATTGGCAAACTCTTTTCTGCAAACCATTAATGAATTTTGATATACTGTCTAATTAGAACCCTACGAACCGTGTTCGCAATATCTAAGAACCTAAGGGGAGGTTCGTGAAACTTACCCTATTTAAAGAAGCACTACTCCGTGAAAACTAGGATGTGCGAGTTAAGCAAGGATGCAAACCCCAATGCTAGATAGTTGAATAGTTGTATATTGTTATACGAACTTAAAGTTCACATGTTCTTAATTCCTTTCTTCAAATATTTATGACTTCAGGAAAAGAGTAAGTTAAGTCCTTGCAAGCGAAATAGGTTCGCATGTTATTGCTGTTGCATATCATGAAGCAAGCGAAGTGAGTTTGTGAGCTTGTACTTTCTTAGACCTATACATGTTACTTTATTTCAACTTGTGGTGTGTTGGAGGTTAGGTTGGATGATAACAATGAGTTACTTAAATGGCTAATGAATAGCTAGAGTTCGGCGATCGGATCGGGAATGAGGTGTTACAAGGTTAACTTAATTTCAAACTTAGTCATTGGCATAATCTAAGTTCACTATCTAATAATCTCTTTAATTTCAAGTCTAATTCATCAATTTCTCTCTAATGACAACTTGCTAAATATTTAAAAATTGAAGAAATCGATACATGGGCTAGCTAAATCAAGTTCCAGTGATTAAGAATTTATAAAAATTTGAAGAAAATAGTTTGGTTACCTATGAAAATTGGAAGTTTGAATGTGTTTGGAAGTTAAGTTTTTTCTTTTCATTTTTATTTCTTTAATGGCTTACTACTTGAGAAAGAAGATGAAATCTTCTCATCCACTAATTTGGCTATTTGATGTGAGCATCAAGGCCCAATCAAGAGAGCATGGAGCATGGACAAGATGGGCTAACTCTACCTCAAGGCCTTATTACAAGATCGAAGCTAAACAACTTAAGTCCAGATTGAACGTAGTGGTTCAAGAGTTTGTGACGAAGGCCCTACAAGCTTATTTGAAGGAAAAATGATATAAAGATTCAATTTCTTAGCCCAATTCTATCATAGATGAAGCTTCAAGAATTCAAAGAGAATAAGATTCTGAATCTTAGTCTTAGAAACCACATTTTGGAGTTGGAATGTCATGGATCACACTGACGAGCTTAAATAAGCCCAATCTTTCAACGAATGGATCTAGCTCGTAAAATCAACCAATGGGGACGCCCATAAGCTCAACTTGAAGTTTCAGCTATATTTGAGTCTATTTGGATCAATTTAGGACTTAGTTTATATTTTTCAGTTTTAATTTGGCCCAATTTGTTAATGACCTAATTAATAAGCTTATTGTTAGTCAAGTCAATTTAATTCCAAGTAAATTTGGTCCATGCACAAAGCCATAAAGCTAAATAAATTCATTTGGTTTATCTAAGCTTTATCTAGAAATGCAGGTTAGGCTAAATTTTAGGTGTTTGTCTTCCACAATTTTAAGGATTTGTTTAGCTAAAATTTTAGGTGATTGCCTTCCACAATTTTAAGGATTTGTTCGGCTAAATTTTAGGCATTTTTCTTCCATAATTTTAAGGGTTTGTTTCTCTTTTATCTAGTCTCCTTGTAGTATAAAAGGAATGGTATCAACCATCTTTGAACACATTGTGAGTTTTTATTAATAAAAATACTCTTTGAGTTTCTTTTTTGCGAGATTTGTTCTTGTTTGTTTTAGAAGTTGTTCAACACAATCTATTTAGATTGTTGGGATCATCTTCAAACTTTGACTTGCCAAGAACTCTTTCTTGGAGGGGAGATTAGAACCGATTGAAGGGAGTTGTTAGATTTTTTATTCCAAAAGCTTCTTATGGCACTTATTCAACCATCCATTCTCCATCTTCTATCTTCAATTTTGTCCACCCATCATCTTTTTTGTCTCTTCTTTAGTTTTACTTGTTGTTTACTTTATTTATTGGTTTTCTTGAATCTAATCACTTCAAATTCACTTGGTATTAATGTTACAATTTCCATTCAAGTCGGTCTAGCGCCTTAAGTCAAATTTGCAACTTGAAAGCTTTCGATCCTATTCCGCTGTCCTATATCACTATTTATAGTTTGATTAACATTTAATTAACTTAATTAATAATGATAAGTTCATCAATTAAGGTTTATTTATTTATAAGATTAAGATTAAGTGGAAATCATCATCTTCCACTACCTTATGTTTATAATTGGCTAAAAAACCATTTTTGACCTTTGGATAATTTTTATCTATATCCTAAAGTATTTTCTCAATTAAAACTCAATAGTGATTAAACTTTTACAATTTAGTCCCTGAGCTTAACTAATGATTTTATTAGTTAAATTACTTAATTAATCTTTAATATATTTTCATATTATCTTTTTAAATCTTCTTATTTTACATTTATGGACTCGGTTTACAGAAATGGAGTTCTAAAACTGTCTAAAACCGGGTCGTTACACATTGTACTACGAATTGCATCGAGTATAGGCTCGAGCCACACAAAAAAATCACAAAAATAAATGATTTAAGTTCTTTCTATAAAAACAAGTAAAGATTGTAATTCCCTAAAAAATAGAATTTATATAATAAATTCTCACTACTTTCTTGCAGAATAACGATAACTCTAATAATTCTAAAGTCTATTTTTAGGTCAACTGGTGCTATCTATTTATAGAGGGAAGTACAAGAACTCTGGTTGAATAACGCCTTTGTAAATAATATTGATTTAATTAACAACACACTCCTATTCTAACTAAAGTATGTGAGGGCGACACACCCTAGTAAATTACTAAGGTTTCCGCTCCACATGTTACATGAAGGGAATTTTAGGCCTCTCATGTATTTGGTCTAATTATATGTGCTTCTTAGACTTTTAATTCAATACTTTATAATTTAATCAAACCTAATACTTATATTCTATTTCTCAAATTTAATATTATTTATCCAATTAATTAAATTAATTGAATTAACTAAATTAATTTCTTAATTAAATAATTTTCACACTCAATTCTAATTCCATTAAAGTCATAACAACTTTACTTAAAAAATATATGAGGAAATATATTTAATTTAGTTATTCAAGAGATTTATAGTGACTAATTAATTTAATTCCATTTTCAAACTTTAATTAATTAAATAATAATTTGAAAAACCTTAAATTAATTCTCAATTCATTTTCGTACTTAGCGAGAAAACGTATTCATTTGTGAGTGTGATCCATTTCTCTCACTTCATTTTTTCCATTCATTCTTGTTCATTTCTATCAACTTGATTTTACATGCAATTCATTTCTAGTTTAAATGAGCTAGCGGAGGAACCGATTGAATATATATAATTAGGTTAAAATAATTTAAAGTTATGTTTCAACTTTTCATTTATTAATTATAAACTTATTTAGTTACAAAGTCATTCCACTAAAGTATCACGACTAAACTTTCCTTAATTAAATAGCATTACAAAAGTTACTTGATAAGTGGTCGTCGAATGACCCTATCATAAGTGTGTTACCCTCATAGGATATTCTTAATCTCTTCGGGATAAATTCTTTTTCCCAATATGATCCTATTTTATCTCATGGTAACCATTACATCTCTTTCATGAAAAGTCAATTACTATCAAATAGTAATCAAGTCATTTATCACAAAGATAAACAATCCGTGTCTATGTTTACTTTTCATCATCATGTAATGTTGATGAGAGAATATTATTTACTCTTTAGCTGGGCTATGAATTTCACTATTGTGGAATGATGCTACATACTGCTAAAGTCATATACCCAACACAACAACTTTCAGTTTCTTATTTATTTAAACTTAGTCTTTTACTTACATCAAAGTATACGAGTCATGCATACATAGTCTATCATTCACTCAAGAGAAATGTATGCTATACTATGAATGTTATGAGTGAATAAATTCATAATCGACTTAAAAGTAACAATGTTAACTTTTTAACAATGTTAACTTTTTAGTGTTTAATTTCGGTTTTAGAGTTAATTTGATTAAATTTCATAATTAGCTAATAATATTAGCAATTAACTTTCCTCAAATTAACTTTAAAATTTGAATTAAATCACATTTATTGAATTGTATTTGACAAATTAAATGCAAAATTAAACAAATTTACAATTAACGCTAAATTTATTCTATTAATAAAATCATGAAAAATCAAACATAATAATATTAACAATTAACTTTCATCAAATTAACAATAAAATCCGAATTAAACACTAATATTACGTTTGGTAGGAGTGTTATATTTTCATCATATTTCAGTATATAAATTAGCGATAAACTAATTTCAAATGGTAATTTTTACTACTCACATAACTTATTTAAAAAAGACTATTTCCGATTTAAAGCGGTCCTTTTTCTTCTTTTTTTTCAATTTAAGTAGGAAAATCTGTAATGATAAAACTATCGAGGCTTTCCTTTCTTGTCTGTTCACCCTCCATGCCTCTCTCGCTATATTTAAACTGAGGAGAATATTAATTTTGTTTTATAATTTTTTTGATTAGTAATAAGCTTTAGGTAATTTTTCATTTAATTAATTATAAAACTTTATAGCAGGTTAAACTAAGTTTTCTCACAATTAAATATTTATTATTTTCACAAACCAACAAATATATAGTAAAATTAAGATATATATATATATATATATATTGACTTGATTATTAAGAAAAAAAAAAGATAAAAAAATATTAATGTTAAACAAAGATATATTTGTCTCTTTACCTAAGTAATGTACCACCTCGGCCATTAGAATATAAAGTAACAAAATAGATGAAAAAGGAATGGTTGGTAAGGTGGTTGCAAAGTTGATTTGGATGGAGTAGAGTCGGTTGGTATATAGTATTATAATTTGTTCTATTTACGAAAATGTTTAAAATTATCCATAAATAAAAAGGATATTGTACGAAAAAAGTCGGAATAAAGAGATATAGATTAATCGTGAGAATGAATGGTGGGATCACGCACTAAATAAAAATCCCAATACTCATTTATTGAATATATTTTGGATAATGAAAGGTGGGATGATAATATAAAAAAGCGCACTAAATGAGAAAAGCAGCGAAAAATTCACACTACCCTTTTTGAATTATGTTTGGAGAATGGAATGGTGGGATCATAATAGCAAAATGCGCACTATATGAGAAAAGCACCTAATAACCAAAATCAACCAAACAACACTCCGCTTGTGGGCCATCTCCGCCATAGCTATTGCACAATTTCTCTTTCATCAATATTTTTGGAACATTGCTCTGTTTCCATGATAATAGAGTCTTCTGGGTTTTATTTTTTTACTTGTGGTTTAAATAAATTTGGTTTGCTTTGGCTGTCTTTCTGGTTTTTGGCTCTGTGATGGGGAATTGTTGGTGTAAGTGGGAGCCTACCATATACAAAAATCCCAAATCAGGTTTGTTTATTTCTCGTTTTCTACTTAAAATCGAATTAAGTGTCATATACACTTTTTGTTTTCATGCCATCGGATTTTTCATCTTAAAATTTGAAAAAAGAATGAAGCTCTTATTGTACACACACATTTATATTGCTTTGTCAGAGTCTCCCAAGGAGCAAGAGAGAGAAAGGAGGGAAGGTAGTAAGTTGCCCTCAAACCCGGAAGAAGTAGAAGACCTACGTGGCGGTGATTCTGCAGCAAATCCATTAATAGCATTCACATTCGAAGAGTTGAAGATTATCACTGCAAATTTCAGGCAAGACCGTGTGTTGGGTGGAGGAGGTTTCGGAAACGTTTACAAAGGCTTCATCCCCGAGGACTTGAGGGAGGATCTTCAGATTCAGCCCCTTCCTCTTCCCGTTGCTGTAAAAGTTCATGACGGTGATAACAGTTATCAAGGTCACCGAGAATGGCTGGTGGGTGCTTTTGTCCTTTTTCCTAGAAAAAAATATCATCTGATGAGAAAACATGATTTTATTTGTGGAATGCTTTAGGCGGAGGTCATATTTCTGGGGCAGCTGTCGCATCCGAATTTGGTGAAACTAATTGGATACTGCTGCCAAGATGACCATCGGGTACTTATATACGAGTATATGCCTCGTGGTAGTGTGGAAAACAATCTTTTTTCAAGTAAGTATGTTTTGTTTTCATCACTAAAACCTACAAGCTCCATGCAATGCCATTATAGGAACCTGGCTAAGCGACCAGAAACCAAATATCACTTTGATTAGCCTACCCAACTCCTCTTTTATCATAATTATATACAACAGAGAAATTAGGTTTTAGGACAGCAATTCAGATTCAGTATGTTAATCAGGAACTAAAACCAACTCAGATTTCATCACCTGCTACTATGCTGCCTTCTTATAATGTGGTGATAGAACAAAGATTTCTTTTTTTGATAGAAAAAACTAGGCAAAATGATGAGTAGTTTCTGAATAGTCTTTGTGTGTATGTCACTAAAAATCATTTTAGACCCAAAAATCCATTTTGAGAATCCAAATTTAGCTAAAAAGTAAAACAAACAAACCAAAAAAAATTTCCTTGAATCCGAGAGAACGTAAACTTAAAACAATTCAAAAGGCAAAATAACTATGATTCGAGAAATAATTTCAACTCTAAAAACAATTTTGAACACAATTTAATATTAAACTTACATTATTTATCAAATCACCTAAAATAGATAAAAAAATTAATTATTTTAATTTTGTAAATATAGTGTACACATGAATTGCCATATGAATAATAAATTAATTTTAAAAATTTTAAAATTTAAAAATAAAAATTATTATAAGTATAAAAATCATAAATTATTTTTAAAATTTTAAAATATTAATTAATTATTAACGTGGCATACATGTGAAATGTCACGTCAACAAAAGTAACAGATGTTAACTTTTTATCTATTTTAGGATAATTTAACAAAAATAAAAGTTTAATAGTTAAAAATAAATAAATTAAATGAAAGTTTAAAATATTTTTTAAATTAAAAATTAAATAATTCATTATACCAAAATTTTATTATATAATCTTTTAGCAAAACAAAAACCTTAATTCTTTAACTTCATCTTTTCTTTCATAATCAAAAGTTAAATTTTCAATCATTTCAAAAATTTTAAAAAGTAAAAATTTATACCAATACACTGTCGATATTTTCTACATAATAAAATTAAATTTCATAAATACTTAATTTCTTGTAATTTAAGTTAATTCTTCCAAAGTACAGCTTATGCTTCAACAAAATCACTATAGATATTGTTAAATCTACAGTTGATTCGCTATATTTCACCGCCTATCCTGCTTCCTTATAGATATTTAATCTTAAAAATATTATCATCTTCATAAATATTGGATGCATCTATCCCGACCATCAATCCTATTTCTCTTCAATTTAATTTTTAAATATTTTTAAAGGTAAGTAAATATTTAAACATATTTAAATATAAAATATTTTATATTACTTAATTATATTTTACTCCATTAATAGTTTATATATACAATGATAAAATTATAATTTTATATAGTGAAGCAGGTCGTGGTGGGACAAGCAATTACAATAACCACTCAACACCCACTATCCAAAAGAAAAAATCCACCCACCCACCCCACCTCACATCCACATTTCAAACAAAAATCCGCTCTATTTGGAGCAGATCGGTTCAGAATCCATTTAGCGATTCGAGTTTTGCCATCCCTATTTGTGGGTGAGAAACATTTTAAGTAAGAGAAAATATTCGGTACATTGTCAGTGAAGTTTTTAAACTTCACTGGTAGAGTTAGGGATTGACAAATGTCTTATAGGAATATAGTAAAATATTAAAATAATAATTAAAAAAAGGAGGCATTTGACAATTTGTTAAGGTTACTTGTGGAATTAAAAATATATATTGTATTCACTAAATACTAACCCTTTAAATAATAGTATTCACTAAAAAATTGTATTTTTTTCAAAAGAAAAATAAATAAAAATTAAAACAAACAATTAATTTAAGTGAATGGTAAATTTTGATGGTAATTATTTATTATTATAGATAAAAGAAAAAAAATTATATATTAGTGGAGCATTTGTGTAACAAATATATAAAAATAATGTGGCTTTGGTTGAAATGATAAAGTTATGATAGTAAAAAGTATAATTGTTTTGGGTTCAAATATCATGATTGTCTTTATGGGCATATATTTTCTAGATTTATCAAAATATATATATAAAAAACATAAATGCCTTTAAAATAATATTTTTGGTTTATAAAATAAAGGAGTTATTGGTAATAACTAAGTTAGGACTGGATTGTGGGATGACACCAACTTAATCAATCATTTAAAATATAGTACTAAAATCCTATTACACGCGTATGCACTTGAAAACCACAAATTTAGAATACAAATGTGTGTTTAAAAATAACATACAATAAATAATGAAATATATTGCTTGAAACTAACTAATAACAACATATGAATTATGTACAATAAAATGAAAAAAATAGAATATTATCATACGCGAATGCATGTGGAAAGCATTTATTTATAACACGATGTGTGTTCAAAAATAACATGTAATAATTAATAAAAAGTATGGTTTGAAACTAATTAATAGTAACACATCAAATATGTACTATGTTAAAATTAAAAAAAGATCAAATTGTGAGTAAAATAAAATTTAAACACAAAAATACAACAAATTAAGAATACTAAATAAATACAATTGTTTATCATTGTTTTGTCATCAACCTTAAGTTGGTATCGAGTTAATTTATGACACGAACTCAATCAACAATATTATTAACACAAAATATATTTATTAAAGTTTCATGTAATAGCAAAATATTATTTTAGTTCAAATGGTAATTACAAATATTTTATACGGATAGTGGTCTTAGTTCAAATCTTATTGAATGAATAATTTAACCTCAATCAATCAACTGTTATAGCCTCACAATTGCAATTCTAACTCCCTCAAACAATTTATCCCATTAAGAAGTGTTAAAAGCACTAACCCATATTATAAGTAAATCAAATATTTTTACATTAAAACAATATTCCCAAACATGAATAATATTGTGCTCATTCAGCTCGATAATTAAACTCAAGAATAAAGCTTTCCATTTAAAGTTAGAATTATTTCAACTTCATTTAGTCAATCAACTTGGTTTCCTTGTTTCCTTGAAAATAGAGATGAAATTGTTGCCTTATCTTTAATAAGAGCGATCCACTCTTTATAGCTTTCATCTTTTCTCCATTTAGACTTCATACAGACGAAGGATTGAAATGAGTTTTGAGCATTTAAAATAGTAATGGTGTTGTTCTTTGTAAAATCTTCAACACAGATGTTTATTTCTTCTATTATATTCTTTTTCTCCATTTATTCATTCTCCTTTTTTTTGCAAACATTAGATAGAAAACGAGTCTTTTTTAGCTCTGTCTCATAATTGATGTCAAAATTAACAACCCCAGTGGTGCAAAAGCATCTAAATTAGCCTAATAATTTATTGTTTATATTAGAGTCTATTTTTGTTTACAATTCTTTTATTGAATAGTTAGTTTGTAAGTGATTAGGATAAGACTCCTAGTAAGAATTCTAGTTTAAAAGTACACTAAAAGGTTAGTAGGATTGTTAGATTTTAGTGTAAATAGGTTGTAATATATATATTTACAACCATATTATTATTTCTTATTATCTTCTTTGAATTAATAGAAAAAATTAGAGGTTTTCTATAACCTTGAGTTTGCTAGAGTTCCATCTTCTTTCCTATTCATTTGTTCAGCACTAATTTGTTTATTTACGATTGTTTTCTCCCCTAAATCACATTAAATTTTGGTATCAGAGTCTAATTAGATCCTAGGAATTAGATTAGGATCTGTTTTTAACCCATGGTTAGACGTGTTAGGGGTCGAGGAAGATGAAATCAGTGTCAAGAAACAGAATTAGTTGCGCTACATCATGCGGTTAAAGAATTGTCATGTGTAGTTTACACTTGGCTGCAGCAAGAACATGCGGGAACCTAGATGGAGATTTTGGAAGGTGCTCACAACCAGTTTGACATATTGGAACATAGTCTTACTAAAGAATCTGATTTTAGTGAGGAAAAAAACTCCTTTCATGATGCTGGACTCGTAAACCTTGCGGTACCAGGTGGATTGGAGGAGCAATTGGTTTATGCCTTTGAAATAAACAAGGGTGGAATTAACATTGAAGTTAAGGATTTCCATGGAAAGGCATGTATGGACGAGAAAGATTGTGATAGGTTAGAACCAATCTATGATGATTATCCTGAGAAAAGTGAATAAATTTGTGTATTTGGTTCAAGGAGAGTCTTTGGTTGTCCATAGAGTGATGACAACCAATGGCTCAAAAGAATGGGAGGATTGGAGGCGAGTTGGAATCTTCTTGATATCTCAAAGGACACAGCGTTGAAAAAAGCAACTTTCTGATATCTTCTTGATATCTTTTGAAGAACTACTTGCATATAATGTGAAAGCTAGCTTTCTGAAAGCTGCAACTAGAAATCAGGTTAAGATAGTTTCAAGCAATATAGACAGTGCTAGAATATCTTTAGAACAAAAAGTCTTGACGAAAAAAGCATTAATGAGGACTTTCAATTAATAATTTTATATGATCGTCTTCCTTAGCGTCCAAACTTGCATCTTATTTTGATGAGCTCAACTATCAATGTTGATTTGTTCCCTAAACTTTTGCCTAGAGTTTATGTTGGGAAGGGAATGCAAGAAAGTCAGTTTGCACTTATAAGGTATACTTTTGTTGGTACATTGCTTTTGTGTGCTAAGTTTGCATTCGACTATTTTATCCAAGTTCTTGATGTCAAAGAGGGGCAATGCCTACACTACCCATAACTCCTTCCCAACCCATAAATAGGAGGATAATGCGCTTCAACTAACTCAAACCCATTTTCTCCTGCATGGACAGTATAAATCATAATATATGAGTTTATTGAATAAATTTTGAAATATAAATGTCTTGGTATATAATTTATTTTCGATTAAATATTGAATAGCATCGTATCTGATCTCGTTAAGAAAAACATCGTGCCAAAAGTTGTAGCTTTCTCCTCCCCTTCTTCTGGTATAAGTCATCTGTTATTTCTAATCACATATTCAGACATGGTGGTAGGCATAGTGACAGCGTCCATACCAACTTGTAGTTCGTATGACGATCGATATGGAACATGTAGTTTGTCAGTAAGACCATCACACATAGCATGCCTGCAGTTTTACTTATTTTAAACGTTAGGCAATGAAAAATCCTTTGTTACAGGAGTATTGCTTCCCCTTCCGTGGTCAACTAGAATGAAAATCGCATTGGGTGCTGCAAAAGGACTCGCCTTTCTCCATGAAGCAGACAAACCCGTCATCTACCGCGATTTTAAGACTTCTAATATTCTACTTGACCTGGTTACTAGTCTTCTTTTTTTCTTCCTGATCTTTTTGAATAGCTTGTCTGGTTATTTCTGCTAGAGCATTTTGCTTGCAATATTCATGATTCGGTTTGGTTTGAATAAACAGGATTACAACGCCAAGCTCTCTGATTTTGGCCTAGCGAAAGATGGACCCGAGGGAGACAAATCTCACGTCTCGACTCGCATAATGGGTACATATGGATATGCAGCACCTGAGTACATCATGACTGGTAACTTCTTACTGCTTATTATGCATTAATAATGGATATTTATTTATTTATGAAGCTTTAATTTTGTGCAGGACATTTGAGTCCTCGCAGCGATGTGTACAGCTTCGGTGTTGTCCTTCTGGAACTGCTTACAGGAAGGAAATCTCTGGACAAATCACGGCCAGCCCGCGAACAAAACCTTACAGATTGGGCTCTTCCTCTACTTAAAGAGAAGAAGAAGTTACTGAACATAGTAGATCCTAGATTACAAGGAGATTTCCCCACCAAAGCCTTTCACAAAGCTGCCATGCTAGCTTATCACTGCCTCAACCGGAACCCCAAAGCAAGGCCTCTCATGCGAGATATAGTTGATTCCTTGGACCCTCTTCAGCTTTCTCACCCACTTCCCATAGAAAAAACTATCGTCACCGTCTCTACTGAGGTACCAAACCAACATCAGTTCAATGTTAAGACTGTTACAGAATTTGGTGCTCCTCTATAATAACCTTTTCTTCTAATACACATACATATATTTGTCTATATATGCATATGCAGGCAGCTTCTTATTCATTTGTTGCTTACATGGATGAATCTAGTGAGCATATTGTTTGTGGGAAGCCATATAATGGAATACAATAACATACAATTCTTTTTGTTGGTTCTCATTTCTAATTTATTTAGTAAACTGAATCAATGGCTGAGGTTTCATTTTAGCATCACGACTTGTGGCAGACGTGCAACTATATCAAGGGTTTTTGTTACTTTTGTTGTCCCATGAGATTATTTAGTAGACCAATATAATTATTATTTTATTTACCAATTAATTTTTTCCAACTGTAATAAATAAATCAAGATAAATTTGAGTAACATTTAAGTAAACTGGTTGCATTACTAAGTTTTACAGAATTTTAATATTAATATATCTATGAACTAAAGTAACAATAAAATTCTTTCATAAAAAAACAATACAAGACACATAGAGAATGAAAAATGAATATAAAAATATATTTAAATTATGACATGCTGATTTAACTTGAAATATATATATTTTTAAAAATTAGAATATATACACATATGACAGTGACAAATAGTCCTAATAAAAATAAAGAAAAATTGACCAAAAAATTAAAAATATATATATGATATATGTAGAAACAATAAAATGACCTGATAGTTATTAAATAAATAATTGATAAACTATAATATATGCAAAATTAAAATTAACAAACTTTTATACGAAATCAATCCTAATTTATTGATCGAAATAAAATTATTTAACGATAACTATTCACTTTTCACCATTTAAATCTTCCTTTAAATTATTTCAAGTATGAGATTCATGAATAATTTTATTAATGAAAACTTATTTCCTTTCTATAAAATTTTAATTCTATCACAATTGTATTAATCATTTTCTCTCTTTATGATCCAAGTGTCATAGATGTTTGATAATGACAAATTGTCACTTAATTTAGTAATGGTCGAATGCTCATCTAATGGTACATTGATTAAATTGTAACATTTTAATTTAATTATATGACCTAATTTATGTAAAATTTTCTTAACCGTTTAATTTGGTAATGGTCGAATACTCGATTTAAGTAAAATTTTAAACTTCCATTATAACTAAATAATTATTCTCTTACCCAGATTTTCTTAAAAATATGTCTATTAGATTGAATCATTTATGACCATTGGTAACATTCTAAAATAGCTAACATTAAAATTAAACTTCAAGACACAATCAAAGGTCATAAGGGTATTGAACAAAGATCTTATTTGATCTCATGGGTCTCACACATCTGTGAAGCAGAGATCAATTATTTAGCTACCCTTATTGGTCAAATAACATACAAGTGGTATGAAACAGATTTTATGGTATTAGTCTTCCCTTTTACTTAGTGCGCATCTCTTTATCGAAATTTCAATACTGTATAGGAGATAGTTCAGATGCATTTAGTATCTAACTTGAATCCATAACTCTTAATGTTTTGGATCTAATGCCCTTAGTGTAGTTTTCTGCTGTAATATACTTGTAATTTTTTGAACAGATGGTTTAATAAATTTTCATCATTCACATTATTATCATTTGTATTTATCCTCAATAGTTTTTCCACGCAAAGCAAAATGAACCAGCAAATATTGGCTCTCTAATTACCTAATGTTTAACTAATATTAAGCTGCATTATGTGGTCGAATCGGAATGTGAGAAAATAACTTATATTAGTAGGTAATCTAAATGATCCATAATCAAATCAGAATTGAGAAAATCGATTAAAAGACTATTATGCAATCTATCAAGTTTAATGGGGAGATACCTTGTCTTGGGTATTAGAGCAAATGACTCTCAGAAGATAAAGACATAGCATGATTGTCTGGACTGACAACACTTCGGATGAGACCCAAGTAGAATGAATCATAGATCCGTATGTATTCATTCAGTTGTGACGCTCATACTGTTGCTTACCTCAATCTTGAGCAAGTGATGGATTATAAGTATGTTACTCATGTACTTTGATGGACTAAAAGTATGAGTTCAATTGGTACTAGAACGAAAGTTGATACATTGGGTATAAGACTTGTACATGATATAGTTTTACTTACAATAGTGGAATTCATAACCCAAGTAAATGGTAAATGATATCCTCTCATTAGTAGTACATGATATATGAAAATGTAATATGGCTACGGGTCATTCGTGTAGGACAAATGGTTAATTACTATGTATGAGTAATTGACTTTTTCATGAATGAATATGTAATGGTTACCATGAGATAAACTAGGATCAGATTAATTGAACAGATTTAACTCATAGACATTAAGGATATCCTATGAGAGTAACATACATATGACAAGGTCATTGGATGAGCATTTGAAAAGTAGTTTTCGTAGTGATATATAATAAGAAAAACTCAGCCATGATACTTTAGTGGAATGACTCCATGCCTAAATAATATTGTAATCAGTAGATAAAGAGTTGGAACTTAATTACAAATTATCTGATCCCCAATTATTTATGTCTAATCATTCTCCCCACTAATTCAATACAACCTTGATGGTTTGTATTTGAATAGATAAGATGAAAAAATACAAATGACGAATTAAAGAATTAGATCGCATGTATCACCATCCACAATAAATGTGTTTTCTTGCTATGAATAAGAGATTACTTAGAGATTAAATTAATTTCTTCAAATTATTATTTAATTGATTAAAACTAAAGTTCAAGTGGAAATCAAATTAATTAGTTATCATAGACTTATTCAACAAGATAATCAAATTTATTTACTCATAGATTGTAGTAAGGTAAAGTCATCATGACTTTAACAAAATTAGAATTAGATTGAGAAAATAATTTAATTAAGAAATTAGTTCAATTTATTTTATTTTATATAAACAATATTTTGGGAATAAAAAATTGGTTATTGTGTTGGTTAATTTATATGAGTTGGTTAAAGGTCCAGTTAACACATATAATTGTACACTATATACAAATGAACCCATTTGGTATGGGATGGGCAACAACATTAAGTGTAACACCCCAAACCCGGCCTAAACGTTATAGTCGAATCTGGCAGCGTCACATGAGAGTACTTTTAGGAAACCTTTTTAGGAAACCTTATCAAGAGAAAAATCGTTCAGTTTATTATCTTCACTTAAGTCGGGAAATCTCTATTCCAATTATTACGTGAAAACATTTTATTAACGTGGAAGCTAAAACATCATTAATTCATAAATCAATAATTTAACAATTTAAAATCCCAAAATAAACCCAAGAATAGTTCTAGTTCCAAATACATATTAATCCTAAGACATATATTTAAATAAAGCAGGCAAAATAAAGTGTTACTCAAAAATCCATAAATGTCTACTAGTGGTCACCATCGAGCCCTCCATCACACTGATCCACCTACTGCTGAGGATTTCCTGAGAAACAAAATAAACAAAGGGGTGAGTTTTCGCAAACTCAGTGTTTACATCCCCACAAACAACATGCATACAAACAGATAACAGAATACAGTTATTCGGCCTTAGCCATACAGATATCACATGCATAACATATCAGATATCAGAAATATCATGCCCACCAACCCTGCATACCATCTCCGTCCAACCCATTACACCATGTGGGGATAGAATCGACCCACCCAACCCTACACACCAAGTATAGGGATTTAATCAATCCATCCAACCCTACACACCATAAGGTACCGCATCGCAGCACACATCATAAGTATGCAGCTTAGCTGCCAGATATCAGGCTAATCGCCTCTCAGACTTCCTTCTCTTCACAACAATCCCAACCCAATGCAATGCATCATAAATATCATGGCATGCTATTATACAGATAGCAGATCATATCAACATCATGTCAGAGCAGATATACAGAATTAGACAGATACACAAGCTTATATTAACATACTTTTCAGTAACCAATCGGAGTATGGGGACTAAGTAACGCTTACTGCCCCTACAGTCAGGTCACAGTCGACTCAAGAAACTCGTGCAACTTTACAGAACATTTCACCAAAATTGGGCTCACACACCCGAGTGCCCTGTCCGTGTGGGCCCACACGCCCGTGTCCGTCGTGCCAGTGTGGCACGCGCATGGCCTAGCTGGTCAGTGAAATGCCCGTGTCTTGCGACGCAGGCTACTACACGGGCAGACCACATGCTCGTGTAGCATCAACAGGCCACTTTTTGGCTTTTGCCGAAACTCGTTTTCTATGTAATTAGAGTACACACCTTGTGACAGCCCTAATTTGACCCTAGTCGGAAAGTGGTTTTGGGACCACAAAACCGAGTCATAAAAATAATTAACCGTTATATTTTATGCTTATTGTATGTGAACATGCATGTGTGAAAGATACATACCTTAATTTTGTTATTTGAATGTGAAATTTATTAAATAGGACTTATGTGAGACAATTGTGAAATGTGATAGCTAAATTGTAAAGTGGTCTATTAATGCATGTTGTCAAAAAGGTGGACTTGCATGTCAAATTAGCCATTTTTTTTAGTGGCCAGCCATGATATTGATTAATATATATTATATGTGTTTTATATTAGCATTTTAATATACAAAATAAATAAGAAAATAAGATAAAGAGTTAGTGGAAGGAAAAACCAAAGTGAATCCATTTTTACTCCTCCATTGCCGTAGCTTGAAGTGAGGAAGAAGGAAAATTTTGCTTAAATTTTCAGCTTAGGTGATGGCTATAATGAGGTAAGTACTAAGAAATTCTTGAAAAATTATGCATAGTTTGGATGATTGGTTTGAATGCTACCTATTCCATGTTTTAAATTTGGGTTATTTGGAGGTTTGAAATTCGGTCAAGAAGCTAGAACTCTTAGTATATATATATATATTTTTCTTTATTAAATTGGATAGTAATGTGGAGAATGATGAATTGTTAAATTGCTTTTAACTTGAAGGTAGAGGTTAGAATGTGTTTTAGGGAGATGCCGAATGTGGTTATTGTAGGTATCTTAAGAAATAATATTGTGGCTTGAGTTGCTAACAATCGGTTAAGGACTATGAGGATTAACAATTTCGGTATGATGTATAAGTGTTAATTACCATATATTTAGATGATATGAAGATTAAGTAGTGGCTTAAATTCTTAGTGGCAAATGGCTATTATGGTGAAATGCAAATGTTAATATTTAGTTGCTAGTGTTTATATGTGTGTTAGCCGAATTTGAACTTGAATAATGATTTGAGCACAATGTGTTGTATTGATATTATGCTTAAGTGAAATTATAGATATATATATATATATATATAATGAAATTGATTGGTGATACACATGTTTAAATAATATGTATGCAAATGATGTGTGAAAGAGTGAATTAGTAATAATCTGTTTGGGACAGCAGCAGTAAAGTGACTTTGGAAAATCACCATAAATTGTGGGAGTTGAGTTAGAAGCTGAATAAATTATGTAATTAAAGCTTGATGAGCCTAGTTTCTTATAAAAGAAACTATAAAAGAAAAATAATTTCTGATAATGAGATATTTGAAGTAATGTGGGACAGAGTCAAAATGACTTCTAGATCCCCTATTCTGTTTTTATAAAATCACTATAAAACGTATAAAAATAGTCAAATGATGAAATTTATATGCTTAGACTCCTTAATGCGTCTAGTTTCAAATGAAATAAACAAAAACATGTTTTGAATTCTGTACAATGAGAAATTTATTTCGTAGTGAAGAGTGGTTAGATTAGTCAAACAGTGAAACAAGGGAAAACTTTAGGAAAAATCTGGTATTGATTGGCTAAACTAAAAATTATGAAAATTTTATGGATAAAAGATAAATGAGTCTATTTTCAAAGAAAATTGACAGAAATTAATTTGGAGTTTCGTAGCTCTAGTTATAAATAATTTAGTGATTGTTGCTCAAGAAGTCAGCTTATAGTGAAATTGTGATTATATTGTAAACATTGATAAAAATTTGCTAATGAATTGCTTATTGATTTCTTATAAGCTTACTATAATCTGTATGTGTGAAAATCGAATATATATGTATTATATTCTGAAAATAATATTTGAATAGTCGATTAATGATTAGTTTAAAATTTGTTGAATTAAAGCTCAAGAGCATAGGGGGCAATTTCGAATAAGGGAAAAGAGAAAGTAACCGAGTAGCCATTTCGCAACCGTTCAAATATATCCGAGGTAAGTTTTAAGTAGTTTCCTTTAGTATATAATTGACGATGCCACTATAAGAGTATAGTAGGTAAATTGTGATCTTTGGCTTGCACTTGAATTAAGATGTATAATAGATAATGCATGTATATGACTTATAGTTTGATGGCCACTTTGAATTTAAGATTAAATGATGAAGAGAATGAGTGATATGAGATATAACCATTGAGCTGAAATGTGAATGATGATGTGCGTGTCGAGTTTATATTCGAATGTAATATCGACTATTAAGTGATAAGGTGGTGACATGTGTTATGATCAAATGTGTATGAGATTGAAAATATCCGGACATGAGGTCCATGAGCTATATCTTTGGAAAAATATCCGGACATGAGATCCATGAGCTATATGCTAGAAATATATCCGGACTTGAGGTCCGCAGCTACGTCTTGGAAAAATATCCGGTTAAAGACCCATGAGCTTACGCTAGTAATGTATTCCGAGCTCTAAGATTTGACAGAACCGATGCCAGTAAGTTAAATAAGATTTCGACTTCGAATATCAGTGGTAAACATCGTTGTGTAAGTATTATATGTTTTTCATGTTAAGGTTCGTGTTATGTGCTTATATTTGAATTGATTTTTAAGTGATTTACTAGCATCAAGGCACGATATATATATATATATATGTGTGTGTGTGTGTGTGAATGAATTCGGTATTTGAGGATAAGACAATAATATAATTGGTTAATGTAAGTCACCATATGAAAGAATGTGATTATAGGTATTAGTATAATCTATGTAAATAGTGAATATGTACAAGAAGTCTTGTGTATAAATACATACATATTCGGCCAAGGGGTTTTGTAACTAATGTACTAGTGTATATTTGGTCAAGTGAATTACAATTAGAATACAAGTTTTGTGATACTCAATGTTCAATTTTAATGACAAGCCTAAATAGTATGAATTGCTTAAAACTTACTAAGCCTCGAAAGCTTACTCTGTTTCTTGTCTCTCTGTTTTCTAGATCGTTGATTTTTGGCCACCGACTCAGGGATCGTCAGCAGTTTATCGTACTATCGAATTTGTTGGTACTGTTATTTTGGTTTCGATATGGCATGTATAGGTTGGACTGTTGACAAAAATTATATTTTGTAATTTTTAAATATCTTGGCCGTATGAAAATGGCACTTATGACTTATAAATCTATATGTATTCAGTTAGATTTATGCTTGGGTTGGTAGATTATGTGATTGAAATTAAATGTTTAGCTTGGTAATACCTCATTGCCTATACCGACGATCAGACACGAGCTAGGGGTGTTACATTTTATTGGTATCAGAGCTACGGTTTAGTCGATTCTAGGACTAACGTAGAGTGTTTGAGTCTAGCTATACATGCCATATAGTATTAATACGATAGTATGATGAATTCTGACAGTTGAAAATGTGTTTTCATATAGTAATGGGTCCCGATCCCAATCGAGCGATAGCCGATGATGTTGAGAGTGTAGTGCCTGCTCCCGTGTATGGGCCAGCGCCGATGGACTCTCAACCTATTGCAAGCAATCAGAATGACGAGGCTAGACAGGCTTTTTATAGTGTGATGAATGATTGGTTCAACCAATACATTCGAACTAATACGGCTGTCCCACAACCCCCACTCCCGAATAATACGCCCCCTGCACCTACGATACCTCCGGTAACTGATTAGACGAGGTTAAATAAGCCTCCGGTAGACATAATCCAAAAGCACGGGGCTACTGAATTTAAGGCTACAGATAGCGATGATGCTGAGCAAGCTGAATTTTGGTTGGACAATACTATCCGAGTATTCGATGAACTATCTTGCACACCCGATGAATGCCTGAAATGTGCCATATCTCTGCTACGTGATTCTGCCTACTATTGGTGGAATACATTGGTTTCTGTTGTGCCCAAAGAACGGGTGACGTGAGAATTCTTCCAGATTGAATTCCGAAAAAAGTATATCAGTCAGAGGTTCATCGATCAGAAACGAAAAGAATTTCTTGAGCTTAAACAGAGTTCCATGTCAGTTACTAATTATGAACAGAAGTTTGTCAGACTTAGTAGATATGCTCGGGAATATGTATCGTCTGAGGCTATTATGTGTAAACATTTTAAAGATGGGCTGAATGAAGATATAAAAATGTTTGTTGGCATTCTTGAAATACGAGAGTTCGTATTACTTGTCGAGTGAGCTTGCAAAGCCGAAGAGCTCAGTAAAGAAAAAAGAAAAGCTGAAATGGGAACAAGAAAGTTCCGTAAGAGATCTTCGAAAAAGCCCTTCCAGCAGTCACTGAAGAAATTTAGAGATGATACAGGCCGATCTAAAGACACTTAGGGCTTTTCCAGACAAGATCATAATCGACCCCCAGTGATTACGCGAGCCACTTCGGTTGCCAGTGTTGAAAACGAACGTCGAGATAGAACCGAGTGCAAGTACTGTGGTAAATGGCATTCGGGGAGTTGTAGATTTAATGACCGCTCCTGTTATAAATGCGGTTCAGCCGACCACTTTATCAAAGATTGCCCGAGATTATCCGAACAAAATGTGAATCAGAGTGGGAAACCGAGTAATACTACAGCACGAGGTAGACCACCTAGGAATACGGGGAATGCTAGCGGCGGTCAGAGAGGGTCTAGAGATGTTACAACCAGATCCGAGGCTCGTGCTCCTGCTAGAGCTTATGCTATACGCCTGATGTTATTACCGGTACTTTCACTCTCTTTGATACTGATGTTATTGCATTGATTGACCCTGGTTCTACTCATTCATATGTATGTGAGACTTTAGCATCCAGTAAGACTTTATCTGTTGAGTCTACTGAGTTTGTAATCCGAGTGTCGAATCCCTTGGGTCGATATGTGCTTGTCGACAAGGTATGTAAGAAATGCCCCCTAGTAATCCGAGGTTCCTATTTTTCGGCCGACTTGATGCTTTTATCGTTTGAAGAATTTGATGTTATTCTCGGTATGGATTGGTTGACCGTACATGATGTAGTTGTGAATTGCAAAAGGAAGACCATTTATTTGAGATGTGTAAATAATGAAATAATCCGAGTTGAGTCTACTGACTCGAACGGATTGCCAACAATAATATCCTCGATGTTTGCTCAGAAATATGTAAGAAAAGGGTGTGAAGCATATCTTGCGTACGTACTTGATGGCAAAGAATCAGAAAAGAAACCCGAATTAGTGCCAGTGGTTTGTGAATATTCAGATATTTTTCTTGAAGAGTTACCGGGATTACCACCCGTTCGAGAGGTAGAATTCGGCATCGAACTTGTACCTGGGACTACACCAATTTCGGTAGCTCCGTACCGTATGGCACCAATGGAATTGAAAGAATTGAAAACTCAGTTGCAAGAGTTGACGGATAGAGGTTTCGCTCGACCGAGTTTCTCACATTGGGGTGCACCAGTATTGTTTGTGAAAAAGAAAGATGGAACCATGAGATTGTGCATCGACTATTGTTAGTTGAATAAAGTGACAATAAAGAATAAATATCCGTTACCGCGTATTGATGATTTGTTTGATCAACTGAAGGGAGCATCAGTGTTTTCAAAGATAGATTTGAGATTGGGTTATTATCAGTTGCGAGTTCGAGACTCAGATATACCTAAAACTGCTTTCAGAACGAGATACGGTTACTACGAGTTCTTAGTCATACCGTTTGGGCTCACTAATGCTCCTGCGGTATTTATGAACTTGATGAATTGAATCTTTAGATAGTGTTTGGATCGATTTGTAGTTGTGTTTATCGATGACATTTTGGTCTATTCGCGAGATGAAATCGAACATGCCGAGCACTTGAGATTAGTGTTGCCGATTTTACGGGATAAATAGTTATATGCTAAGTTCAGTAAATGTGAGTTCTGGTTGAGAGAAGTCAGCTTTTTGGGGCATGTGATATCCGCATCGGGTATTTGTGTTGATCCGAGTAAAGTATCAGCCATACTTGATTGGAAGCCTCATGAAATATTCTTGAAGTTCGAGCTTTTGGGACTTGCGCTTACTTACTGACGATTTGTAAAGGGTTTCTCGATGATAGCCACACCAATGACGAAACTACTTTAGAAAGATGTTAAGTTTGAATGGTCAGAAAAATGTCAGAAAAGTTTCGATCAATTGAAAACTTGTTTGACTGAAGCTCCAGTGCTAGTGCAGCCCGAATCTAATAAAGAGTTTGTCATTTACAGTGATGCATCCTTACTTGGGCTGGGTTGTGTGTTGATGCAAGAAGGTTGAGTGGTAGCTTACGCATCGAGGCAATTGAAGCCGCATGAGAAAAACTATTCAACTCATGGTCTCGCATTAGCTGCCATCGTTTTCGCTTTGAAAATATGGCGACATTACTTGTTTGGAGAGAAGTGCCATGTATATTCGGATCACAAAAGCCTCAAATATTTGATGACACAAAGATATTTGAATCTGCGACAAAGACGTTGGCTTGAGTTGTTAAAAGATTATGAGCTTGTTATTGACTATCACCCGGGAAAGGCCAACATGGTTGCCGATGCTTTAAGTCATAAATCACTGTTTGTTTTGCAAAAAATGAATGTACACCTGTCCGTTTCACCCGATTATGTGTTAGTAGCAGAATTTAAGGCCAAACCATTATTGATTCATCAAATACGTGAATCCCAAAAAGTTGACGATGAATTGGTTGCTAAACGAGTTGAATGTGTTTCAAATATGGAATCATAGTTTCAAATTGATGACGACGATTGTTTGAGGTTCAGAAGTCGACTATGTGTTCCAAGAAATTCAGAACTTATTTCTTTGATTTTAAGCGAGGCTCATAGTAGTCGCATGTCAATCCACCCGGGTAGTACGAAAATGTACAACGATCTGAAACGTCAGTTTTGGTGGCTTGGTATGAAACGAGACATTTCTGACTTTGTTTCAAAGTGTTTGATATGTCAACAAGTGAAAGCGGAACATCAAGTGCCTTCAGGGTTACTTCAGCCGATCATGATACCCGAATGGAAATGGGATTGAGTCACGATGGATTTTGTATCTGGGTTGCCATTGTCGTCAAGCAAGAAAGATGCGATCTGAGTTGTTGTTGATAGACTGACAAAGTCGGCTCATTTTATTCCTGTACGTACGGATTATTCCCTTGACAAGCTAGCTGAAATGTATGTTTCTCACATTGTAAGGTTACATGGAGTACCTATTTCTATTGTGTCGGATAGAGATCCGAGATTCACATCGCGATTTTGGAAGAAATTGCAAGAAGCATTGGGTACCAAGTTGCATTTTAGCACCACTTTTCATCCCCAGACTGATGGTCAATCCGAGTGGATAATTCAGATACTCGAGGATATGTTGAGATGTTGCATCCTTGAGTTTAGCGGTTCATGAGAACAGTATTTACCTTTGATTGAATTCACTTACAACAATAGTTTTCAATCAAGTATTAAAATGGCACATTACGAGGCTTTGTATGGTCGTAAATGTCGTACACCGTTGTTTTGGACCGAGCTTAATGAAAGTAAAATCTTCGGGGTTGATTTGATTAAAGATGCTGAGCAGAAAGTAAAAGTAATCAGTGAAACTCTGAAAGCAGCTTCAGATCGTCAGAAGTCGTACGCGGATTTGAAGCGAAAAGATATTGAATATCAGGTCGGAGACAAAGTGTTTCTTAAAGTTTCACCTTGGAAAAAGGTGCTCAGATTTGGCCGTAAAGGCAAATTGAGTCCGAGGTTCATCGGGCCGTATGAGATATCCGAACGAATTAGGCCAGTCGCATACAGATTGATTTTACCCCCTGAATTTTTCATGTCTCGATGCTTCGACGTTATAGATCCGATCCATCGCACATAATTAATCCATCAGAGGTTGAAATTCAATCTGATTTGAGTTATGAAGAAGAACCGATTTGTATCCTAGCTCACGAGGTGAAAGAGTTGCAAAACAAAAAGGTTCCGTTAGTAAAGGTGTTATGGCTCAAACACGGGATCGAAGAAGCTACTTGGGAAACTGAGAACTCTATGAAAGAACGATACCCAAATCTATTCACTGGTAAGATTTTCGGGGACGAAAATTCCTTAAGTGTGGGAGAGTTGTGACATCCCTAATTTGACCCTAGTCGAAAAGTGGTTTCAGGACCACAAAACCGAGTCATAAAAATAATTAACCGTTATATTTTATGCTTATTGTATGTGAACATGCATGTGTGAAAGATACATACCTTAATTTTGTTATTTGAATGTGAAATTTATTAAATAGGACTTATGTGAGACAATTGTGAAATGTGATAGCTAAATTGTAAAGTGGTCTATTAATGCATGTTGTCAAAAAGGTGGACTTGCATGTCAAATTAGCCATTTTTTTTAGTGGCCAGCCATGATATTGATTAATATATATTATATGTGTTTTATATTAGCATTTTAATATACAAAATAAATAAGAAAATAAGATAAAGAGTTAGTGGGAGGAAAAACCAAAGTGAATCCATTTTTACTCCTCCATTGTCGTAGCTTGAAGTGAGGAAGAAGGAAAATTTTGCTTAAATTTTCAGCTTAGGTGATGGCTATAATGAGGTAAGTACTAAGAAATTCTTGAAAAATTATGCATAGTTTGGATGATTGGTTTGAATGCTACCTATTCCATGTTTTAAATTTGGGTTATTTGAGGGTTTGAAATTCGGTCAAGAAGCTAGAACTCTTAGTATATATATATATATATATTTTTTTTTTTCTTTATTAAATTGGATAGTAATGTGGAGAATGATGAATTGTTAAATTGCTTTTAACTTGAAGGTAGAGGTTAGAATGTGTTTTAGTGAGATGCCGAATGTGGTTATTGTAAGTATCTTAAGAAATAATATTGTGGCTTGAGTTGCTAACAATAGGTTAAGGGCTATGAGGATTAACAATTTCGGTATGATGTATAGGTGTTAATTACCATGTATTTAGATGATTTGAAGATTAAGTAGTGGCTTAAATTCTTAGTGGCAAATGGCTATTATGATGAAATGCAAATGTTAATATTTAGTTGCTAGTGTTTATATGTGTGTTAGCCGAATTTGAACTTGAATAATGATTTGAGCACAATGTGTTGTATTGATATTATGCTTAAGTGAAATTATAGATATATATATATAATGAAATTGATTGGTGATACACATGTTTAAATAATATGTATGCAAATGATATGTGAAAGAGTGAATTAGTAATAATCTGTTTGGGACAGCAGCAGTAAAGTGATTTTGGAAAATCACCATAAATTGTGAGAGTTGAGTTAGAAGCTGAATAAATTATGTAATTAAAGCTTGATGAGTCTAGTTTCTTATAAAAGAAACTATAAAAGCAAAACAATTTCCGATAATGAGATATTTGAAGTAATATGGGACAGAGTCAAAATGACTTCTAGATCCCCTATTCTGTTTTTATAAAATCACTATAAAACGTATAAAAATAGTCAAATGATGAAATTTATATGCTTAGACTCTTTAATGAGTCTAGTTTCAAATGCAATAAACAAGTACATGTTTTGAATTCTGTACAATGAGAAATTAATTTCGTAGTGAAGAGTGGTCAAATTAGTCAAATAGTGAAACAAGGGAAAACTTTAGGAAAAATCTGGTATTGATTGACTAAACTAAAAATTATGAAAATTTTATGTATAAAAGATAAATGAGTCTATTTTCAAGGAAAATTGAAGGAAATTAATTTAGAGTTTTGTAGCTCTAGTTATAAATAATTTAGTGACTATTGCTCAGGAAGTCAGCTTATAGTGAAATTGTGATTATATTGTAAACATTGATAAAAATTTGCTAATGAATTGCTTATTGATTTCTTATAAGCTTACTATAATCTATATGTGTGAAAATCGAATATATATGTATTATATTCTGAAAATAATATTTGAATAGTCGATTAATGATTAGTTTAAAATTTGTTGAATTAAAGCTCAAGAGCATAGGGGGGCAATTTCGAATAAGGGAAAAGAGAAAGTAACCGAGTAGCCATTTTGCAACCGTTCAAATATATCCGAGGTAAGTTTTAAGTAGTTTCCTTTAGTATATAATTGACGATGCCACTATAAGAGTATTGTAGGTAAATTGTGATCTTTGGCTTGCACTTGAATTAAGATGTATAATAGATAATGCATGTATATGACTTATAGTTTGATGGCCACTTTGAATTTAAGATTAAATGATGAAGAGAATGAGTGATATGAGATATAACCATTGAGCTGAAATGTGAATGATGATGTGCGTATTGAGTTTATATTCGAATGTCATATACGACTATTAAGTGATAAGGTAACTGACATGTGTTATGATCAAATGTGTATGAGATTGAAAATATCCGGACATGAGGTCCGCAGGCTATATGCTAGAAAAATATCCGGACATGAGATCCATGAGCTATATGCTAGAAATATATCCGGACTTGAGGTCCATGAGCTACGTGCTTGGAAAAATATCCGGTTAAAGACCCATGAGCTTACGCTAGTAATGTATTCGAGCTCTAAGATTTGATGAACCGATGCCGATAAGTTAAATAAGATTTCGACTTCGAATATCAGTGGTAAACATCGTTGCGTAAGTATTATATGTTTTACATGTTAAGGTTCGTGTTATGTGCTTATATTTGAATTGATTTTAAAGTGATTTACTAGCATCAAGGCACGATATATATATATATATATATATATATGTGTGTGTGTGTGAATGAATTCGGTATTTGAGGATAAGACAATAATATAATTGGTTAATGTAAGTCACCATATGAAAGAATGTGATTATAGGTATTAGTATAATCTATGTAAATAGTGAAATATGTACAAGAAGTCTTGTGTATAAATACATACATATTCGGCCAAGGGGCTTTGTAACTAATGTACTAGTGTATATTTGGTCAAGTGAATTACAATTAGAATACAAGTTTTGTGATACTCAATGTTCAATTTTAAGGACAAGCCTAAATAGTATGAATTGCTTAAAACTTACTAAGCCTCGAAAGCTTACTCTGTTTCTTGTCTCTCTGTTTTCTAGATCGTTGATTTTTGGCCACCGACTCAGGGATCGTCAGCAGTTTATCGTACTATCGAATTTGTTGGTACAGTTATTTTGGCCTTGATATGGCATGTATAGGTTGGACTGTTGACAAAAATTATATTTTGTAATTTTTAAATATCTTGGCCGTATGAAAATGGCACTTATGACTTATAAATCTGTATGAATTCAGTTCGATTTATGCTTGGGTTGGTAGATTATGTGATTGAAATTAAATGTTTAGCTTGGTAATACCTCATTGCCTATACCGACGATCGGACACGGGCTAGGGGTGTTACACACCTGGTTCGTTTTCGCTACTAATCCAACCACGAGCACTCCAAAGCCTAAAATTGCTCATAACGAACCCAAAATCAGTCTTTTAAGTCTGATTATTAAGAATAGGCAAATCTCGAAACGAGAGATCTACTTTCCTTCAACGAATAACAGTGATTCTTTGCTGTTTGGAACCCGATTAGCGATCCCCAAAACTTTGGTAATCCCCTAAACAGCAAATAAAATCCTTTTAAACAATCTCTAAATGAAGTTACACAATTTAATAAAATCATACTTATCGGGCCGACGAATCACTAGCAATACGTCACCACTAATCGAAAAGAAAGAAAAACGGAGGAGAGGGGAAAAAGAAACAGAATTTTCGGCAGCAAGGGTTTGGGAGAAGAAAACGGCAGAGGAAAAAGCTTTTGTTAAAAAGAAGGAAAATAAGGACATACCGCAAACCCCTAATTTTTTATTAAAATATTATTATTTTGTTTTTACTTATTCAACTAAGACTCTTGTGATTCTCTCTATAAATAAAGACCACTGGCTAGTCAATCACTCACCAAATTAAGTGGACAGTCTATTAAAATTCAATGAGATTTATTCTTCTAAATAAATTCTAATTTGAGAGAGTTTGCTTTTCAGTTTCTAGCTTTTAAGAGATATTAATATTCCTACTGAATATTAATAGAAAGTTTTCATAATGTTCATAGGTTCTTAAATTAGAGCACACACTCTAGGTAAGTCGAGATTCGAGAATAGTGGAGAAGATCTTATTGGTCGAAAACCAAAAAAATCTTATAGCGCTTATTTCAAAACACATGTATGGATTTAGTAAAGGGTTTAATGCTATAAATAACACAATTGCTCAGTTTTAAAAAAAAATTAATTTTTCATTGTGCAACAAAATTATTTTCTAAACGAAAATTTTCTAATTAGTATTAGAGACAAGTTGTGCTATATTTATAGTGTAAATCAATTTAACGAATTATTCTCTCTCTCTCTCTCTCTCCTCCCTCCCTCCCTCCCTCCCTCCCTCCCTCTCTCTCTCTCTCTCTCTCTCTCCCCCTCTCCTTCCCTCCCTCCCTCCCCCTCTCTCTCTCCCTCTCCCTCTCCCTCTCCTTCCTTCTCCTTCCCTCCCTCCCTCTCTCTCTCCCCCTCTCTCTCTCTCTCTCTCTCTCTCTCTCTCTCTCTCTCCCCTCCCTCTCTCTCTCTCCCTCCCTCCCTCCCTCTCTCTCTCTCTCTCTCTCTCTCTCTCTCTCTCTCTCTCCTCCCTCTCTCTCTCTCTCTCTCTCTCTCTCTCCCTCCCTCTCCCTCTCTCTCTCTCTCTTTTTCTCCCTCCCTCCCTCCCTCTCTTTCCCCCTCTCTCTCCCTCTCTCCCCCTCTCTCTCCCTCACACACACACACACACACACACACACACACGGAAAATTAATGAATGGCAAATCCCCATGGGTGGCTAACTGAAGCATATACAAAATCTTTATAAAGCTCTTTATATCCTATGTCATACCAACTATACCCGAAAGCCTTTCCAAATCATCTAATAAGGCTATTAAGATTAATACATAATATTTCATTTGCAATAAACAATTTAATCATATTATTAACATTAAATTCACCAACTTATTCCCATCAAATAACTCATTTAATCATCATATCAATATTCAAAACATCACACTTCCACATAATCAAGCACACATACATATCATAACTTCAACAACCAAATAATTCAACAAAGAGCAAATTAATTAACATAATTAGCAAAAATAAACCTTTGCACAATTAATTTAGGCAAAAGCATAGAGTGAGTCAAAAATTAGAGAGCATAAACCAAGACTATCTATTCTTTTGACACCTTCATTTTCTCTTTCACCTTTGAAATTTTGACTAGTTCTCTTGTTTCACAAACACAATTAAATCAACGAATCAAGTTAGATTAACAAGAATTAATAAACAAAAATTCTAAAAAAACGATTAATGATGCATTTGATAAAACAAGACTAACTTCTCTTTGTAATAGCCAATTTTGGCCTAAAAAGAACCCAAACCAAATAAACAAAAAATAGTCCAATACATGGCCCAAAATTAAAACAAAACCTAATTAAAACCCAATACCCAGATTTTAGCCCAAAATAAACCCAATAGGCCTAAAACTAACCCTAGCCCAACTACCCAAATTGTTTCAGCAACCCTAGCCTCTTTCTTCAGCCGCCGCTCACCCCACACATGCCAACCACCGCGCGTGCCACCTCGGTCACCACACCCCTGAACGTCGCCTCTTCCACGCGTCGCATAGTACCGCAATGAAAGCAAATACAAAGACAAAAGGAAGCATGCGAATGATGGGGAAAAAGATAAACAAAAGAGCAAATGACAAAATGGAACCAAAAGCAGAGAAGAAATATAAAATATTGTACTCAGTTCGGTTATAAGAGCGGGAAAAATGAAAGCAAAAGGGAGGATTTTTGATATTTCAAAAGAGAAAAACGATTGTAAATAGGGTTTTTTTTTTTTGAATACAAAAAAAACACTGTAATACGGGCAGATCCGAAAAATCAAAAAAGCAAAATAGAAAGAAAAGGTTTCGTTTTAATCTTTTGCCTCTTCATTTTCTTGTTTTTCTTTTCATTTTCCTATAAATCTATTTTAAATAAAAATATGAAAACAAAAGGAAGAAGAAAAGAAAAACTTACCTGAATCGCCTCACGGTCACGTCGCCGGAGTCTCCTTCTCTATCTCCGAAACCGAGCCCAAAAGAGAATAAAAGGAAAACATTATTCTTCCAATTGTAGGCTAAGGATGCCTGGCTTTCGAATGAGGGATAAAGAATGGGGGTTAGGGATTTGTTTTGATTTTTGTAGAAAATGGCGATGGCCATTCAAGTGATTTTTTTAGTCTTAATAACTAGTGAAACGCGTCACAACCCCCAGGATAAGCATATTTCTGCTTTTGGGATAAATATTGCAAATGGTCCTTCCACTCTTTTGATCTGCTTCGATTGACCCCTCTTTTTGTCCCTTCTTTTTCTTTTAATTTGGGCTCAGAACTCTGCTGGTATCCCATTTTAGTCCCACATAAAACATGGCATTTAAGAGCATAGGATATTTTCCTTTCAAACCCTCTGTTTCACTTGCGCATTACAGTTTGGCCCTCGCTTCATTATATTTTTTTCGTTCTTTAAATTCCTTTAAACTTTTAGTCAAGCCTTTTTATTTTATGTATTTGTCCATTTATTTACTTATTTGATTAGTTATTCATTATTCTTTTATTTTATTTGTTTAAACATTTACTTTCTTATTCATATATTGTCATTTTATTTATTTTAATCCTTGCATATATTTATTTACTATGTTCTATTTTATTTATGCTTCTATTATTATTATTGCCTTATAATCTACTATTTTATTATCGCCTATTCGTTAACTTATCGCTTTTTTTGTATATTAAAGAAAAATATATTAGATTGTATATATATATATATAATTATTTTTTAAAAAAAATCTGTTATCATTATTATTATTATTATTATTATTATTATTATTATTATTATAATTGTTGTTGTTATTGTATCTCCTTTTGTATTTATTTTTCAACTATTTTTACAATATATTCATTTCGTTTTATCATTTTACTTCTTATTATTTTATATCTTTTATATAGATTTAAAACTTTTGATTTTCATTATACTATTAATATCATTGTCACTATTATTGATACTACTGTTCTTTTTATATCATACTATTTTATTTCCTCACCTATTTTTAATAATTCAAGTTGATTTACTTGTATTCTCTCATGTACTTTTATGTTCTACTATTATTACTATTATTATCATCATATTATTAAACTAAATAATTTTATATTGTTATTATTACATGATATATTTTATTTTCGTATTATTATATTATAACGCCTCTTTATTATTATTACTATTGTATTATTACTATTATTATTATTATATTTTCCTTTTTATTTACTTATATGTTATTATTTTTACATTAACTAATTTAATATATATGTATTTTAGCACATTTATTTTATTTATACATCATTTACTCTTATTATTATTATTTCATCATCTATTTTATTTATAGTTTTCTTTTTTTAAAAAAATAATTTCAAACATTTAGCTTATTTATTATTTCTCTTTGTTATTATTCGTTTGACGCATTTATTTTATCTTCGTTTTTATCATCATCATTCCCATTTGTGTTTATGTTTACCCTGTTATGATTATCAATTTTTATTTGTTATGCATTCTTTATTATCTCGTTTCATTACGAATTTAGGTTTTATGTAATCTGATAGTAATTCTTTCACAAAAGTAAATATTCCGTATTTGGTAATCCGACTTTTCTCATTTAACCTAAATAACGAAATATTTTTTTAATCATAATACGAGTTTTAAATAAAATGCTTACTCTCTGAGACTTGAGGTGTTGTGTCCTAACTCACTGGATATGACATCTTATTACCTCGAGATAAGATTTTTTTTTTTTGCAAATAAAGGTAATGTTCGGTGTTCGGAAATTAGAGGAAACGTGCCCTAACTTACTGGGTTTCGATTTTCCTAGTTCACCCTAAATAACCGAACATCCTTTTTAAAAAGGGGGTTAAAATACATGAATTTTATATAAAAGGCAAGCTCGCTCTCGAAAATTCAAGATGTCGTGTCCTAACTTACTGGATGTGACATTTCATATTTTGAGACGAGAAGGTCCTTAACACTTGAGCTTTTTTTATAAAGAAGGATCGTATTTCAAAAGTCTTTCAAGTTTTCAATCTTTGACATTAAGACACTAATTAATCAACTAGGTACCAATTTTGGGCGTATCGAGGGTGCTAACCCTTCCTTGTCGTAACCGACTCGAACTCATTTTCTAATTTTTCGTAGACCAAAAAATTTTTCGTTTTAGTAAATCTTAACCTTTATTAAAATGATTAATTTAAGGTGACCCGATCACACCTCATCAAAAAGGATTGGTGGCGACTTCTGTTCTTTCGTTTTCAAATCTAAGTCGATCCCAGTTCCATTTTTCAAAAAAAATGGTTACGACAGCTTGGCGACTCCACTGGGGACTTCGAGAGTCAAGCCTTAAATTGGTTAATTTTTGTCTTTTTTCGAAAATTGAAAATTGGTTTTAAATTATCTGCATTGCATATTGTTTGTTATTTTCGTGGCCTTGTTCATAATATGCTTGCTTTAAGTAGTTTAGTTCTATGATGTATCTTTGCATATTGCATTATTGGTCAATTTCACCCTCTTAAGTGGAAGTGAAAAAACTACTCCTTCGTGAGGTCTTCACCTCCGTATAGGATAGTGGATCGCTTTCGGGATACATCCGTACCTGCGTCTTCGTGAGGTTTTCATCTCCGTATAGCCGTAGGGAAATGTATTCCCCTGAATCGAACTCGGTCCATATGTACCTACAATGGGTGAGGGTCGAGGAATCTGCTGGTTCAGGTACCTTTACCTTAGAACCGAACTACATGTAATGAGCCCTAGGAGCCTACCCTAGGTAGAACCACACCGAACCCTAGTGGTTACCCTATTAGGCGTTTATTTACTCCTTATTTGTTTTGAATTCTATTCTTTGTATATAATACCAACTTGTTGTGTTTTGATTGTTTTTGCATGGCATTTCATCATAAAAGGGTGTTGATTTACGTTCGATTACTAAATAGAAGAGTTTAGCATGGAAAAAGGATTTCTTGATAGAGTGGAGGATAATGCGGCCGTCCGAGTGTGGTCTGAGAGAACGCAACAAGAGAAAGGAGATAGTTTGACCGAGGGATATGAATCGGAGTTTTGGGATTTCACTCGCATCGGTGTGACTCAAAATAACTGCAAGAGTTAAAGGATATATGGAATAGTTGGAACAATGAAGTCAAGCAACTCTTTTCTTTGTAACTACATCGATTTACCCTATTTGCTCGATGTAAAGGTGGATAAGTACTTGTTAGGGCTCTCGCACGCTTTTGGAACCTAACTTACATAGCTTGCTTCACCTTGGAGAAGTTGATTTAGTACCTCTTGTGGAGGAATACATGGTGTTACTTAATTGCCCAAAGATTCAGGTGACAGGGCCTATTCAAGACTGTCAACATCCCTCCCTTTTGAGGAAGTTGATGAATGTAACGGGATGAGCGAGCAATGGGTTGCAGCCGCATCAAGCAAAAAGGGATAGTAAGTGTATTCCTTGGAGGAATTTGAGGACTTGATTCTTGCGCACCGGATTCAAGAAAAGGGTTGATGTTTTTGCCTTAAGCCTCTACGGTTTGATCATCTTTCCCAAGGCGCTAGGACACATAGATGAAGCGGTCTCGGATCTATTCGACCGGCTTGATAAAAGTACTACACTGTCCCAAAGCAATACTAGCGAAACCTTCGATCCTTGAATGCATGCTGGGAGAGCGGGCGAGGAAGATTTATTGGTTGTGCTCGACTTCTTTTAGCCTGGTTCCACGACCATTTCGGAAGGTGGAGAAGGTCTCCTATCGGGTCTTCTCTAAGGATTATTCCCATTAAGGGAATTCGTAGCCACCGAGGCGAGACGACATCTCGGAAGAGAAATGGATAACTATTCTCCGAATTTGCGGTGAAGACGTTGAATGGAGAGCTCCGTGGTTGATTCTGATGAGATCTTATATAGGTGCGGCGATTTTGATGGGTCCTCTGGCGAATATGGGGAGCCGTTGGATACGCTCCATTGATGGTGTTAAGGCAATATCGATCAAGGCAATTTATACCGGTGACACGGGTTTGGCACAATGTGAGTTCTCCTATAAAGATAATAATTATAAAAGAGGGTTCGAGATATCGGATGCATGGAACCAAGCTCGAAGAATGAAAGGATTTACCACAGGCCGATGACCACCCCGGGTATGAATGGTGGTGGGGTAGGAGAGTCAACGACAACATCCCTAGGTGAATCAAGGAACACTCAACCGATAGAGGAGCATTTACGGGTTATCCCATCCGAGTTAGAGATCATTAAACAAGACTTTGAGAAAAGGAACTCGAGTTGGGGAAGAAGATAGAACGACTAGAAGAAGAAAATGAAATTGGGATTAGGCGTCGATATCCACAAGCTAGAGGTGAAAAGTTAAGAAAAGGAAAGAACAAGGCCGAGAAAGGTTTGGATAGTTTGAAAACCGATTACAAGAAGTCACGTATGTCAATAAGAACTGCGGTTTAGGTAAAACGTCAGAGCAATGGCGTCAAGAGATCAAAGTGGAAAAGACTAGAGCCGACCATTGGGAGAAAAGGTTTCAAGATGCCCGAATACGAGAGGACACTCTGAAAAAGAGTTTGTTAGAAAGCCAAAACGAAAAGGAGAAGTTACGTGCCCGGGTGGTTGAATTGGAAAGATCACTTCATCAACATCGTAGCTGTGATTCGATAATTGAAATGAAAGCTAGTCGAGCGAGGATCGAAGAGTTGAAAGGAAAGTAGAAGAACTCGAGACGCACTACGAGATAGTAAAATTCGAGTGGAACTGCTTGAGGCAAACAACGACCATTGCAGGGAACAGCTTCACCACTCTCAGAACCAGATTAGAGATAGAGATTATGTCATGGGCGAAGTTGTGGCTCAGGTTCGAGAGGTAGCCGATCACTTGCAAACCTTGGCAGTTCAAGCTGATGTATTAAGCTTAAAGTATGAGTCAGAATCAGATCGAGGCCGAAAACTAGCTTGGCTCCTTAGAAAAATTAAGGCTTTGGGCATTAGGGCAAAGTCGTATATGTAATCACTCGTTCTATGTAAAGAAATTTTTCTTCTAGTGAAGTTCTTCTAATGAAATTGAATTAGAATCAACGCCTTTTTTGTTTTGCATTCATTCATTTGCATTACATTTCATCATGTGCATTAAATTTTGTGAAAAGACCCTGATTAAACAAAATTATTTCAGTTAATCTGGAAACCAACGAGAATCAACCAACCGAACACAGCTACTATACCCGCCGTAAAACCAAGGCAATGGATTAGAAATTAGAGAGAATAGAACAAATGCAAAGGGAAATGCAAGAGCAATTACAAGCACAGATGCAAGAGCAACTGGCTAAGATACAACAAGATATGAAGGAAAAAATGGAAGAATCCCAAAATAATCTAATAGGCCAGTTGGCGCAGTTGCTGGCTAGAGAACGCGAGAAAGGGAAGAGCACCATGGGGAACGATAATGAAGACCCTATCTATCCTCCGGGCTTTGCTTCGATAAACACTCAACCACAATCGGAGGTGCATCCACGAACGGTATCCGTCACTATTAAGCTCCAGCAATACCAGGCCAATACCTCGACACCAATAAACATTCCTATAGGATCAGGCTCTAATCCCGGGGATAATCCAGCTAATCCATTTGTCCCGGACCTTGATGACATAGCAGAAATGGAGAAAGGAAAAGTAGATATGGCAAAACAACTCGATAATCGGTGCAAATGGCTTGAGGAAAAATTCAAAGCAATGGAAGCTGCTGATTACTGTGGCGGGATAGATGCTAGGGACTTAAGCTTAGTCCCAGATCTGGTCCTCCCACCGAAATTTAAAATCCCGGAGTTCGAAAAGTATAACGGAACGAGCTGTCCTGAAGCTCATATTACGATGTTCTGTCAAAGGATGACAGGGTATGTTAACAATGATCAGCTGTTGATCCACTGTTTCCAGGACAGTCTGATCGGATCTGCGACCAAGTGGTATAACCAGCTCAGCCGTGCCCAAATTGGTTCGTGGAAAGACTTGGCTCAAGCTTTCATGAAACAATAAGGTCACGTGACGGACATAGCACCTGACAGAATTACCCTACAAAACATGGAAAAGAAGCCGAGTGAAACCTTCAAACAGTATGCACAACGGTGGAGGGAAATAGCGATGCAAGTTCAGCCACCCCTCCTGGAGAAGGAAACGACCATGCTATTTATCAACACTCTAAAGGCCCCATTCATTAACCACATGTTAGGAAGTGCCACTAAAGCTTCTGGACATAGTAATGTCAGGGAGATGATAGAAAACGCGGTGAGATGTGGGAAAATTGAAGCGGGAGAAAGTGCCAAAAGATCGGCTCCTAGAAGGAAAGAAAGTGAAGTAAACAATGCAAGCATATACAATAAAAGTTATTCCAAGCCAGTCACAGTGAGCCAACCAAGGGCAGTGACTACTAGCCATCAGGGCTCTACAAGACAGGATTCCAACCCGAGGCCTAACACAGAAAGAGTTCAATTCAAGCCAATTCCAATGACGTATAAGGAGCTTTACAAGAACCTGTTCGACGCACATGTAGTGTCCCCATTTTACCTAAAACCCATACAACCTCCATTCCCTAAGTGGTATGACGCAAATGCTCAATGCGAATACCATGCAGGAATCTCGGGACACACAATTGAAAACTGCACGGCCTTCAAGAAATTGGTCAAAATGTTCATAAAGATGGGCATTGTGAAGTTCGATGATCCCACAGGACCTAATGTGGCGGGAAATCCGTTACCCAGTCATTCAGATGAAGGGGTAAACGCGATAGTCGAAAATGAAGGGAGGAGAACCAAGATAGATATATCAGAGGTAAAGACTCCATTGAACTGGGTTTGGAAGAAAATGGTAGAAGAAGGTTTACTTACATAAGGTTTAGGGGAGAAGCCCGAAGGAGCAAAATACTACTGCGAATATCACAACGAAGAGGGTCATGAGATCCAGGAGTGCAATGAATTGAGGCAATGGTACGATATTGATGGAAAATAAAGAGATTGAATTCTTTGAGTATCTTGAGGGCCTCGAGGAGAAGATGTGTGCACGTCGAGCAAGGGCCAACCAACAATGTCCGAGGGGTCAATCACCCGGTCGTAATTATATCCCGACCAAGAGTCAGTGAAGTCGGAGTACCAATTACGCCAAAGGTCATAATTCAAAAGCCCATTGCTTTCCCTTATAAGGATAGCAAAAGGGTTCCGTGGAATTACGACTGCAATGTAACGATCCCGGAGGGGAGAATCCAGTTGTCGCTTTTGAGAAAGATCAAGACGAGGGTTTCTATACACGCAGCAGAAGGCGTTATACTCCAAACACAAAGGCAGAATCAACTAAAGGAAAATCCGTGGTCATTGAACAAGAAAAGGAAAAGACGACCAGACCCGAATCATCCGTCAATGAGCCTGTAACTGAAAAAGAGGCTAAAGAATTCTTAAAATTCTTAAAACACAGCGAGTACAGCATTGTGGAGCAATTGCACAAACAGCCAGCTCGTATATCCGTACTAGCCTTGCTCTTGAGTTCAAATACTCACCGCAGGGCATTGATGAAGGTTTTAAATAAAACATATGTTGCGGATGACATCTCTGTCAACAAACTCGATCGCCTAGTCAATAACATCAGTGCGGATAATTTTATTTTCTTTAATGATGATGAAATACCATCGGGAGGCATGGGATCTACAAAGGCCCTACACATTACCACTCACTGCAAAGGATACACATTGCCGGGGGTATTGATTGATAATGGATCAGCATTGAATGCCATGCCCTTGTCCACGTTAAATAGGTTGCCAGTGGATAACTCTCATATGAAGACATGTCAAAACATCGTGAGAGCATTCGACGGTACGGAAAGAAAAGTGATGGGAAGGATCGAGATACCTCTCTTGATTGGCCCAAATACATACGAGGTAGACTTCTTGGTAATGGACATCAAGCCATCATACAATTGTCATTGGGGAGACCGTGGATTCACTCGGCGAAGCGGTCGTCGTCCCTACACCAAAAGTTGAAGTTGGTAGCGAGGGTAGGTTGGTAACGATAAGCGCGAGGAAGATATCATTGCATCTCTCACCAGTGATGCGCCGTACGTAGGTACAGACGAGGAGGCGATAGAGTGTTCTTTTCGATCACTAGAATTTGTCAATGCTACATTCATCGTTGAAGGAAACAAGATCCCAGCACCTAGAATATCCAAAACCACAAGGATGGGCCTACGATTAACTGTAGGCAAAGGAGCTTTGCCAGGGAAAGGACTTGGAAGATGCCTCCAAGGAAGGATCGAGGTACCAGTGTTGAAGGAAAAACGAGACCGTTTTGGCTTAGGATTTAAGCCAGATGCCAAGCAAAAGAAGAAAGAGCTGGAGAAAAGGCAAGAGATGAAGAGAGCGCGTCTGTGCGGTGAGGAGGTCAAGTGGGAGCCAATGACCTTCCCTCATTTATCCAAAACATTCGTCTCAGGAGGGACTATTCACTCTAAAGGAAGATCGACAAGGAAAGAGCCCGCCGAAGAAATATTAGACAGTTTGAGCATTAACGCCATATCTGAAGGAAAATCGAAGAAAATTTAATGGAATTCGCCTACTTACCACAGGCGTTTTGAACAATTGGACCGTGGAGGAGATCCTTCTAACTTTTAGGGTTAACTCAGAGTAATGTTCAAAACAAGCTTATTGCTCTAAGCCTAGAGGCAGTAAGAATCCTTTTATGAAATAGGCATATGTCCAAATATCGTTATTTCAATGAAAAATGCATTTTTGCGTATCATCTTGAGTGAATATTCTTTTATTCTTTCCAATTCATTCATAATCATACCATACAAATAAAATATTCTTAGATTCATTGTTCTTTGGATTTCTTTCTTCATCCATAACAGGTCCCCAGATATCAATGATATGAGCGATATTGCCAATGACTCAGAGATTCCTTTCGAACAAGACTCGTGTATAGAGGACACGGAGGATTTTGAAGATGACCAAAATTGTGGCCTATCTCCTGATTTGTTAAGAATGGTAGAACAAGAGGAGAAACAAATCTTACCTCATAAAGAGTCGGTGGAAATTGTGAGCTTAGGAGAAGGAAAAGAGGTGAAAATTGGAGCTAGTATCGCTGCAGAAACAAAGCGAGACCTCATCGAGTTACTCTGGGAATTTAAAGATGTCTTCGCCTGGTCATATAAAGACATGCCCGGATTGAATACCGATATCGTGGTACATCGTCTCCCTATAAAGGAAGAATGCAAGTCAGTTCAACAGAAACTCCGAAGGATGAGACCCGATGTTTTGTTGAAAATAAAAGAAGAGGTCAAGAAGCAGTTCGACGCCGGTTTCTTACAAGTGGTCAAGTACTCAGAATGGGTGGCCAATATAGTCCCAGTTCCTAAGAAAGATGGAAAGGTACGGATGTGCGTAGATTATCAAGATCTAAACAAAGCCAGCCCAAAAGATAACTTTCCGTTGCCTCACATTGATACATTAGTGGATAACACGGCGGGTTACTCACTTTTCTCGTTCATGGACGGCTTCTCGGGATACAACCAGATAAAGATGCATCCGGAAGACATGGAAAAGACCACATTCGTAACCATGTAGGGAACATTTTGTTATATAGTTATGCCATTCGGGCTAAAAAACGCGGGAGCAACATATCAGAGAGCCATGGTAACTTTATTCCATGATATGATGCACAAGGAGATCGAAGTTTACGTCGATGACATGATTGCAAAATCCAGAACAGGAAATGAGCATGTGCAGGTCCTGAGGAAACTATTCTTAAGGTTAAGGAAATTCCAACTAAAACTCAACCCATAAAGTGTACATTCGAGCCCGGTCAGAAAAAGCTGTTGGGATTTGTGGTCAGTGAAAAAGGAATTGAGGTCGACCCAGATAAAGTCAGGGCTATACAAGAATTACCTCCACCACGTACTCAAAAAGAAGTTCGGGGTTTCCTAGGAAGGCTGAATTACATCGCTCGGTTCATCTCACAACTGACAGAAAAATGCGATCCGATATTTCGTCTCCTTAGGAAACATAATCCAGGTGTTTGGGATGAGGAGTGCCAGAGAACTTTTGACAAGGTCAAGCATTACCTATCCAATGCCCCAGTACTGATGCCACCTTGTCCGGATAAACCACTGATATTGTACTTGACGGTGTTTGAGAATTCCATGGGATGCGTGCTAGGCCAACATGACAAGACTGGAAGAAAAGAAAGAGCAATATACTATCTCAGCAAGAAATTCACTGAATGTGAAACGAGATATTTGCCGATCAAGAAGTTGTGTTGTGCTTTGATTTGGACAACCCGAAGACTGAGGCAATACATGTTGTACCACACAACTTGGCTCATCTCAAAACTGGACCCTTTGAAATACATGATGGAATCAAACGCTTTGAACGGAAGAATGGCTCGTTGGCAAATTCTACTTTCTGAGTTCGACATAGTCTACGTGAATCAAAAGGCTGTAAAGGGGAGTGCAATAGCAGACTTTCTGGCCAGTAGAGCTCTAGAAGATTATGAGCCATTGAGCTTTGATTTCCCGAATGAAGATCTAATGTATGTTGCAACCACAGAAGAAGACTCTCAAGAAGGCCACCCTTGGAAGCTGAATTTTGACGGAGCTTCAAATGCTGTAGGTAATGGAATCGGGGCAGTCTTGATATCCCCAAACGGAGATTATTATCCTTTCGCCAGTAAATTAGATTTTGACTGCACAAACAACATTGCAGAATACGAGGCATGCATCATGGGCATCCTTGCAGCCATAGAACGCAAAATAAAAGTATTAGAGGTATACGGAGATTCCGCGCTAGTGATCTATCAGCTTAAAGGTGAATGGGAGACAAGAGATCCCAAGCTGATCAGTTATCGAAGACTGGTTCTTGAGTTAATCGAGGAGTTTGACGATATCACTTTCTGCTATCTCCCACGAGATGAAAACCAGATAGCTGATGCCTTGGCAACTTTAGCTTCTATGATCAAAGTGAACAAGCAAGAGGATATGAAGCCTATCCAAATGAGCATTTATAAGGCTCCGGCTCATTACTGTAACATCGATATGTGAAGAGTCATGAATACCCAGACCAGGCGACTGAGAATGACAAGAGGACATTAAGAAGGTTGGCCAGTGACTATGTCTTGGATGGAGAAATCCTGTATAAAAGAAGAAAAGACCAAGTGCTCCTAAGATGTGTGGACGCTGTCGAGGCTAAGCAAATCCTAGAAGAGGTTCATGAGGGTGTCTGTGGGACGCATGCTAATGGTTTCACCATGGCAGACCAGATCATGAGATTCGGATATTATTGGTCTACTATGGAAGGAGATTGCATCAACTATGCCAAGAAGTGCCATAAATGCCAAATCTATGGAGATAAAATTCATGTACCTCCTTCACCCCTTCACGTCATGACTTCTCCATGGCCTTTCTCCATGTGGGGCATGGATGTCATTGGGCCAATCTCACCAAAGGCATCTAATGGACATTGTTTCATCTTTGTGGTTATAGATTACTTCACCAAATGGGTAGAGGCCACTTCTTACGCCAACGTCACAAATTCGGTAGTCAGTAAGTTCTTGAAGAAAGAAATCATATGTCGATATGGGATACCTGAGCTAATCATATCGGACAATGCACTGAACTTGAATAATAGCACGATAGCAGAGGCCTGTAGCCAGTTCAAGATTAAACATCATAACTCGTCACCGTATCGCCCAAAGATGAATGGTGCGATGAAAAGCGGCCAATAAAAATATAAATAAAATCATAGGAAAATGATGAGACCTATAAAGATTGGCACGAGAAATTACCATTTGCCCTGTATGTCTACCGGACGTCAGTCAGAACATCTACCGGGGCAACACCATTCTCTTTAGTTTATGGAATGGAGGCAGTTCTACCTATTGAGGTCGAGATTCCTTCTTTACGTGTGCTTTCAGAACTAAAGTTAGATGAAGCAGAATGGATCCAGTCTCGATACGACCAGTTGAACTTGATTGAGGAAAAGAGGCTAAAGGTTATCCGTCATGGTCAAATGTATCAAAAGAGAATGATGCGGGCTTACAATAAGAAGGTTCGCCCTAGAGAATTCTATGAAGGAGACCTCGTATTGAAAAAGATCCTTCCCATACAAAAGGACTTCAGAGGAAAATGGATGCCGAATTGGGAGGGACCTTATGTGGTAAAGAAGGCTTTCTCTAGAGGGGCTCTGATTTTGACCGAGATGGATGGTAAAAGCTTGCCTAATCCTGTGAATTCAGATTCGGTCAAGAGGTATTTTACCTAAAAAAAAAAAAAAAACGGAGAGGCCAAGGCGAAAACCCGTAAAAGGGCGCTTTGAGACCAAAGGGGTTTTGAGTTGAAAACCCAGAAATGGGCGATTCAAATTTTGATCGAAGTTGGGGGCATGCAGTGGTCCTGTTTCCTCTGAATTGACAAGAAGGAGGGATGCTACATCTTGGGGCATCGACAAAATACTCTTGATCTTCCAACGCATACAGAGTTCAAAGGGTCCTCGAGAAATTTGAGCAGAGAAGTTCATACTACGATATCTGGGACACTTATTCTTATCTCATTCACTTTACATTTTTTTTGGCAGAATGTGCTATCTCGATTAATTCGTTAGTTCTTATTTTGTATCTTAGCAAATTTACTATCTTGATTACCCTATTCATTTTGAGTTTTGTTCTCAAATAAAATTCCATTTTGTCTAATGCGACAACCTTTGTCGAGTGTTTTTCATTGAAATGATAATTAATGGACTAATAATATTCACAAAAGAGTTTTGCATATTACTCTGAAAAGCTTCTAAATGATACAAGGACCTGAAACGGGACTAATTGGTTTGCATTACCCAATTTAAGGGTTAGAAACGTTAGAAGAAGAATAGCCCAGATTGTGATTATTCTTGGGGTTTTCTGCCATAGGTACCAGTCGAAGGAAAGGCAGAATAATACGTTGATGAACAACGAGTAATACCAAATTAGGCAAAAACAAAAAAGACATTTTCATTCATACATCATTCATAACACATCTAATTAGGAGCATTTGATTCATTTTAATCATAGCATCTTAGTTATTTGATTCATTCATAACACGTTTAATTAAGAGCATTTGATTCATTTCGATCATATCATCCTAATTATTTGACACATTCATCACATCTAGTTAGGAGCATTTGATTCGACCATAGCATCCTAATCATTTGACATAAGCCTAGATACATGGAACTGATTCTACAGGTCATATCCCTAAAATTAGTAAGTTCACAAGCTTTAACCCCCTAAGCAGTAGGGTAACAAGCTGAAGATCGCAGATCTTGTCTCCCTGAAGTTACAGTGGAACAGATCGAAAACGGCGAATCTCGTCTCCCTAACCGGTAGTGGAACAGATCTAAGCCACCATCCTATCTCCCTAAGCAGTAGTGGAGTAGGCTGGAGATTGCAGATCTTATCTCCCTGAAGTTGCAGTGGAACAGATCGAGGACAGTGATTTTGTCTCCCTAAGTAGTAGTGGAGCAGATCGAAGACGAAGAACCTTAAATCCCTAATCAGTAGGGTAACAGGTTGAATTGCAGATCTTATCTCCCTAAGCAGTAGTGGAGCAGATCGAAAATGAAGAACCTTAAATCCCTAAATAGTAGGGTAACAGGTTGAATTACAGATCTTATCTCCCTAAGCAGTAGGGAAACAGATCGAAGACAAAGGGGCTTAACCCCCTAAGCAGTAGGGTAACAGGCTAAATTTATAGATCTTAACCCCCTAAGCAGTAGGGAAACGGATCGAAGATGATGGGCTTTAACCCCCTAAGTAGTAAGATCTTGCCTCCCTGAAGTTGCAGTGAAACAGATTCAAGCCACCAAGCCTTAATCCCTTAAGCAGAAGGGTAATAGGCTGAAAATTACACATCTTGCCTCTCTGGAGTTGCGGTGGAGCTGATCGAATTAGTGAATCTTATCTCTCTAAAGTTGCAATAGAGCAGATTAAAGCCATTACCATCTCCTTGAAATTACATTGGAGCAAACCATAGAATTAATTCCAATACCCCTAAAGATGCAGTGGGATGGAGCAAGGCTATTAGAAGAAAAGAAGCACCAAGAAGCCAAGATCCAGTTAGACTTGGCAAAATTGGCTATTTTAAGGTCTTTGCTCCACTCTCATTACACGAGAATGAGCAAAGAGGGGCAGCTGTAATAGCCAATTTTGGCCTAAAAAGAACCCAAACCAAATAAACAAAAAATAGTCCAATACATGGCCCAAAATTAAAACAAAACCTAATTAAAACCCAATACCCAGATTTTAGCCCAAAATAAACCCAATAGGCCTAAAACTAACCCTAGCCCAACTACCCAAATTGTTTCAGCAACCCTAGCCTCTTTCTTCAGCCGCCGCTCACCCCACACATGCCAACCACCGCGCGTGCCACCTCGGTCACCACACCCCTGAACATCGCCTCTTCCACGCGTCGCATAGTACCTGCAATGAAAGCAAATACAAAGACAAAAGGAAGCATGCGAATGATGGGGAAAAAGATAAACAAAAGAGCAAATGACAAAAATGGAACCAAAACAGTAGAAGAAATATAAAATATTGTACTCCGTTCGGTTATAAGAGCAGGAAAAATGAAAGCAAAAGGGAGGATTTTTGATATTTCAAAAGAGAAAAACGATTGTAAATAGGGTTTTTTTTTTTGAATACAAAAAAAACACTGTAATACGGGCAAATCCGAAAAATCAAAAAAGCAAAATAGAAAGAAAAGGTTTCGTTTTAATCTTTTGCCTCTTCATTTTCTTGTTTTTCTTTTCATTTTCCTATAAATCTATTTTAAATAAAAATATGAAAACAAAAGGAAGAAGAAAAGAAAAACTTACCTGAATCGCCTCACGGTCACGTCGCCGGAGTCTCCTTCTCTATCTCCGAAACCGAGCCCAAAAGAGAATAAAAGGAAAACATTATTCTTCCAATTGTAGGCTAAGGATGCCTGGCTTTCGAATGAGGGATAAAGAATGGGGGTTAGGGATTTGTTTTGATTTTTGTAGAAAATGGCAGATGGCCATTCAAGTGATTTTTTTAGTCTTAATAACTAGTGAAACGCGTCACAACCCCCAGGATAAGCATATTTCTGCTTTTGGGATAAATATTGCAAATGGTCCTTCCACTCTTTTGATCTGCTTCGATTGACCCCTCTTTTTGTCCCTTCTTTTTCTTTTAATTTGGGCTCAGAACTCTGCTGGTATCCCATTTTAGTCCCACATAAAACATGGCATTTAAGAGCATAGGGATATTTTCCTTTCAAACCCTCTGTTTCACTTGCGCATTACAGTTTGGCCCCCTGCTTCATTATATTTTTTTTCGTTCTTTAAATTCCTTTAAACTTTTAGTCAAGCCTTTTTATTTTATGTATTTGTCCATTTATTTACTTATTTGATTAGTTATTCATTATTCTTTTATTTTATTTGTTTAAACATTTACTTTCTTATTCATATATTGTCATTTTATTTATTTTTAATCCTTGCATATATTTATTTACTATGTTCTATTTTATTTATGCTTCTATTATTATTATTGCCTTATAATCTACTATTTTATTATCGCCTATTAGTTAACTTATCGCTTTTTTTGTATATTAAAGAAAAATATATTAGATTGTATATATATATATATAATTATTTTTTAAAAAAAATCTGTTATCATTATTATTATTATTATTATTATTATTATTATTATTATTATAATTGTTGTTGTTATTGTATCTCCTTTTTGTATTTATTTTTCAACTATTTTTACAATATATTCATTTCGTTTTATCATTTTACTTCTTATTATTTTATATCTTTTATATAGATTTAAAACTTTTGATTTTCATTATACTATTAATATCATTGTCACTATTATTGATACTACTGTTCTTTTTATATCATACTATTTTATTTCCTCACCTATTTTTAATAATTCAAGTTGATTTACTTGTATTCTCTCATGTACTTTTATGTTCTACTATTATTACTATTATTATCATCATATTATTAAACTAAATAATTTTATATTGTTATTATTACATGATATATTTTATTTTCGTATTATTATATTATAACGCCTCTTTATTATTATTACTATTGTATTATTACTATTATTATTATTATATTTTCCTTTTTATTTACTTATATGTTATTATTTTTACATTAACTAATTTAATATATATGTATTTTAGCACATTTATTTTATTTATACATCATTTACTCTTATTATTATTATTTCATCATCTATTTTATTTATAGTTTTCTTTTTTTAAAAAAATAATTTCAAACATTTAGCTTATTTATTATTTCTCTTTGTTATTATTCGTTTGACGCATTTATTTTATCTTCGTTTTATCATCATCATTCCCATTTGTGTTTATGTTTACCTGTTATGATTATCAATTTTTATTTGTTATGCATTCTTTATTATCTCGTTTCATTACTGAATTTAGGTTTTATGTAATCGATAGTAATTCTTTCACAAAAGTAAATATTCCGTATTTGGTAATCCGACTTTTCTCATTTAACCTAAATAACGAAATATTTTTTAATCATATCTGAGTTTTAAATAAAATGCTTACTCTCGAGACTTGAGGTGTTGTGTCCTAACTCACTTGGATATGACATCTTATTACCTCGAGATAAGATTTTTTTTTGCAAATAAAGGTAATGTTCGGTGTTCGAAATTAGAGGAAGCGTGCCTAACTTCTGGGTTTGATTTTCCTAGTTCACCCTAAATAACCGAACATCCTTTTTAAAAAGGGGGTTAAAATACATGAATTTTATATAAAAGGCAAGCTCGCTCTCGAAAATTCAAGATGTCGTGTCCTAACTTACTGGATGTGACATTTCATATTTTGAGACGAGAAGGTCCTTAACACTTGAGCTTTTTTTATAAAGAAGGATCGTATTTCAAAAGTCTTTCAAGTTTTCAATCTTTGACATTAAGACACTAATTAATCAACTAGGTACCAATTTTGGGCGTATCGAGGGTGCTAACCCTTCCTTGTGCGTAACCGACTCCCGAACTCATTTTCTAATTTTTCGTAGACCAAAAAATTTTTCGTTTTAGTAAATCTTAACCTTTATTAAAATGATTAATTTAAGGTGACCCGATCACACTTCATCAAAAAGGATTGGTGGCGACTTCTGTTCTTTCGTTTTCAAATCTAAGTCGATCCCAGTTCCGTTTTTCAAAAAAAATGGTTACGACACTCTTTTCTAAAACTTAACTAAAATCCAGATTAAAACATTGTTGATTGATGAAGATATCATTTAAAATCAAACTTACCAACCTTAGATTGATGGAATTCAACCAAAGATTGAGAGAACTTTGAGAGAGAAATGGAGAGAATTTCTCTAGGTTGATTTCGACTAATGTGCATAAAATGGAGAGTAAAAAAATAAGTTATAATGTCTTATTTGGTCCTCTAACTTTATAAAAAAATTAGTTTAATCATTTATTTTTTTTTTCTTTTAACCCTTGAATTTATATTTTTTTTGTCAAATTAACCTCAAATGGACGAAAAAGTTAGTAGTCGTTAACTTTGTTTATGTGGCATCTATGTGTATGCTACATCAAACAATTATTTTTAAATTAAAAAATATTTTAAAAATTCCAAAAATAGGAAATTAAAACTATTTTAAATTTTTGTAAAATAAATAATATTATAATTTTTAAAATAAATATATTATAAAATTATATGTTTAATTATTTTCATCTTTTTCAAAGATTTGTTTTCTTCTAAATATTAAATAAAAATAAAGCATTAAAAATTACTCATTTTTTAAAAATATAAGTTATAATTAAATAATTTATTTTTAATTCTTTCTTTTCCTTTCCGTTACCTTTCTTTCCTCCCTTCTTTATTTTTTTTCTTGTACTTTCTCTTTCACCCATCTTTCTCTCTTCTCCTAACCCTAGCCACTGCCCTTCCAAGGCGCTGCAGACGCCATACGGCCTCCACCAATTGGAAGCCCCCAAAGTGATGCTCCTTGTCTTCCATTCACGTTTCTCAATTTAGATTTCCTCAAACCCAAACTAAAACCTTCAAAATAGCCAATTGGTTATTAATATGTACCAAAAAATCAGATTGGTTATTCATTTCTATTTTTTCTTGGGATTTAATATTTTAGTTGCAATAATCAATGGAAAAGAAAACTTATAGTTTGTATAATGTTAAGAAAATAATTAGCAGAAAAGAAAAAATAAATCATGGAAGAAAATTATAAATTTTAATATAACTTTTGAATTTTAAAAATTAATCTCGGAAGAAATTTATAATTTGTAATATTTTTATGAATTTTAAATAATTGTAATAATTTTTGAAATTTTTATTTTTTTTGGATTTTTACAAAATTTTCAAAATAATTTTAATTGTTTTTAATTATTTTAAAAAATTAATTAACTGTTAACTTTTCTATCCGTGGTTTAATATGACAAAAACCATAAGTTTAAGGGTTGAAAGAGATAAAAATTAAATTGAAGGCTAAAATAAATTTTTTTATAAAGTTGAAGATTAAAAAATAATTGTTCCCTCATCTAAATGTGAGTGATAGGGATTTTGCTATTTTGCTTGTGGTCTAATGACCCTATAAGGCCCTTTCATCATTTTAATCCTAAAATCTAAAGTTAAGACATTTAACCCACTTATTTGATTTTTCTTATGAAATAGTCCATGCCTCTAATCAGTAATAGAAAATGGCAGGCATAATAGTTTTGAAGTGAATTGTGAATATTTAGAAGGCAGGCAAGCAGTTTGGTTAAAGATTGAAACTTGATTTTTTATTTTTTATTTTTTTTTTGAAGCATTACAGCAGTTTTGTTTATAAATAAAAAAACCATTCTCTTCTTCTTGGAAGTTGTAATGGAATACTCACAAACTTTTGGTCTTTGGAGGAGAATGGCATAAGCCATCACTTCCAATTCAGGATATATTGCCCCTTAATTTCTTAAATTTCTTTGGAAGTTGTAATTTCACGTTGCACAAGCTTTCACTTTGCTTTCTCTTCTTCTTTGGCTTCATTTTTATATTTTATAAAAAATATTTTTATTTTATTTTATTTTTTATTTTTTAATAAAAAAGACTGTTTTTAATTATAATTGAATTAATTGAATATGTAAATATAAAAGTACTAAAAAATTTGGGTGAAAAATGAAAAGGATTAGTGAGTAAATGGAAGTGAATTAGGGTTGGGTCGGGTATATGCATGTAGTTTAGGCAAAATAAAAACTTAAAAAGGATATTATTATAAGAAGGCGAAAGGGAAAATAGGGCGTAAGAAGAAGAGAGAAGAGAGAAGAGAGAAGTGAGCGGGTGGGTGGGTGAGTGTTTTGGGGAAGAAAACATAAAAACAAAAGCGCCGTATTTGATTATAGTTTTGGAGTTGAGAGAGAGAGGCAGTCCAGGATGAGAAATCATAAATGCTTTTGCTGAAGCGATACATTGGTTGGCAGATCTTGGGGAGAAGAAAGTGAATGGAAATGCAAGGTGGGAAAATGGAGAAAGATTTCGTGTTGCAATGGGGAAACAGAAAGAGGCTAAGATGTTTCAACAAACTTAAAAAACAGCACCAGCACCAGTTTGGCGACAGCGGCGGCGGCACCTCTACCACGCCGCACTCCTTACCTCTGCCCAACAAGAAGATGGGCTCCTCGCCTGTTGCCAATCGTCTCAAAATGTAAGGAATGGATATTGTTTGTTTGCTTGATTACCCAGAACTAGTTTATTTTTAGTTCAGAAGTGTAATTATAGATCTGGGATTTGGTTTAACAGGAATTCGGATTTGGGAACAAATAAGTCAAGATCGGCATTGACATCTCCGGAGAAGGAAGATAGGTACTATGCAACAAGGGGATCGGGTTCCTTAGTGTTGGAAGACAATAATACCAAGGTTTTGATGGATCACCACCATGTTAAGGAAGATAAAGGGACTGTGTGGCCCAGATTGTTCACCACATTATCTAATAAAGAAAAAGAACAAGATTTCATGGCTATGAAGGGATGTAAGCTTCCTCAAAGGCCAAAGAAAAGGGCAAAGTTGATCCAGAGAAGCATTCTCGTCAGTCAAGTCTTCCCTTCTTTTTCTTTTTTAAATTGCTAAGATTGCTTCTCATTTGTTGGGTTGGGTGGTGTAGTTGGTGAGCCCAGGGACATGGCTATCAGACCTGTGCCAGGAGAGGTATCAAGTCAGGGAGAAGAAAACTTCAAAGAAGGTAACCACTTCTGGCTTTCACACCCCATCTTTCTTTTGCTCTTTAATCAGTATTATAGACGGTGCCCATTTGTTTGCTTTCTGTAATTCAGAAACCAAGAGGATTGAAGGCCATGGGAAGTATGGAAAGTGATTCTGAAAGAGATTGATTGATTGATAAAAATGAATCCACTCAAGTGGTCTGCCTTAGCCTGGGAAGACGATTACTGATATAGCTTTTCCTTTATTTCATTTCTTACATATGGTGCCATTGTTGAAAAGAAACAGCCAAAAAAGATGGGGTTTTCCCTTATGTTTTGCTCTTGTAGCTGGCAAATTGTGATCAAACTTGGAATCAATTACTCCCTTGTAGTTTTATCTAATCCAATTTCTGAAAGCCCTTGTTAGCATTCCCACCTCACGATTGCACTTGCACCAAGGTTAAAGGCAACGCTTGTCGGAACATATCCATTCGATATTTGACAACGGATAAGCATAAAACCATCTAAACAAAAACAAGTCAAGCCAATTTGCATTGAAAATAAATCCCAAAGTATCACGTTCTTACAAACATAATTTCATTTCGAATCAAGGGGATACAAATGGGATTAGCTTCGCTTCCATTTCCCATTCCAACAATTGCTAATTAAAAGCATGAGATCCGTAAAACCAACAAATAATTAGATTAGAATCAAAGGAAGGATGGCACATTAAAGTAATATTATATATAAATAAAAGAGGACTTCAAAACTGCAGCTGAAACTGGAACCTCTTTACAGCTGCTATGCTTTTCTACTTTCCCTAATTACTTGGTAATTATTTTTTCTATTCTTTTCAACTTCATTTATTTACAATAATGGACCTATACTCTTCTCTCACCCACTCACAAATACCTACAAATGTACAGTTGGTTAATAATCAATCAGAATGAGAACCCACCCAATCTCATCCATTCTCCACCAGGAAAATACAAAGCTCTATCAAGTCATATCCAAGCTCCACTCCTTGTGTCCAAATCAAAGGAATTCAGGTTCGTACAGGAATCACATCTTCCAGATTGAGAATGAACATTAAGCTTTCGGTGATTGATACTCAACTCGAATCAACTGCTAACTCCTTGGCCATCCTTGCAGCTGGGAGCCCCGTGGCACTTTTAACTGCTACACAAGACACTTCAGTATAAGTTTTGCTTCTTTTGAGACCGACTTCCATCCACACACACACAAAAAAGCACTGTTCCCCAAAAATCCAAAAACAAGTGTTGAATTACCTACTATCTTCCGCCTGATTTGGTCCAATGAGACCTGCCCCACAGGTGCACACAGGTTCCGGACAACCCAAGCACCCAAAAGTTTTACCAGCACGCCCTCAGCCAGAAAGACAAGCAGACTGGAGAATCCACCACTGCTAACTACAAAGGTTCCAAGACTACAGATGCTTTTGTGAATACAGAAAGGACAAATGGTGCTTCTTCCCCGGGATGTATGGTTGTAGGCACTATTGTGTAACCCTTTGGTTCAGGCTCTAAAACCATTTCACAAGATATTTCTCGAGAATTAACATAATCTGTACCACCAACTGATTCATGTAGGTAAATGTTGTAAGCAGCACGACGACCACGGGTTTTGAGGATCCTCATTCCAATGTAGAACATCTGTGAATCATGACTAGATTGATAATTTCTAAAACCAGCTGCCGTTCTTGAGAAGCTAACACCCTGAACAGTTAATGCCACTAGAAATCAGAAATTTCTTGCAAGTAGAGAAGAGGTAATAAACTCAATGAAGATTCATGCATTGCATACCTGAGTTAAGGTGATGAATACATGAATTGGATATGAAGCATCTGGACCACTTGCCCTCAATCTGAATTGGGGATTTTGATGCCATGAATTATAATCTTGACAACCACCAGCACTGTAACCACGCCATTGTCCATGAACAGAATATCGCATCTCAGGAGGGTAGACTCGACATACATAAATCGATCTGAAGTGAATTTGAAAATCTTGCCATGACATCCAGAATATACCGTCTTTTGACTGTTCAAAAGGAAACAAATAAGTCATAAAATGAAACCCATTTGAAAAAGAAAAAAAACACTAGGTTTAGATAAATGCATTTATCCAATAATTCATGCCAAAGTAAGCAAAAGGTGCCTACCTGTGAAACATGCTTCAGCTTGTGCCTCATCCTATCTGTCCATTCTGAAGATGAATCAGACCAGGGACCATTCCATTCAACTTCATTTGCCCAAGGGTTTCGAATTTGAACAAGTTTGTGCCCATCCACCTCTCTTACCTGGATAAGAAATTAATAAGATTGATAACCTGTTCCAACATTTCTTTAACAGTTACTATCATATGCAGAGCAAATTCAGAGGCTGCATTCCAGTATACCTGCAGTAATGAGTATGCGTGTCCTTGCACAATGCCACTGGAAGAAATGTGCACATCAGAGCCTGATGGACTTCCAGCACCAAGAAGAAATCCTTCTTGTTTAAACCGCAACAATTGAGACCATAGTCTACCACTGGCAAGGTCTATCTGGGCCTGGGGACTTCTCATGTCAATCTCCTCCCCAGCACCTCCAGTAAGATCAACAAGTGCATCCTGAACGAGACCACCTTCTAGTGCCTCATAAGAACCATGCAGTTTTGCATATGCCTTCTCCAATATAGAAACCCATAGTTCATTACCCTTCCTGCTGGTAGCAAATGCTGGCTTGCCGGGAGATTCACATGGAATCCAATCATCAACAACAACAGGGACCCACTCACCCTGTAGAGTGTTCATAACCAGTGTATGCCAAGGATCAACATGCTAATTATATGTTGACAAGAAATATCAATACTATAAAACAAAAATCAGTAGCAACTAAATCAAAAAACCACAGGCAGCACTAAGAATCCAATAGTGTATAAGATCAGGTCAAATGTCAGGTAATTATACCAGAAAGAGATTGAAATTTCTTTCTACATGCAGAATGAAATAAGCTGATTGAAGGGTCAGCTTACTCAAGAATTTATTTTGCTACACCTGTATTTACTGGACATGATAGTAATACTTCATAGATCTAGGGTTGTATTTGGTTGAAGCAATCACCCTTCCTGAAACTCCTAAGGAACCCTAGGTGTGACAGTATTCTTTCTTCTTGGTTGTTTGATACATGGAAAGAACCCTAGGTGTGACCCTTGGCATTCTTTCTTCTTGGTTCATTGATACATGGAAGAAACCTTTAAGTGTCAAGCTTAGGTTTCTTTTCTTTCTGCTTCCTTTTTATCTTATTCAGTTTCCTTCTCAGATCAGATTATTGCTTTAAAATCCTAGGCCCTTAAGCTGTCCTGCTTCAAGGACATTTGAAAATGGAATTAAAACCAATTGTGCCGGAGTGACACCCCAGTTCCTTTACCGTCTGAGTCTGACAGGGTTGCCAATAAAGCCGGAGAAATTTAATGCTTTGAAAGACGGAATCCCAATAGTTTTCCTTCAATTTCCAGCTACTCGTGCATTACAAGCTGTGCACAAATTCAATAACAAAATATGACCAACTAGAACATTACCTGAATACAGAAGCGAACGGTGTAGATTCCCTCCTCATTGTACTCTGGAGTAATTATCACTTCAGATATTTGCGAAACCTCCGTCAAAACAGCGACAGCACTCAAAAACCAACAATCGCCCAATCGACCCTATTAAATTGGCAGGCAAAGACAAATTACAAAGAGCTGAACCACTAAGTTAACTCTACAACAGAAATTCAGCAGAAAATGATGGGACAAAAGACAACATTATGGAAATATAAGGTCATAAAAGAGTAAACCTGACAAACATCAGAAGGATTTGCAGCCCCAGAAAATAAGCATGGATGAGAATCCAGATGACCTTTAACAATTTCAGTAGGTCTCATCCACTCCGAAACAACCTAGGTTAGAAAGCAAAGACAAGGTGATAATAATAATAATAACAATAATAATGAAAACAACAAGAAGAAACACCAATGGATTAGTGAGGAAAGTACCTGCAACTTTGAAGGAGGATTCCTTGGATCTATAAAAAGTGACTGATCATTTGGAGGGAACTCATTGTCAGTAAAATGCATTTCACCTCGAGCAGAGAGGGCTTCTTTGACAGCCAACTCAACAGAAAGCATCCGCTGATTAATTTCTTCTTGTGTTTCAATCCTTGGCTTCCTATACCTTCTCGCAAAAGAATCCACATGAACAACAAAACCTTCACGTTCTGACCTCCTTTTCCTACCACTTGAATACTGACCATCCCAATCTACATCATCTCTATCATATAGGTCAACATCAGCAGGGTCACTATCCCACTCATCAACCTGAAGAAATAATAAACAGGTTTAAGTTACATATATTTTGCTCAGATACAGAATTTTAACACACTAGAACCATACCCTTGGGGGTGAATCTGCCCAATGCCAGTTGTCCTCTGGGAAATCAATCAAGTTAAACTCGGTTGAGCAAATAGAAGTATGAAGAGAAGCAACCTCATCTTCATTTAAGCACCTTCCCCAGAGGAAAACATCCATTATATGCATCTTAGACTCTGCTCCTTCGCTGTCAGATCTCCCAAATGCATCCATATCAATAGGAGGCCTAACACCAACCCAAACCTCAGTCCCTTGTTCCCAAATGCTAGTACCCACAAACAAAGGTAAGCTAGTTTGATAGCCATCAAAACCACCATCTAAATAACAAGTTGCCTCCCCTATATCAGCATCAATGGTCATTGTCACAGTATGCCACCTGTAAAGCAATCACAATCCAGCTAAACTTGAATGCCAAAGGGGAAATACTTAGGCAGTAGATGAAAGCACAGGTAAAGAGCAAAATATTTTCCCAACTCCACACCCTTTTTAAAGACAAATGTGATAGCATAAATGAAAAATAAATCCATATATATAAGGATCATAATGTATTGAGCAAGAAAGTTTGGAGCGAAAAAACAGATCAGAAATTTTTTCTACTAAAAGAAAAATCTCAAACCTTCCATCAGCAATACTTGTCGCACTGATGCTCCACTCCTTTGCAACAGTTGTCTGTCTGTCACCCTTAGTAATCAATCTAAGTCCAACTTGTCCAGCCTCAATACCTTGTTCAGAACCCGCCACCAAAATTTCCCAGCAGACCTTTTTCTGGAATTCAGTCCCTAACAGACAAACAGGACCAGATTCCGGTTGGATCATTACTGCAACAGAAAAGCTGACCTTTTGACTTTGACACATGCTTGGATCAATTTGACCACAGTGTCTGCCACTTGTTGTAGGCTCATCATCAAGAATGCAAACAGCACCAGATAGTCCCGTCTGTCAATAACATTTATGTTTTTACAAAAATAAGAAATAATTATATCCAAAAGCAAGGATCTCAATGGTACCATTACTAATGATACATTACAAAACCAGTATAACACAAAGTAAGGAAAAGTACAGTAGGCACCTTCTTAATAATTTTGTAATTATGCCTTTCAAATGAATGAAAATCACAAATTACAGTAGGCACATACACACATGAACTATAGACCTGAAGGTAGAAAGATGGCACCTCACACTATAGTATCATAAAATCTTTAATATCCGGTAATATTAACCGTAAACATTTACCTCAAAAAGTGCATGCTTTAGTACATTTTGAACTGTTCATTTTCTTGAAAAGGAAAACAAAAAAATAAAGTCCAGGAGGAAACAAACATGAGATGTCAGACAATTAGACTTAGTATAGCAATGTTAAAAAGAAGTACAATTTATAACAGATTATTGATTTTCTATTTGATTTTATGAGTACAAAATTGCCTTAGAATAGTATGCATGGCATACAGGACCATGCAAATAAATTTGAACACTAAAACAACAATGTAGAAACAAAAACCAACAAGCTCAAACGTTACCCGCTTACCTTCATTATCATGAAATACATCAGTTGAACATTAAGAACTAATTCTAAGTAGAAGCAAAAAGATTTAATACTTTTACTTATTGTTTTCCCTTTATGGGTAGTAGAAAATTACCAGAGCATAACAAACATGGCAAAAAGCAATCACATTGCTAAACTATTATATTTTAAAATGAACTAACCTAAATATATTTTTGAACTAGGAATTAACAGTTATTAAGTACAAGCATTTCTCAACTACTATTTACTAATGGGAAAGTATTTGTTGCAAACTACCAAGGACCAAATGCTATTTTTAAACATTTCAAAAAGCAAATAACAAGAAAACTCAACCTGAACTGCTCTACGTGCTAATTGAGCTGTACGAATCCTACGCGCAATGCTTGAAACTCTCTCACGTGCAAAAGAATCCTCAAGAACAGAATCACCTCCTACTGCACGCACTGCAGCAGCCATTGCTGCTGCCTCCCGGCTGCCAGCATTAGGAATAGAAGAAATGAGGGAAGCTTCAATCTCCTTCCATTTACGTTCTTCCTTCTCCAGAAGGGCTTTTCTTCTCTCTTTACCTCTCCCCTCCTCTTCACGCCTCTGCATCAAGATTTCCTCTTCCATCTCCTTCTCTCTTATATAACTATAAATCCAAAATGAGAGGATTTTAAAACACAGTAGAAATGTTGGAAAATGGCATCTCGAGTGAAAACAAAATATGAAAAGTGTCACACGGTTGCTACCTTTCCTGGATGATCTCAAACTGTCTACGGTCTTCTGGCATCCATTTCTTGATTTTCTTGGCACTTAGATCCGAGAACCCTATACTGTCAAGGAAAAGGTTCAAGCGCACCTCATCCTGCCACATGGTTATAAAACTATCATTAAATTTTTAAATCATACACCATCACACATGAAAAACACATAAGGGAATGACAAACCTGTACTCGTTCTGCCTTAGCAGTTAAACCAAGCAAGAGCAGTAAATAACCACCAAATTTATCCCACATGTAGACCCATTCAGTATCAATAGCCTCTTCCAAAGCTAAAATTCGTGCATGAGCGCACATTTCTCTTCTATAATCCACATCATTGGTTGGTTCATGCCTAAACCCCCTATGATATCTCATTCTATGGAAGAACGATCCAGCAACTAGTTCCTCATTTCTCAGGCGATCTCTCAATTTCATGACATCGTCTCTAGGAAGCACAAAGTTCCCTCCCTTATCAAGTGTAGCAGCAGGGTCTCCTACCAAAAGAGCTGCTGAACTAGCAGACCTCTGGGGAGCGGAATATGTTCCAGATAAAGCATTTCTTGTCTGCTTGCATACATAACAATAACTTAATCATGAGAAAAGAAAATTTTTTTAAAAAATCATAAAGAAGATTTTCCCGATCAGACTATTCTGATATTAAATGGAAACAATAAAAAAAAGAAAGAACAAATGGAATGGAATGGAATCAGTGATAAAGAGCATCAAAAATAATTAATCCCTTAAGGCAAAAATTCAAGAAAATAAACATTAAGGAAGTTTTATGCACCTACCACCAACAAGGGAGTGGAACAAATACTTTTGGAAAAACAAGAAAATGAAAGTACAAAATCAAACATTAACAACCATTTAGAAAATGGCTACAACTTCATGGAAAAATATATTTAACTTCTCAGAACAGCAGAGCTGAAAATTTCAACAAGAAATAAAAGAAAAAAACATCACTTCGAGATTTGAAGCCTATTTGTAGAAACATCCCCACATACCTTAGTAGCAGATCTAGAAATTGCTTGGACAACAGTATCTTTGCTGAGAAAATGAACTGCATCTTCCATCATCTGGTAGAAATAACAAATGACATAAAGTTAACATGCATGTCAATTTAAAGAGAAAAATCGAAACTTCTTTCAAGCAACATGCCCAAAAAGTGTAGCTCCAAGTTGCAATGGCAAGCACATTGACAGATTAGACAGGACTCACACCTTCAGAGTTAAGCATGGACGAGAAACAGCAAAGCCGAAGGCTACAACAAGGGTTACAGCAGATACAGCAGCACCAGCATATGGTGGATAGATTGTCAAGCTAGCTACAACACCCCATCCTTCAGTTGCAAGTGCAATTCCATACAGGACAAGAAATGCGGCACTATAGGCAACAGATTGCCAAAATTTCATGTCAATGCATGACTAAACATTTAGATTCATCATAGAAGCTAACAATACCAAAACCATATAATAAATAAACAAATGTGATTGAAGATAAATTGGAAATCTATCAGACAGAATATTCTATCTTAACAAACCTGACATTCTTTCCACAATCTGCATGAGCATCATAAACATATACAGGAAGCACTCGTGGAGAATAAACAACAATTGGAGGTGAAAGAAGAACCTACAGAGAAGGAGCATTTTTGTTGAACAAATGAAGTAGAAAGAGAATAATACAAACATTCTATCAAGATAATAGAATATAGCTCACCGTCAGAGCTCTCCCAGCAAGCAGAAACAGAAAAGAAAAATAACCAACAGATGCTCCAATAAAAGGTTTATCTGAAATAAAGATAAGATGTAATGATACCAATAGCATGAGTTACATAAAGTTATGCATCAAAACGACATAAGATTTTCACAAATAAAACACCAAAAAGTAAAATAGGTAGAAGGGTGGTTATGTTCACCTTGAAACCAACCAACAAAAAAGGCTGCCAAACCCAAAAGAAAAGAAAGGAAGCAAACCAAGAACATTTGAGTCCTTGTTAAATAGAAATTGTTTGATGCCCAGTGGTGGATAACCCCAATAGCTAGAACAATCAAGAGAAGTAATAACAGAAATGCTGCCCCAATCTGTTTGTGACTCAAGAAAGACAACAGATTAGATAGGGAAATAGCTATAAAAGAGTAAGCTAAATCAAGGACACTCAAATAAGCCTCACTTACTGTCCATGGCTTAATTACAACAATAACAGCTGAAATTGCAGCAAGCAGAAGAAGAAGACCAATAGTAACAAATACATATACACCACGAGAAAGTTTCCAACCATCATCTTTCCTGCATAATAACATGAATTGCATAATGAAAAATAATGGTCGACAATAAGTAAAAAACAGATCATGTAAACAATACATCATATTGGGATTTAAGCATTCATTATTTGCTAAATTCAGGAAGACTACAAACCATTTAAGTAATCCAGAGCAAAGAGATAGCAGTGCTGGAATGCACACCAGTGGAAGAAAGGCAGCAAGAAAATCACCAGCTGTAGGAACCTGGTCATCCCTAGACTTCACAATTTTCAAATAGGAGGCACCACAAAATGCGACGAGTACAACTAACAAAACAGCAGCAGAAAAAAGTAAGATCGAATTACATAGCCTCTAGAAATGGATGAAATACTTCTTTACTGGACACAAACAAAAACAGCTTCAATTGATGAGCTAAAAGTAGAGAGTATAAAATAAAGAAAATGTACCTGAGAAAATACTGACACATATAGCAGAGGAGAGAGAGAACCGGTATGTTGCAAACCATGAAACGATGGGAAGCACACCAGTAACTGCTAAAGCAACTGCAGATGCCATTGCCCAACCAAGGTAAGCAGATGATGCATAAGGAGAGGTAAAGTTATTCTGTTCACCAGTCAATCCCTTGTATCTTAAATCATCTAGAGGCTTCACAGACACTATTGCACCCAGTGCCAGTACAGAACCAGCGAATACTGCTATGCAAAGAGTAAGAACAACAACCTGACAACGACAACAATGAATGTTACAACAGAACAGAAAATAAAATACTGGGAATTACTGCCAGAGAGCAAAAAGATGTGTAACTAGAATACTGAAGGAGTAAGCAATCACATCTTTTTCAACAGAAGACTTCTTAAAAGAAAAAAGAGATAAAAATTAGCAACACAGAAACTACATAATGTTTCTTCACATGAGCACAGCCTAAACGAAACTAACAACAAAAACTTAAAAAGGATACCTTCTTGGCCATACTTTAGCATGAAAATACAAATAGAGATTGATCAATTTAGTAAGAAAGCTTCAAAAAGGGTCAAGAAAAAAGCAGAACAAAATCTAAGGAACTATGGCACAAAAAGTAAATGATGTACTCTTGTCTTGCCAAGTACGTTCTGAACATTGAACTTCAAAAGGGAGTGAAAGACAAAAAGGCAGAAGTTTCTATTTTTATCTCTTTAAATCTTGGGTAACAAAGGAAAAATCTACATTATGTGTAAATGAAAATGCTTAGAAAAATCTGGGAAAGTAATTTTTATATGAAAAAGTTCCTTTTTATACTCTTTTCTTTTTATTATTTATTATTTTGGATATTACAGGAAGCACTTTAAATTTTTCTTTTAATAAAATTTGTTTAGATAACAATTTTTAAGCAAAATTATATAACAAATTATTACGTAATAAATCTCCCCCCAATGAGCATAAATCCAAAATGCACGCAGGTACACATCATGAACTCAAGTCAATGAAGTTTCAACTATGCAAAGTGCTAAAAAAATCAGCTCTAATGCCAGTCTGATAAAGCAGTCTTCTAAATTGCACGTCATTCCTATATTTAATGCATGATCTATTTTCCTTTTAGGGAACTATTAATGATCATGTTCATCAATTTCCACAGGAAGTTACTGAAGGCTGCACTAGATGTTAAGTAAAGGCTATAGAGAGAGGAAATTTTTGGAGATTGGATCAACCCGCTTGTGACCATAATAGATTGAAGAAGATGAATTGAGAAGGCTGGCTTCAGAAATCTAAGTTGAAGCTGCTAACACTTAAGTAATGAGAGACTTTTGTCAACCTGAGGAAATTGATGCTACATATCTAATTATATACTATTTCATGTTAGATATTTAATTATAAGTATTTCTATTTTTGACCATATAACTAGTGGATTTATTTGTGTCCAAGGGCTAAAGATTAATAGCTGCTGTAGTCCAGTATGAATAATCTTTTCAACACATTAGGCTGCCATATTATATTCAGTTATCATTCAGTAGTCTAGAACCCTAAAACATAAAATACTGCTCTTGTTCCAACCCTAAACTATATTAAGTTAATTATTATCCATTCTTTTCTGTTAGTTATTTAGTTATATGTTCAACAATTATATTTATATTAAGTGATTATATAACTAGCATGTGAACACTTAATGACTTTGAAATGCAAGCAGGCTTTTTTGCATCCAAGAGCTAGGATTAAAAGCTTCTGTAACCCTAGTATAAGCAGCATTTTCAAGACACTAAGCAGCATTATATTAGTTGTTCGAATTTAAAAATTCAGTCTAGTTGTTAACACCATTAAAATCCATCTCTTAAATTCGCTGATGTGACATTTTAAAATTACAAAAGAAATACTCAATAACCATGTGACAGAAAAATGACATTGTAATTAACAATTATTATAGTTCATGTTAGAATCTTAATTAGAATAAAGTATTTAGACCAACTAATATGTTATAAAAGTTGAGGTACCAAATTATATAAAAAATTAACGTATATGGATTAACTCTCAAATTTAACTGCAGTATAGGGACCAAAACTGAAACTTGACTACTGTTATTATAATCTAAAAAAAGTAGGGGGATCAAAATTGAAATTTTACCATTATCTTATAATTGCAAAAGAACAGGGTACATGCGCTATACATAGTGTTCCTATCCCAACTTCAATTGTACATCAATTTTTTCCTTTTACTCTGGTTTTCAGCAACCATTTTGATTTTCTTTCATTGTTTCTGTTTGCACTACTTGAGGTCCTATCCCATTAAAGTTTAAAACTTTTCTTAATATATATTTCCCCTAACAATTGCACCAAAATAATTACAAGCAGAAAACCAATAGATTGATCGTATGCCAAAAGCTAAAAATCTAGTCATATAAACTGTGAAAGAATAACAGAGCCAATCCATAAAATGAAAGATCCTGAAGGCAAGTTGAAAGATGCTTGATGACTCTGAATTAAGGAGGAGCACTAAAACAATGTTGCTGGCAGGAAATAAAGATAAGTGGCAGAACAAACCTCCTTTGTCCCAAAATGTCGATGATTTCTGGCAAAACCTGCACACTGAACTTGCGGAACCCAAAATTGGTAGCCATTGCGGATCCATATAGGAATTGCAACAGAGAGACAGGCTACAATGAGAGGCACTGTCAAGGACAATCCAAGAAGCACTGATGACTTGCTGCAGAAAGAACACAGATATTAGTGCATGACAGGCAATTAACCTGGCACCAGTCATAATTGAAGCAATAGCATAAAAGAAATTGTTAATAACCAATAGTGAAAAAGGGATGATAACAACGAAGGGAACATTCTTAACAAGTATGTTGATTATATAATAGAGGTGTTAAACAATGAGCTAGGATATCCAGTTAATCAATTTTGTATCCAGTTAATCAATTTTGTATTAACCTCAAAAATTAACTACGGAACCATAAGAGATATTTCCATCAACAGGAAGGGGATCAAAAACATTAATTTATATTTATATTACCCATCACTTAAACCAGTGCAGGGAAAAAACAAAACTCTGTAAGGTACATGAAAGACATATCTCTGGCAAAGCTAAAGATCCATTCATTTGTTACTTTGGGTACTTGCCTCTTTCCCTTCCAAAAGTAAAAAGTAATATTTGCAGTCAAATAAAAAAAACAAACAATAATTTGAAGGGTTACGGATAAAACATGATTTAAATAACAAAAAATACATGACTCTTCTTTTATCTAGACGAACCAGTGTTGACAAGGCCATGAAGTGTTGCTTTCGGTAGTCTCTTCAAGGCACAAAAATATTTGCATGAAGAAAGTAAGGCTCAATAAGTATACGTGTCTGTTATCTGTACATGCCTAGAGTATGTGTGTGTGCAATAAGCTTAAGATACATAATTCTGATAACTCCAAAGAGTGGTCTAGTTTATCTTACAAAACATGTAAAATTGCCTTGTTTTTCCTTGACCAATATGCATGGTTTCCTTATGGTCCAGAACTTGTCAAATACTCAAAAATTGAGAAGTAGAGTTTGATATAAAGGTATAGCTCATTACAAAATTAAACAAATCATAGAGAACTTCAATCACGCAAACTTCTTTGTGCCTGCCACCTTATAAACAAACATGCCTAAGCACACCATGAATGCACCTTATCAAAAGTGCTTCACCTGAAAGGGTTTAAGGTGTTTTTGCTATATAGTGCGAAAGTGTGTAGCCCTAGGCACACCTAGAAACAAACCTTGACAACAATGAAACTAATAACTATTTTTCTTAAAATTGCTGTTACATTCTAACTATTTGTCCACTTTAATTAAAACTTCGATTTTAGCCGTTTTCTTGTACTTTATAATAAAAAATCAAGAAGCAAATATGACAAAGCAAGTAGAAAAAGGTATCAACTGAATGGAGCTTTCATAACACAATGAACTAAAAATACAAAACTAGGGGTTGACTAACCTACCAATGACAGAATGAACCAAGGCAAAGCTGTTCAAATACATGACAGGTAATGGTTCTCAGCAAAATATAGACTTGTGACAGCTTAGTATTTCATTTCAACACGTCAGCAAACACAGAAGAATTAAAAATAGAATAGATAAAAGAAGGAACCTAGCACTTGGATGATCCTAAAGAAATTGAAAGATAAATAACCCAGAAGTTTTAAATTACTTGTTGACACTATAGAAACCTTTATGTAGAGAAATTAATTGGAGAAGGAAGAAGATATTGAAGCAGAGAAATTAAAATAAATAAACTTTATATTATTGATAAAAAAGAATCATACATTATATAACAATTCTAGCACATTGCAACTGAATTTGGAACCATAATATAGTCATTCAACTGAATCTAAAAATCTTGAATAAGAAATCAAAGTATTACCATTTCACATTTTTACACTGCAGAAATCACTATTAACTGAAAATTTTGAAACATATTTCATTCATGGATAAAATAGACCATACCTTAGGAAAGAAAGCAGCAGTCCGACAGAAGTGCTGAGCAGCCAAGCAACAAAGCCATACTGGACAAAGAAAAGAAAAAGTGGAGAGGTGGGAGCAAAGCAGACAAGAAAACCATAATAATTAAAAGAGAGAAAGGATTTATGTAAACTAATGGAAGTTAATACTAGAAATGGTAATCCAATATTGGATGTCATTACAAAAATAATGGCCACAGAAACAATGCTAAACACTTAAGCCAAAGGAAAAAAGAGAAAAAAAAAATCTAATATAAATCTGCTACAGAAGAGACTTATTAAAAGGTACGGGGAGAATATTAAATTGAAGGCAGCTGCACCATAAATTTTATTTTTGGTGGCACATGAAAAGTTCCACAATCTTTTGTTTCAAGATTTCATTGATGCCCACTCAAGAAAAGGAGATGCACAAGAAAAATAGAAAAATGCAGCTTGTAACATAACACTCCAGATATATGGCTACCCACCAGTAATGAAGATTTGGTCAGCCATCTAAGTAAGATGTGTAATTACGAATACATTTAGTTATCCTAGAAAAATATAAATAGACTACCAACTATAAGTAATAGGAGATTTCGGGGATAAGGAGCTAACCTGTATGCTTAGCCTCAATGAGAAAGCATGGTCAAATGAAATCATTGTATATGAAAAGTATAAGGCCTACTGGACCAATATTTCCATATAAGCCTTTTCTAGAAATTTCCGTCAATGCTATTGGCAACTCAGGACAAGAAAAGTACTAAATATCCACCTAGGCATTGTCATCTTCTAGAACCACTAAAATGTTCCTTCAAGAGCAAATAGGAGGAAACAGACACTACTCATATTTTAGGAAAACACTAGCAGTATATTTGACACACAAGCAGATTCCAAAAATTCCAACATACAGAACCATAAAAGAAGAGAATGCCTTAATACAAAACAAATAAGCAAAATTATGAAAATAACTACAATCTAAACCTGCATTTTGGAGCCAATAAGTTGCAAAAAGGCCACATTAAAAAGTGAGAAAAATCACAAAAAAATTCCCAAAGGAAACCTCCTTATAATAGAGAATAATAGTGACAAATAAAATTAAGGAAATACTCATATTAGCAATCAAATTCAATCTGAAACCGAACTGTAATTTCATGTAGGAACATCCAGTACAAACTTGAGAAGAGCAGTATACCCTGCGAGGTTTCGGTGTCAAGGGTGTTTCCTCTCCTTGAAGTGAACGAATAAAAGCCATGATTGAACAGACAACAGGAGATAAAAGCAGCACAGCAAAGCCAAATTCAAACTGCAAGAGATACACAGAATCTCCACATCAGCTATGGCAATGATAACCCTAGAGTAACGTCTATTTACAATTACCGAATTGCTATTAAACATATACATCAATCAGGGAACTATCAAGTGGCGTCAAATAAAATAAGCAACATCCCAAGGGAAGAAAGGCCCACTTACTTGCTGATGTGTAGCATTTATAATTTTGATCGTCTTTGGACGAAAAACTGCCACAATGATTGTTTCTATAATAAAGACAAAACTAAACAGTACCCATGCTCGCTCTGGAGTACTTGCTATATGATGCAAAACAAGTCTGGACAACTTCAGCCACTTTTCAAGCCCTTGGAGTCTCAATTCTTCCGACAGAGAGATTTGATTCGGCATAGCATTATCAACACTATTGGAATCAACAATTGTAACATCAGTATTGTCTCGATGATCCCGATCTGCATCCAAGCTACTTCTCTGAAGTAATGCAAGTATAGTTGGATCCAAGCTCTTCTCCTTCAACATCATGGCAAAATTAGGATCCAATCCTTTATCTTGCAATAAACTAGTCAGTTCTCTATCACCATGTCTTGCCCTCCTTTTCAACATTGATGTAATCCTAGGATCACTCAATCTTTCTTGCAATGCAAGAGCTAAATTCAAATCCAACATCTGTTGATTTGCTGAAGTTGATGTACTAGACTCACAACCTTGGCTATCATGACCACTACTGGAGCAAACCATAAGAGAGCTATTGGGATCAATATTTTTCTCCAGCGTTCCCACTTCATTCTCTTGGACAACTGAGTGATGAGAACTGTTATGCATTGCTAAACTTGGTCTTCCACTGTCTACACTCTTATCACTATTTATCCCCTCTTGAATGTATCCAAGGCTATTCCAATTATTAGCATCAGAGCATTGAACCATACTCTGACTACTACCTTCAATGATGTTAGTGGAATGACCTCCTTCAACACTACTACTACGTTTGATACTTGAGCCACAACCATCAGATGAACTAGAAGAACTATTTTGCTCCTTCCTACGAAAACCTTCCCTCAGACGGATCACAGTGCTTTGCAAGGCATCTCTTCGGGCAGCTAACGGGTTTGTAGCTGAAAAATGGCGAGAAACCGCCGCACCTAATAAGACAGATGCTACAACTGCATAGCTAATACAATGCCCCAAGTACCTGAATAAATAAAAAAATTTAAAGACAGAGAAAGAGATCAACTATCTTTAAGCAACAGTAACAAAACCATCACTACAAGAATCATGTGGGAGTTTAGAACAAACCAATAATGCACTCCAAAGCAAATGAGAAAAACCCGTGTAGTTCCAGCAACAAAAAGTGCAACAACACGACTTTTAAGAAGCTGAAACCCATACAAGCATGCTCCCATGTTCCAATCTACAAGACAAAAAAATAAAAGAAACTGAATATGCACGATAGAGATATGATTGTTGTACCAGGAATGTAAACAGCTAAAACTATATTAATACAATAATTTACAACCATACCAAGAATTATAACTGCGGCAGATGTAATAGCCCCAAGCCAATGTGCATCCTTTGCAGTCAGACCATATAGGATAGAGTAGACAAGAAGAACAACAAGGGAGCCAAGGTAAAGAAGTCCAAGATGTGAAGCCCTAAAAAGAAAAAAAAAATCCAAGAAACGCAGTATGGCATGAAAGCAAGTTCTTGCAGAACATGAAGCTTTCCATAAATAGATTGAGAAGAAGGCATAAAAAGATACTAAGATTTGAAACTGAATATAAAATAGACTCTTGAAGCATTCACTTAGTGTACCCAGAAAAATAGTGAAGTCTTGAACAATTACACCATCTATTCCTTAAAATAGAAATGGAGAAAAACCTTGACAAATTGAAACATATAAGCATACTCGGAGGCATAAGCTGCTATGTAAAACATACTTTACTACAGCAAGGTATCTACAAACATTATTTTGAACCATGGACATTCAAGACTATCACTGACATTATATATAACAAGAGATGTTAATCACTCAGTACTCGTACATTAAAACCAGAAACTGCTACCATCTGGCAATATTTCATACAATGCCAAATATGAAGATACAACATATTAGAGGGTGACCCTATTTCCATGCATGTCATTATGTGAGTAAGCAGGTGCCATAAGCATGCAAGTAAAAATGACCAATAAGTATTGAAGGAGCAAAAGGATGGAGAGAAATAGAGACACCCAAGCATCAAAATGAACACAATAAATGAACAGGGTTTACCAACTGAATTTCACACCAGAGTAACAAAAGCAAACACAATAAAATGGTTATACCTACTAAACTCCCGAGGATATAACTCGTTTGGGTCTGGTGGTTCTGGTAAACAAGACACAGGACCCATTTCTATACTATCAGAGTATGCAAATTTATAAGCCCTCCGGACATACTCGTCCACATCCAAGCCATTTCCTACATAAGATGTTGAAAGGGAATGTCAATGTACAATCATTTATAAGTTTGGTCCTGATAATAGGGAAAAAAACCATCAATGTGTAACGAAGAAATGAAATGACTCATTAGGAATCAGGATAGCACTAGAGCAAAAATTACCATTGAAGACCATGCGGCATATAAAGAGCATATTGATTGCTAAGGCAATTGCTGATACACCAAAGAAAAAACCAGAAGGAGAATATCGCTCAGACGCACTGGAACCAGCTGTGACATAAACAGCACAAAGTTCATATGCACAAAGCAGAGCAACAGCCAGCAGAAGCAGAAAAGCAACGGCCCCTATGACAGCAGAAACAAGAACAGTATGAGATAAAGGGAAAAAAATCACTAATAGAAAGATATCACAGAAGATAATTAAAATAAAATCAAGAACACCTATAAACAAAACATAGTATCCTTTAACATCAAAACATCAACAAAGAATTCCAACACCTCTTTCCTCAAAAATGTTGCTTACGGTAGATACTCTCTTCCACCATTTCTCCTCCTAATAAACTACAATAATTTTGTTTTTCCCAGACCCATTGCAAGCTTTTTTTATTTTACCTTCTACCAGAAATAGATACTTATAACATCATTGTTCAGTTAGTGTCCTTTTGGTCCAATCAGAACTAAGTCAACAAGAATGAGAAAACAATGTTCTCTGAAAATCACTGTTGGAATACACCTATTTTGAAAAGGAAGAAATGCATTTTATCTATTAGAAAAACTTACCCAAGTGGGCATCAGCTTATCATTGCAGTTCTTTTATAATTTCCAGCTTCAGCTAAACTACAGAAGTTCGATTTCAGCTTTACACAAATTAAAAGTTGATGTTGAAAAGACTAAAGCTTCATCATTCTAGAGCATATAAGTAGTTGCTCCTGAACTTGGGCGAAAAGGCACCAAAACATTTTTAGTAGTTTTCTAGTTTAAAATGAAGAACAAGTCCAATGTTGTTTAGATAGCAAACCTCACAGTCAGTGTCAAGTGGAGAATGTATATTTCAAGACAAATCTCCACCTGCTAACAAGATCTTGCATTAAACATAAATGAAAAATTTTTGCTACAACTTCTATTGTTCAATACACCAATAATTGCATACAGTAAAGCTACTCCATCCTAATTAAAACTAAGCTAAGGTTACAGTCCATGATTTTAGTCAGATCAGTCCTTCAATGCCATTAATGCACTCTTTTTCCTTCAATAAATAAGCATTTGGCTGAAATAGTTGAACTGTATACTTATCAGACTCAAAGAAGCCAACTCAAACAGGATTGCAGAAGAGGGATCAAGACAATAAGATAAAAAGGTTAAGAGACAATGCCACAAGGAAAATGGACAACCAAGCAGACCAAACACCCTGTAAAGCTCACAACCACGGGCCAAGAGAAAAGGAAACATTGTGAAACACTTTCTCGGACACTTAAAAATTTGCAGTATAATCTACTTGACCGGTGATTGCCACATTCCTTTCTTTAGGGATATAACATTCTCGAAATATACTTCATCAAAGCCAATATCTTTTCTCAATACTGATTTTGCTCCTAAGGAATTCTATCTCCACTTGTTAGTTCATTTATAATATATTCTTAAAAATCTAGACAGATGGACAGTTTTTTTTTTTTCCTTCAGCAGAGACAGATGAGCACTTAGACTAAATGTAACAAATTACAAAGTCTATCACTAGTGCCAAATAAAGAACCACGACAAGGCTTCAAATAAATTTGAGTTGACTGGAAATAAAATGACTAAAAAAATCTCTGTTCTTCTAAAAGGATATACGTACATCACAAAGTTGAAGGGCAAAAAAAAACAAAAAGAAAGAGGTCATTAAGATGCATACTTGAGCTTTGCCATCGAGTCCTCCACCAAAGCATAATTGAATAGAATGCCAATAATAGAGCAATGCCGGCCATTATTACTGCCAGACCAACAATATCTCTGCCTAATATTATGATTAGCCAGCATCCCCACATGATAAGCACCACAACTGGAGATAAAACAACCGCCCATGCCACTAGAGATAAAAGAGCACATAGCATACCCAGTTGAGGTCCTTGTAAAATACTCGGCCATTTTCGGGCGAAAATCCAACTGAAAAAGAACGAAAACAGTCATTGAAAGAGCACATAGCATAAAAGGGGCTTTACTTGCATATACCAACCAACTTGTGAAGGAGAAAAGTTATAAAAATGACTAATTTTTTTTGTAATAGGTAAGAATTAGTTATTCAAATTTCCAGAAACAATAAAAAAAGTCAGATCATAAACCACATGGTGGCATTCAACCAGCCATACAAGTAAACCACATTAGTAGTAAAGCCAACAAAAAAAATGGTTAATAATAAGCCTCATAGTCAATTTGTCAATTAGAATTAAATGCAATTACAGAAAACATCTCAGTTATGTAGAATTAAAGTCGCAATTCATTCTTAACAATTCACTTGCAAAACCAGAAAACAAACGCAGCTGCATTCAAACGCTGTTATGATGTTAGCAACTATATCAGTAGCAAGATTAAAGGTTGGAAATATTAGATGCAATACCTGTAAATCCGCCATGGGCGCCAATTGACAGCCCAGAGAATGGAAAATGAAGCTAAACCCAAAATTGCAAAAAGGATCCCAGAAATCAAACACGCCAGAGCAACCCCATCCCCTTCCATGGCTTCCTTCTCTCACCTTCAAACAACAAGCAAAAGCCTTCGTTTACATTTCAAACTTATAATTAAAAGAAAAACAGCAGTAAAAAGTTCAGCTATACCTACTTAACCCATATAGAGAACAGTGAAGAAGGAATGAGCTTTACCTACTTAAGTGAAGCAAGGGTAATGGGCAATCGCATGACGGCGAATTTAGGTGAAAGGAGCGAGTTTCGGGCATGAAATTTTGGCTGTTGAGCTAGGGCAATTTAGTCATTTTTGAAGTGAGCTAGGATTGAAACGAAGATGAAGAACCACGACGATGAAGAAGAAAAGAGATAAGGTCTATTAGGGTTTTCTTTTTAGTCTTGTTTGCGAAATTGCTGAAAGATTAAAAAGTTGCAGATGAAGACACAAAAAGAAGGGAAAGAAAAAAAAGAGTAAAGTTTAAAACCCTACAGCTCTCTCCTCTACTCTCCTGTATGTCAACTGTGAACTCTCTCAAGTCAAAAATAAAATTTATTTATTTATTTATTTATTTATTTAATAGAAAACCAAAAGTAAATAATGGGAAAATAAAAACAATCAAAATGATAGGCCAAGCGAATATATTAATCTTTTTTTCTTTTGACGGAAAATATATATTAATCTTATTTCTTTTAATATTATTAGATAATCATACCATTTTTCTATTAATATATCATTATTTTTCATATTTATGAAATTATTTCTCTTAAAGTAATAATTTTAATGTACCAAAAAATATTAATAATTTAAGTTATATTAATAATTTAAGTTTAATATAAATAATACTAATATAATATTAATTCAAAAATTTAACTATAATTTTATATACAAAATGTTGAGGGTAAAAAAGTTCTCACACTATAACACCTACAGAAGTGGTTCTAAAGAGAGGAGCGATGCCAACTAGCAAAGGTGAAACTTCTTCAAAGATAATCTCGAGTGATGGCAACGTTCGAGGTGATCTCGAATAAGATGTCTAGGTTTGCAAATAAATATCCAAAGTCTCAAAGATAATGTTAAGGCGGAACATTTTCAAAGATAAACTTTAGTGATGGTAATGTTTGAGATGATTTCGATATGATAGGTGATATAACGCCCCTAAATATCTGATGTTATAAATAATACTATTTTAGAAAAATATTTAGTGAAAATTTCCCTAGTAATGGATTGCATTTAATCTAAAAAATTAAAGGATGTAGTTGGACATCAAAGAAAGTCATTAGAAATGATACATTTTAATTTATTAAATCGATGAATAAACTAAATTGTAAAGAAATAGAGGTGTAAGGGTTAAAACTGTAATTATATCACATAGGTTCAAAGATGAATATAGAAACTTATAAAGGGTAAAATAGACAATTAACAAGAAGATATATTAAAAGTAAAAAAGAAAAAGTTAGTGTACTCTTGAATGATTTTGGACCATAAAATTAAGTAAAAAAAAAATTTCAATTTAGGTCCATCAAATCTAAGTAGATGTTTTTATCTTTGTTAGATTTTTTTTTTTTTAAATATGGAATTATGTACACATCTTCTCTAACGCATGGCAACAAAGGAAAAAAAAAGACTTGCTCTTTTTCATCTCGTTTCATCTCTTTCATCTAATCAATAAAAAATGTACCCAAAACCTTTTGTTTCTCATGAAATTCTAAATGAAATTTAGCTTCCGACACTTTTAGTTACATGTTAGAATTTAAATAGGGGCAAATCTAGAAAAAAAAATTAGAGGGGTCGATATTTAACTATAATTTTGCATGGATTAAAATATAAGTTTATTATGTATTAGTTTATAATTTCACTATTTTTGAAGGGACTGAACAAAAGTTTTTATTTTATTTTTAGGAGTTAAAGTGTAATTTGTTATATATTAATTTTTAATTTCTTTATTTAGAAGAGAATTGAATTGAAAATCTTTCATTTTGAAGGAGCTAAAGTGTAATTTGATTATATATTGATTTATAATTTCTTTATTTCTCCAAAACTTTTGCCTACCCAGTTCAGATTTACCTCTTAATTCAATAACCCATGGTTGGAAGTCAAGAGAAAGTTTAGTGAATGAGAGGCAGTTGAGAAGACAAGGTGAAAAACTCATATTTTCTATCATGTATTCATGTTTATTTTAAGTAGAAACATATGAAATTGATATTGGATATGTATTTTGATTTTCTTTCTTAACGAAGAGGAAGAGAAGGGAAATGGAAAAAGTGGTGTACAGAAAGGAAAAGAATGAAAGAAGGAAGAAGAAGTCTTAACTAACTTACTCAAGCTAAAGTAAAGTACGTACTTTTTTGAACTCTTATTTACCATGTTTGGATTTAGCTAGAAATTTTATAAACTATGATTTAGAATAATATTTAAATTAAAGAATTAATAAATTAGATGGTGAAGGAAGTATGAATATTGAAAGCTAATTTTCAATTCACACTCATAATTATATCCCTTTTTTAGTTAAATATGACTCATAATTAAAGGGTTAAAGTTCATATTCAAGTCTCAACAAAAAATTAATTTTAAAAATTCATCAAAATTTTTTAAGTGATGAAAGGTCTTAGTTGCCTGGCAGCCAGTGTTGTTTGAACCAAATCAACCCATCGAATAGGTTGAATCGAGAATTGACTAGATGATCGACTTTGAACTAATTAGACTGTGAACCAGTGGTTAAACTAATTAAACCGATGATTGAACCAAGGTTTTTATTTTTTTATTTAACTAAAAAAGAGTCATAATTATTACTGTGAATTGAAAATTAGCTTTGTAACATTTCTTACTGGGATCAAATATTAGGCTCGGGTAAGGAGTGTTACAGGTGAGCCTTAAGATGATTATGTAGGATGATCTCGGCATGACCAAGTCTTCCTGATGTGGCATATCAACTAAGAATATGGTCTTAAAAGGTGTTCCAAACATGAACAAGGTCTTTGCAATGCATTGAATAAACTAGATGGTCTCTAAGGGGACATCTGATTTATCTCAAACTATGGGAACTTCAGAACATCTATAAAGAGAGAAACACGATTAGTGGTCACTAGAGGACTTCTCTCTAAGGCAAATTTTGATGCTTAAGTTAGTAGTCGAATGAAACATAATGTAGATGCAACACCCTGAGTCTAGTTTCTAACTCCAGCAAGAGATGCTACATTCACTTACCTATAAGACTTTTCAATTTTCATATATGTTTTAAGCTTTATTTTTTTCTCATATGACATTTAAAACCATTCCAAAGGATCCTACTATGAAGCGGGAGCATTCTAAAGTCATTTAAAATCCTTTCAAGGATTAAAAAACAACATTTTCTTAAAGCAAGGCACCCTAAGTATTAAGGTTTATGCTTGTTACTATAGATTTTTAGGTTCAAAGTTTATAAGTATCGATACTTAGACCCTAAGTATCGGGACTTGGATACAAGGGAGCCAAAATCAAGCTTAAGGACACTTTAAAACATACCAATTCATACTTTAATCATTTACAATCATCCTCAATCATTTATAGACCTCAAAATACTCTTAAAAATAATTCAAATCATTATACAGCTCATTTATGTTTAATTTCCAACTAATATGCCATAAAGGTTCAAAACATTTCATCTTAAACACAACTTATCTTTATGCTGTTGCACTATCTATTTGAACACTTTCATTTTAGTTTGAATACCTAAGTACATGCCACTCTAGTACCATAATTTAAAGTCCATACATCACAAACCTTGCAATGTTTATGAGATGTGACCCGAATTACCACACGTGAACTCTTTTCTCTCAATCTCTTTCTCCAATTTAATTGTTTGAAAATAATGCCTTAAGTTTCATAGAAGTTTAGTAAGTACTCATCTGAACTTTATACTTATCTTACTATTAAATATAAGTTTGTTTTAAACACATTCATTCAATTATTTCATATTGCAATCTCTTCATTTAAAGTAATATAACTTAAAGTTAAAAATCTTCGCTTACCACCTATTTCACTTAGCCTTTAGTAAATGATTGAGAACAGAGAAGGTTGTGCGGAATCATATTGGAATGCTAAAGTGATAATCACACACTTGTATCATAGTGCAGGTCACACTTTGAAGTGCTAATCACACTTAAGAGCTTTGAGGGTATTCTTGTGGCATGCCATTTATTCCCACTAGTTCTACCTTGTTTGTTAGGGACTTTACATTATCTTATTCACTTGTGAACATTTTTTTATTCTCTCATCACACTTGGTCTCCATATTCAAATATACACTTTTCCATGTCACTTTTTTCTATATCACATATTTTCATAACCACTTCACGTCGTTCATCAATTCATTCACTTATATAACATTCTTTCACTAACTTTACATATCACTTTTAGTTTTCACTTTTACATTTGCTTAATCACTAATTTTCACTTCTTATATACTTTACAATTAATTTATTGAATTTCACTCATATTCACTTATGATAGACTTTTATTCTTTTAATTACTTCACTTCTTTACTTTTCTTAATTATTTATGAATCATTTCACTACAATTCATATTATTTATAATTCACTTCACATATAACTTTTTCAATAGAATTTCATCTCTCTTTTAGAAAGCTATACTTAATTCTTCCATTTTCTACTTTCTCACTAACTAATATGTCACATTCATGCGCTTACTCAGAATTTATGTTCATATTGCTTTTGTTATTAACTATATTCCATTTCACTAATTTCTTTACTTATTATTTGATTCATTTTTCAGATGGTAATTTCTTTCTTAAATTCACTTGTTTATAAATTTCATTACACTTTTTAATATTTTCCAAATTAGTCCCTATAACATCCTTAAAACCCCTTTATAATGAAAAAAAGTACAACTGGGTGAATCCAGCCTATTCTTGAAATAAACAACTCATAGGTAGAGTTATCTTGAGAATACATGAGTAGATTTTTTAGAGTAAATAAAATGATATTTAGTAGTGAAAAAAGAGAAGATAGTTGGATATCAGACAAAGTTGAAAAGACTGATATATTGAGGGATATTAATCCAAGGTATAGAATAAATAGTAAGGTTGTGAAAAGTGTAGGGGTCAAAATGTGAATTTAAAATATAAAATGATAAAATTGAATTAATGGGAAAAAGTAGAAGGATTAGAAGTGCAACTACACCAAAAGTGAATAGTCACTCAAAGGATGAATTGTAAAGAAGTGCAACTACACCAAAAGTGAATAGTCACTCAAAGGATGAATTGTAAAGATTCTAAGGGGCAACAAGGTTATTTTTCAAAGTGGATAATTATAGAATTATTAAATAAGAAAACTACGTAAATGTTCGCATTATTTTGAGCCATTGGATTTGATGGCATTTAAGTTTTAATCTTAGATAGATTTTTTTATTAAATTAAATTAAATTAAATTATTTTATTTATTAAATTAATAGGATATATTTATGGAAAGATGGAGAAACTCTCAATCCTTCTTCTTCACTTCAACCAAAGAAAAGAGAAGAAAAAGTTCATTATCTTACAATTTCATCCCTCTCATTCATTAAAGACAAATCCTAGCAAAAATCCTTTGAATTTTCATTAAAATCTTTAGTAGAATTAAATTTCCAACTTTTGGGATATACCTTAGTGTAGTGATTTCTTTTATATGTACTTGGATTTTTTGAACAAATTGGTTTAATAAAATATCTATTAGTTTCATTAATATCTTTATATATTGTCCTCAACGGTTTTTGAATGCAAAGCAAAATGAAAGTAAATATTGGTTCATTGATTATATAATATTTAATTAAGTATAAGTGGTATTACGTGGTCAGATCGTAAAACGAAAAGACAACAAATATTAGTAGATAATATGAACACATCCTTGGTATAATTAGAAACGAACAAATCGATTGAAAAATTAATATGTCGCCTATCGAGTCTAAGTGGGGAGATACCTTGCCATGGACATCGAAGCGGATGACTCCTGAAGATAGAGACATAGATGTGACTAGCTAGACTGCCAGTACATCGAACATGTTTCGACTAGAATAGATCCTAGATTCGTTTATGAGTTTATTCACTTGTGACATTCATAGTGTGTCATACATTAATCCTGAATGGATGATAGATTATGTATGTATGATTCGTATAATTTGATGTAAGGATGAGCATTTATTGAGTAGCTTTCATAATGGCATATAATAAGGACATATGGGTCACACAACCGTTTCACCAGGCCATGCGACTTCACTCAGATCGTGTGTGTCACAGGACCGTAAGTGTATGACATCATCAGTAACGCCATTGATATTAAATGTGTCACAAATCTCCAAAAGGTTAGCTAAATGAACATTCAAATTTTCATCTTACAACTTATCAAGCTGAACATATTGTTGCACCATCTGAATTGTATTTGGCTTAATCTTAAAATTATTTGCAGTAATAGTCGGTCTGACAATACTCGATTCAGCCCCAATCAAAGTGGGCTTAGCATAGTCATACATAGTCTAAGGAACAAGAAGTGCAAAAAGTTGCGGATTAACAAGATTATTATCTATCTCCACAGTAATATCCTTTTGCTCTTGATCATTTATGAAAATCTGTTGACATTGCCTTGCTTGTCGGACCACTTTGTGATTTCTACGAGTAGTTTTTTCGATCTCACTGTAAAAAACTAATGGTTCCAATGGGCTGCCTCTAGTCAAAAACCAAAAGAACATGTAAAAATTAAATAAAAGAAAAATCAGAATTTAAAAATTAAATTTAAAAAGTATTAAAATAAAAATAAAAATGGCTAAATTAATAGAAATAAAGTTTTCTTAATATTATACTATTGGTAACGGCGACAAAAACTTGACGTTCATGAAACTAATTCAGGTAAGTGCACCTATCAATTAATAGTATAGCTATGATGAACAAAGATATCATTCTCACGAGAACTACAAATACTAGTAATTATCGTCTTTCTATTATTTAACTGAATAGTTCGAACAATTGATTAAAACTAAAATTAACTAATTTAATTACTAACGAAGGCCACAAAAAAAAGCATGAAAATAATATAATAAAAACCAAGAAAGGAAACAATACTTAGGAAAGAAGCTACTTAGATTTTATCTATTACTATTAATCTAAATTACGCAATTTTTTTACTTAACACCTTGATCCGTAGAAATCCCTAAATTATGCTAATATCTCTTTCGAGCATAAGAACAATTGACTATAGGTTCATTAATTGGAATTTTTTTCTAATTAAAACCCTTATTGTCGCATTAACTTGTGCTATAGATTCCCCTATTAGATTTGACTCTAATCCAGTAAATTTATATTGTCCTATTTCAAGGATTGCATGCAACTCTATTCAGTTACACAAGATCTACTTTTTAAACAGGATTTTTTCAACCACTGATTTAAGCACATCGAATATGAATTAATAATATAAAAATATTAAACCAAGAATTAAACAACATAATTGAGAACAAGAAACTAAAAATGTATTGCGTAAAATAAAAATCAAACAACATAATCCATCATAGGGTTCATCTCTCTAGTTATTTAGAAAATCAATTCATGTTTGAAAATAGAAATATCCAAGATGTAATATAACCAAAAGAAATAAAAAAAATTCATGATAACTTCCTAAGAAATCAATTGAGAATCTTCAATTTTGACGGAATTATGGTTTAAAGTCAACTTCAATGGTGTTTTTCGAGTTGTTTTCTTTTCTCTTTTCTCTTTTTATTTTTTTATATATACATCATAAAATACTCGAAAAATCTAAAAATTACGATTTTGTATTGTTCAATGTGTAATCCCATGAAATCAACACGACCTATTACACGCCCGTGTGGGTTACACGGCTGTGTGGTCTAGCCATGTGAAATGGTTCAGCCCGTGTGGCATCTGTAGCTTTCTTCAATGCTTTGGTTTTTGCTTATTTTTCACTCATTTTACTCTCAAATGCTGTATTAAGTATTAAAACATGAATTTAAAGGATTAGGTATAAAATTCACAATTGACATGGGATAATCACCCAAAAGCATGTTAAAAATGAAACTAAAACATGTTACTTTTAGCACTTATCGATTGTTTATCATTATCACGATTCCCTAAAAACATAATTTTCAGAGTACATTTATGAAAAAATCTCAAGAGTTTTTAATACAATATTTCATTGTCAAATAAGGTCACCATCCACAAAAAAGTAGTTAAATGAAGAAAGGACAACATAATGAGGCTTTTCAAGAAGGGTCATTTTATAACACCCCTTTCGACTTTAACTGGAGGGGGAATATTGTTATACCCTCATATGCACGAAGACATATGGTAAGTTGGAAGTACACTTGGGTAGTAAGCAAGCAAGCAATAAACTAGAAATTATTCATAAGTCTCGCCTTTCTTCACAACTTCTTAGAAAAGTGCAAGTTATCCGGTACTCAAGTATTCATGCACCCATTGAGAATGTGATGTTGTTGGTCACTAAATACTATATGAGTTCAACTACTTTATATCAACAAGTCAAAATGAATGAATTGAGGTTTACAAAAACCAACACTCTCTCCTTCATATTTCCTCAATCGCTGTATATCTTAAACTTTGTAATAGAAATCGACTTCAAAATTCCTACTTAATTTAAATACTCAAAACGAAATCCATTTTCACTATTTCAATTATTTTGAAGCGACCATGCCAATGTCTTGGACTTTGTAGCACAAGCAACTCAGTGGAAACCATTGGCTTCTAATGCTCGCAATTTCCCACCCTTTTCACTGCTTGCCAAACGTACGGCCGAAGGGTGGTGAAAAATAAAATGGTAAAAGAAAATTGCGGGGAAGTTGGTGATAAAACCGAAGCTAAAGAGCATTAAAAATACCTTCAGTCTTTGAACAAATCGTCTTTTCAGTATCAACTTGCTTTCCCTTCAACAACTATACATCAGCTTACAGGCATCAAAGCCAACTCCTTTTGTCTTTTATTCCTTCCATTCCCATGTCCATTACCTCAACATAAACTACTCTACTCATCATTTATACACAATCAGTCCTTTTATAGCTTACCCAATTTTCTTTCAACCTCCAAATCCAGCCTCCCAGATGTCTGCCGGAATCTTTGCATCACCAATCGCCGGTTCTGGTTTTGTTGGCCTGAAAACCAATGTTTCAAAGCTGGTTCCAACTAATGATTCTATTTCATGGAGCCGGAAAACTGTGTCCAATGGTTCAAGAACCCACTGCATGAAGGTACTGTCATTGGTTTCAGTTCTAATATTATTATGTAGTTCATCTGACTTTGCCTTGTGATTTTAACAGACATGGAATCCAATCAACAACAAGAAGTTTGAGACGCTTTCTTACCTTCCACCTCTCTCAGATGACTCGATTGCAAAGGAAATTGATTACATGATGAAAAAAGGGTGGATTCCTTGTCTTGAATTTGATGAGGTAATAATAATTTTATTTTCTGTAACTTCCTCTAAGAATCAGCTAACCTAGGTCTAATTAAATGATAAAAGGTAGAGATTAATTCCTGGAATCAATATTTTTCAACGTTGTAACAGTTCAAAAACTGGTTTTCCTTTTAATAATGTTAGGTGGGGGCTGTCCACAGGGAGAATAGCAGCATTCCAGGGTACTATGATGGGAGGTATTGGACTCTATGGAAGCTGCCGATGTTTGGGTGCAACGACTCTTCTCAAGTCCTGAAAGAAATTCACGAGTGCAAAAAGGCATACCCCAATGCTTATATCCGTTGCCTGGCATTTGACAACAAGCACCAAGCTCAGTGCATGTCCTTTGTCATTCACAAACCTAATTGAAACCACCACCACCACCGACTGATCAGCAGCTAGCTGCCTACTGGGTTTTCCCCAATCTATTCCTATTCCTTTTTATTAGTAGAATAATGCTATATGATCTCTCTTTCTTCTGTCTTTTCGATGGATGACAATAGGACAGCTGGTGGATGATTATAAGTGTGGTGGGTTGTTTTGTTTCGGACACTTGTTTGCTTTTATTAAAACAACTATGATTATTATAATGGCTTAGGCACGCACTTACTTTTATTAAAATATAATGATAATTATAATAGCTTAAAAAAGCTAACACACAAGTGGATGTGACATTTTATTAGCCCATGGTTTTGGGTTTATTCTCAACGGCGAAGGAGGAGAAGCATTGTAGAGCTCGATCAGTTTTAGTGATTTTTCATCATCAAAAGATTTCTTTTTGTTTAAAAAAAGGAAAATATATCCGAGGAGACAACGGAGTCGGTAGTTTTCGTAAACAATTTGACCCGCACTGTCCAAAACCCCAAATCCCACTTTTTAAAATAATTAATTTTTTTCGGTACAATAAAGAAAAGCTAAAGAAGCCTAGCTGCCAGCAGACTGAAAATTCTTCAAACCATCCATTGCCACTTGCATATCTTCATCCAGCAGCTTCTGAATGTAGCTTGGGGGGTCATTAAAATCCGCAGCCGTTACTTTGTTACTCTCCCTTGTTATATATAGCAAAATTTAACATGCCAATTCCTACTGCAAATATCATGGATCAAGCGCATCTCTAATAAATTATTTTCAGCATCATAGCCTTTTCCAACAAACTCAGTCTGTAACGCATTATCACATTCAACTTTTCAACTTCTATGTGTCGAAAGCCTCTAGCCCACGCAAGCAAAAGGCCCTCATCCACTGCTCTTGCTTCTATTTGAAAAATATTAGAAGTTCCAACTGTCATCGAAAAACCAGCTAACCGTTCGCCACATGAACCTCGGATCACCCCCTATAGCTGCGCGAGATAAGTGGCTTATAAGAAACCCATCAGAGTTCAGTTTAACCCACCCTTCAGGCGGTACTTGCCAATGTTTCCAAGTGACATGGTTGCTCTCAAGACTAGTTTTCCTCTTTGCATTTGCAAGACTCCTAGCCCATGCAAAACTAGTTGAGAGTAAGTATTCACTATTACTGCTAGTATGTTTAAAAAAGTCATTTCAACTCTTCCATAAAAACCAGCAAATAATAGAGAACAAAGTGGCCAACTTCCCTCGACAACAGTAATGTTCCCTTCATCTTGAAAGTTCCAACTAAACCACTCCTCTTTCGTTGATGAAAAGAAAGAGCTCCAAAGATCCCTTGGCAAGATGGACCACCAAACTCCACTAGGAAAACAACAATCTCTCATATCGTGCAATGCAGTTTCCATTGGAGCACCGCATTGTGCACATGAATCATCATCACCATACGTCTACGGCATCTTCACCATTAGTGAGTAAGCGAGATCGTCTAGAAAGCCAAAGGAAAGCTCGTACATGTTGTGGAGCGACAATCTTCCAGACTTTTACGCAAGAATTTTGAGGGTTCAAAATATTAACACCATGCAAGTTGTTGAAGGTATCAGGCCCACTAGTGTCGTAAAGGGGCATCAATCTAGTTAATTGATTAAGGATAGACTGAGGCAAAAGAGATTTGCGACCTTGCCAATCCCAACTGCCATGGTCAGTAACTAGATCGCATATACGAAGAGTCTCATCAATCCTCTCCCGGCTTATGTAATATAGTTTAAGAGAGCCAAGCTCTTTGATCCAACTATAATTCCAAAAATTAATTAAATGACCATCACCCACAAACCAAACAACACCCTCTGTAACTTTACACCAAACATTAGAAAGGGAACGCCACACATACGAACAATTGGTATGCTCAATGGACTTCAGAATCAACCCGTACATGTTGTGCTTGTTGTGAAGGATGCAAACCCTAAAAGCCTCGATTTTAGCCAATATATGGAACCCTAACTTAAGGAGGAAAATGTTATTTTGGTAAGGCTTCGAACTCTCAAGCCTCCTTCACCAAGCGGCATGCAACAATCCATCCAACTAACAAGAGTTGGCTTCGTATTTATAGAAGTAAACTCCAAATAAAATTATATGCAAGCTTCTCAATCTCTTTACACATAGAGACCGGGATACGAGCAATCCTCATAAAATAATTTGGGATAGCAAGCAATACTAATTTAGCAAAAGTAATTCTACCAGCCATAAAGAGGTGACAAACATCTGATCCATTAAGTTTACCTCACACTTCATCCATAACAAATTCAAAAGTGTTTGAGGCACACGTTTGTGAAAAATTAGCATCCTAAGATACTTCCCCAAATCTGTCACCATGGAAAAACCAAGTCGTTAGCTAATGGCCAAAGCGGTCACCTTTGGTGTATTATTAGAGAAAAAGATTTGGGTCTTATGTTTGATAATCTTATATCTAGAGAATTGACAAAATATTGACAAGATATCATTAACCCCATCAGCCTGTTTTAAGTCAGCTATGCAAAATAGAAACAAATCATCTGCGAAGAAAAGATGAGAAAGCGCAAGACCTTTTCCTGAAAGCATAAAGGGCTCTTATTTCCTCTCCTCAATAGCCTGATCTATCATATGACCCAATCGTTCCATTCCTAAGACAAAAAGATACGGGGACAAGGGATCCCTTTACAGCATCCTTCGAGTAGGAAAGAAAGCATCAGTTACAGAACCATTCCAAAGTAGCTTCATGGATACTAAGGTGACACAATACATTACGAAGCTAAAGAACTAGGAAAGCCAGCATCCACTAAAGTGTCTTCAAGAAAATCCCACCGAACTTTATCATATGTTTTTTCAAGATTAGTTTTTATCTCCATCCAACACTTTTTGCTTTTCATGGTCTTAATCGTATGGATTACTTCTTGGGTGACAACGATATTGTTTGACATATTCCTCCTAACAATAAAACTTGCTTGATTCTATTTGATAAGCCTTGCATGACAATACGCAACCGATCCATTAGATTCTTGGTAATAATTTTATAAAGGACCGTGCACAAACTGATTGGACAAAATTGAGTTAGAGAATCTGCCCTCAGAACCTTTAGAATCAAGACCAGCAGTGTCGTATTAAGCTAGAGATCCAAATGGTGACAGTTTAAAGTCTACCAAGTTTGGACATGGTTCATGAGAGCATAACGAGGCCACTATTACAATCAATAATTTCAAGATCAAACCGGCAATGATTTAGATGATCCAGAATAATATACAATTTAGAGGCACAATGACAGAGGATTTGAATAAACACTTAAAATGGTTTTTCCAACTTTGCGATACTTTCAAGTACAATGGGGTCACTGGTGACGCTATTCGTCTTCGGTTGTACTCCTTTTCTTTAACTGATAATGTCTTTTCTCGGTTAGATTCGTAGGCACCAGGTTCTATCATGACATGGGGTGAGCTTGCTGGAAAATTTTTACAGAAGCTTTTCCCTATTAGCAAAGTGGTTCAACTAAGAAGAGAAATTTTTGTTTTTAGAAAAATGGAAGGAAAAAGTTTTTATGAGGCTTGGGAACATTTTAAAATGTTGATCCAGAAATGCTCGCACCACGGATTCGCTAAGTAGATGCAATTGCAGGTGTTTTACAATGGATTGGATGCAAATGCAAGATCTGGATTAGATGAAACAGTAGAAGGAGCCCTTATGAATAAAACGTACGAGGATGAGTACAAATTGATAGAAAACATGACGTTGAACTCCTGTTAGTGGCCTATTGAACAATTTACATATAGCTAGAAACCTGCTACGATAAAACCTATTCAAGAAGATAGCAAATACCAACAATTAGTGGGTAGACTTAACTGTATAGAATCTGTAAATAATGCATTGTTTATATATGGGGGAGACAAACTGTTCTTCCATTATATCAACAATCCTATGGAGGATGTAAACTGCATTGGAAATAGGGGTGGAAATTTCTATTCAAATACATACAATCTTGGATGGAGAGATCACCCGAACTTGATATAGGGAGGAAACCAATGAGGAGGTAATAATTCGAATCAAGGTAAAAGCACTAACTATCAATTTCCTTAATTGTAAAAACCTCAGGATAGAATTGAGAGAGAGATGTAGCAATGAGAACGGACGTAAAGAAGGTGCAGTCTGAGTATGCCAACTTAACAAGAACATTGACTAAACTTGAATATCAAATAAGCCAACTAATGAGCATGATGGGTAACATCAAAATACAAATTGACACAGGTATTCCCATGAATATAGAAAATAATCCTCGTAGGGAAGATAAGAAGCATGTGAAAGCAATAGTGCTCCAATCGGGCAAAGTGCTAAGTAGTTTAGAAAACCATACTCAGGAGGTAAACATGAAGAATACTGGTGATCTTCAAGAAAGACCTTTAGAGGCTAAAGAAGAACCAGAGCCAGAGGAGGAAATTGCATCGGCAGCTAAACCAGAGAAAAAAATGACAAAAAGATTCTATTGTTGCAAAGATCTCGTTCCCTTCAAGACTAGAAGAAAAACAAAAGTAGGTTGAAGATGAGTTTGTAAGTTTTCTAAACTTGTTCAAAACATTAAACGCTAACTTACCTTTAATTGAGCTAATTAAGAAAGTTCTTAAGTACTCCAAGTTTTTAAAAGAAAATATGTCTAGACATAAGAAAATTAAGGTAGATGAACAAGTTAATATAAGTGCTTCAGGTAGTGTTATTATTCCAAAACAGGTTCCCAAAAAATTAAAAGACCCGAGAAGTTTTACTATTCCTATAGAGATAGGGAACAATCATTTTAATAGAGCTCTATGTGACCTGAGAGCTAGTGTTAATTTAATGCCTCTATCTATTTTTGAAAAACTTAGGTTAGGGGTCTTAAAAAAACTTAGATAACACTGCAATTGTCTAACAGATCTTCAATACATCCGAAAGGTGTATTGGAAGATGTGTTAGTCAAAGTATGCAACTTTATCATCCCAATAGACTTTGTGGTTCTAGATTTTGAAGAAGATCGAGAGACATCGATCTTATTAGGTAGACCTTTTCTGGCCACTTTTAGGTCCACCATTGATTTTAAAAAAATGAATTAACCATGAAAATCAATGGTGAGACTAAAATTTTTAAATGTGGTCATCAGACAAGTAAGGAAGGGAGAAGGGAGTTAGGAGAACAGTGTAATGAATTATTTGTTTCTAACATTCTCAAGTCAAAAGACACACTTCCTTTAATTCATACAAGTCGAAAAAATAGGTTTAATGAAAAGAATAAGCGGGCAAATGTGGAATGGCATGACGGATGATGAACTAATATTGATAGAACTGAAAGATCGTCCATTTGTGAATTAATGATACTATTGGAAAAATCCGGTAGTAAGACTTAAATTATTTGAATTGTTATTTCACTTTTGCAAATTATTGTATATTTAGCTAACTGTTTAGTATTGATTTTAATTTTTTATCAACTTGATCTTTTATAAAAACCTTAATGCTCTAGAAATTGGAATTTTGGGTGAAAACAGAACCGATGTCGCAACACGGTAGTCCGGTGTCGCAACACCAAGGACAGAACCAACGAGATTGGGAAAATCACTTCGATGTCGCAACACAGACTTTGTGTGTCGCAACATTAAAGCCAGTACACCCAAGAATTCAAAAATCTAGAGTGTGTCGCAACATCAAACCCTGGTGTTATGACAATGGTAAACTGCCAGGGATGTTGAGACACGAAACCCCTGTTTCGCGACATCGCTGCAATTTTCTGTAGGGTTGACTTGACCCATTCACACAACTTGGTGGATTAAAACTCACTTTACCTGATTTTTAACTATTAAAAAACCTATTTTAACCTAAATACATACTATACCCTTAGTTAAAATATCTTTCAACTCCCTTAATTTCTCAAAACCTCTTAAACCGCTTAAACCCTAAAATTTACTCTTTTATTTTTCTTTTTCATTTGCTTGGAAAGTTTTCTTCTTTCAATCATACTTGGTGCCACAAAGGACGAGAACACTCAAGGGAACAATAGGCACTACACAAATCGAGGAATACAATAATTTCCACAAGGTTAAGGGTTTTTAAGTTGAACTTCTACTATTCCATTGAATTTCTTTACTTGATAATTTGCTTTAGTTTTTAGTTTAATGATAATGCCTTCTATAAAAGTTAGACGAACTAATGAATTAGAGCCATCAACGGTTAAAAATCCCTCTAGTTTTGAGAACTTGAATGTTGAAAAATATTTTAACGAACTTTAAGAGAAGACATTCATTCAAGAAAGGGGATTTGATCCGTCAATGATCAGCTGTAAGGAGATATGACCTCTATTTTGGTATAATAGATGGGAACATTTTTGGACAATCTTGAAAGATATTGTTATAGTTCTGATAGTTCAAGAATTTTATGCATCTTTGTAGGACACGAGTTTAGAAATACTGACAACCATATATGGGATATTATATTTGTGCAAGGGATAGAAGTTAAAGTAACCCTTTTATCTATTTATAATTTTTATGATGCTCTATTCTATGACCAAGATTTTATCGGTGAAATTGATTTGGAATACTTTAGGGACATAAATATGGACAATATTATAAATTAATTAACAGAGGGAATTGGTGAATAGAAATACCGCCTAGGTACTAGTACCCCAACCTCCTTTAATCAAGCTATCATGTTCCCAGAGGCCAAAATGATGATTCAATTTGTGTACATGAATAGTCATTGCTTCAAATGTATCTAACATTAATACATTTCGAGCAATTTTACCATATGCTATTTTGTAAAAAAAGTAGGTGTGTATTGGAAAGTTGATCCATCAAAACATGAAGAAATGTATTAGTGGCCAGAAAGTGGGAGTGTTCTTTCCCTACTTAGTGACGACATTATGCAAAAGAGTAGGCATTCCTATGGTATTCATCAAGCAGTTGCTGAAACCATCTCGGAGCATTATTGGCGATACTTTATTCCAGCAGTACGTAGAATTTTGAGCCAAACAAATAAAAGATTGGAACAAATGATAGCAAGAAGTGACGACTACACCAGCTTCGTCACAAGGGTTGACTCAAGCTTAACAAGAAGTCGGCGAGAGTGGTCATTCTAAACTGGATTGGATGATATAATGGATGAAGGAGTCAGGGCCAATATTTGAAGAATTTGCAAGACAAAACAATATTAAGGTCCCTAACTACGCGCCAGACATGTTTGAGCCATTTCTATTCATTTAATGTTCATTTGATTCAATATGAAATTTATTTATAGTTTTAACGAGCTAGTGAATGGACCGGTTGAACATATTCAATTGGGGCTCAAATTATTTATAATTAAGTTTCAACTTTTCGCCTATTCATTATGACACTATAAAGAAAATTCTCAACTTTTTTTAAGAAGTAATAGGGTAAGAGGTTAACCACTCAAAATCATCAATTTTCTTCTCCCCTAATATGTACATGAGTCTAAAGCGCCATATTCAACATTATTTGGAAGTTGTCTTCATAAATCGCCAAGGTAATTATCTCTCTTCCTACTATTTGGGGTTGAAATAAATCAGAAGCATTCAACTTCGTCCTTAAACGAGTGCAATCAAAAGTTTAAAAATGGAAAGTAAGACTTCTATCTCAAAAGGGAAGGGAAATTCTTATTAAAATGGTTGTTTTATCTAGTCTTATCTTCGTCATACATTATTTCAAGCTTCTTGCTTCAATGTGCAATGAACTTAGCACCCTTATAAGTGGGTTTTGGTGAGGTGGAACATATAAAAACCATTGTAAAACTCTTTGGATGAGGTGGCTTAAATTGAAAAGGAAAAAAGTGATAAAGACATGGATTTCAAAAACTTTCATGATATTAACACAATTGTTCTAATGAATCAATAATGGCAATTGCTTAAAGATCTAAATATTTATTGGGAACAATTTGTGAAGGAGATTTACTTTCATTCTTCTTCTCCAATTAGCACGCCACCATCTCGAGCCCCATTGTAGGCTTGGAATAGTCTCAACGAGGGAATTATGCTTATTAAGAATGACTTTCGATAGAATATGGGGAATGGTAATCTTATTTCTATTTGGGTGGATAAATGGATCCCATCACTTCCTAACTTCCAAGTCTCTTTTGCCCCCACCTTCGAATCATGGTTTTCACTTGGTTAAACATCTCTCCTCGAATAATGAAAGAGAAATGTGAATTGAAACATTCAACTCTTTCTTCAACACTTATGGGGTAGAGGTAATCAAACAGATAACGATTGGGCCTTTTTTTTTTATAGATTTACTTATTTGGCATCATTAAAAAAATAGTCAATTATCATCAAATTGGGTTATCATCTTCTTAGAAAATCTTATGAAGACTTCTCTTATGATGTTAGTTGTTCAAATTGAACTTGAAAGAAAAAAGAACGAGCTTCAATTTGAAATTTTAAATTTCTCCCCAAAAACCAAGCACTTTATATGATGCACTTTTCTCAATGCGGCCGCTTCTAATGAAAATCTAGTTAGAAGGTATTGAAGTCTCTCATCCTCTTGCCCTCAATGCAATGAATAATCTAAATCTCTCGAGTACATTTTATTCTTTTACCCTTTTGCCTATGAAACATGGTAAGCTTCGCTTTTTCGTTATGACTCGAATCTTGTAGGTTTTCCATTCTTTGCACAATGTTGGATCTCTATTCAAGACAAGTGTGTATCATCAAATTCTATTCTTTGCCCTAATCTTGTTACCTTCATTTTCTAAGTGATTTGGAAGGCCCGTGACATTAGAATCTTCAAAAAAAAAAATCAAAAAACTCAATTCAAGTTTGAAATAGAGCCTTCCAAGGTTATTCTTTTTTTTTTTAATTCGAAAAATCCCCCAAAAGCATGGGTCAGCCTCCCTCAATCTCAAGATTTTACTTAAATTCTATCAGAAGATAGCTTAAAGATTAATTATGATGGAACTTTCTCTTCCACTTTTTGAAAAGTCAAAATAGCTTCCCTAACTTGTGATCATCATAGATATATACTTGTTGGAGCCAACACTCTAATATCTTCTTCCTCGATATTAGCAGCTAAACCCTATACTTTAAGGCTTGGCTTAAAACTTCTACATGATCACCAATGGCAACAAGTCATCATGGAATCTGAAAACAAGCTTTGCACTAGCACATTGGGTAGAGATTTGGAACATATTTGAGAGTCTTCGACAATATTAACAAACATTCTTTACTTTGTTCCCAGTGATTATAATAGTTATTTTTTATTTTCACTTAGGAATAAGAAAGTGGGTTGTGGTTGGGTTGCTAAATGATCTTTATATGGGGCTTGCCCGTTGGATTGGATCCACAACCCTAAAGTTACAAGATCTCCTATAGTTTGCTCTTTCATAATGAATGTATGTGTTTAAAAGATGTAAATTCACTTTTATTTTCATGGAAAGTCTTAATAATAATATAAATTAATCATTTTAACTTTTATTCAAACTTAAATGATTTTTTTTTAAATTTTATCATAAATTAATTTTAAATCTTTTACATAAAAATTAGGTGTTCATTGATAAACAAAAAATCAAGTGCTAAAAGACTAAATATAGAATTTCTAGTACAAAATTGTATAACTATTGCATTTACATTATAAAACTATTTGTTATTTAATAAAAATCAAGTATTGAATATAATTTTGTTGTTTGACAATAATATTTAATTTTTGAAATGACTTATTTCATAATTTTAATCTTACTAATATCATATTTTATAATATTTGAGTAGTTTTGGATAAAAATAAATATAATAAATTGAAAGTTTGATTTTTTAAAAGCAAAAGTAAATAGATAATTTATTTTGAATATATTTTTTAAATCAACTTAGGTGTTGTTTGATCAACTAAAAATTAAGTCTTGATTGAAGTTATAAAATCTATTTAGTATATTTCTTAAAATTAAGTAAGAAATATAATTAGATTTTTGATAACTATCAACATATTTAAGTTATTCAACACTTCTTTAAGGTGAGGGATAGGGTCACTTAGGATTGAACCCAAGCTTTCTCCCATGCCTCATGACGTATACGTTATTGTCAACATTTTAGTTTAAAAATTTTAATTAAGTAAATATTTATTATGGTTATCAAACAAATGTAAAAAAAATTATTTTCAAAATTTTCAACATTTAATTATTTAATTGTGTTTGATAGCTATATTAACATTTTACTTAATATAAAATTTTCAGCAAAAATTGTTGAATATGATAAGTAAGTAGACAACTACTTATCACTTATTGTTGAAAATATTAAGTTGATTTTATTTAAAAAATATTTTTGAAATAAACTATTTCCCCATTTTATTAAAAATTAAAATATTCAAATTCTTATTTTTAACTTTTATCCAAAACATTCTGTTAGGAAGGGAGGGTGAATTGATATTTTCCTTTAAAATTCGACAAACTTTTCTAAATGATAAGAAAATGGAACAAAAGCTTGTATAATTCGATTTATAGTAGTTCGATCCTAATTTACTATACTTGAACTATTACCTTTCAAAGAAAATGTATAACCTTTACAATCACTATTTTTTCACAAGACTAAGATATAACCTTCCCCCTAGTTTTTGTGGTAAACTAGAACCATCTAGCTTTTACAAAGCTCAACTATAACTCTTAACAAATTACGTAAGGTTTTATACCTCAAAAACCTTAAATATCTTTTAGCAAGTACAAAGGAAAAATTTAAGCAATGAAGACCTCTCAAAAGTGTGTGTATTTACAAGTGCTAAGCTTTCTCAAAGAATTGAAATGAGAATAATAAATAGATTTAACAATAAGTATCTAAAGAGATATCTACAAGAGAAAAAGGAGAAATAAAGAATTTGAGGTTTTTCACTTAATTACAAAACTTGGATGTTCTTCTTTTGTGTCCTCAAGTGTTATTGACTTGAATATATACCCTCTAACTTATTTTTGGATGTTTGGAGCCGTTGTAGGGAGTTTATAGTTATAGGGAGCATTTATTTCATGCATTTAATGTAACCTGCAACAGTGTGTCTCAAAATACAAACCCCTTGTCTCAGGATAGGAAGAACAAAATATGACTATTAGAGCTAGAGGTCTCAAGACACAAATGACTTGTCTCAAGACAATTTGCTTTGTGTCTCAAAATAATCTATCGTATGTCTCAAGATAAGGCTCCCTTGAAATTTACCTTTGCTTCGGTGTTGGCTTTGTCTCGAGACAAGGTTCTTTTGAAGCATTTTTAGCTTCGATGTTGGTCTATCTTGAGACAATATTGGAAACCTTTAAAAATTTGGTTTAGAAACATTTTAAAGGACATGGGAGTTCTCAATAAACTTTTATAAAAAGCTTAAATAATTTAGAAACTTTATTTTTGAGTTTGTAACACTTGAAAATATATTTAGATAAGATTGAAAAATTTATGCAAATTTGATTAAGAGATTTTATAATAAAATTTATTATATCAAAACAACTGAAAATCAAAACTAACACATTTAAAATAAAATAAAAATACTATATTAATAAGATTAAAATTATAAAATAATAAATTTTAAAAAAATCAAAATTTACTATTATCAAACAAAATTAATCAAATAATTTTATAATATAAATTCAATACTTGTAAAATTCAATCTATACATCTAAATAAACATTTATGTGCAAATAAATCTTTTAACTTTTTAATATGATTGTAATAACTTTTAAAATTTTAATTTATACTTATACAAGACATTTTAGAAAAAAAGTATAAAAACCTAATTAAAAAAGGAAAAAGGTTTTTTTTTTTTAATGTCATTGTCTCCATTTATGCCGAGCATTGCATTTAAGTCTCCTATTTGGCACTGGCTCACATTTATTAATCAGCCATTATCACCCACAAAAGTAATTTCCAATGCCCCTTTCCTCGACCTCCATTGTCCTCTAACCACTCAAACATCCCATCTTTGACTCCTCCCTCTTCTTTAACTCCGTCATCTTAAAAAAAAAAAAAAGTGGATAGTTGAACTGCTATTGAGATTTTCTTTTTTCTCCCCAACCCTGTCTTATCTTGGTTGCTACCTGCCTCCTGCATGAAACAGAAACAGAGTTCCCTTTCTTGTTTCTCACTGTTGCGATGAAGTATATCCGGACCAACAGCTTGAAACGGTTATTCTCATTAAAAAGACGCAGTTTCGAAGAAGGTGGTGCCAACCAACATGGGGTTTTCGAAGAAGACAACAACAATGATAGTTTTAAGATTGCTTCTGTTGCAGAGCGTTCTCAGCGACCTTCCTGGCGAAGCTTCTCCTTTGAAGAAATTTTTGTTGCCACCAATGCTTTTAGCTCAGGTTTGTTCAAGTATTTTTTTTTTCTTGGGTTCAAATTTTTGTATTTCCTTGTGGATGGCTTAACATCTTCCATTTGATTATATGTGAATAAACAGAGAATTTGGTAGGGAAAGGAGGGTATGCAGAGGTATACAAAGGAGTACTAAAGGACGGGGAAGAGATTGCAGTGAAGAGACTAACAAAAACTTGTAATGATGAAAGGAAAGAGAAGGATTTCTTGACAGAAATTGGAACTATTGGTCATGTTTGCCATCCAAATGTATTGTCACTTTTAGGGTGTTGTATCGACAATGGCCTTTATCTCATCTTTGAGTTCTCCTCCAGAGGGTCCGTTGCTTCTCTTCTTCATGGTACAAAATGCCAAATTTTGGTTTTCTCGATTCTCCCCCATAGATTGAAATGTTTCACATATCTGGGTTTCATTTAGTATCAGTTGTATGTTCTTCATTGAGATCTTGTTGATGCAGATGCGAATTTGCCACCAATGGATTGGAAAACAAGATATAAGATAGCAATTGGTACTGCCAGAGGACTCTATTACTTGCATAAAGTGTGCAAAAGAAGGATAATTCACCGTGACATTAAGTCTTCAAATATTCTATTGACTGCAGATTTTGAACCTCAGGTACCTATATCAAAATAAGCTCTGGTTGTTCACCGTAGTGATTTGAGTTTGACCTTTCTTTTCGGAATTCATGTTTTAATTTAGATATCAGATTTTGGACTAGCAAAATGGCTTCCTTCTCAATGGACACACCATTCTATTGCTCCAATTGAAGGGACATTTGGGTACCCTATTCAACAACCCTTTTTCTCTGTTATTTTCTTTTATTTAGGTCAGAATTAAAATAAGATGTAAAGGTGATGCAGGCATTTAGCACCCGAGTACTTCATGCATGGAACAGTGGATGAGAAAACAGATGTGTTTGCCTTTGGAGTTTTCTTGTTAGAGATGATTTCAGGGAGGAAACCAGTTGACGCCTCTCACCAAAGCTTGCACTGCTGGGTAATGCTAATACATGCCAATTTTGAAAAAAAAAAGAAAAAACGAAAAAAGTAATGGATGAGATTCCTTGTTTAACTTTCGAAACTCAACAGGCAAAACCACTGTTGAAACGTGAAGAGATGGAAAAATTGGTAGATCCAAGGCTTGGAGGATCCTACGATATTTCACAGCTAAAGAGTCTTGCATTCACGGCATCCCTCTGCATTCGAGCCTCTTCAGCCTGGCGTCCCACCATGAATGAGGTATTTTATCTGCTATTCCTGCTATCACCAATCATCCAAGATAACCAACAAATTCAATTACTTCCACATATATTTATTATATATAGGATGATATAATTTTCAAACCAGCTATTGCTTCAATCAATACCCACCTGTCTAGTTGTGTTTTGAGACCCAAGGTTTTTTACGCATGCAATATTTTTCTGCCAACTTGTCAAATATCTTTTTTAAATTTCGTGTCACTCTCTTAATCGGCTGAAATTATAAAATAAAAAAAATCAATATTTTTATAAAGTAATCAAAGCAACATTTGATTTTTTATTAAATTATTAGGTAAATTTTTTCACACTAATAACGATCATTAAATTATAATAGGGGGGTATTTAAAAACACCAATTATGTGAATATAATACAATCGTGACAGCTGTCGTCTTCTCAACCTTTTGGATGTTTGCCTGTAAATGAATTTGGACATCCTTTTCACCAGCGTGGAATACAATTTGAACACTCTTTGATTTGACGATATTGGGTGGTGTAGATGAGGAAGTCCAGCCTTTTACCATTTTGTCCCTTTTTTTCTCCATAGTTTAGATTATTTGGTTAGAAATTTTAGGATTTCTTCTTCATCAGTACATTTGTTTATGTCTTAATGTCAAATTTACCAACCAAAATCTTCTTCTTCTTCTTTTTTAACGGTAATTCATAGGTATTGGAAGTTCTTATGGAAGGGGAAACTGATAAAGAGAGGTGGAGAATGCCAGAAGAAGAGGAACAAGAAGAATTCTGGGGCTTTGAGGATCTTGAATATGAATGTCACACTTCTTTCTCACTTTCACCTGGTGATTCTCTCTCGACTGCAAGTTCTTTGAGGGAAAAAAATTAAAATAATCCAAAATCATAAACAAAATTTTAACCACTGCTATAAATTGTCTTCATGTAAATATAAATATCTATTTTGCAGTTATGAATATAATATTTAGCGTGAATTGTGGCAAGAAACCTTCCATTTCAATATTAGATGCCTATTGGACCTACTAACTTTGTTGGATTTAGGTTGAGTTGTGAGTAACTTAGGTTTAAAGTTTTGAGTTGTATGAAAAAAATATATGGGTAAATTATATCATTAATTATTAAATTATGGGTAAGTTTTCATTTTGGTTATTTAATTTTAAAAAATTATAATTTAATCATTAAACTATTCAAAAATTTTCATTTAAGTCACTGAAATGTTAAAATTCATGTTATAGGCTTTCTATGTTCGCATAGTCTACACTAATCTTTTTCTCTTATACAATTTAGTTTTTTTTATGAAACAACTTTGGATGTCACAGATTTGTAAATCTTAATTTTAACAGTTTTTTCCCGATCTTTGAAATTAACCGTCATAATGACTTTGATCTAAGGCATGCTTTTCTATTCACTGATAGGTATTGATCTATCATACTGATCATCGAATCGTCACTTAAAGTTCATTAATGAACTTTTTTAAAAATACAACTCAACAATCTAATGATTAAAATAAAAATTTCTGAATAGTTTAGTGACTTAAATGAAAACTTTTGAATAATTCAATAATTAAATTGTAACTTTTTTTTTAAGTAACCAAAACAAAAACTTACAAATAATTTAGTGTTTACCAAAAATATGATTATGAAAATTAAGGAAAAGAAAAACATTGCAACTTTTATATTTGCTTCCATTAAAATAATATACAAGGAAAACACCAAGGAAAAAATGGCAGATAGAGGGGAAGAAAATAACAAAAAGTCAACTAATGTGTTAACGAGGGATCATAAAATATGGATGCTATTTTGTCCAACATTTGAACTCTTACTAACCATAAATTACTTTATTCGGATTTTTAGTTTTTAAAACTTTTATTTGACACTAGTATGCGATCGGACGTTAAAATGAAAGCACCATTCTCTTAATACTCTTAGAATAAGAATTTAGAAGTATTGAATATATATACTCGTATTTATTTATTTTCTTTTAATATAACTACAAAATTTGACAAAAAAAAAATCCGAAAAAGAGGACAGATCATAAATGAGTAACTAAAAAATTAGGAAATTGATTACTTCTTTAGAATTTTGGGTCAAGTGCTAATTTTAGAGTCAATTTTTTAAGAGGGTTTTATCTAAATATCAACCTAGTTCAAATAAAATTATACTAGGTGGTGGGTGTCGGATTCATCAAAATTAAAATTTTAAGCCTAAAACATAAATTTAATTTGCAATATATATGAAGTAGGGTCGATTTGATAGAGACCAGATTGATCAATTTTACAATTTCTTACGACCAAAATTGATACAAATATGTGAAAAAATAGAAAAAGGATTAAACCTGAATATAAAATAAATAACCAAAATCAAATAAAACAAAAACAAAATTGCAATAGAAATAAGAAAACAAAATTAAATTTGAATAAATCAATAAAGCGAAATCTCCAATTTCAAGTACAATTTTGACTTGGACTTTAAATTGATCCAGGACAATAAATTTTCTCATCCAATCAATAAGTAAGTTAGTTATAGTGATTGAGGAATGTGCTCAAACTATCAACCCTTCCATATGTAAATTAATTGCAGGAACAATTTGACAACTAACCTTTACCAAGTGAATAACCTTGCAATTAGCTTCCATGATTAAATTCCTCGGCAGCCTTGCAAACTAAAAGGACTTGGCTCAAATCAAGGGCCTTAATTGTATGGTCTAACTTAAATAAACGTTGTTGAGGTGAATTTGTTAGTTAGAATTAGGTCTCTCTCGTTCTTAATGCTACTTGTAAGTTAAATCTTGGACGTTAAGTTATAAGGTTATTTATTGTAAGGGAAGTAATTTCAAATAAGTTGGCTCTTGTTTACCGAATAGATAAGGAGGGATTGGTCGCCCAATGTTAAGTAAACAACTAGAACTAATTTATAAAAGGCATTGAAGATATCATTGCACCGATCATTGGATTTATGAATCAAGTAGAGAATTTACCTTTAACTAAAGCTTTTCCTCATTGATTCTTCCTAAACTTTTAATTACTGCTTTCTTCACTAAGTTTTTAAGTTAAATTTAGTTTTGATCTGCCAAAAACCCCTTCATATTTACTTTAGTTGTTATATTTAAGAAATAAAGTTATTATTGATCCCTATGGATACGATCCTACTTGTTGTTATCTACTAATTTTATATTTTCAAGTAGGTTTTTGTTTTTTGTAGGTTTCGACAACCTAACAGAAATTAATAAAAATTGATCAAGAAATGGAACCTAAGCATCAAACAAACCTCAAAAACTTCTACTGTCTTGATTCCATCAATAAATCTCATGATTAATCCCTTTATGCTAAAGTCATAGCCTTTTAACTTTTACAAGAATTAGATGTCCTAGTAAGATTTGAAACCCTAACCCTAACTGTTAAGGCATTTTTCCCTATAAACTACAAAAAATTTTAAAACATTTTGGCACTAATTCAAGTTGATTAAGGGTGACTTTTTAGGGGTTTGTGGTGTCTTAGATTTTGACATAATTATAAAGCATTTGTTAGAGTTTGTGTGACCCGAATGCCATCACTTGTTCAAGAAATAAATACAGTGCCAAAATAAGGGGATGTATGGGGGTGATCGAGGATGCAGGGGCTCTGCCACCGCGGTACAGATCATATGGCACATGAAACACTCCTAACCCATACTCGTTGCCAGATTAGAGTTACGAAGCATTATTGTTCAATTTAGAATATTTAATCTCAAACAGAAACAAATATTCAATTTAAATTCAAACATTCACTTACACATTTAATTTATAGGATAATATACACTTACGGGCTTTAAAATTGAGCCTACGATGCCCTAAAAATAGTTTGGGAACATTCAGGGATCATTTTGAAACAAAATAAAAAATTTAGAAAAAATTGAAAAAAATTGAAAACAGAAGTCATACAGCCGTGTGACATAGCCAAGACCGTGTGGCTTGAAAACATGGCCTTGTGGCCAACTGTGTACAATTCGAAGTATGGGACACAAGTTCGTACCCCAGCCTGTGTGGATATTTGAAGTAGAGTCACACGGCCGTGTCATAGACTGTGTGACAGACTGTGTGTGTATTCGATGTTGGGTCACATAGCTGTGTCGCTAGGCCGTGTAACTCTACAAGACCATGTGGACTATCCTACACCAAAATTTTAATAAGATATATGGCCGTGTGACAGCCTGTGTCTTAGGCCGTGTGACAGCTAGTGTTCCAGGCTGTGTGTACCTAAAATTTGCTTCCAAAATAAGGCATTTCAACACTAATACCTTAAATGTCAAGTCAAACCAAAACTAGCTATAAGAAGGCTTCCAAACAATTTAATTGAGACTAAAACATACCTATTTCATACAATTTATGTGCCTTACCAATGTGCCTTCATTGACATCACAAATTTTATGCATAAATATTAAGCAATTCACCTAAGATATCATTAACAAATCTATGTTACTCAATCAAAAATAATGCATCCAAATATCAAATACCAAATCATATGACAAAGGAAAATCAATTATGTCCATTATTATAAGTTAACTACCCTATGATCATTCCATATATCCTATCACTATAAGAATTACCAAAACCAAAACAATGCCTATCAAACAAAAGCATAAGCACCGCCATACCAAATAGTATTAATATGAAACATAGCTTTCCAATACATAACCTTATAAACTTAATTACGAATTCAACTATAAGTTTAAGTTCATTAACAACAAAGCCCTATATACATGCTACAAACCAAAATAAACAAATAAAAAACTACCGAAACAAATGCTGGATAGTATGAACTCTGAAGTTGATCTGTCCAACCAATTCCACAAAACATTAACTACAGAAAAACAAGAACAAATCAAGTAAGCTTAAGAAACTTAGTAAGTTCATAACTAAAATTCAAATAAACTTACCTCAAATAAAATTTGAATTAAAAAAGAACTTAAATTATTTATCCCTGACCACCATTTACAAATCATATAACATTAGTACTAAACTTTTCATCATATAATCGATATCTCACAATAGTTCAAACTAAATCTGTTCACGTATATTTATATATAAATATTGTTATTTTAAATAATTGCATTTACGACTGTTTGTATTCTGTTAGGATAATCAAATCACCTGTATGGTTTGTTGATGGATGCATATGTTTGAAAACCTTAATGTCTGTGTACTTTGTAATATATTGAACTTAGGTTTTTCATATTAAAAATGTTAAGTCATGTATATATCATGTCAGGATTATGTGAAACACCCCAAATCTGGTTTAGATGTTATAGCTAGATTATGAATGTTACATTGGTCACCGAAATGGCAAAATGAACAAATTTTAGAAAAACTTGTACATTTTTCTTAGTTTAAATAAAACATCAGATTATCAAGTCAACTAAGAATTATTAGGCAACATAATATTTTTGAAAACTCAATTGATTTTTTTTCTATTTTGTTGATGTCAAAACCATTTTTTTAAATCATTTTTTAAATCGAGTTTTGGAAAATGGGAATCGACTTTAAGAAAAACGCAAACGAGTCGCCACCAATCTTTTTAGGTGTGATTGGATCACCTTATAAAATTTTTATTTTAAAACATTAATTTTGGTCTCGAAAGTCGAGAAAACGGATTCGGAGTCGGTTACGTCACGAGGAAGGGTTAGCACCTAAATACGCCCAAAAATTGGTACCTAATTGATTATCAAGTGTCTTTAATGTCGGAAATTTGAAAGTTTTAAGATGCAAACCTCTTTTAATTAGAATGTCTCAATTTTGAAAACTAAGGCTCACTTATTTTAAACGAGTCAAAACATCACATCCAGTAAGTTAGGACGCAACATTTTAAAACCTTCGAAACTAAGCTCGTCTTTCGAAAATTTCTATCTCGAAATAACAAAACGCCATATCCAGTAAGTTAGGACACTATGTTTTGAAATCTCGAAATAATTGTTTAAGTTTTGAAAACTCAAAATCACTTAAAAGGGTGCTTGACTATTCGAATTCAACGAGAAAATTCGCAAACGAGAAAAGTCGCAACCCAGTAAGTTAGGGCACTACCTTTTTCGAAGTTTCCAAACATCACGCATTGCCTTTTATTTTTTTTTTAAAAAAACCTTGGAATATTATTTTAAATGACGTTTTAGGATGACATATTAATGCATCATGAAGTATAATGTACAAAATATTCTAACATTTCCATACAAACATAAATAATATCATTAAGACAAAACTAAATAACATGAACATACGTTTAATAAAAAAAGTCATACTAAGGTAAATATAAGATAATAAACAAATAAAAACATAAGTAAACTAAAAGAAAAGTATAATACATGCAAAAATTAAACAACAATATATATCATAAAATAGCACATAAAAGAAATAATTAAACATAGCATATAAAAATGACATACACTAAAAATATGAATAAATATAACATTTACAAATTATAAAAATATAATGCAATAGTTCAAAATACATGAAATGATAATATAATATATATACATGCATAGAAAATATATATTTGAAAATAAACTATATAAAAGGTTAAATATTATAATATATAAAATACATAATCAAATGTATAAAAGATAGGAATAAATATACATATTTGAAAAATGAAGAAATTAAAATAAAAAAAAGGTTGAAAAACTAAGATAGACGAAGAATAAAATAAGAACAAACCACAGAGAGTAAGAACGCAAGAGGGAGAGAAATTTGAGTGAATGCTCTCAAAAATTCTTATTGTTTCCCAAAACTCAAGTGTGTTACAATGAAGGGAGAGGCATCTATTTATAGCTGAGCCTCCCAAAATCCAACGGTACAGATCAATTACATCAACGGTTAAGATTAAAGGATATCTACAAATTAAATCTCCAAGATTACAAGATCATATCTTCAAGATTGCATATCATATCTAAGATTACATATCATATCTAAGATTGTATCATATCTAAGATTGCATATCATATCTAATATTGCATATCATATCTAATATTGTATCATATCTAAGATTGCATATCATATCTAAGATTGCATATCCTTAAAGATTATATTTCCATATGAGTCAAGCTTATAGATGGACCTTAAATCTTTTCAAGTAATGGGCTATTTCGATTGGGCCAAATTATATGTTTGTAATTTTGTACTGGACTTGGACTTTGTTTTATTTTTTTTAATTTTTTTGGACTTATTTCTGGGCCCGGGCAAAATTGAGTGTCTACAGTTGAATTGTTTTTTCAAAAACTCTTTCTTTATTACGCTTTAGAAATAATCGTGTAATCCGTAATTTATATTTCAAATCCATATTTTTTATGAATTAAAATCAGTTTGCATGTTTGATTAATTTTCAGCATAAATAACATACATGCAAATAAAATTCCAAATAACGCAACCCAAAATCAAAAACCAAACTCATGCCACAGTTAAAAAAAAAAGACATTATAGTCCCAAAAATAATATGATAATAATATTTTAAAAGAAATACTTTATTTATAAAAGTTTGAGACAATCCCTCCGAATGTCGCATCCGATCCTAACTTTAAGGATTAATTAAAAGAGGAAAAATTAGGGGGGTGAGCTTTAAGAAGCTTAGTCTGAGTTTAAGAGTAACATAGCAAATCATCAATTAATGCCATTAAAACAAAATTTATAATAAGTATGGCTATTATCAATCAGTGCATAAGCATATGTATGATCAAATGATGCAATGCAAAGTGTCAACAGAACATATCCTACCCCCATTCACTACACATCAGTTTTATCCATCCCATTACACCAAATAGGGCTACTAAAATCCGTCCATCTGTCACACCAAATTGTGGTATTTAGCCACCAGAAGTTATGCAGACAAGATGCTAGATTTATTGCGGAAATACCACTAGAAATAGATAATGCAATTTAACTGCCAAATCAAAATTTGTGGGTAAACCGCTAGAATCACATATCATAGTCTGCTAGAACTTCCTCCAAACGATACACAACCCAATCCCAATGCACATGCAAATGGCATAACATAAATGAGCTTACTCAAATCAGACGTGCCCATATACAGATAAAACATATCAGAACATTCTAGTTGCACATATAATTAATAGATCAAAACATGTTATTGGCATATTACCCATATGCAAATAAAACAGATCAAAACATACTAATTGTACATATAGTTAATAGATCAAAACATACTATTGGTATATTCGACCATTACAAAAACAAGCAAGTATCGTATTCAACAACACAATAGGGACACATACACATTCGAATAACTCAAATTAGGGCATAATCACCTTCGATCATCTCACCCAACTTACTTACCCGTATTCGGCCATAACTAAAATACACCCACAATCAACCGACTTGCACCAAATTTTACAGTTAGGGAAAATACTAACATTCAGTCTCCGCCAGAAGAAAACACAGGTCAGAATCGAACGATATCAATTAAAACACAATATCATTTACTTGTTATCATACACTCACAAATCACATAGGGTTAGGATTAACATATATAAGACTCAACACAATTTATTTACACATCCATTTGATTATCACTAAGTCACACGATTTATTTATGAATAAGACATGCAAAAATTAAAAAAAGTTTAGGACCCACATCTGATCTATGTAGAGGATGGCCAGGGGTGGCAAATAAGGGCTGTCGAATGTTGATAAAATCAGTTGTGGGTCACTAAAGGCTACTATTGCTATCGGCTGGTGGCACACAAGGTGCGATAGAAGCCGATAACTACCGATAACTATTGATTGCATGCGACATAAGTCGATAACTGCCAATTGCGTACAACAGAATGCGATGGTTGTTGCTGCTGGCGGTGTTAAGATATACGTGTGGTGTGGTGGTGGTTGATGTTAAAAGTGGTGATATAGAAGATGAAAGATAGTGACTCAAAAATAAAAGAAATAAAAAAGAGGAGGGGACGACAGATAGTTTGGGCAACAAAAGAAAAACCAACGTGTAAAAAAAAAGAAAAACAAGAAAACAAAATGGAGAATGTGAGGGAGAGAGGGATGTCACAAGGATATTTTTGAGGAGATGATCTCTCTAATTTTTTTTAATATAAATCAGATTACAACAAAAATAATTCTCACTTTGAGCACCACAAGATTCAAACTTAGGACCAAAGGGGATGTTCAATCTTAACCGTTGAACCAACATGCTCATTGTTGTTAGTAAGCATACAAAAATTAAATATAATCTATACGTATCAAGCCAAATGTGAGATAAAATATAATTAAAAAAAATTTAAGGGAATGGAATCAAACATAGGACCTCAAGTGTACAACTAGACACTAACCACTAAATCAAATCAAATTACAAGTTTCAATTCCTACAACATTTATCTAAAAATAGGGCATGTCCACTCTTGGTTTACTAACCCGATTTTTGGGATGTGACATTATATGTCAACATGAAAATGCCTACTTATGTACTCCAAAACCAATATTTGTACTATACTTGTTCAAGGGTCGACTTTTATGTTTTTGTTTTTTGTCTTGCTTTGCTTGAGGACAAGCAATGTCTTAAATGTGGGGAGTTTGATCTGCTGTAATTCGATGTAATAGATTAAATTAGTTTTCGTACTTGAGGAGTTTGAATACGAGCAATATTAGTATGTTTTAATTATTTATTCTTAGTTTAGTTAAATTCAGTAAAAAGTGCATTTTGAGTCTTTTATTAACCTTAGTGGCCAACTGAGGCCTAAAGGCTAGCTAACGTATTTAGTAAGTGTGCATGAGACCATTCAAAAGTATAGTAACTCAAGTTGTGTTGCAACACATGGAGTTCGATGTCGCATGGAACAGAATACTAGGATTGCTACATTGCATTGGGTGTCGCAACATAGCCAAAGGATGTTATGACACTCCTTTGAAGCTACCCCTGAACCATGCATACTGCTTTTAATGTTGCAACACAAGGACTAGGGTGTCGCAACACTGGTCCTGTATAGGAAACACTTACGAGCTAAGGGCGTTTTGGTCCACATAATAAAAATTAAACACGAGAACGTCAACTGACCTAGGTTAAGGATGATGGAAACCCTAACTCTATAAATAGGCTTTTAAAACACTTGTTTAAGGACGACGTTTCATACTTTAAGTTTTCTTTGTAATTTTGGTTTTTAGTTTTCCTTTCTTTTAGGCTTTAGGTTTATTTTTAGTTCTTTTCTATTTCGTGTTCTTCAGGGAACGTAAGTTGTAATCGTGATCAAACTATTGTGGATTCTGCGCTTCAATCAATACAATTTAGGATTATCTAAACCTTTCTCTTGATTCATTATTTATGTTTATCTTTATTATCAAGATTATTATGTTCATGAGATCTACGAGGTACTAATCATTTTAAGGGGGATTAGTGAATGGAGGTGTGATTAATTGCCATGTAGGGTTTTCTTAGCGGATCAATTATTTGGGAGAGGAAGAACTTAAACCCTAGGCTCCACGACCATAGAAAGTTATTTAGGTAGGAATTAATTGAAAATTGGTATGATCTATCTATGAACACCTTAGCCCTAAACCAGTCTGGACTATGAGGTCGAGAGATAATTAGTTCTTGTCGACTCGTTAGTTTAGTGAAGGATCGATAGATCCTACTAGGGTAGCAACTAGGTAATTGAGCAGGAACTCGAAATAGGAATTAGTTATGATCACCAAAGCGAGCTAATCACCCATACTTAGATTTGACTAAGCTAGAATTCATATACCTGAAGTTCACTTTCTCTTTGTTATTTTTATTTCATTATTTATAAAAACCCCCAAATATTTCCTTTTATATTTTATCGTAATATAATTTATTTAAACTACTAATTACTTCTATTTGTGTTTAGGTTAACATTAATTTAGTACTCGCCTCTTTTGGGTACGATCCTTGGAGTACTGATCTACTTCGTTGTAACTATATTACAACCAGACCCGTATACTTGCGGACACTGCCTCAATTCCATATCTTTTAGTTGCAATATTCATATTCTGGATGTTGTATGTCGGGAGGCGCTTAGAAATCAATCACGATTATTTGACATAATGACTAAATAACTTTGAAATTAACAGACATAGAATCGAACGTTAGTTACAAATTATTTAAACCCCAATTATATATTTTTTATAAGTCTTTCCACTAGCTGATCATAACTCTGTCCGAATTGCATAATAAGAACTAATTGAATGTATGGACTAAATCGGCATATGAGAAATAGAACTTTATGTATTACTATCTACAATAAAAACATTTTCTCGAGAAGTCAATAGATGACTTGGAAATTAATTTAATTTATTTGATGTATTATTTATTTAGATAAATTAAATAGTTGATTCCAAAGTGAGGCTCAAATCAATTAGTTGATGCAATTCCATTTTATTTAGATAATTAAATAAATTTATGCATAGATTCTATTATAGTAAAATTAGATTATTTTAACGAAATTAGAATTAGGGTGTGAAATTATTTAATTGAATAATTAATTTAATTAATATTCAAAATAATTATTTATGAATAAAAATTAAGTAATTAGGTTGAATAATTATATGTGTTTGTATTTGAAATGGAAGGCTAACCCATATAATTAAAATCAATTTTAACGGATTAAAGGCCATATTAAAGCCGAGTAATTGTACAAGGGTGCGAGTTAATAAGAAAAGATTGATTTAAACTTCTTTTTTGTATTGTTGGCCATGAAGTGACGGATCGGATAAGTAATTATTGCTCGTTGATGAAACGCCAATTATTATTAGTACTGTATCATGTCGGCCTCCCATGTTGTTCATCGAATTTTTGTTGGTTTAAAATATTTCATAACTACTTAATCTCTTTATTTTTATTTTTATATTTTAAAATTTAGATTTAATTATGATAATTATTTTATTAAATTCAGATTTATTATAACATAATTTTTAATTATATTATTATTAAATATATTTTTTATTTTAAAATATTATACCAATAAATTTTAAAATATATATATTAATAATTAGACTTAATTTTAAAATTTAAAAATATTAAACATTTAAAAGAAATTTTCTTACGAAAAATAACAACCAAATATAATTGCTACGAATAAAATAACTGTAACCCTAATAATATTTAACAAATAAAGAAATTAGTCAATAAGTCACATTTCATGCCAGGTATGTTATGTTAGACTTGTCCCAAAAGGCTTGGTTTAGCCTGCCCTTGGTGGAACCCATGCCAGAGCTAAGTCTTTAAATTATGAATATCACATTTCTTTGGGGGTGGGGGGACATAATTGAGACACCCAATCATATGGCTCAACAAAAATATTGCTCTCTAATTCCCTCTCTTCTAATACAATAGTAAGATAATTCTCAAGATAAAAGCAACTAAAATATATGTCATATCAGCTTGGGTTAATGGTATCATCCCAATTTACATCATACATGAACTTAATCTGATTCCATCAAAGACACTTATTTGAAATTTATCATAACTCATCTAATTGAAGGGATAATTGACTGTATAAAAAAAATAATTGTAGTTCAAAAATTGTTGAGACAAGGATTGTATACTAGGTATATTAATGGAAAAGAAGTATTTATTTAAGTAGATAGTGATGAATAAAGTGGATGTAATTATTTAGTGTAACAAAAATGGAAGCAAGAACACATGGGTGTTGATGAACAGTTGTACTTGCCCTCTTCGATTAAATGGGTCCGGCAGGAACAAATAGATGCTAATTCCCAAAACCAAAAACACAGAAAATGTATTAGTTGAACGCCTCAAGTGCTTGTTGTTTAGGAGTTAGGGGCATCTTTAACCTTATTTTAATCTCACTTTAACAACATTATTTATTTATTCATTCCATTGTTCATGTTTAGAAGTTGTTTATCTTATGAAGAATAGTGCAACCACAAATATGTGACGTGGCGTTTAGAGATAACCATACAGTTGTTGAAGTTAAGATATTACATTAATTTGTTAATTATAAAGCTATAATTATTTGTTCTACTGAGTTTATTATTAATTATTATTATCATTATTTGTTTGGGAAGGACACAAAGCAATGGAATGGAGTTAGGTAATAGTTCTTAACCAACTTATTTTCTCTGTAATATTGTAATATTAGATACTAAGCTGGTTTAATATATATACTAGTTCCTTTTTAAAGGAAAATATCTCAATAGAATAATCCAATGAGCACAAAGAAAATGGCCAACTAGAAGTGAGAATGAAACTATACTCAAAACAAAACAAAAAATTACCCCATACATCTGATTCTAGATTTTCGTCTTCCAAAGGTTGTCACTATAGGGACATCCAAATTTAGAACGAGGATAACTACTATAGGGACATCCAAATTTAGAACGAGGATAACTAACTCTAAAAGTAGAGTGTGTTACCTTATTATTATTCCTTTTCGTCGAAGAATAGGTTAAATTTCAAAACAAAGATTTAATCTCCATACAATCTTCAATTACCAAAACAAAATCAATAACATTTGAACAATCACGAATCAGAGCATTAAATACTTGAAGCAAATCCAATTTAATGATGATAAATTCCCTACCGTCTCGCTGAACTTAAAAAGAATCTCTCTATCATTAATTATTTACTTTTATGTTATTTACTATTTACTATTATTTTATCAATTATATCATTTACTTATATATCATATACTCTTAATTTATAATTATTTAGTATTAAAATTATTATATTTATTAATATACTATTAATCAATTACTATCAAACATTTTTTGGAATCGTTTTATTTAATAAAATTTTCCAACATTTACAAGTACGTAAGTTGAAATTTAAATAGGAATTAATAATTAATAAAATTTTAATCTAGAAACATGTTACTTGATTAGTTAACTATATTAGAAGGCTTAAAAGTATACTTATATTTAGGTATTATAAAAGTTATGGTCTGTAATTGTTGTGCAAATAGAGTAAAAGAGAGTAAATTGTTATACTAGAAAATCAAGTTAAGTTTGATTTCAGGAAAAATTGGAGGGGTCACAATCGGTCTCGCTTAAAACACAACATTCTAGATAGAATCTCCCTAAAATTTAATTTAATAGCACAATATTTCAATATAATATTATACCTTGTGAAGAATTACAAATAGGAAAAGGGAAAAATTACCTTATGAAGAAAATGAAAAAATTTGAGATGATTTAAAGGTGGAGAAACAACCCCAATTTATAGTAGTACAAACTCTCTACAATATTGTTTTTTTTAGATGTGGGATTGTGCTATTTCAACAAATCTCCACCTTAGCAAATTTTCACATCTTCTGTAACATCCAGAATTAGGGCCTACTCGGAACAGTGGTTTCGAGGCCATAAATCTGAGATAGAAATAATCATTTTATGATTCTCATGAGAATTATGTTATGAATGCATTCTTGTGTGAAAGTTTCATGAAGAAATTCTATGCATAAAATGTCTAATTGTATTTTAGGGACCAAATTGAATAAAGTGCCAAACTTGCATTCTAGAAGCTTTAAGCATGAAATTGCATTAGATATTGAATTGGAGGGTCCTAATTAGTAATTTAACCAATTTCTATAATTTTGGACAAAAATGGACATGCAAAGAAAAAATGTGAAAGAAAAACCTAAAGGCATTTTGGTCATTTGGTAATTAAAATAATAAAAAGGGAAAAATAAGTCAAAATTGGTGTCCATCTTCTTCCTTCATTGCCGAAATTTGCAAGACACCATAGCTAGGGTTTGTTCAACATTTCCAAGCTTGATTGTAAGTGCATCCTAGCCCTGTTTTTAATCTTCTTTGCATTTTTGAAGTCCTTAAATCATGATCTACCTATTTCTAGCTATATTTTGAGCTAGGGTTCATGTATAAAATTTGAATCATGTGTAACATGCATGTGTTTTGTTGATTAATGGAGGAATATGAATGTTTGATGCATGATAAACATCTTTTACTAAGTTATTTTTAGTGCAAACACCTAAACAAGGGACTTGTTTGTAAAAGTGTAAAAGAGAATAGTAATAATGTGAAATAAGAGAAAATATGGGCTGATATAAGCTTAGTAAAGACTCGGCTAGGCTTGGGTAGCCAAGAAAATGCATGCATTTCATTTTATGAGTTTAGGGACCAAAGTGCAAATATGTGAAAGTTTAGGGGTCAAAATGTAAAATTTCAAAAGTATGATTTATGGACCCATTTTAACAATGTGAATAATAAATAAGTTAAATTTGGCATTATAGATCAAGAAAAATGTGAACCGGGACTTGATCGAGGAAAGAATAAAGTACACGACGATTAGGCCCGATTATCATCATTTTGTAAAGAGGTAAGTACATATGCAAATAATGTGGTGTTGTCGTATGTTTTAATGCTTTAATATATTGTAATAAATGTTTTATTAAAATTATGAGTTATATGCTTATTGATTGCTATGAAAGCGTGAATGTTATTATGGTTGTTATCCACGACGTTACGAGCAAGTACGATAGAGATACTATATGCAAGTGAGGAAAAATCCTGTTTGAACATTAGGAATAATTTAGGATACAAGTGACATGTCACTAGGAACTAAGAAGTCCGAACTCGTTGAGTGGTCCGGGTTCGTGAGATATGTAACGCCCCTAACCCGAATCTGTCACCGGAATAGAGTTACGGAGCATTACCGGAGTTACCGATTCATTTATCAGATATTTCTTTAATCCGATATCTTTTCTTTTCCATGTTCAAGTCTCGTATTCAAGTCATCCGGATCTTTATAAAGAAATTTGATTGTCGTTTTCATTTATTTCATGTTATAATACATTCAACTAATGCTCTAAACAAAATTATCATTTTACCCCTAAACTTTTAATTAATGACGATTTCATCCTTAGGTTAAAATAAAATAAAATTATTGCAATTTAATCCTTATTTCCAGCAGTTATTCTCACACAAATTGATAACAACCTATGAATTCTATAAAATGTCAGAATTTTCTATAATTTCAACACTTTTCAATTTAATCCTTAAAACATGTTTTTCCCTGATCTTGAGCTATAATTTCATTCAATTTTGTAATTTAAATAATAAAATAATCCATTTCATGCAAATTGGTCATTTCTAACATTTTTTTTACAAAATTGCCCATAAAATTTTACTTTTATTCAATTTAGTCTATGAGCCTAAAACATACAAATTAGCCATGCTAGCTGAATATTCATACATATTTTCCTCCTCCTCCTCTCTATTCCACATCCTTAATTTATATAACATGTAACAAGTAACATTATCAATAATTTCACTATTTACTTATGTATATTCAAAACTGTCCATTTGCGTCATAGTCATTAAATTATTTATATCTTAAGCTACAGAACTCGAAATTAAGATCCGCTAATTTTCCCTGAAACTAAACTTACTTATCCTATTACCATAAAATTTTCATAATTTTTTGGTTTAGCCAATAAGTACAGTTTATTCTTTAAAGTTGCCCATGTTCTACTGTCTGACAGTTCCGACCCTTCTTCACTAAGAATTAATTATCTCATCGTACGAGATTCGGATGATGTTCCTGCTTATTTCTATTGAAAATAGACTCTTTGAGGATTTTAAACATATAAATTTAATCCCTTAATTATTTTTCTCCAATTTTAGATTATTTTGCAAAGTCATAACAGGGGAACCTAAAATCATTCTGACATTGTCTCACAAAACTTATTATATATCATGATTTACAATTCCATTGCTTACACCGTTTCTTCTACAAGAAACTAGACTCAATAAGCTTTAATTTCATATTTTATTCATCCTATAATTAGATTTCTACAATTTTTTGGAGATTTTTCAAAGTTAGACTATTGCTGCTGTCCAAAACTGTTTTAGTGCAAAATGTTGATTTTCATTTTGCCCCAAATTTCACAGTTCCATATAATTCAGTCCTTACTTAATTAACCCTCAATTAAACTAATTTTCTCAATTAATACTTTTCCTAGACATTATAAGTTATTTCATAACTATTGAAATTCAGAATTTCCACATAAAACTCTAACTTCAAACTCTTTTACAATTTAGGTCCCAAACATTCACTTTCTATTCAATTCTTTCAATAAAATCAGCATATAAACAATTTAAAGCTCTAATTCTATATCGAATCATCATATACTTCCAGCACATATTCATAGAAACTTTCAATTTCTTTCATAGAATCAAGAACTAATGAATTCAACAAATTGGCCCAGTTGTAAAAGTCACAAAAACACAAAAATTTCAAGAAATAATCAAGAATTGAACTTACTTGCAGTAAAAATATGAAAAACAGCTTAAGGGAACTCTTCCATGGTGTTTTTGCTGATGAGAATGCAGAAAAATAAAGAGAAATCTAGATAATACCACTTTAGTCCTAGCTTTATTAAGTAAATTTTGTAATTTTCCAATTTTGCCCTTATTTTCTTGGTGATTTCATGCTCTTACCGTCCAGCCCAAATAGACCTTGGGTCTATTTTCCTTTTAAACCCTCTTTCTTTTATCATTTAAGCTATTTAATCATTTTCCACAATTTTGCATTTGATACAATTTAGTCCTTTTGTTCAATTAGCTATCAAGATTTTAAAATTTCTTGACGAAACTTTAATACTAACTTATTAACACTCCATAAATATTTATAAAAATATTTATGGCTCGATTTAAAATTCCCGAGGTCTCGATACCTCGTTTTCAATTCTTATTATTTTAATATATATATTTTTTGTACATTTCACTATTTCAAAATTTTTCCTAACTTCACAGTTAACTTATACTCACTAAATTAATAATATTTCCTACTCATTTTTTGGATTTAGTGATCTCGAATCACTGTTCCGAGACCACTGAAAATTTGGCTGTTACAAGATATGTGGCATCCGAGCTCGTTGAGAGCTCCGAGATCATAATGGATGCGATTCATGTAACATCCGAGCTCGTTGAGAGGTCCAAGTTCATTATGGATGTGTTACATGCTATGTAGTAGCCTCGACTACGTTTGTATATGTGGCACTTATGTGTAAGGTTTCCGCGTATCCAATAGTATTCCGAGAGTTCAACGGGTAATGTAATGAATGTAATGAGAGTCCCGAGAAGGATAAATGAAAGAGGTATGGTTATAGATACTTTATGATGAGTGCAGTTATATATGCTAAACCAATGAGTAATGCCTTAATAAAGATCGATTTACGATGAGCAAGTATATATATATGTGTATATAATGAGTAAGCAAAAAGGTTTGAATGATAAATAATCTTTATGTATATGTTGCTATGTTTCTGCATGTTGATTCCTTACTACCATTTCATATTATTTGTATATGGACTTACTAAGCTTTAATGCTTACTCCGCTCTCTTTCCATCCTTTGTAGTTCTGCCAAGCTAGCTCGGGGATCGGAAGCTGTCGGAGTATTCGATCACACTATCAAAAGACTATTGGGTATAGTGAAATTATTATTTTGAGTATGGCATGTGTAGGAAACTTGGTCATTCTGTGATATGTGTCATGCTATTTGGCCAAATTGTGAAGGCCTATGATAATGATGATTCATTTTGCAATGACCATGTGATATAGCTCATATTTTATCATTTGGGTTGTAATTTAATTACCCATGCATGCATGCACTAGTGTTTTGATGGTAGGATATGTTATTTCTTGGTGAGTGCATGGTAATGGAGTGATATGTTGTTGATCGATGAATGTATGGTAAAGTATGTTTGAATGTATGGGTGATTTTTGGGTGACTATTGGCTTAGAATGTAGCCTTTATATGGTCTACACGGGTAGACAGAAGGGCATATGTCTAGACTGTGTGTGGCACACGGTCTGGTGTGTCCCCTGCACCTAAAATTTCTAAGTTAGTATACATGGTAGTAAACACACAGCAGAGACACAGCCGTGTCTCAACCGTGTAGAGGACACGGCCTAGCACACGGGCGTGTGCCTTGGCCGTGTGCCCCTAAATGAACGATGACGTTATAAACAGAATGTCCAGGTTTTTGGACACTGGGTGATGACACAGGCATGTCTAGGCCGTGTGCGAGACACGGGCATGTGCTCGGCCGTGTGAAAACCCCTGTAGGTTCGAAATGAAAAATAAATTCTAAAAATTCCTCCACGGGTATGGCACACGGGTGTGTGTATTACCTCCACACGAGCGTGTGAGGTTTAAACCTAAAAATTTTCTTAAAATTTTTTTAAGTTCTCGGTTTAGTTCCAAATTGCTTTTAGTGTATGTTTTGGACCTCGTAGGTTCATAATAAGGATAATATGATCGATTTTTAATTTGGAATGAAATTTTATGACCCGTATTTTTTGGAAATACCTTGTTTATGTACGGTAATGCCTCATACCTTGTCCCAGTCTCGGGTACGGGAAAGGGGTGTTACATATTCAATCTCCTTACAAAACAACATTTGATAGTGTCTTCAAATTATAACCTTTAAGTTTTAACATTGATCAAGTCCAAATATAATTGGAGCTTAACCGCAACCACAACCTTAGTTATTATATCAATAGGATTCTCAGTGGTTGAAATTTTTTGGATCTTTACTCCACCATATTTTAGAATCTCTTGTAAAAAATGATACCAGACATTAAATTTCTTCATCCTTGCATGATAAACTTGATTATTTTCTAGCTGAATAGCACTCTGATTATTGCATTGTACTTTGACATACTATACTTTTGCTTAATTTCTAGTTTGCCAAGCAACCCTTAAAGCCGAATTGCCTCTTTTACACCTCTGTGATTGGCATATACTCCAGTTTTGTAGAAGATAAAGCAATTGTTGACTCTAAAGTATACTTGCAACTAACTGGTGCCTTTGCAATGGTAAATACATAACCAATAGTTGATTGTCGTTTGTCCAAATCACCAACATAGTCTGAATCACAATATCCAACCACACCATGATTATCTTCCTACTAAAAAAAACAATCCAATATCCATTGCATTCTAGATATATCACAAAATTCATTACAAAGCTTGCCAATGCTCTATTCCTGGATCATGCATATACCTACTCACGACCCCAACTGCTTGTGAAATGTTAGGTCTTGTACATACCATAACATACATTAAGCTACCAACAATATTAGCATATCGTATCTTTGACATGTATTTTCGTCCTGTATCATTCTTTGGTGACATTGAAGAATTAAGCTTGAAATGAGGAGCAATGGAGTACTAATAGGTTTTGCCTTTTTATTCATGCCAAAATACTTTTGCAATTTTCTCAAGTATTGTTTATAAGTAAAACAAAACCTCTTTAAGCTTCTATCTCGAGTTATCTTCATGCCAAGAATATTTTTTGCTTCTCTAGATCATTCATCCCAAACTCCTTTTTCCACTGTGTGTCTTTAGCTTCTCAATCTCTATTTAACTTTTGGAAGTTATCAACATATCATCAATATAAAGAAGAAGATATATGAGTGAACTATCTTGAAGTTTGTGAAAATGCACACAATGATCATATTTACTTCTTGTGTATTTTTGTTCTGTTGTAAACTTGTCAAATCGCTTGTACCATTGCCATGGATATTGCTTTAAATTGTAAAATGATTTTTCAAGTTTACACACTAAATTTTGTTTTCTAACAACCTTGAATCCTTCTAGCTGAGTTATATAGATTTTCTCTTCCAAGTCTCCATGTAAAAAAAAAAAAAACAATTTTTATATCCAACTGAACCAGTTCCAAATCTAACATGTCACCAAAGCCAATAAAATTGTAATGGAGGAATGCTTTACAATTGAAGAAAATACCTCATTGTAATAAATTCCCTCATTCTGAACATACATTTTGCCACCAATATTGCTTTGTAACAAACATTATCTTGGCCAAGAAATCTTTTTTTCTTTGCAAACACCCACTTTCACCCAATTTTTTTTCCCTTCAGTAGACTAGCTAGCTTCCAAGTTTGATTCTTATGAAGGGATTGCATTTCTTGATTCATTGAATTCCTTCACTTTTCTTCTTTTGAACTTTGAATTGCTTCATTAAAAGTGGTATAAATGTCATCAGCTACAACTGAGAATGCATAAGCCACCATATTTGTAATGGCCTAAATTCAAGGTTATCGGAACAATGGTTTCGTAACCATAGATCCGATTTAAAAAGAAATTTATTTCAATATTTTTGCTTGAAAATTGATATGATAGGAAAATCGTATGAAAATATTGATAGGAAAATTTTATCGATTTAGTGATTAGTTAGAAAAAAAAATTATTGAAGAAATTGGGTAAAATAAGGTATCGGGACCTCTATCTCGTAAAAACGAGTCAAAAATAATTTTATAAATATTTATGAAATGTTATTAATGTGGTATTAAAATTTCGTTAGGAAATTTTAATGTTTGGGTAGTCAATTAAATGAAAAGGACTAAATTGTAATAGGTGTAAAAGTTGCAAGAGTGATTAAATAGCTTAAGAGTCTAATGAGAAAGGATTTAAAAGGCAATTAGACCCAAAAGTTATTTGGGCTGGACGGCAAGGGTATGAAATCAGCAGAAAAATTGATAAATTAAGGGTAAAATTGGAATATTGCAAAATTAACTAAATAAAACTAGGACTAAATAGGAAATATCTAGATTTCTCTTCATTTCTCTTCAATTCCAGCAGCTAAAAACGCCATAGGAGGGTTCTATAAGCTGTTATTTCATAATTTTTGCACCAAGTGAGTTAATCCTTGCCTTTTTCTTGTAATTTTTGTGTTTCTAAGACTTTTACAACTAGGTCCTACTATTAAATTCATTAGTTTTTGATTTCATGGATGAAATTGAAAGTCACCATGGTTGAGTGCTGTAAGTTTATGATGAAATAGAATGAAATTAAAGCTTTAATTTGTTTATGAGATGATTTTATTAGGCAATTTCAATGGAAATTGATTTTTAGGACCTAATTGTGAAAATGTTTGGAATTAAAGTCTATTGCTGAAATTATGATTCCTAAAGGTTGTAAACTAGTTTAAGGTGATAGAATAAAATGTTAATTGAGAAAAATCAGCTCAATTGAGAGGCTAATTGAGTAGGGACGAAATTATCATTTATTAAAAGCTTAGGGGAAAAATGGTAATAAACAGCTTGCACTAAAACAGTTTGGACAGCAGCAGTAGACTAACTTTGAAAAATCACCAAAAATTGTAGGAATCAAATTAGAAGATGAAAAAAATATGGAATTAAAGCTTATTGAGTCTAATTTCTCATAGAAGAAATATTGTAAGCAATGAATTTGTAAATTTTGAGATATAATGAATTTTGTGAGACAAGGTCAGAATGAATTCGGGTTCCCCTGTTCTGACTTTGAAAAATTATAAAAAATTGAATAAAAATAATTAGGGACTTAAATTTATATGTCTAGAATTCTGAATGAGTCTATTTTAAATAGAAACAAACGAGAACATCATTTGAATTCTGTATAAAGAGATAATTTATTTTTAGTGAAGAAGGGTCAGAACTGTTAGACAACAGAACAGGGGTGAATTTGAGGAATAAACTGTACTGATTGGATAAACCAAAAATTCTGAAAATTTTATGGTAAAAATATATATGAGTCTAGTTTTAGGGAAAATTAACGGATCTTAATTTGGAGTTCCGTAGCTCAAGTTATAAATAATTTAGTGACTATGACTCAAGTAGACAGCTTTGAATGAACTATAAATAATAGTTGAATTATAGAGAATGTTGCATATGAACATGAAATGTATTAAATTGATAATTAAATTTATTTATTTAGATCCAAAAGATTCAAATACGAAGCTAGATCGAAGAAAGGAAAAAGTTCGGGATTAGTAGATTTTTACTGTTTACAAACAAGTATCAAGGTAAGTTCGTGTAACTTGAATTATATTCTTAAATGCTTGAGATTGTATGTTATTTATGTGAATATGATTTGAATGTTCATTGTATGAAAATTTATGAAACATTGATATATTTGATAAAAGGAGAAGAAATCCCGGTTGAATGAAAGAAAAATTCGATGGATCTCTAAAAAGGAATTGGCGGTAAAAAGGATCTAGCCCAGACGGGTGATCCTATCCTGATATAGCCCTCCCGAAGAATATGTGTAAAATGGATTTAGCCCGGACGGGTAATCCGAATTAGGGTCTGAATTTAGCCTGGACTGGTAATTCAAATCCAAGCTCATTAGAGTAATTGTCGTTGCAGGGGATTTAGCCTGGACTGGTAATCCCGACAATATTCTATGAGTTTATATTGCAGGGGATTTAGCCAGATCGGTAATCCCGCCGCAAGGTTGAGGTTCATGGGGGTGTGCTCTCTGAAATGGATATGTGCGCACATGAATATGAATTGACGGACCCGGAATTGTACACTAAAAGTGTACCTCTGAAAATCCATCGAAATTCCGATAAATTCAACGGGATAAGTATAAAAAAATAACAAGGAAATGAAAATTATGATATTGATGAGCTCATCAATCATGGTATATATATATATTATTGATACATGGAAATTATTGTACTAACTTGAATGTTGAGTTTGTGCATGTTAAGGTAATAATGCATTGAATGGATATATGTATGTTTATTGTATTGTATTGAAAATATTAGGTAAGTATAATTCTTGTTACATGAGCTTACTAAGCACAAAGTGCTTACCCCGTTTCCTTTTTCCCTGTTTTGTAGTGTTAAGAGCTCGGAGGTCGGATTTGGTCGGAGACACATCACATTCAACCTCGGGATTTCGTTATATAAAGAAACTTTATTTTGGAAATCAATGGCATGTATAAGCTAACAAAGTAAATGTTAACGTGAAATGAATGTAAAGTTAGCCATTAGTATGGTTAACAAACCTGGTTATAGATATGTGATGACGTTATCTTATATAAATGCATGAATCTATCATGAAAATATGTTGAATTGATTTGGTTGATGTGGATTGGTCTCGATTTAATATTACAGGGAAGGTTAGATATTTATAAAAGGGCTATATTGAATATAAAAAAAAAATATTTAATTCGTAAACTCCGGTAATGCCTCGTACCCTATTCCGGCAATGAATACGGGTAGGGGTATTACAATATTAGCAAAACGAGCAAGCTTTCTAGTTATTCTCCTTGGCTTGTTAGTTGCAATTGATTAAAGTTGTTGTGGAAGTTCTAGGGTCTGAACCTCCTCTTAACTGGAGTCTCATTCTTCCACTGGATCTTCTCTACTAGATTCTCCTTCTACCATAAGAGAATCATTAACTTCTTCATTTGTTAGAATCACCACTTTTTCAAACTCCACCCGCTTATGAGTATCATCTGACTGCTCCTTTTGTACCTTTGAAAACATGGTAGATTCATCAAAGGTAACATCTAACCGCATGCGTGTGTGCACATAAAATAAATAATTTTATAAAACAATTTTAAAGGTGCGATTTTAACTATAAGCATATAGTGTCAATTGTAATATTTGTAGTGTAAATAGAACACTAGAGCATTTCAAGGATCGAACCCAAGGGATTGCTGGTAAATGTATTTATCAAGTTAATTACAAGTTAAACAATTACTAATCTAATCGAGTAAAAAATTATTAGTGCAAATTCCAAAAAAAAATTATTTATAAACAAAATTTAAATTATCAGTTAAACCAACTAATCTAAATTTCTTCCCTATTGCTTTAGACAATGTAGATGATAAAACAATGGTCGGTTGATTCGTTAATTACTAAGCTAATAGACCTATACAATTATATTGATTGCTACTCTTAGCTAGGAATCTCATCTTGATCTCATCCTTGACTAAAAGATACCATCTAAGCTCTCCTTTCGGTTTCACCCAGGCATATCAATTTTTTCTCGGTCTCACTATTTGGTACAATCATATCGAACTATCTAAGGATAAATTCTCCTCTCATTCTCGTTTATCTAGATTTTTCCACTAGGGGTGTCAATTCTAGCATATTAAGCATTTCGATATAATCGAACAACCAATTAATCAAGCATAAACATTAACTTAAACTAACAAATTGTAACACCCCCTTTACCCGAAACCGTCGCCGGAGTCGAGCACGAGGCATTACTAAACTTATTTGAGCACTTAACCAAATTCAAACAATTTATATCATACTTTCCAGACAAGCTGTCCAACTGCATTACAGACGCAAAAAAAATCATATCTCGAGTTACAAAACTAGAAATCCAAATCCGTAAATTTTCCCCGAATTTAGGCTCATATATCTACTTACTAATTTTTTTTCTAGAATTTTTGGTTGGGCCAATTAGTACAGTTTATTAGTTGAAGTCTCCCCTGTTTCAGGGTTCAGCTGCTCTGACCCCTGTGCACTACGAACTAAATTTCTCCATGTACAGAATTCAAATAACCAAGCCATTTGTTTCTCTTAAAAATAGACTCAATAAGGAATCCATACATATATAGTATGACTCCTAATTAATTTTTTTTACAATTTTTAATGATTTTTACAAATCAGAACAGGGGAGTTCAAAATCACTCTGACCTTGTCTCACAAAAATTCAAATATCTTCTGATATGAAAGCCTTTTGCTTAAACCGTTTCTTCTATGTGAAACTATATTCAATAAGATTTAATTTCATATTTTATTCAACCTCTAATTAGATTTTCATGATTTATGGTAAATTTTCAAACTCAAACTACTGCTACTAACCAAAAACTGTTTTAGTACAAAATGTTGTTAACTAGTTTATAACATCTTTACTTCATTTCATTTAAACTCTATACATGCCATATAAATCTTCAAACATAAAACAAAAGCTACCGGAATTGATCTGGATAGTGTGCTTTGTTGTGTTGATCCGATCTACCCACTTCACTTCAAGTCAATCTACATAAAAATATTAAACACGCACAAGTAAGCTTATTGAAGCTTAGTAAGTTCATAGGTTTAAAAGTAATGCTTACCAAACATAATATTTCCAAACAATACCAAAACATTTACTAAAGTTTCCTGCGATTCACAACCATTGTTATAATAATTCACATAGTTGAGCTCAACAAGAATAACTACTCAATCTCTTTCATTTGGATCACTTCTCTTTATTTCTTATAATCAAATTAGGAAACGGCTTACGAAATTGAGTACGTCGTTGCTCAATGCCACGATTCACAACTCAGTATGGTTTTCCTCATTGAAATACCATACCTACATTTTTCAACTTCGGTATGGGAAATGCCATACCTACATTTCTTAACTCAAGATGGATTTGATAATACCATACCTATATTTCATACCAAGATGGATAATACCATACCTACATTTCACAACTCAGTATGGATGATACCATAACTACATTTCACACTTTTCCATGGAACAACCATGGTCTTATCCGTCAATTCATCACACGTCACGATACGAACGTACTCAATCCTGCGTTTTTCCTAATTTGTATTTCCACATTTATTCTTTCATTAACAAAATCTACACAATCCCATAACAAATTCGTATATAATAACACATTATATACTTCAATCATTCACAAATAAACATCTAAATTCAACCATATGAACTTACCCGGCTAATTTGTAGAAGATATTGAAATTTAAGGACTATTCTGCAACTTTTTCTTTTCCTCGTTCTTCTTTGGATTCTTGATCTATAATATAAAATATTTCTACTCATTAGCATTTATTTGATTTCTATTTCACTTTACGATTTATGCTGTTCAAATTTCAAAATTACACTTTTACCCCAAAATTTACAGTTTTCACAATTTAGTCCTTGCTCAGTTCACCCATCAATTGAACTAATTTTTCTCAATTAACACTTTATTTTATCATTATAAACTATTTCAAAAACTTTTATATTCTGAATTTCAACAGCAACCTTCAATTCACAACTTTTTCACAATTAGGTCCTAAATATCATTTCCTATCAAAATCACTTAATAAAACCACCTTAATATGAAATTATAACTTAAATTTCATAATAATTCATCATAAAATTCCCTTATCCATCCAGGGTAACTTCCAATTTCACCCATAAAATCAAAAACTAATGAATTCTATAAGTGGACCTAATTGTAAAAGTCATGAAAACATAAAAATTATCAAGAAAAAGCAAGAATTAAACTCACATGATGTAAAAATATGAAAAACCAGCTTTCTCCAGACCTTCTACGGCGTTTTGGCTGAGAAAATATGAAGAAATGTTTAGATTTTTCAATTACATCATTATTTAACTATTAACTTTTATGCTATTTCCAATTTTTCCCCTTGTTCACATTGTTTTCTTGCTTATTTCATACCCAAACCGTCCAGCCATTAACCTTTGGGTCTAATTGCTCTTTAAATCCATCTTTTTAAATACTTAAGCTATTTACTCACAATTTAACAAATTTTGCGCTATTTTCAATTTAGTCCTTTTTAATTAATTAGCCATCCAAACGTTAAAATTTTCTAACGAAACTTTAATACTAACTCAATGACACTCCATAAATATTTATAAAAATATTTATAGCTCGATTTTCAATTTTGAGGTCTCGATACCTCATTTTTGACCTATTTAACCTAATAAATTCTTTTAATTCACTAATTTCACCATTTCACAAATTCTTCTAAATTCTTACTTGATTCATAAATATTAAATTACTATCTTGTTCAATCTTATTTGTCGAATTTAGTGATATCAAATCACCATTTCCGACACCACTGAAAATTAGGCCGTTACACAAATAACCAATCAACCAACGATCAACAAATTTAGCACACGATAAAGCTTAACACCTAAATAGATATTTCATCGAACAGTTAATATGCACAATATAAAGATTAAAGGTAAGAAATGCTCATTTAGATGAAGAACCTAAGGCACCCCAATGCTTAATCCATCTTCATTTACAAGAGTCTTTAACAAGAAAGAAGAAAGCAAACAACAAAAAGAATATCTATTCTAAAAAGAAAAGAGAAAACCCAATCTAAAAATGAAAAAGAAAAGAAAAACCCTAACCTAAAATTATGAAAACTTAAGGAGAGTAGCCACTAAAATCTGAAAACAAAGGTTCAAAAAATTATGTTTATAGCCTATTAGCATTTAACCTAACATTGACCATTATAACCTTAAATGAAAAATAGATTTAAGCTTGTTGGACAAAAATTAACCTTGCAGTTTTTTCACTTGTTAGGCAGTAGTATCGCAATACCCACAACAGTCTTGAGATTGAAAGTCTTGGGGGTTTAGGTATCGCAATACATATGGTTTAGTATCACAATACCACTGTAGATGGCCTCAATTTTCCTCACTTTAACATTGTCAGGGGTATCACGACTTTCATGCTTTGCTATCGTGATACCCCCTACTCGATGATGTTTTCTTCACATTTGGGCCACTACTGATTCCTTACACCACTCAACCACATTGTTAGGTTCCATATGACATGATTGGCCAATTTGGGTTTCAAAAATGACTTAAAACTAATAAAAAATTTATTAAAAAAACTAAAAATTAACAAAAAAAAACATATAAAAGACACCTAAATTGTTTAAGAACAAGCTCTATAAGTGTAATTGAGAGCCTAATTTGACATATCAAATCACGAAAGATCAACATCCTTGCTAAAGATAATTTTTTATTATTTCTGGACACCATAAATGAAAACCCTTTATAATAGAAGTTATTCTTAAGAACATTGCTTTCTTTAATTTTGGATCCAACTTTGATTCCTTAACATGAGAGTATGCAGTGAAACCAAATACATGTAAAGAATCATAATCTATATTAGACTTCCCACTCCATTTCTTTAATGAAGTTTTTCCTTCAACTGGATAGATGGTAAGAGATTAATAAGATGGCATGCATATGTTGTAGACTCAACCCAAAACTTTCTACCTAATCTAGTATTGGATAACATACACTGAACTTTCTTTAGCACCGTTCGATTCATGCATTCTGATATCCCATTCTATTGTGCTGTAGATTTTACAGTGAAGTGTTTGATGATTCCCTCATCTTCATAAATATTTGCAAATGGATCACATCTATACTCTACACCATTGTCTTGTAAAGTTGTTTGATCCTTTTACTCGTTTGAGTTTCCACAATCCTTTTCCACTTAAGGAAAACTTTTAACACTTCATCCTTTATTTTCATTATATACATCCATATTCTTCGGGAATATGTTGGATAAAATTTGGTTCAAAAATAATTTTCTTGCATAGCAGAAAATTAAAAATTTAAAAACTAAGCCGGTTTGTGATATTTATGGTAGTAAACCCTTTATTAAAATCACACCTGTGTTTTCGGCTTAACAGATCCTTGTCGTTCCTGGCTTTCAACTGAACGAACTTCTCATCTATTCTTGTACCACAAGCTACTTCAAGTATGGGTTCAAACGAATTCGAATCAAACATAGAACCTTAAATTATTTACTTTACTTTCAGTTGGAAAGCAAATTCTCTGCCAATAGAAACCGATAGAATTGTCATTCCGAAAAATATAATTAATACTTAAAGAATAAACTCTCACTATTTTCGGGAAAAATAATAATATCTCAAAGTTGTGTAAAACTTCTTCTTTTTTTGCCCTACTGGTGTTATTTATTTATTGGGAGAAGAGATAGAATCCTTGTTGAATTGTAGAAGTCTATTTCAATAGAAAAATGAACTCCTATTTTTAACTAGTATTTGGTCAAAGTGCAAGTCAAAATCCTTTTCAAGTTTGAGGTTCACAATACATTTTCTTACCAAATCGTCCAATGGCTCACATTCATCCAAAATATCAAATATTACTTCAAAATGATATTTCCAATATACAATACTTCGAAATAATCAGAATGCCTTTTCATGAAAAAATTATCATTTTGTCCCTTTTGCGTCTTTGTAGAATTTCATTACATCGAAAAGATATTTATCAACCGATTCTCATAAATCAGATTTAACTCTTATTAATAATCCTTGGGTGGTGTAAATTACACTTTTACCCTTTTTAGGTAAAAATAGAAAGTTTATAGTTTAGCCCTTGTACTTTCAAATATTTCTATCTTTGTCCAAAAGTGATTTTTCATCACCAATACATATTCCACTTATTCTCATACAAAATAATCAATAATAGCCTACAACTCTCATTTTAGTTAAAATTTCAATTTAATCCTCATACTTTTAAAATTTGCAATTTAGTCTTTTTGCCTCATGCTCACTTCTATAATTCTTTTCATTGATTTCTATCTCCAAAATCAATTTTACTTTCATAAAAATTCTCTGTTCGACTCATTTTCAAAAAAATTTTCAAAATTTTCTTGAAATTTTACTATTTTTTACCCCAAAATACTGCCAGATGTCAAATTGAAAATTTTGAGATGTTATGAAACCGGAACCCTCTAGTTTTTTGTGGCTCAACTTGTAACATTCTATATTACAATTGGTACAAAGATGAAGTAAACAAAAATCCTCTAAGAAGGCATGTGAATACAAATTTTGGCTTATTAAAGAAATGAAATAATAATGATAAAATATTTTACAATATGAACTTTGTGACTATGTACAAGAGAAAATTAATAAATTAAGAATTTGAAGTTTTTATCTTAACATTGATTCTTAGATGTGTGCCTCTTGAATTTTGAAGTGTTCTTGAAAGGGAGTTTTACTGATGAACAAGTCTGTGAACGTTTATGGTTGCTAAGGGTGAATTCTAGTCATTGCAAGATGTTTGTAACACCCCTAACCCGTATCCGCTGCCAGAACAGGGTTTCGGAGCATTACTACCATTTACATATCACTAAAAAATTTAAATACTTACCAATTCAATGCATCATATAAATAAATATATTACCATTCAATCAACAGTTTGACACTTGTATAAGCATCAAACAGCAACATTGTTAGTATACTTGCACATATCTCATATAAATTCAACATTGATATATCTATTTTCTCAACATATCGCACTTGAGTTTAATAATAGTCTCAACTTACATAATTTCCTTGTATCAACATATCAAAGATAATCATATATGTACATGTCATGAAACATATCATGCTCTTACCGCTTTCTTCATAAGCATATATCATTCATTTCATTATATCAATATTTCATGCTCCATCATTTCCATATATTTTATGTATATTTATTCCTAATAGCTTATATCAAACTTAACATAAATTATATTCCATGTACTTATACTTATTTCGTTTATCTATCTTTATAATTATTTCACATAACCATTCGTCATCCGATACATATTACACGAATATCAATTGTTCAATGATGTTAGAGCGTCTCCCATCCACGGTCTTATTTATCTTTGACATGATGCCATAGTGTCTTTCAATTATGGTCTTACTCATTTTCTGTCATGTTGCCATGGTATCTTTCAACCATGGTCTTGTTCATTTCATATCACGTTGCCATGGTATCTTTCAACCATGGTCTTACACATTTCATATCAGGCTGCCATGTAATCTTTCAACCATGGTCTTACACATTTCATATCAAAGAGCACACTCCCGCGAACCTCATCCTTACAGTGGGATTACTAGTCCAGGCTAAATCCCCTGTAATATAAACTCATAGAGTATTGTCGAGATTACCAGTCCAAGCTAAATCCTCAGAACGACAATTACTCTAATGAGCTTGGATCTGAATTACCACCAAAGCAAATTCAGACCTAATTCGGATTACCCGTCCGGGCTAAATCCATTTTACACGTATTCTTCGAGAGGGCTATATCAGAATAGGATCACCCGTCCGGGCTAGATCCTTTTTACCGTTAATTCCTTTTCAGAGATCCATCGAATTTTCCTTTCATTTAACTGGGATTTATTTTCAATTTATATCGAGTATTATCAATATTTCATCAAATATCATGAACTGAACATTCAAATCATATTTTCATCACATAACCACATATTTCAAGTATTTAAAATACAATTCAAGTTACACAAACTTACCTCATTGCTTGTTTGTGTTTATAATTTCATTAATTCGATATCTTTTCTTTTCCACGATCAAGTCCCATATTTAAGTCGTCCGGATCTTTATAAATAAATTTGATCATCATTTTCATTCATTTCATCTTCTAATGCATTTAATTAATGCTCTAGGCAAAATTACCATTTTGCCCCTAAACTTTTAATTAATGACGATTTCGTCCTTAGGGTCAGGAAAATAAAATTCTTGCAATTTAATCCTTCTTTCCAGCTATTATTCTCATATATATTGATAACAGTTAGAGGTGTGCATGGGCTGGGCCAGGCAGGGCAGTTCGGGCAGGCCCATTGAAAATTTCAGTCTGCTTTCTAGGCTCGGGCCCACCCGACCAAATATGGGCCTAAAAATTGCCCAAGCCCGGCCCGAAATAAAATTGTTAAGCCCGAGCCCTGCCTGGCCCGACCCATATTAAATTTTTTTTAACTTATTTCATTAAATAAAAAATTTTAAAATATATTAAATAATCAAATACATTTAAAACAAATATTAAAACAAGAAACAAATAAAAATATATTAAAACAATTCTTAAAACAATACACAAATTAAAAAATATAATAAAATTGATTATACTAAAATTAAAATTAAAATATAAATATGATTAAAAATAAAAAATATATATTTATTATATAATTGGTAGGCAGGTAGGCCTTTTTTTGCCCAAACCCATATTTTGGGCCTATATTTTTACCCGAACCCTCCCATTTTTCGGGTGGGCCTTCGGGCCGGGCCGGGTAGCCCGGGCATGCACACCTCTAATAACAGTCCATGAATTCTATAAAATATCAGAATTTTCCATAATTTCAACACTTTTCAAATTAATCCCTAAAACATGTTTTCCCCCGATCTTGAACTAAATTAATAATTTCATTCAATTTTATAATTTAAATAATAAAATAATCCATTTCATGCAAATTGGTCATTTCTAACATTTTTACAAAATTGCCCATAAAGTTTTACTTTTATTCAATTTAGTCCCTAAGCCTAAAAAATGCAAATTAGCCATGCTTAATGAATATTCATATATGTTTTCCTCCTCCTCCTCTCCATTCCACATCCTTGATGTATGTAGCACACTTGTAAGTAACATTATCTATAATCTTTATTATGTACTTTTATGAATATTCAAGTTGTCCATCTGTGTCATAGTCACTAAATTATTTATATCTGGAGCTATAGGACTCCAAATTAAGATCCGATAATTTTACTTGAATCTAGACTCATATATCTTCTTACCATAAAATTTTCAGAATTTTTGGTTTAGTCAATAAGTACAGTTTATTCTTTAAATTTACCCCTATTCTGATGTCTAACAGTTGTGACCCTTCTTCACTAAAAATTAATTATCTCCTTGTACAGAATTCGAATGATGTTCATATTTGTTTCTATTGAAAATAGACTCATTCAGGATTCTAAACATATAAATTTAAGCCCCTAATTATTTTTATCCAATTTTTTTTTATGATTTTACAAATTTAGAACAAGGGAACCCGAAATCATTCTGACCTTTTCTCACAAAATTCATCATATCTCATGATTTAGAATTCCATTGCTTACATAATTTCTTCTATAAGAAACTAGACTTAATAAGATTTAATTTCATATTTTATTCATCCTATAATTAGATTTATACAATTTTTGATGATTTTTCAAACTTAGACTATTGCTGCTGTCCAAAACTGTTTTAGTACAAGATATTAATTACCATGTTATAACATCCTTATTTTCTTTTTCTACACCATTTCTCATCACTTTCTCTTATTTTTTCTTCACTAACATATCAATAACATATGACCTTATGTAAGAAAACTCTACTATAACATTATTTCCATGCTTTATCAATAATAAGAAACTTAAAAACATATTGAAATCTTGATGTACTTACCTTTTCTTATTGACTTCAATCTTTAACTTGATTTCTCTCTCTCCTCCAGCTTCGATTTCTTGAATCCAACTTGATATTCTTGCTCCCCATCATCTCCTTGCTATCTTTCTCTCTTGATGGCTATGGAAATTCTTTCAATTTTTAGGTGAAAATAATGAATTTTTGGTGGAAGGACTAAATTGTAAAGAAAGCAAACTTCTTTTCTTCTTATTATCCTACGTTAGTTTGCATGGGAAAGGAAATGTGTTGATAATTCTTCATCTTTCCTTCCTTTTATACTAAATAAATAATAATATAATAATAAACATCTTATAAAATATTAATAAAATAATATTTATCTAATTAATTAATTTAAAATATCATCAACATAATCATTACATTCTAGAATTCTATCTCTTACTAATTGACCATTTTTCCCTTCATGATCTTTTAGAATTCCATCCTTGAGTCATCACTTAATTTGGTAAAATTGCAATTTAGTCCCTCATAATTTTTTTACCTATTCAATTTGGTCCTAATTCATCAATTTTTCTTGGTTTCTAGATCATTCCACCCTTAAAATATTTGCACCATTAGTCATTCAACTTTTTATATTTACACTTCAACCCCTTAAATTTTGAGTATTTACTCTTGTGCAACGAGACTTTTCTCATCTTTACAATTTAGTCCTTTCTTGAATTAATATATCATAATATACTTCTCAATATTGACATCACTCAAAAATTCCCTTTTTGTCACTTTATTTCCTTATTTTACTATATCACGGATAATATTTTACTGTAAAAATTTTCGGGGTATTACAATGTTTCTATAATGTATGTCTCAAGACTTGTCAAGATGTCTTGAGATTTCGCTAAAAAATAGTTATTATATAGATTTTTTGGAGGCTATGTCTCAAGACATACAGATCATGTCTCAAGACTTTGCACCTCTAGAGCAAAGTTTGGTTTCGCACTTGCTTGTCTCAAGACTTGACTACCAAAGTGCTTTAAAAATATCTTAAACACCTTAGGACACATTGTTATCGACTAAAAAACATTTGGATAAAAAAAAATTAAAATAAATTTTTAGTATATTGTAAGTATTTGAAAATGCTTTAAAAATGCTTGATAACGTTTCAACCATATTTTTACATAATAAAATAAGAGATAATTAAATAAAATTTATCTTAAAAGTTGTTATATCAAAAGTTTAGGGCATCAAAGCTAAGAATCAAGTATGCAATCTATTTTCTCATCTTAGGTCAACATCAAAAGTTGATATTGTGTATACATTGTAGTTACTGCAACATTCACTGAGCTTGTTTAAGCTCACCTACTTTCTCTAACCATTGCAGATATTTAACGTTTACATGTGAGAGGTGCGGGGATACCAAGGAAGTGATCCAAGTTAGGCTTTAGTTTTTCTATAGATGATATTAATATTATTTTTGAACTGTGTGGATAAGGCAATGTGGTTAGACTTTGATTGATTATCATTATGGTTCTTATGATATTTTATAGGCTTAGTTTCCTAGCACTTTTGATGGATGTTATAATTATTTCATTAGTATTGTTTTGGTTTAAATATTTGCTATGTTGAAGTGTCATGAACTGTATGTATGGTCAATGGTGTGAAAAAATAAATAGAATAAAATAAATAAAAATAAAGAACACATAAATTTTACGTGGAAACCCTTTCGGGAAAAAAACCACAGCAGAGGAGAAGAAAATTCACTATGTCGAAAAATTTTTACTCTAATACAAGAGGAATAGACTATGTCTATTTATAGGCTTGCAAAGCCATATTCTAGTAGGATTGAAACACCTTATCCTAATCAATATAAAATAGATGGAGTTTAATAAGGTTTAAAACCTTATTCTAAAATAAAATAAAAGAAGTCTAGTTCTATATGGATTTTACTTTTATTTTATTTTCCATCGTATTTTATTTAAATAAGAATTTGGGTCACTTAATTCTAACAATCTCCACCTTGACACAAATTCTTAATGAACAAGTTCTTCATCGCGAACTTTCAATAAACAAGTTCTTCACCTCTTCCAAAAACCCCTTAAGGGTTTAACTTCAACAATGAACACCAACCAAGTCTAAGCAATGCTCAAACTTGGTTATAGGAAGTGACTTAGTCATCATATCTGCAGGATTTTCATGAGTGTTAATTTTGCTCACAACAATATCACCACGAGCAATAATATCACGAACAAAATGATACCGAATATCAATGTGTTTTGTTCTCTCATGAAACATTTGATCTTTTGTAAGAAAGATGGCACTCATCGTCACAAAATCGTGCTGATTTGAAGGTCTTCATTGAGTTCACTAAATAGTCCCTTCAACCAAATAGCTTCTTTACAAGCCTCAAGAATCGCCATGTACTCACTTCAGTGGTAGACAAAGCGATCGTAGTTTGCAAAGTGGCTTTCCAACTAATTGCACAACCTCCGATTGTAAAGACGTAACTCGTGAGAGATCTTCTTCTATCAAGGTCTCCAAGAAAATCAGCATCAACATACCCTATAACTCCATCTTTAGTTCTTCCAAACTGTAAGCAAACATTAGTAGTGCCTCGTAAGTATCTTAAAATCCATCGAATCGCTTTCGGTGTTCTTTACCGGATTCGCCATGTATCTCGCTAACCGCACCGATCGCATATGATAAATCGGGCGTGAACAAACCATAGCATACATGAGAGATCCTCTCGCACTAGAGTATGGAACATGTGACATGTACTCAATCTCATTATCGATTGAGGAGATAAGGCCGATGAAAGTCCGAAATGGGTCGCTAAAGGAGTACTAACGAGCTTAGCACTCTGCATATTGAACCCGCAAAGAACTTTCTCAATGTACCCTTCCGACTTAGGTACAATTTACTTGCTTTTCTATCTCCGAGAATCTCCATACCAAGTATCTTCTTTGCTGGTCCTAAATCTTTCATCTCAAATTCTTCACTTAGTTGGGCTTTAACCTTTCTTATCTCTCTTTATCTTTTCTTGCTATCAACATGTCATCAACATAAAGAAGTAGATACACAAAAGAACCATCACTTTTTTTCTTAAAGTAGACACAACTGTCAAAACTACTTCTTTTGAAATCATGAGAAGTCATAAAGGAATCAAACCTCTTGTACCACTTGTCTTGGTGATCGTTTCAAACCGTAAAGGGACTTTTTCAAAGAAGCAAACATAGTCCTCTTTTTACGAGACTATAAAACCCTCTGGTTGTTGCATGTAAATATCTTCCTCAAGTTCTCCATGCAAAATGCGCTTTTACATCTAACTGCTCAAGCTCCAAATCATGCATGGCCACAATACCAAGCAAAGCTCGAATCGAACTATGCTTAACAACCGGAGAGAACACATCAGAAGTCCACTCGGAATTTGATGTAACCCTTTGCAACAAGCCTTGCTTTATATCCGGTTCTTCAACTCCTGAGTCCCTTCTTTCTTTTAAACACCCATTTACAACGAACAACCTTTTTACCTTTAGGAAGTTTTACAAGATCCCATGTTCTGCTTTTGTGGAGTGATTCCATCTCCTCTTGCATAGCAAACATCCACTTTTCGAGTCTTCACACTAATCGCCTCGAATAATTAAATGGCTCTTGATTCGCATCTATATCTTCACCACATTTAAAGCATAAGCAACTAGATCAACCTCGGCATACTTCTTTGGAGGTTTAATTTCTCTTCTTGTCCTGTTTTTGGCGATAGAGTATTGCGGTGAAGAAGCAACTCTATTCTCAATTTTTGTATTGGCTTGAGGAGTTGATTCAGATTAATCGATGCTCCACCGCTTTTGGTTTTCTTTATTGGAAGAGTCTTTAAGAGATAAGTTAGGTAGCATAGCGGTTTCATCAAAAACAACATCTCTGCTAATCACAACTTTTCTATTTTCAGGACACCATAACTTATAACCTTTTACACCACTTTATAACCAAGAAAACGCATTTAATGGATCTCGGTTCCAATTTTCCATTATCAACATGAGCATACGCAGGACACCCAAAAATCTTTAAATCGAATAATTAGCGGGATTACGGACCATACCTCTTGTGGAGTCTTTTCTCAATGGCAACGGATGGAGATCGGTTGATCAAAAACATGCGAGAAGGTCGCTTCGCCCAAAATGACTTGTAAGTTGGCATTTGACAACATACATCGAACCTTCTCCATGATCGTTCGTTCATTCGCTCGCAACGCCGCTTTTGTCTGGAGTATGACGAATCGTCAAGTGTCTCATGATCCTTCGACTTGCACAATCTATTAAACTCCTCGAGCGTAACTCTAAGCCATTGTGCATGCGGAGGTATTTTATTTGTTTTCCGTCTGCTTTTTCAATCATAATTTTCCAAGACTTAAATGTGGAAAACACATCGCTTTTCGCTTCGGAAGAACGCCCAAACTTTTCGGAAAAATCATCAATAAAGGTTAGCATATAATTAGCTCCACCTCTCGAAGGCACTCGGACTACCCCACGATCGAATGGATATACTCCAACGCTTCCTTCGTGTTATGGATTCCTCTAGTGAATCGAACTCTCTTTGCTTCCCAAAAACACAAGGCTCACAGAAATTCAGTTTGCAAATTCCTTGCCCATTAAGAAGTCCTCTTTTGCTTAATTTCGCCATGCCATTCTCACTCATATGCCCTAGGCGATATGCCAAAGTTTAGTAATATCATCATCCGACAAGGAAGAGGAAGCGACAATTGATCACCAAGAATAAGAGAACCTCAGAAACATATAACTTGGCAATCTTTCTTTGCCCTTTCATCACAACAAGGGACCCTTTGAAATCTTTAAAACCCCACTTTCAATTGTGTATCTGCATCTTTTGAATCAAGAGTACTTAACGAAATTAAATTTCTTTTCAATTCGGAACATGCCGCACGTCACTAAGTGTTCGAAAACTCCATCAAACATCTTAACTTTAATTGTTCCAACACCGCGATTTTACATGAAGCATTATTTCCCATCAAAACAACACCTTCAGACATCGTTTCATAAGTTGTAAACCAATCCCGATTGGGACTCATGTGGAAGGTGCACTGAATCAAGTATCCACTCCTCGCTTACTTTAGAATCATTGATGAAGCAACTAGAAGTTCACCATTGTTGTAGTCTTCACAACATCACTTCACCGAATTTTCATTTGTTTTCCTTTTGATTCGCAGCCTCCTTTTAATCTTATTTTGTAGCTTATAGCACTTTCGATTTAATGTGCCCTTTCTTCTTGCGAAGTTGCAAGTTTTACCTCTGCTTGAAGATTTCGATCTACCCTTAGATTTACCACGAGGATTCCGTTCCTGTGTTCTACCACGATCATCATCAACATTCCGGTCTTGTCTCCCACGAACAATGAGACCCTCTCCTTGAGAGTTGGGTTTAACCACAAGATGCTTCATCTTATCATACGAGGTTAAAGAATCATAAACCTCATCAACCGTGAGAGACTCATGGCTATATAAAATCGTGTCTCTAAAGGTTGAATAAGACTGGGCAACGAACAAAGTAGAATCAACCCTAGATCTTCCTTATCATACTGAACCTCCATGGCCTCCAAGTTTGAGAGAATTTCTTTAAACACTGTTAAGTGTTCGTGTACAGACGCACCTTCCTCCAAACGATGAGCATAAAGACGCTGCTTCATATGCAACTTGCTTGTTAGAGTTTTCGACATACATATTTGTTCTAGCCTCTTCCATAATGCAAGTTGGCGCTTTTCTCTTTCATCACATCCTGCAAAATTTCGTTGGACAAATGCGATGTAATTGTGTTAATGCCTTTCGATCCTTACGCTTATTCTCTTTATCTGTTAATGTCGAAGACATCTTATCTATCCTAGCAGGCATCCTCTAGATCCATCTGCAAGAACGCTTGCATCTTAATTTGCCACAATGCAAATCGGTGTTGTGATCCAACAATGAATTTCATACTTCAAAGACGCCATTACCGTGATCGAGATGAATAACCCGGAAGCTCGATACCAATTTGTGAAAAATAAATAGAATAAAATAAATAAAAATAAAGAACACATAAATTTTACGTGAAACCCTTTCGAAAAAAAACCACGAGGAGGAGAAGAAAATTCACTATGTCGAAAATTTTTTACTCTAATACAAGAGGAATAGACTATGTCTATTTATAGGCTTGCAAAGCCATATTCTAGTAGGATTGAAACACCTTATCCTAATCAATATAAAATAGATGGAGTTTAATAAGGTTTAAAACCTTATTCTAAAATAAAATAAAAGAAGTCTAATTCTATATGGATTTTACTTTTATTTTATTTTCCATCGTATTTATTTAAATAAGAATTTGGGTCACTTAATTCTAACAAATGGACATTAAATAATGTGGTAGAATTGTTGCATGAACTTTCCCATAATGTTTGAATTACTTTGATAGCTTATTTGTTCTTAAGATTTATGGATATTGTTCTTGTTATATCGTTCGCTTACTCAGACATGTTTTTGATGATTGAACCGTCATTGTAGCTGTTTTGGTGATTACTTGATAAGGTAAAAGTTGCATATTAAGTAGTATTATTTTGAATGAATTATATGCCTTAAACTGCTAAATTGTTGTGGTCTGGATCAGAGGTATCGGTATTCAGGTTATAAAAATAATACAAAATAATACCTTTGTGATATTTCGATGTGCAGGAAGTCAATATGGTAAATTGGTATCGATACCTTACCATGAGTATCGATACTCGGGGTAAAATAATCGATATTTTATGAAAGGTACTGATAATTTTTAGGGTTTTAACTTTAAACGAGAAACAAGATGTTATTTTGGTACCTTCGATACAGTATCAATACCTATGTGATTTGTTTCGAAATTTTGCTATGTGGTTCTAATGCATGTTTAATGCTTGTTCTAAGTCTGTATTGATGAATGTTTAGCATGTGTTAACGATGACTAGAATTTGTATGACTTCTAAATATTATGAAAGCTAAAATGAAAGATGTTTACTTAATAACGAGACCATTTGGATTGCATGTGATGTGTGACGGTGGTGTGGCATCTTGATACTCGGGCTTGGTGACTTAGTCGGGTATAGGGTGTTACAGATTCAACACCCATTAGTTATTCTGACAAAAAAAATTCATTGGTACATTTAACGCTAATGTAGACTTTTATCGATGGAAAATATGACCATCGAAATAAGTGCAATGACCTAAACTGATGGTCAAAATAATCACTTGGATATGGAATTTGGATTGGACTGTTATTCTATTAGATGAGCCACCAAGAGTTCATATTTACATTATGTGTTATTATTATAATGTATTATTCATATGGTATTATTGTTTTATTGGGATTGAATGAAATCTTCATTTGTAAGCAAGTCTCGAAATTGAAGTATATATATTTGAGAGACTTGCCTAGGTGAATATATAGAGAGTTAGACACTTAATTTGTTCTTGTGAGAATAAATTTGTAGGAATGTTATTTTGATAATAGAACCTTGTATTGCGGTTTTACTTGTATTCGCAATGGGTGATTACAATGGTGAGAGTCCATATTTCTCAAAGTATAAGGGTGAGGAAAAGAATCATAAGGTATGGATTGGGTAGGTTCACTTGTAACTGTTGAAGAGAGTCCATATTTCTCATCGAGCTAAGCTTCGCAGGCGTAGAGAAACTAAACTGTGTAAACAACCTTCTTGTGTTATGTTTCTTTATTTTTTTTTTTTGTGGTTGAAGGAGTGGCTACTACCTTAGGCACCACTTTACTTTAGCGGATTGGTTTTTAGAAATGTTTTAGTTGTTTTAGTTAGTATAAAAGCCTACCACTTAAAGTAGCTAGTGGAGATCCAAAGTGTTGCCAAAATCAAGCTATGGAAGGTTCATCCACATCTAGACCCCCGATGCTTGAAGTTGGCAATTTTGCATACTAGAAAGCACACATGAATGCCTATATAAAAATTGTTGATGAAGAAGCTTGGTTTATGATTTTGACTGGTTGAGAATCTCCCAAAATGGGTAGTAACGATGGCAGAGTAGTCAAGCCAAAGGCTCAATGGATTATTGAGGAGGAGAAACATGCTAATGAAAATTCAAAGTGGTAGTTAGTGAAGTGGTACAAGTTGTGATCAAGTGGAAAGTTTTGAAGATGTTAAGATTAATTTCTAGTGATTGAACTTGGATGAACATATAATGTTTTGAATGATATCTTGAAGCATTTAAAGGCCTAAAAATAGTTGAGGATGATTGGGAATGCCTAAGAAGTGTTTTGGCATGTTTTAAGGTAGTTTCAAGCTTGGTTTTGGTTTCCTTGCACCTAGGTTCTGATACCTAGACTTAGGTACTGATACATGACTACCTAGAATGAAAAAATCTGCAACAACCTATTTTTGAATCAAATCGGAACAACAGTTTTGGAACCACAAATGTGAAGTCAAAATATTTATTTTATCATTTTATTAAAGTTTACAACATGATAGAATTATTGCGTGGAAGTTTCGTAAAGAAATTTTACCGCTTGAATGCTCAATTTGTGAAAAAGGACTAAATCGCGTAAAATGTAAAATGCATGTTCTATTAGTTAAAGGTGTCAAATAGCTTTGGCTGTTAATTATGGTGGCCTTAAATGGTAATTAAGCCATTTGAAAGATGAGTAGACAATTTTGGACAACTATTATGTGATTTTAATGTTTTATTAGTAAGGTTAATATTGTAATTTATAATTAAAAGTTATTAAGTAAAGAAAATAAAAAAAAAAACATGCATGTTCATCTTTCTCAACTAATTGTTAAAGAAAGGAAAGCCATTTTAGAACACCTATCATTCGGCCATAGTTCAACCTTACTTGTGAGTCCATTTTTCGATCCGTTTTTAATGATTTTTATGTTTTTGAGATCGTTGCTTCGTATTCTAACTAGCCCATGCCTTAAATTTTGAGAATGTTAAAGATTTTGAGAGTTTCCTTTGTTGAACCTATGTGTTCTTTGATGTTTAATGTTGAAATATGAAAGCTTGATGATAGTTTTACATATTTTGTTAAGAGATTTTTAACGAAAATGCATAATAGGGATTAAATTGTGAAATGTACAAATTGTGTGGTTGAAATGTAAAACAAATGGAAGTTTTGGACTGCTAGAGACCTATATATAATTCGATCAAGCATGGGTTTTGTTGAATTGTGTGAATTTTATGTATTTGTGAAATAGAGACTAAATTGATTAAATGCAAAAGTTTAGGTGCTAATGTGTAAAAATTCCCAAATATGTGTTTTTGGATTAATTGAATGAGTGTATGAATAAATAAGTTAATTTTGAATTCATATAGATCAAGAAAGAAAGAATTCGGGTTTAGATCAGGGGAAAAGTAAGGTTATCGAGTAGTAGACCTGATCCGTCAATTCCGAATACGAGGTAAGTTTATATGTGATGATTACATTATAAATTTATGTTAAAATGCTTTAATATTGCATAAATTTTTAAAAAGGGATTATGGATAATGTATGAATTGTGAAAACGGCTCTATGAATGCATTCGGTGATAGAAACGAAAAGTGTGAAAGCCCGGGTGAACCTTAAGAATAGTTTTGGATACTATTGACATGTCAATAAATGATACGTTGAGTTGGCTTCGGGCCATGATATTAGCACTTCGGATGCAAATTTTATAGATGGCTTCTAGCCATGTATATCGGATAATTTGGCTTCGGGCTATGATAATAGTTCTTCAGATAAGTTACCTTGATTTGGCTACGGGCCATGGTATAGGTACTTATCGTACGAGACTCCTGAGTATCTGATTTCTATTCCGAATGGTTCAACGGGTAACGAATGATGTGGTTGAGAAAAAGGTTAGTACGAGGCGATATAGGTATGTGTAGAACCTATTCAAGTATTAAATAGTGAAAGTTCGATGAGTTCATATTTGATCATGTTTTGAGACATGAGAAAGGTTTGTAGTTAATGTGTACATGGTTTTTTTCATATGTAATTAGTTGATTTGCATTTGTTCGATGAATTAAGTTATTCACATACAAGCTTACTAAGTTATGAAGCTTACTTTGTGTTAATTTTCTATGTTTTATAGTGAATCAAGGCTAGCTCGGATCCAGGAGTCGTCAGGAACATCATCGCACTATCAAACATCTAAGTTGGTGCTTTTGAATTATACAATTATGGTATATGGCATGTATAAGCTAGATGTGGTATTTTGGTTGTGATTATAGCTATGAGATTTGACTTGTAAATGATGTTAATATTGAAGTGTGTTTGGTTATTAGAAATGGCTTGTAAATGTATATGTTTTGGTTTGTATATATATAGCCATGAGTGATGGCTTATTTTGGTTTGTTTTGCCATGGTTGTAACCAAGACATTATAGAAGTTAAAAGGGTTATGTGAATTATGATAAATGATCCATATTGTTTGATATTGTTTTAGCATGTATTTGGCTAAGTAAATGGAAGTGATTTGAGAATTGGAATAGATGAAATTATAATGGTATGAATTGTGCATTTAGTTGATGATTTTAGCTGCCTAATTGTATAATGAAATGGTACCATTTTGCCTTGTGTAGGTACATTGAAGTTGGGGTGGCAAATTGGCCTTGCAAATGGCTTAGTTTTGTCCATACGGGCGGAGACATGGGCGTGTGTCTCAGTCGTGTGTGACACACGGCCATGCTACATGGCCATGTGTCCCCTGGTGTTGAAATTGAATTGAAGTCAGTATGCTCCACACGGTCTCACATACAAACGTGTGACTAGCCGTGTGGTGCAAGTCAGTATACCCCTAAATTGGCACACGGCCTAGCACACGGGCGTGTGACTTGGCTGTGTTGCATAAGTCAGTATACCCTACAGGTTTGGCATAGCCTAGCACACAGGAATGTGTGGCCACTTCGAAGGGCACACGAGCTAGACACGCGGGCGTGTGGTTAGCCTTGTGACCCAAGTCGGTATGTATGCCCTGTTTCCACACGGCCTAAGACACGGGCATGTCTGGAGCCGTGTGAGACGCACGGCCTATTCACACGGGCGTGTGACCCCTGTATGGTTGAAATTTTTCTAAGTTTCCAAAAATTTTCATATGTTATCGGTTTAGTCCCGAACCACTTCTAAAACATGTTTAATGCCTCGTAGGCCCTTATAAGGAATAATGTGTTTGTGATTAAATGGTATTTGAGTATGACTACATAAATGTATGAGTTATGTATGTTAAATGATGTGAATTGATCGGTAATACCTAGTAACCCTATTCTGGTGACGGATACGGGTTAGGGGTGTTACAAAACCTACAGTAAACATATCAAGTTACTGATACCTTTGCTTCTAAATGCCTTGTTTTGACTTCGAAAAGGCCACGACACAACTGAATAATAAAGCAAGCTTAGTAATGATTTTACAAGTGATAAAAGACCATAAATAAGTTTGAAAGATAAGTGGAAAAAAATAATATACTTGGTACTTGAGTGCACTGTTTAACTTGAAAGGTAGCATTCATTGTTCGGGTGTAGGTTTGAGCTCAAGTAAGGGGCGTTACAGTCACACAACTTCAAAAAGTTGCAATTGGGGTCATCTAATTATTCATGATTGTGTTTTTTGGTTATCCATCCATTAAATGGCTAACGTAAGGATGACATGATCCTTTCTAATTGACATAATAACAAATTTAACCCTTAATGTTTATATTTTTTTATCAATGTGACCCTAATTAAAGAAAAACCCTCAACATTAACACAATATGTTAATTTGGTCTTGATTCTAAAAAATGAAAAATATATAAAAGTTATGTAAAAGTTTCAAGAAAATTACATAGAAATTAAAAAACACATTTGAAAATTTCTATGTATATTTTTTAAATTATGTATTTTCATTTTATAGTTTTTAAACTTTTAGAATCAAGACCAAATTAACACAATGTGTAAACGTGAAAGACTAATTTTTTATGGGGCCAAATTGACAAAACCTATAATTTTTTAGGGCTAAATTTGTTATTATGTCAATTAAAAATGGTCACATTATCCTTCTATTAGTTACTTAATGGTTGGGTGATAAAAAAAAACCACAATCTTGAATAATTGAGAGACCTATCTATAATTTTTTAAAAGTTAAGTGACCTAAACAAAAACTTACACATAATAAAGTAACCAACAATGTACTTTACCTAAAAATATAATTTTTAAGGAGTAAAATTAAAATGAAAGGGTTTTGATTTGTAAAATTTCAGAGTAGATTTGTAAGGGTTCTAAATTTAGTTGAAAGGATTTAGGGTTATAACCGAACCTATAGTATAGGAGGAAATAAGGTATACAAAATCTAAAATTAATCTCCCCATCCATTAGTGATGAGACCAATGTAATATCTATACTTATATTAAGTCTTTCACTAAGTTGGTGTTATAGGTCAATAAGGCATCAACTTAATTTTGAAATTACTAAATTACCCTCGCATATACAAATTAACTTCTACTTTTCTAATGATGTTTTTTTGTCTTTTTCATATTGTTGGAACCTGTAGTTTTGGGATTTGCAAGAAAATTGAGCAGTGTCAACTACTTCAGACATTAGTGAAGAACACACAATATGTTTATACAATTCGGTTTCTCTACGTCTGCAGGGCATTGTCCAAAAAAATAATCTGTTACCTTAACACCTTATACAACAAGTGATTACAAGCTTTAACACTTACCATATTAGCAACTTCACTTTTGCATCCAAGATCTAAATCACTCTCCTTCAAGTTATCCCCTAAGCACAAATTCTCTACACCTTTGAAAATTAATTCTAAATAACATAGTAAGTGCTAAGATCTTCACACCTTTTCACCTATACAAACCTTTCAATATGTAAGGGCTTATAAAGATAAAAATCAATTAACATCAATCCCATCAAAATAGCAAGATAATCATAATGGATAATATCTTTAACATGACCAAGATAAATCTTCAAATCTTCAAGATATGTTACCAAGGTACTCAATCCAATCTAATTGCTTAAAAAATTGAAGTCAATTTTAAAAAAGGAAAGCCAATAAAAATCATAACAAATTTTTTTTACATAAATTTGTCAATACAAAATATGGTAAGTTTATGAGTTAAGTAGTTCCAAACACTACTTGGCACTCTTTATAAACCACCTCAACAAATATAATAAATTAATAAAAAATAATCATAATAAAATTTAAACTTAAAATTCAATACATAATAAACAATTAACTTTTTCATACTAGCCATGCATTAATTAATTTTACGTGACTTTCTATTAAATTTATTTGTTACATAATTTTTTACTCACATGTATATAAATTTAGTTTATATAAAATTTTTATAGAATTTTGAAGGGCGGAGATGTTGTAATATTAAAAAAACATATTTAAAAATTAATTTGAAAAAGAAAGACGAATAAATGAAAAATTTCTATTATTTACTTAGGAAATGAGTATGGATAAAATTTACATAGTAAAAAAGGGTTTTTTTTAATAAAAAAAAGATTATTACTGATTTCGTGGGACTTTGTACAAGTTGCAAGATAACAAGATAAGGTTGTCTTGCAAGATGGCTACTAATTGGTAAAGCCAAATCCAAAATCAGAAAATCTTCTTCTGCCCTCCGCAAAGTACAAACCCCTTTGTTTTAAAAATCTGATCGCTGCTGCTACTCTGGTCTGGATCAAGAAGAGGAAATGTTAGGTGCGCTTAGTGCTGCAAGTTTAACACTTGGTCTGGCTTGTGCGCCAGCAGCATTCACCGCCCAATGCGGCAATGGTGGCGCTGCCAAAGCCTTAGCGTTTCCTAGTAGCAGCAACAGCAACAACCGGGCCCAATTGTTGGTTAAGAGCTCATTCACTTCCACTTCCAGGACTCCACCATCCTTTAGGACAGCTGTTGCTGCAGTCGACTCCGACCAGCTCAGTCCCGACATGGTACTCCTTTTGTATCTATTATTTCTTTACCATCGTCTATCGAATACCAAATAGTTGCATTAATAGGTATTTGAGTCATGATACACTGCAATCTTTCTGTGCATTACCCGCTGTGTAGATATATTTAACTGCTTTTATTCAGGTAGGACTGCTATCACTCGTTTGCCTTTTTTGTTAGTTATACCATTTGATTTCATGCCAAACCAATTTCTAGTCCAATTTATGTACCCATATATTCCTTCTCATTGCCTTCTTCCTTATTGTGCTAAATAGCTAGTTTTCATTGATATACGATCTAGTAGGAAAAAGGGTGCTATTACATATACTTATATCAAAACTGATATTGATTGAGTTTCTATCATGAGTTCAGTGACAAAGAGTCTCTTCTATCTATATTATATACTAAGCCCCCAATTGAGTTGGTGACAAAAGTAAATTACCATTGTTATAAACTATATTATTTTTAGGATGTTTTGGCTTTTTATATCTTTTATATAAAAATAGAAAAGTATAGTCATAGTGGGCATTGAAATTAAAAGACTATGATTTTTAACATCTTCACTTTAATATTTCAACTAAAGCTTTATTTATTAATTAAATCATTTTTTATAAATATATTTGTTACATAATATTGTGATTGTATTATGATTTAGTATTTTATAAAATAAATGGTTATTTATATACTAATATAAAGTGTTTGATTGAGTTTTGTGTCACGAATTAAGTGATACCAACTGTCACTGAGTTGACAAAAAAGTCTCGTATTAGAACAAATAGTTATGTACATAAAAGATAATTATGTCATTGAAATATTAAATATGTTTTATTTTTATAAAAAAAATTTCCACACCCTTAAAACCTTCTCTTTCTTTATAAACTACCATGTGAGTGTGTTAATATGTACATAATTCAACAAGAAAGACCTGTTTGACTGTTACATTGATACTTTGATTGAACAAAGCCGTTGCATTATATTGTTGAGATTTGAGAAGCAACAAAGTGGTAAACAATTCAAATATTTCCCCTTCTAATTGCCTCAGGGTATCATTTAACTCCATCAGTTTCCTAAAGCATGTAATCCTTCATAAATAAAATCAATAGCAGGAAAGAAGGTTGAAATGTGTCGACTTCTGAGATGCTTTTTCTTTCATTTTGATGATGAAGATCTTCTTGAGAATCATCCTCTATTTAAAGGTTTCATGGTGCTGTAAAATTAAAATAATAATAATAGAAACAGTGCCAAGAGGCCATGCTGATTTTCTGTTCAGAGTGATATTATTAAATAGGCTTTTCTGGTGGTATGAATTACTTTGTGGTTCTGAAATTATTCTTATTTTCCAGCAACAATCCAGAAAATACTATTTTGTTGTTGCGAATGCAAAGTTCATGCTTGATGAAGAGGAGCACTTCAAAGAACTTTTGTTTGAGAGGCTTCGTTACTACGGAGAACGCAATAAAGAGCAGGACTTCTGGCTTGTAATCGAACCCAAGTTCTTGGAAAATTTCCCTGACATCACAAAGAGGTTGCGCAGGCCTGCTGTTGCTCTGGTTTCAACTAACGGCCCTTGGATCACGTAAGGCTTGAAACCAAAAAATTTCTTTTAGTTTGAGCATACTTTTCATCTCTTTCTTCCTACTTCCTATGTGCCTACAGATAAAATCTGAATATTAAAAGACTAGTATTTAAGTTAGTATCATTTGCTGGTCTCAATTACCTGCCACCTTGGTTAGGACTTCATCTAGGAGATGTTAAATCTCAAATGGAGCAAGTACGAAATACCCTAAATTCACGTGCAATTGAATCCTTTGTGAATTTGTCTGGTGATACATGAATCATACTCTTGCGTGACAGATCATATTTAAAATGCAAAAGGCAAGAGAAAGAACCATATCTGACTGTGGTGGTGATAATGCAGGAAAAAGTGCATCTTAGTTTAAGAATGGCTTGAAAACACCCACCCTCATGGTTGTAGGCAACACAAATGGAATTACATCCCAAACTATTTCTGAACCTTTTATTAGTGGGAATTAGCCATAGTTTTAAGGTATTAGTATAGCAGGGAAGCAAAGATTCCTACTCGCATTTTGTTATATATGTCATTTTTAACTTGCATCTTTTTGCTCCTAATTCAATTTGCTTATCAGGTTTATGAAATTGAGGTTGGACAGAGTTTTATCTGATAGCTATGAAGCTGACAATCTTGAAGAAGCTTTAGCTTCAAATCCTACCACTCTCGAGTTTGAGAAGCCAGAAAACTGGGTGGCACCCTATCCAAAATATGAATTTGGATGGTGGGAGCCCTTCTTGCCAACTGGAGTTAAAGTTTGAAGTACGGCATTTTTGGCTATCGTTTTTTTGTTTAGTTGGAACCATTTTGCATAACAGATGAAAATTAATGAATGTGGTTGTCCATTTTGCATGAGTTGGTGCTTCCTAGAGACAAGTTGAAAATTTTAATCTCGGATGTTACAACTGCTGAGCTAATATCTTAACTCTAGCATGTAGACCTCTATGTGTAGAACTCTCTTGATTTGATTCTCCCTTTTTCTTGAGAGATAAAGGTAAATAGTTCAAGACTCAAGAATTGCGTACGCTGAAGATCTTGAAATCTCATATGAGCATCATAATAACTCCTGTTGAGTGGAAAACAACCCCTAATATGTATATGTGTGCCTTCGGATAACATCACAACATGCATTCATTTGTATCCCTACTAATATTAAACTCTTTTACTTAATTGGGTACTAATATTAAACTCTTTATATTATTTTAAGGTATTTTTGTCATTTCTATAAATAATAGAAATATAAATACAATTTGAACGTAAAATTTATTAATCATTTTAATTTTTTATAAATATATTTAATACATCACCCACATTGTAAATATAACATAACCTCTGACATTCGTTGATGTCTGCTTACCGGAAGATTCTCATTATCAACATCTTCATCTCTAGGTAAACATTATCCAAGTTGAACATTGGACAAAGTAATCGAACAGAAAAAGATATCCAGCTGTACGCCATACCTTTAAGCGGTTAACCCATGATCCATATTTGTCAATCCAGGATACCAGACTATGTTGGCCCATCCAACAATAGGCCTTCCATTTTTTATGTAAAAAGGTTAATGAGCCCATTTGGCTTGGTAGTTGCGTTCTTGACTTGACTTGACTTGGAAACAGGAGTTGGGGGTTTTGGGATTGGTTGGGAGATGCAGTATGATTTTTATGGCGATCCATTCATTTCTATTTTCTCTCTCTCCTAATTCTGCCTTGAAGAAGAAGTAGAGCATACAGTTTGTGGGTTGGTGAAAATTGGGGAATGGAAGCTGTGGCAGAAGGGCTGTGGGGTCTGGCGGATGAGTTTGAGAAGAAGGGAGAGATAGGGAAGGCGGTGAAGTGCTTGGAGGCAATCTGCCAGTCTCACGCTTCCTTCCTTCCCATCGTTGAGGTGAAGACTCGACTCCGCATAGCCACTATTCTGCTGCGCCACTCGCACAACGTGAACCATGCTAAGTCCCACCTTGAACGCTCACAATTGCTCCTTAATTCCATACCTTCATGCTTCGACTTGAAGTGCCGAACCTACTCACTGCTCAGCCAGTGCTACCATCTCGTTGGGGCTATCCCTCCTCAGAAGCAGATCTTGTACAAGGCTCTTCACCTTACTTCTGCGGCGGCTCCCGAGTATGCTTGCACTTAAGCTTTTCCTATTTAAAGATATTCTACTTCTGACTATATAATTTTTTTTCTTTTACCCTAATTACTGTACTAGTACTGAATCTGATAGAGTAAATTACTAGTGTTAAACACTCCTTGAATTTGCAGTGTTTCGGCCAAGTTATGGTGTTGCAACTTCAATTCTCAGCTGGCAAACGCTCTGATTATTGAAGGAGACTACCAGAACTCAATCTCCACTTTAGAATCAGGTTATGTATCCGCTACTCAAATTTGCTATCCGGAGCTTCAGATGTTCTTTGTGGCTTCCATCCTGCATGTCCGCCTCCTTATGCAATGGGATGATCAAACTGCGAATGAGGTTGAGCGAGCTCTTCAGAGATGCAATCAGGTCTGGGAGACTATGCCCTCTGATAGGGTCAGTTGAGCTCTACCATCTCTTCTCTTTCGTTTTTTTTCTACTTGTTAATCTGTGATTTATATACAATATGGTACTAATTCCTTTTTCCTATCAAAGAGAGCCCACTGCATGGGTTTACTCTTTTACAATGAGCTCCTCCACATCTTCTATCGACTTCGTGTCTCTGATTACAAGAATGCTGTCAAACACGTGGACAAATTGGATGCTGCTATGAAGCAAGATTCCAAGTCTCGGGGACAGCTTACCCGTTTTACTACTACCACCACCACTTCAGCTGGAAATGATTCTCTTGAACCCACATATTTTGGAAATGCCAAACGGGCATTGCAAGATAAGCTTTTCCTCGCACCACCTCCCATTAATGGGGAATGGCTGCCAAAAAGTGCTGTCTATGCCCTTGTTGATCTTATGATCATCATTTTTGGCCGTCCAAAAGGAAATTTCAAAGAGTGTGATAAACGAATTCAGTCTGGAATACATATCATCAAAGGTTTGTTCTTTAAACTAAGACAGGATTGCTTTATTTTTGGGATTTCATTTCTTTTACCACCTTTCTATGATTGAGAATAAGAGAAAAGTGGAGTAGAAGGGTTTATAAGTTCTATGTAGCCGCTTAGACTATATGATTAATGGATGGTTAGGATCTAAGCATTGATGTTTCTTGCAGAGGAACTCATCAGGCTTGGTATAACTGATGATGTGAGAGGTTAGTTTGCTTTTGTTATTTTTACATCTTGTATTTTTCGTCCTGAAGTAATTTTACGTTTTTTACTGTTGAACTTAATTTTTCTTGAGTAGAAGTGGACTTGCAGCACTCGGCGATCTGGATGGCTGGTGTATATTTAATGCTATTGATGCAGTTCCTTGAGAATAAAGTGGCTGTGGAGCTTACACGGTCTGAATTTCTTGAAGCTCAAGAGGTAGGTTTTATGGTTCCAATTATTGCCAATGAACTGTCTTCTCTCTTAAAACTTGAGCTTTAAAACCTTTGGATTTATTTGTTCAAGTCAGCTAATGGTGTTTTTATTTCCCTAGCCTTTTTTATGCAGCATCTTAACGAACAAATTGATAAGTCATCAAAAAGTCTATGCATGCATGTATATGTGGTTTATTTTATATTTTTAGTATTTATAAAGGTTTGAAGGATCCTTGATTTGGATTATCATGAAAAATAAAAATGAGAGAGAGAAGAAAATTTTAGTTTTGATTCTCTCTTTTCTAAGCTGTGTTACATTGAATAACGTTAGTTAGCATTAGGGTTGTTGAATACTATGGTTGTATATTGTATGATTACAAATGTCGAATAACTTAATCTGCTTGTCTTTAGCAACCATGATAGTGACTTCCTTCCAATGATTTTGAATATCCCTTGCATGGTTATTTTGCCCCCTCCCCCCTATTCGTATTTTATGCACAGAAACATGTAGGGTGACTTTCTCTGACTTTTTCCTTAGCAAGATTATCATTTTACATCTTATTTTTCATCAGACACGTAAATGCTTCATGCTGTACAATTATAAACTTCTAGATTGGCAGAATGCTCCTTAATTTTCTCCAGCCAAAAACCTGTATCGGTAATTCTTGAATTTGAATTACTAAGATAGCATCTCAATCCCACAGGCATTGATGCAAATGAAGAACTGGTTCATTCGCTTTCCAACAATTTTACAAGCTTGTGAGAGCATCATCGAAATGCTTAGGGGGCAATATTCCCATTCTGTTGGCTGTTATAATGAAGCAGCTTTTCACTATGTAGAAGCTGCAAAGGTATATTGTTTAACTTGGCAATATTTTGTTTAGCTATCCCATTATGGCTTTTGAAATAGAGGTGGATAGTTAAAAGCTAATACCAATTAATATAAGCAAGTTCATTCTGTTTAGCTGATGTCATCTAATGTACTATGCTTCTGTCTTATTCTCTAGAAGAATATCTGTGAAATTTAAAGTGTGTATTTTGTTTCACATGTTCAGATAACTGAGAGCAAATCAATGCAATTCATGTGCCAAGCTTATGCAGCCATTTCATACTTTTGCATTGGTGATGCTGAATCGTCTTCACAGGTCAAGTAGTTGCCGGCTACAAAATTTTTTGTTGCTAAAAATTATAATTTAGTTTATGTTGTGTTTTTTCTTTCTAGTGTCTATGTCGTGTTATTGATATTTATGTTGCATGTAGGCGCTTGATTTAATTGGACCAGTTTACAGAATGAAGGATTCCTTTGTTGGAGTTCGTGAGGAAGCAAGCATCCTTTTTGCTTATGGCCTTCTATTGATGAAGCAGCAAGATCTACAAGAAGCACGGTGAGCTTCTAATTTGATTAGTCTCATTTAAACTGAAAGATCATTGAATGCTTGGTTTAGGTAATTTGGTCTATCATATCTTAAGTGGCATTTGAGAGAACCCAATTTCCTTTCTCAAAGCATTTCTAGAATCCATGTTAAGTAATTGCTATAACATCTATGTTAGTATGTGACGCATGAGCTTAAGTTTATAATATTTTATTTTGTTATTTCAGTTTATTTTATAATATTTAGTTTGAAGTATTAAATATCTTATTTTGGACAGCTAGGATTATTAGTTTCTTGAGGGTTAAGTTGAGGGTTAATAATAAAATTTTATTTGCAAAAGTCCATTTTATATATGTTGTAACATATTTACAACTTTTCTGATTATTATCTTTGAATTAATAAAGAGGCCTGGAGACTTTCTATAACTCTTAAGTTTTCTAGAGTTTCAAATTCTTTTCTTATTCGTTTTACAGCCTTAATTCTTTCAATTATGGTTGTTTTCTTCCCTAAACCATATCAATTTTGGCATTAGAACTTAATTAGATCCTACGGTTGCTATTAAGCCATGGTTGGACATAGTGGATATTAAGGAAGCGGAAGTCAAGGTCAAGAGACAATATTGACTGCAATACGAAGTGATATTAAAGAATTGTCGCATGCAATTTATGCTACATTGCGACAAGAGGCAGTGGGAGTCCAGATGGAATTCTGGAAGGTGCCCACAATTGTGTATGCCTTAGAATTAAATAGGGTGGAATTATATAGGGTTAAGTTGAGGGTTAATAATAAAATTTTATTTGCAAAAGTCCATTTTATATATGTTGTAACATATTTACAACTTTTCTGATTATTATCTTTGAATTAATAAAGAGGCCTGGAGACTTTCTATAACTCTTAAGTTTTCTAGAGTTTCAAATTCTTTTCTTATTCGTTTTACAGCCATAATTCTTTCAATTATGGTTGTTTTCTTCTCTAAACCATATCAATTTTGGCATTAGAGCTTAATTAGATCCTACGGTTGCTATTAAGCCATGGTTGGACATGGTAGATATTAAGAAAGCGGAAGTCAAGGTCAAGAGACAATATTGACTGCAATACGAAGTGATATTAAAGAATTGTCGCGTGCAATTTATGCTACATTGCGACAAGAGGCAGTGGGAGTCCAGATGGAATTCTGGAAGGTGCCCACAATTGTGTATGCCTTAGAATTAAATAGGGTGGAATTATATAGGGTTAAGTTGAGGGTTAATAATAAAATTTTATTTGCAAAAGTCCATTTTATATATGTTGTAACATATTTACAACTTTTCTGATTATTATCTTTGAATTAATAAAGAGGCCTGGAGACTTTCTATAACTCTTAAGTTTTCTAGAGTTTCAAATTCTTTTCTTATTCGTTTTACAGCCATAATTCTTTCAATTATGGTTGTTTTCTTCTCTAAACCATAACAATTTTGGCATTAGAACTTAATTAGATCCTACGGTTGCTATTAAGCCATGGTTGGACATGGTAGATATTAAGGAAGCGGAAGTCAAGGTCAAGAGACAATATTGACTGCAATACGAAGTGATATTAAAGAATTGTCGCATGCAATTTATGCTACATTGCGACAAGAACCAGTGGGAGTCCAGATGGAGATTCTGGAAGGTGCCCACAATTGTGTAAGCCTTTGAATTAAATAGGGTGGAATTAAGATCAAAGTTGCTGATTTTCATGATAACATGCACGTGGAAAATTATTTGGATTGGGAAGTGTAAAATTAGAAAAATAAAGAGAAGAAATATAGAGTGAAGTCTTAATTTTCAGCTTGATTATTCCCTCAAGTTAGATGGGTATTTATGCTATAGGAAATGTACAAAACAAGACAAAGAAACATTGAAATTTCAATTGTTGTAATTGAGTCTATAATCCATACAATTTATATTTTATAATCTCTATCATAATACTCCACAAACTGGAGTATGTATATCATATGTTCCTAGCTTGTTATGTATATACTCGAATTGAGGTTTCTTGAGGACTTCAGTGAGAATAACTGCTAACTGATCATTGGAATTAACAAAACTAGTGGCAATGCATCTGGACTCTATTTTTTGTCTAACAAAGTGATAATCTATCTTTATGTGTTTGGTCATTCCATGAAACACTAAATTTGAAACAATATGCAATGCTGCTTGATTATCACACGTCAACTTCATTGGACTAATTGTTTCACCTCAATTCTTGAAGTAGTTATTTTAACCTAGTTTACAAGTGACTAAGGCCATGGCTTGATAATCTGCTTTTGCACTTGATCTTACTACAACATCTTGTTTTTTACTTTTCCATGATAATAGATTCCTTCCTATGAAGACATAATATCCTGAAGTGGACCGTCTATTTGAGGGAGGTTTTACCTGATCAACATGAGTATCTGAAAACCTGTGTATTTCCCTTATCTTCATACAAAAAGCCTTGCTCAGGGGCACCTTTGATGTATTTAAGGATGCGTATTACTGTATTCCAGTGCCTATCACGTGGAGTTTGGAGAATTTAACTAACCACATTAATTGCAAAGAAAAGAAAATATTTAGACTTGTGATAGTGAGATAATTAAGTTTCCCAATCAATCTTCGAGATTGACTAGGATTCTTTAGTGGCTCCCTTTTGTCCTGGAATAAGCTTAGCATTAAGATCCATAGGTGTCTCCAGAGGTTTACAATTCAACATTCCTCTAAGTGATAGCTCAATGCCTTCATGAACATCACCTGTTACAGCAATATCATTCACATACACCACTAGATAGATGCACTGGCCATGATTGGTCTCACGGTGAAAGACTAATTGATCTGCTTCACTCCTTTTCATCTCAAATGCTTGGATAACAATGCTAGGTTCAAACCAGACCCTCAGAGATTGTTTTAGGCTATAAAGAGATTTCTACAGTAGACATACTTAGACTCCCCTTGGGCAACAAAACCTTACAGTTACTCCATATAAACTTTTTTAGTCAATTCTCCATGAAGAAATGCATTTTCAAGAATAGGAATAACTGGGCTGAGAAGAATATGATCTCAAACTGAGGCTAGATTTGCTCTCACAGTCAAGGCAAGTACAATAAAATTGTCTCTTGCTCTTGATCAATGACATTTTCAAAAAGAGGCATAATAACATTGGATTCATCCTTTAAAATTTCAACTTAACCTAAATAGTTAGTCATGTCATGTTGATTTTGCTAGAGATGAACAAGATCTAAGACAACTTCATAAATTCTTGGTATATAAAGTCTTCGCCTTAGACCAAAATTTGTAACAGGTTTTGCAAGAATAAAACAAAGTAACTTTGCTTTAAGCAAGTGCCATAATAAACAACATAGTTGTGCATCAATTTTCGCCCAAGCATCTCTATTTTTTCATCACCTTTTCTAGCATCCTTTTCTAAATGATCCTTGTATCCTTAAATCACAATTCAATAGAAGCAGGCCAAGAAACATAATTATTACTAATTCATAATTTGGCGGTAGTAATTGAACGATTTGCCACATACATCCTCCACAAACCATCTTGCTTTATTGTGGTGGATCACTTTTTGATGATGGCGCATTTCATTCCTTGTTTTAAAACTTCTTATGCTACATATTGCTGAGTTCTTTTTTTTTTTCAGGGTCGTAAGATTACATGGTGTTCCTATATCTATAGTTTTTGATAGGGATGTCAAATTAGGACATTTTTGGAGGACTTTGTGGTAGAAAATAGGAACCCAGTTGAATTTTTTCAGTAGTTGTTATCCACAAACGGATGGACAAACAGAGGATTTTAATTGAAGTTTAGGAAATATGCTTAGGTATCTTGTTAGGAATCATGTGAAGAGATGGAATTTGGTTATTCCTCAAGTTGGGTTCGCATACAACTTTGTTAATAGAATAATTAATGAGACTCCTTTTGAAACTGCCTATGGGCTTGAACCCCAACATGCACTTGATTTAAGTTCCTTGACCACTTGGAAATAGGGTGAGTGCTGATGAGAAAGCTTTTGCTAATCATATATGGCAAGTTCTCTAAAGGTGATGGTTGCCTTAAAAGCAAGCAATGAGCGTTATGTTACTAAAGCTAATCTACATTGTCGAATTAAGGAGTTTGAAGATGGAGACTTAGATCTCATACACTTGAGGCAAAAAAGGTTTTCAAAGGGTACTGATTACATGTTGAAGTCAAAGAAGTTCGGGGCATGTAAGGTGTTGAGGAAAATAAGCTCTGATGCTTATGTGATTGAGTTGCCTACAGATTTGCATGTCATTTTAATGTTTCTTACTTGTATTCTTTTGAGGGTTTCAATGGGGATTTTGCTGAAATTTCTGAGCAGGTGCTGCAACTTTTTAAGGCTAAAAATTGAGGTTATCAAAGATGTCTTGGATTTTAAAGAAGCAAGGTCTAGAAGCGATAATAAATATAGGAGATTTTTGGTGAAATGATTAGGCAAAACAGTTAGTGAAAGTACTTGGATTGCAGAAGAAGAGCTGCAAAGAGTTGATCCAAAAATTTATGCTGAAGTGGTGAAAGTTTTCTCACCAGAGTCGAGTTTTCCAAGCTGAGGAATAATGTAGATATTTTCTTTTATTATTTCGGTTTATTTTATATTTAGTTAATTTTATTTAAGTCTACGACAAATTATAAAACTTTATTTGCAAGAAAGTCTATTATATATGCTGTAACAGATTTACAACAGCAACTTTTCTGATTATTATGTTTGAATTAATAAATTAACCTAGAGGTTTTCTATAACCTTAAGTTTTCCATAGTTTTCATTTTCATTTTTAACGTTGTTTTACAGCCTTAATTCTTTCAATTACCACTGTTTGTTCGCTAAACCACATCAGTGAGTCAAAAACTGATGCTAAAAATTTTGTATATTTGAAAAGACCTATTCCTTCTTCCAATGCTACTTCTTCAGTTCAGTCCTCCCTTGTCCTATCTCAGAGCACTGACGAATGATTTAAATCCGATGCAAATGAACAGTTTCCTCTATAATAGGGAAATTCATTTTAACTATGCTTCAGAGTGTTGGATTGAAGGTACCATTAGTGGTAAATGATGGTTATTAGAAGTGGTGAAAAGATAAACAACATGCTCAAAAGGGCAGTGTATTTCCTATTTTATCAGTAGTGGGTAAAAAGTGAACATGTTTGGATGTGCAAGATTTTTATATACTAATGCGCAAAAAAAAAAAAAAAAAGATTTTTGTACTTCTACTACTGATATCATTAATATATTTTTGAAGGTAGAAAATATAATCACCTAAGAAAAGAAGACTTACTCTTTTGTTTATTATAGAATGCTAGAATTAATTTTATGGTTTAGGGTCTGGTAGGACTGCTATATCTCTTAATCGGTTTGTGTAAAATTACAACTTTGATGCAGAAACCGGCTGGCCAAGGGTTTGCAGATTGCTCATGTTCAAATGGGGAACCTTCAACTTGTTTCTCAGTATTTGACCATTCTTGGGAATTTGGCACTTGCTCTGCATGACACTGGACAGGCCAGAGAGATCCTAAGATCCTCACTAACTCTAGCAAAGAAGCTTGGTGATATCCCAACTCAGATATGGGTTCTGTCTGTTTTGACAGGTATTATTCCTTGCTTCGCAGGTTTCACTTATGGTTTGACTGTATTCTCAAAGTACTTCAATTATGAATATTCTTCATGCAGGTCTTTTTCAACAATTAGGTGAGAGGGGAAATCAAATGGAGAATGATGAGTACAGAAGAAAAAAGTTCGATGAATTGCAATCGAGACTTGCTGATGCACGTTCATCCATCTATCATATTGAACTTGTAATTACTGCCATTTTACTCGATATATCTCGTTTTGTAGTGTAACGCGGTTTGTGTAATTGGCAAAAGGTCTTAATTTGCTGCCACTTACCATTTTATTTCGTGTGTATTTTTCTAAACAGATTGACAAAGTAAAACTTCAAGTTCAGCAATTTCATGAGATTGATATGAAGCGTACAATGGCAGACGAATCTATGAGAGTCAATCTTGACATCCCAGAATCAGTTGGCTTATCAACACCAATGCCAGTCCCATCATCATCCAGGCTGGTTGATTTAGATACTGGAAGACGTGGTAAGAGAAAACTTTAACTTTTTTTAACATATTTTCTTGTTTATTTGATTTAGGGAAATGGTGTTAGCACTTGTATGTATAGATTTCCTAGTAAGGTTATTTTCAGAAAGACAGCATCACCCTTCTAATTGTTATTGCTGTTTAATGTCTTTTTCTTTAATAAAAATTATCTTCTCTAAAAAATTGATGCAAGCTATGTTATTGTTTTTAAAAATTAAATTCAGTGCATGGTGAAAGAACATGAAATTGCTGGACAATGGCGTAAGTCTCTATGAAGTCCTCATGCATAACACATGGCCACATGGGGTGGGGTTTGTTTACCTTTCAAGACCACATTGTTGTGCACGTTCCCTATATGCCATATTAAGACTAGTAAACTTGCGAATGCCTCTGTATCAAGCATCCTCATCGCATTCAAACTAGTCGATGCAACTTACTACATCAATAAACAATAAATTATCATTAATCCCAACTTGAGTAAGGACATCGTAAGATTCCTGACAATTTTGCAAGGCGTGAAGGAAGTTATCCACAGGTGCACTATACCTCCCACATCTAGCATCATTAAACATGGGAGTAATGGCTATGTAAGACCCCACTCTCGATCCGATCTCAAGATCTGGGACATGAGATGCCACACTTGTTGTCAAAGCAATTACGATATCATTTCAATATTCCATGAGACGAATTGTACAAACAATTAAATATTATATCTTCTAAAAACACTATCTAATCAAATTTGCATCATGAGTAAGCTTACAAAAGCTCTCATACTAATCTGATGGTGAATTAGGGATTAAAATGTAAAAACCATAAAATTAAGGAGTAATGTTGTGACATTGAAGGATTCATATCACGACATTAAGTGTAGTGACCTTGAAGACTTCAACCGAGGTGAGTTGTGACCTTGAAGACAGGAAATTGATGTCGTGACTTCAGTAGAGGAATGTCGCGACCTTGAGGGTAGGGTAATTCAATTTTGCGACGTCAGCATGGGGAATCACGACTATGGAAACAAAAGCTTGATGTCACGACACCAATAAGAGAGTGTCGTGACCATAAAGGCAGTTTTCCCCAAATTTTACGTGTCGTGACCATGAAGGCAGTTTTTCCCAAATTTTACTTCATTCATCTTAAATCTATTAAATACAAATACCAGATGGTCAAAATGACCCCGAAATGCAACGCAATACAATTTAGGCATTAATTCAAAAGTCAAACTACCTTACTTGACTCAACAAGTACCTTTCAGTATGTGATCATAAGTATATAATGCATTCATTTACTTGGCAAGCATGAAACAACTCCATCACAAGTACAACGATGTCAAATTGGTAAGTAAGCATTAACTCACTATATATATATATATATATATATGCTTAACATGAACCACATGTGGACATGCTCATAATATAAACCTTTCCATCATATATACCAATATGAAAACTTGAAGCTAAGGACCAACTTAAAGGTTAAGTACATACCACTTGCAATTAACATAACATAATGTACGGACCTATTGGTCATTTTGTGACTTTGAGATTTATGAAACTTAGCACAGAAATATGCAAATCATAAGCTAAACAATAGGGCTCAATGGTACTTTCATGATTTAAATCAATAATCAATAAAAACAAGATATCAATACAATAAATATATTATTCATCTATCGGCTAAATCAATTTCCATTTTCATGTCTCAAGTGCATAGTCTAATACCAAATTTCATTTGACATTTCATTCATGAACACATAATTTCTTTTACCATCATATCTCAATTTTGCATATGACATAGCATACTAAAAATTCATTCATTTCACATTTCTATATCAAATCAATAGATTCGTTTTATATCCTTGCTGGCCCTCAAAGCTAGTTTTATCCAGTTCATATGATCTTTCACATGCCATCTTTTATTACTTTAATATTAATATACAAGGTAAACCATTCAATATTGGTATTTCATATCAAATATCATATAGCACGATATATGTTTTATAATCCCTATTAACCAAAAATAGGCTCAAGATGGATACACGGATCACCCAACCATTACACCAATATACCTGACACCTAGTGCCTTATCGATACATCCAAAGTATAATTTGCGCTTCACTCCTCATCGGTATAAATCGAAGTAAAGTGTGTTCTGCACCTCATGGGGATGTCCAAAATATAGTATGCACTCCGTGCCTCATCGGTATAAGCCAAAGTATAATCTCGCATATTAATCCTATGACATGCAACTATACCCGACTCTGCCCGAGACAGTTAATAGGGTAATCAATGTTCTAAACACATATCATAGTTTCATATAATACTCATTTATACCATAACCATATCAATTTAATTCACAACATTCCATATCATCATATACAAAAATGAGAGTACAAACCATATTGAATTCAAATAATGAAAGTACAAACCATATTAGCCACTCATCTACAACTCTTGTCTTCCTTTCTCTCAGGATGGTCCAACGTCGTCTTTAGCTACGTACGATAATTCACATATAGAAACGATATTAGTTTTCACCTCTTCACACGAAAATCACATAATCAAACATAGTTTGCATTTCATTAATTTTAGCTCGTATATCTAAAATAGTCATATTTTCTGGTATCTAACATAGGATCAAAATTTAATTTCATATCTTTCATTAAGTACCTTGTACTTTTAATCTTAATCCAATAATAATTTTATTATTCAATTTGGTCCCTAATGTTATAAAATTATCTAGAAAGCTTAACTTAATTTCTAACTTAATCATTAACATAATCCAATCTTACTAACTAGTAGTCTCTTAAATTTCAAGATTAAATTCATCAATTATAATTTAACGGTAACTTTCTAAACGTTTAACAATTGAAGAATTTAATACATGTGTTAGCTACATCAAGCTCCCACGATTCAAATTCATAAAAATCTTAAGGAAAGAACTTAATTACCTTGATTTATTTTGGATCAAAATGGAAAAGCAAACAAAAATGTTTTTCCTTCTTCTTAGCTTTGGACAACCGAACACAATGAGAAAGAACTTCATCTTTCTCTCCACTCACTCAATATATATACTATGACTAAGGCCTTAATTAGCTTAATTAATCTAAATATTAACCTTTAATTATACTTAACTAATTAACCTAATTAATTCAAATCAAGTGGATGTCATCAAAACCCACTAAATCATTTCACAATAATGGTTGAATAACCATTTGGTCCTTTGGTTAATTATTGATTGGACCCTCAAGCTATTTTCAATTTAAAATTTAATAACAATTGAACTTTTATAATTTAGTCCATGAACTTTAAGTAATGATTTTCTGGATTTAATTACTTAATCGTTTTTTAATATATTTTCATACTAACTTTGAAAATCCTCCCAATAGAATCCCATGGACTCGATTCAATGAATTGGGTTCCAAAACGATATTATTGACACTAGCTAAAGTCGGGTTATTATAATTCTCCCCTCATTCAAGAAATTTCATCACTGAAATTTACTTAAAAAGAGGTCGAGATATTGCAATCTCATCATCTCTTCTGGCTCTCAAGTAGCCTCTTTAATGCTATGACTTCACGGTAAGACTTTATGTTAAACTAAGTTTTATTTAATAAAATATTTTGATATAACAAAGATAAAAAATTTTGAATAAAAATTGTTTTTGAACAAAGACTTAATGAAATTCAAAGTAAAAAAAATTATTTCAAATCTTTTTAAACTCTAATCCATCTTCAAACACTTTGAAAAATTACCGTGAACACTTAGAAAATATTTTGGACAAGTTCAAAAACCTTTCAAGCCGCTTAAAACAAGTGAAAAACTGTTTAAAATAAAAAGTATCGATACTTATTATTAAATATCAATACCTAGACATTTTTATCGATACCCATGCATGGTATCGATACAAAATTAGCATTTTGAAATTTTGAGCAAAAGTAAAAAAGTATTGGTACTTATACTGTCATATTTTTATTAATACATTTTCTTGGTATCGATATGAAATTAACATTTTGACTTTGAGGGAAAATTGAGCAAAAGTGTTAAGTATTGATACTTGCAATTAAGTGTCGATACTTATGAACAATTTATCGATACCCTCCCCTAGTATCAATATTATTTTAAGGTTCAATGTTTTAAAAATTAAACAAGAAATTACTCGAATATCGATACCTATAAAAAAATATCGATAAATTCTTTAGGTATCGAAATGAAAAAGGGCCAATGATCAGTAAATTGAACATTAAATGCTTTAAGTATCGATACCCATCAAAAGGTATTGATACCTGTTGTTCCATGTGACATTAATTCACTGATTTTTACACCCCGAACGACTCTATTCAATTTTGCAACAATCACAATGGTTGGAAATCAATTTGGGAGTGTAAATACCAACTTTCAAATGTTCAACAACAACAAGAGAGTGCTAAAAGATTAAAAAGCTATCCTATCAACCTTTGTATTTCAAATTTTCATATTTTACTTATATACACTTGTGAGCATTTATTGTTTTCTATTAGCTCAAGTATTTTCTTTGTATTAGTGTTTAATTGACAAACATCTTAATCTTGTAAGGATTGTTTCTTTGTTTGCTTATGTAACAACCCGTTTTTCAATGGTGTTAGAAATGATAGTTTCAAGACCACAATTTCAACTAGTGAGTTGATAAATATTATTTATTTAACATTTACAAGTCTACTGTAGTGTCATATTAAATTTTGGTTCAGTAATTTTGATGTTTAGTTGGTTAATTAGGTAAAAAAGAACTAAATCATAAAGGCTGAAAAAGTCGATCACTATTAACTTAAATATGTTGAATGGATAAAAAAGCATGATTGAATGGCATTATTAGTTAATTATACCACTAGTCATTATAATGGATGGTTAAAGTTATGATTTAGTTTAAATTTAAGGTCAATTTGAAGGGTAAATTAGTAAATAGGTAAATATGTTAATATAAACAAAAGAAAAAGATTGTCATCTTCTTCTTCATTCTTTTCCACCACCGTTTACACAATTTTTAAGCATGTTTATGGTTTGGCCAAGCTTTTAGGTGTGCATATCAAGAAACGGATCAATTAATAGACTAACGCGAAAAAGGAAAAATTGCTGAGTAGTCTTCGGTGTTGTGTTTGTTGTAGATTCAGTTTAAGTAAGTTGGTATAGTTAATAAAATTGATTTAATTTCTATTTTTGTGAATTAATAAATATTTATGTATGTTTGTGATTGGATTTATTTGCATAGTAAATATTAAGTTGTGGAATAGATCAAATTGTAATGATATTATAATTGAGGGTTATGATTGAAAATGGAAAATTATATAATGAATTTATGTGATGAAGTAATGCATAAGTAGTTAAATGTTATGGAAATGACTCAAGGCCTGTATGAACCTTGTGAATACCTAGGATACAAATGACATGTCATTAGGGTTTTTACCGTTTTGGGTGCTGGTCTTAGATGTCCTACCGATGGCTAAGATCCTGCATTCATTGCAGATTTTTCACAGCTCATGTAAGCAGCATCGTGTAGCCTAACATCTTAACCCACAGCTCATGTGAGCAGCATCGTGTAGCCTAACATCTTAACCCACAGCTTATGTGAGTAGGCATATTTCATAGCTCGTGTGAGCATTGTTCCCGCGTATGTGACATGTGAAGGTTGATGTATATTATCAAGTGTCATTATTTGTATATGTTTTATAAGCATGATTAAGTGATATGTTTCATATGTGAATTCACTAACTTTATGATATTTGTGATGTGTATAGGCAATTAATGAAATCGTGTTTTTGATTGTGTAATTAATTGTACCATGTTTAAGTTACATTATAATCAATAATTTGAGCTAATTTTTATACGAACTTACTAAACAACGAATTTCTTACATTCGTTGAGTTTGTTTTTTATAGATTATTGGAAGTTTTGGTCAGTTGGAAGTCAAGTCGGAGCTCATCCTATTCGTTCAATGACTCGATGGAGTTCTGGTCATTTTGGTATAAGTTATAATTGACATGTAGTAGGTGTTTTAATTTCATCTGTATATATTTAAGTTGTGATGTGTTTTGGCTATATAAATATTGTTGTGTATTTTGCTTAGTTGGTACTTTTGGTAAACAAGTATGTACATATATATGAATGGTTTTGATCATGTTTTGTAAGCTTAGTTTTGGTACGTGATAAGATGCAAGGGTTAAAATAATAGGCATATGCTTTCTGGATTGGTGTTTGATGAATGTGAAATTGTTTATGCTTAATTTGCGGTGTCAACTATGGCATACTAGTTAGGCACTTAGGATGTATGAATATGTGTTGGTTTTGGTATGTTTTGATGAGTTTTGAATTGGTTTGAATGTTGGTATAATGTTGCTTGTGGCCTAAGTGAAATTGGTTTAGGTAACTTGTTGGAAAAAGGGGAAATTAGGTACACACGGCCTGACACACGACCATGTGCCATACATAGGTTTATGGCACGACCGTGTGGTCTGTGTGATTTAAGTTTTAATTGGCACACACAACATCAGCTAGTTACACGGTCTAGAGAGACAACCGTGTAGCTCCTCCCACACCGCTTTAGTCCCTACACACGGTTAGCCAACACGGCCATGTTTTATGGCTTCACACGACATCAAGCTGTCACACGGTCTTGTAACCCCTGTTTAATATTTTTATTCCACTTTTCTCAAATGTTTCAAATGAGTCCTTAAATTGTTTTATAGCTTCGGTATGCTCAATTTAACACTATAAGGATATGATTAACACGATTTTGATTTTGTGTTTAATAATTTAACCAATGTATGGAAATGTTTTAATCTAATATATCATGATTCTGTTCTGTATTGTATAGTAGCATCCGGTAACCCTAATTTGGTGTCGGGGATAGATAAGGGGTATTACAACTTATTTTTTTATTTTTTTAGAGGGTTTGTATTTTAGATTTGGGTAGAAATTTTAAGGGAGTTGTAAGGATAAACCTTATCCTCAAAAGTTTATCAAATTAATGAATTTGAGAAAATCCTTAGTTGTAGAAAGCTATGGTAGTGAATTAGGCAATTAGGGTTAAACTATTCTAAATTCTTGTGTTCATGTTCTATACCTTTTCTTTTGCTTCCACAAATTTTTTAAAAGGCCAATTCAGCCCCCTTTTGACTATTTTAGTTGATTGATTGAGCTAACAATTAGTATCAGAGCTAATTTCTAAAGATGGTCTAACAATCAAGAGAAGATCCACGAAGAAGCTCAAACGATCATCAACATTCTCTACAACAATGACGTCCACTTTCGGGTCAATTTTCTTTGGAGAATCTCACTCTATCTCCAAGCCTCCATACTCCAGTAGAGCCAACTACTCATATTGAAAGGCTAGGATGATGCTATTCATTCAAGCAAACGACTAAGCAAACGACCTTGAGGCTTGAGATATCATTATAGATGGTTTTTCCATCCCTCTAAAGTAAGAAGGAGAGCTCTTGGTGCCCAAAAGCAATGTTGGCAAGCAATGTTGGAAGATTCTCTCCAATCCAGACCGTACCCCTAATCGTATACTCCAAGCAAGATACTTTTTACAGATGAGTTGTTATATGTCGAGGAGGCTACTAATCCCTCATTTGTATGGCATAACATTTGTGTTGCTAAGGATTTGTTGGTGCAAGGTATTCATTGGAGGTTTGGGATGGTCGCTCTATCGGTGTCTACATAGATCCATTGCTTGATGATGACTCTACTTTTTTCATTGTGTCCACTCCTCTACCAAACATAGAGTTCCTATGCGCTTGTGGTATACTTTATACGAATGGTACTTCGGACAAGGATTTCATCAAGGGCTTGTTTGTTCCAATAGATGCTACGTGTATTCTACGCTTGTTGGTTAACCCATTTCCAGATAAGTTACTTTGGCACTTTGAGAAATCGGGGCTATAAACTGTTAAATTTGCTTCTCGGGTTGCTTTTAGTTTGCTACAATTTTCAAGTTAGCTTAGTCTTGTAGGACAATGGCTGTTAATTTGGACTGCTTCCCTATCGCCTCAAGTTAAGGATTTTTTTGCGTAACTTTGTTTTGAGTCGCTGTAGTTTAGTCGAGAAAGGGTGCTATGTGACCTCGTTACTATTCCCTCTAGTTTATGCATGCTATTATTCCCTCTAATTTTTGTAACCTTTTTACGGTTGACGCTCATAATGTAACCATTGTGGAAGGGCTTTAAGACTCGGGTGTATGTGGCTTAAAGTGTTGGCTAAACTAAGGTTTAATTTAGCCTACATCCAATTTGCTTCAAATTCAGAAAGGGGACAACTTTTATAGTAGTTTTAGATAGATTCTATATTCCAAGGCGCAGAAGCTTAACTTTCACCACCAATATCCAATAGTGGTGGTGAGATATTGAATATCGCACATTTGAGTATTATTGATTGATCGAGTAGTTGAATGATGAGGAGCTGGAAAGTGTTGAGTGCATCCAGGTGCTTGAGAGCACGAGGGCAACTAACGTTGCGGCAAGATGCACTTGACCATAATCCCCTCTTTTTTTCCGGCGCTTTGCATTTTAACCGTGTTCCAACCCCAACAGGCGGCGGTAGCAGCTCTTTTTTTGGGAAAAGTCCCACTTTCATCACCTGCAACCCTAGAAATGCATGCTCATGGAATCTCGTCAAAAGATCTACTAATGTTAACGCCTGCGTTAACAATTCTTCCTTCTCCCCCCTGTCCACGCCCTACCAGCAGCCGGTTTGTCAATTTGAGCCCGATCTAAGCTTCTTTTCCCCCTTAAATTTCTTTTTTTTTTTAAACTTTAGTAACACTTTTGGTCTTCAAATTTCGGGTGACAGGATTCGATACTAAATGGGCGCTTATCATTCTCATCTTCAACCTCAAGTAACAATGACGACAAATTACAAAATAAAGCATCATCTGGTACCGAGAAAAGACAAGCTGCAGACGTGCAAATTCTGCGCACTCTAGCGGGCTATTTGTGGATGAAGGGTAATTTGGAGTTCCGTTTAAGGGTGATGACTGCCCTGGGATTCCTTGTTGGGGCTAAGCTTTTGAATGTTCAGGTTCCCTTCCTCTTCAAGCTTGCTGTTGACTGGTTGACCGCCCCCAATGCCATTGCTCTTGCCGACTCTACTCTTGCGGCTATTTTTGTTACCCCAATTGCAGTATTAATTGGTTATGGCATTGCCCGTATCGGAGCTTCTGCTTTCAACGGTATCTGCTTTTCTCTTCTTATATAATTTATTAATAATTAACTTGTAGAGTAGTTTAATGTTGGTGGTTAACTAAATCCTACTTTGTCTAGGAAAGTTAAAGGGTAAAGATACAATTTTGTATTTTAAAACTTCGTCTGTAAAGAGACAATTATACATAATAAAAGTTGTCAATAAATTTGGAGGATTGTACTTTCCATAATCATATCATAATATATGTTAGAGACGGGTCGAATGAGTTAGCAACCACTAACTTTGAAAGTTCAATGAATAAAAATAAGTTAATATTATGTGTTTACATTGATCTGGTAAAACTCATTCCAAAGGAAATTGTTTGCAGACTAGTGTGGTCTATTGCATACTGAGGATGGGTTTATACTCTTAATGGTGTTTATTGTTGTTAAATGTCAAAAAGTACTGTGGACATTATAGAAACTCTACCATGTAAATATAAGAAATGGTGTCATTTCAACAACAAAATTTTGGGGGTCATCTTGCAAATGTTTATAATGAACAAGATAAGTAATACTAACCATGAGATGTGGTGTGGTGGTTGCTCACCTCATCCTCTTTGGAGAGCACTCACGGCGAGGGGATTAGTCACTGCTACTGGCTGTGGACACCCTGGTTACGATAAAAAAAATGTAAGATACTCATAATAGTGCTAAAAGTGAACATCAAACAGTCGTATATTCAATACTAATGCTAGGAGTTGGTGTTCAAATTGATGGTTCAAATCAAGAGAATACCTTATTGTAATAATTTTAGTTGCTTAGATGAAAAGCTACTTAATAAATTATTAACCTATAGTACAAACTACTAGAGGATTATTAGTTCATAATAATGGTTGCCAACTAAATCTCACACTGTCTAGAAAATTCAAACGTTGAAGACGCAACTCTTGCATTGTAAAAGCTGTCCTTTGAAGACACAATTCTTTCATTGTAAAAGCAACTCTTAAGAAAAGGTATCTTGTTCAGTGATTCATTTGTTCATTATTTATGTAAAGGATTTTCCTATTAAGTCATTTTCATTGTTTTTTCTTGGAGTATTGAGGGTTTTATTTCATTGTTTTCTTTTTATAGTTTCAATCTCCAACTATGCTTCCTCTCTTTTGGGCAGAACTGCGTACTGCTGTATTTTCAAAAGTAGCATTACGAACAATCCGCTCTGTTTCCAGGAAGGTATGTGGAATTTCTAGTAATTACACTGCTCATCTTATAAAAGATTGCATCTTTTGCATGTTTCAGTCAATTACAGTTTGGGAATGTTCTTTTTCTTTTTGCAGGTCTTTTCACATTTGCATGATCTTGATCTTCAGTACCATCTTAGGTATTGCCTTCAATCTCAGATACACTACAATGACTTTTAACCTTTACTTCATTGTTTCTTTCGCCCTTCTAAATAGCTTGTTTATCTATGCTCACTTCCATTATAACAGTCTCTCCTACAATGTAGTTTACCTTATGTGATTAGTTTTGTACTCCTGCTTCTGATTCTTTTTGTTCACCTTATTTTCAGTCGAGAAACCGGCGCTCTAAATAGAATAATTGATCGTGGTAGCCGCGCAATCAATTTTATTCTTTCATCTATGGTTTTCAATGTTGTTCCCACCATTTTAGAGGTTTGATTTTGGTTCAACTTCTGATAAGCTATCTATTATTTAAAGATGTTAATTTCTGCTTTCACATGCTCCTACCCACCAAAGAATACCTGAACTTTTGCCGCCATTCACTATATTAAACATTTTTCAATATCTTTGTCAGAGTGTTAGGATTAAACGTTGGTACATTAGATCTTATGCAGTTTCTTAACAAATACAACCGAGTTAACATATATCCTTCCAGATATCTATGGTATCAGGTATACTGGCATACAAATTTGGAGCACCTTTTGCATGGATAACTTCTCTCTCTGTTGCTGCATATATTGCATTTACTTTGAGTGTGACTCAGGTACTGTGATTCTTGCCAATACCTTTTTCGGGATCCTTAATGTAGTTTGAGGACTGAAACTTTTTACTTGCATAAGCTTCTCTTGCAATTTTCAGTGGAGAACCAAATTTAGGAAAGCAATGAATAAAGCTGATAATGATGCAAGTACAAGGGCCATTGATTCACTTATCAATTATGAGGTGAGGCTTTATTCTCTTCTATGAAGATTTTAATTTTATTGTTAATTTATAGTGGTCATTTTATTTTTCCGTATTTGATAATGATTTTTTTACCTTTATATGGCCCCGCCTTAGTACCTGATTTCTTGTTTGTCTTTGGCCTTATCTTTCAGACAGTTAAATATTTCAACAATGAAGCTTTTGAAGCTGAAAAGTATGATGAGTTCTTAAAGAGTAAGTATTTTAGGCTGACTATAATACTTTTAAGTGCAAGTTCCTCTCAAACTGGAAATAGTAGAACCATTAACCTGTAAAACCTGATATTAAGAATGGAAAATCTGGAGCTACTCAATTCTATTTGTGTCAGGCCTTTACCTGTAAAGGCTAGCCTCATAATCTAAAGTGTTATAGTGAATTTAACAATTTGCATTTAGTAAGACTTCATTAAAATGAATGGATGTTATTGCATAACAGATCTATTGAGCATATACAATACTAGTAACCTTGGAAGGCCCAAAGTTTGTTCACAGTTGAATTCTAGTGATTAGAAAAGAACTTTATTAACTAGAGATGATGTGGATATTGGAAAGTCAACACTTTCATTTGCTTAATATATTTGTTCAGTAGAGGCTCATATATGCATTGCAAATGTGCTCCATGCTTCTACATTCCAAATGTGAGACCTTCTAAGGAAAGGACTCCCCTGAACTTTGCATACATTACCTACCTTTTTCTTGCTTCTTACAGTTAGTTAGTACAAGGAGATTGTAATCCTGAGAGGACGGCTGCTTTTGGCATTATCTAAACTATTATGCGAAATAAGTTTTCTTGCTTCTTACAGTTAGTACAAGGAGATTGTAATCCTGCGAGGATGGCTGCTTTTGGCATTACCTAAATTATTATGCTAAATAAAATTTTGTAATGTTGTTCTTCAAGCTCTGCAGGACTCTTTTATTCATTTACTAGAGAACCTTTAAGTGACTTTACAAATAGGGTTAGACAAAATGGAAGTCAAGTTGGTCTATTTATGTTTTCATTCTTCACACTCTCTGATATTGCTTCTATTACTCTTGTTTCTTTTTTACTCTTTTTCTAGGGTATGAAGATGCTGCCTTGAAAACACAACGGAGTCTTGCTTTTCTGAATTTTGGCCAAAATGTGATATTTAGCTCAGCTTTATCTACAGCTATGGTGTTGTGCTCACATGGAATTATGAATGGCCAAATGACTGTTGGTGATTTGGTAAAACCTTTTATTGTCTTGTTGGCCCGTGCTCGTCCCATAATTTTCTTTTCTGAAATTTTCAAAAGAAATTGAATTTAGTCCAGTTGTCGAATAATGTGATGTGCACTGTTTTTAAATATGAATATACAGGTTATGGTGAATGGGCTACTTTTCCAGCTCTCTCTCCCACTCAATTTCCTTGGAAGCGTTTATCGTGAGACCATACAGAGTCTTGTTGACATGAAATCCATGTTTCAATTACTTGAGGTATTTCTTGAGGATGTTCCTACAGATTAAGAGTACCTTGATATATTGCCTTTGATGCTAGTCGCTTCATTTGGTTTTCGAGTGCTATTCCTGAGTTGAGCAACATCACAAATCTTAGTTTATGAAACCATTTTAAAATAATTCTGGAAAAAAATTTCCTTAACCCTGAGGAGGAAAGTTTCCTTCGACCCTGATTGCCCTGCTTCAAAATTTTACTAATGCTTTATATTATATTAATTTTTACAAAACTAAGCCAAATACATGTTATAAAATCTTATACTTGAGAAATTCTAATTAGTATATAGAAAAATTAAAAGAGGCATTTTAGCAACTATCTTGGGGCGGGGTGGATTTTTGTCTAAAATGTCTCGACCTGGCCCCAAAAGTTTTGATCAAATAACAGCCTTGCCCTTCAACCCAATTTTCAAAAAAAGGACCCCTATAGGATTGGGTAAGACAGAATCCGAGGGTTTGGGTTATTTATAAACCGTAATCGTGCCTATGATCACGATCCATATCAAGAGCACATATTATTTCAGTTTAGTAATTCAGAATTTATTCAACATGATATAGGGCTCATATCATGTTGCTCTCCTAACCTAAATTATTCAACTTAATAACTTTTGCAGGAGAAGGCTGAGATTAGTGACAAGCAAGATGCAAAACCTCTGAAGCTGAATGGGGGAAGCATTCTGTTTGACAATGTGCATTTCAGGTGATTAACAGTTATCTTTACAGTTAGTCATGTTCTAAAGGTAACAATTTGCGTGTCATGTTCTAAAGGTAACCATTTGTGTTTAGTCGATAGGCATTGTGTTGGGCAAGTTGCCTGTAGTTGTACTTTTACTAGAGCTAGGATCTAGTGGTTTAGATGTTACCCTATGTATGAATGAGAGAGGGGCTAGGAAAGGAAAATAAGGGAAATGGAGAGATGTTAGCTTTCCTTTGTCTATATATTTCTAACATAAAAGGAGAAAAGGAAAAGATTAGTCGTTATGTTGTTTTACTATTTTGCCTATATTGATAAAATTATTATTAACATTTTGTGGGCTAGAATTGAAAAATGAACTCAGTACTGTATCGGGAATTGTTCATAAATATAATTAGAGATAAAAGGTCACATTGATCAAGTATACAATTATAGGAGGCTAATTGCATATATGAAAGAATGCAACAGGTTGCTTTGTTTGTGAAACACCAAGCTAGGTTGTAGTGAACGATCAGCTGTTGAAGTATCCAGCTTCTAGTGATCATGTCCGTACCAACAAAAAAGAACCTTCAATGATGATGAGAGGAAGCTTTGTCAAAACACTATGCTAGTAGTGTTATGCAAATTGCTCTTTAGAGAATTCTCAAACATTAAAGCTTTGTTTGGTATGAAGGATGGAAAGGAGTAAGAATGGAAAATTTGCTAATCAAATGGTTAAGATTCATAATTACTTTCTTACTTTATAGAGAATGGAAAATTTGCTAATCAAATGGTTAAGATTCATAATTACTTTCTTACTTTATAGTTTAACCATTAGATTAACAAATTTTCCATCTCACTCCTTTTCATCCTTCATACCAAGTAGAGCTTAAATAAAAAGATGAGTCAATTTATTAAAGAGGGGTGCCAGAGCCTTCTTTTTATTGGATATGATCTAGCCTTATGACTCGTGCTTTTGACTATTTGTCTTAAACTTTTTAATTAAGATACTGTTTGATAAACTAAATTCTTAATATAACTCGTGCTTTTGACTATTTGTCTTAAATTTTTTTAACTTTTAATACTGGCTATTTGTCTTAAACTTTTTACTAAGATACTGTTCGATAAACTAAATTCTTAATATGACTCATGCTTTTGACTATTTGTCTTAAAAGTCTTAAGTATTGAACTTTTAATACTGGAATTGATAAGTACTGAATATAAATTATTAAAACTGTTTGATATTTTTACTGAAAATTAAGTGTTGAATTTAAAATATTGTTTGATAATAATAAATGTTGGATACCGACAACTTCATATTTTTACCTTTATAACATTTTTGAGCCCGTCATCTTCAACATTGAAAAATAACTTTTTAGGAAAATCTAGTTCAAAAAATAAAATAAAAATTTATTAATTTTTTTCTGCATTAAGTGATAAGCAGGTCATTATCTATTCAACATTTTCAGCCATTTTTTATTGAAAAAATTCAAATAAGTCATTTTTAAAATCCATTATCAAACACATTGGAAATATAAGTTCATTTTAAATGCACTGAAATTTTTCAATGCCTTATCAAACAAGGCCTAAGTCTAATTTAATTATACTCAGTTTAATCTTGCACAAGTTATGTTCTATTATGTGTGACCCTATTAGATTTCTTAACATGTTGGCAAGTAATATAGTATCATAATTAGGATTGAGTTCATCATTACTTGTTAAATTAATCAATCTCATATTTATACATTATGGTTGTAATCTAAACAAAAATCATGAACTTCAACTGTTAAGAAAGGTCATTGAAGTTTGACTAACCTATACGCGCTTGGTTTCTCTGCATAATTTTTAGTTTTTTCCATCATTTAGTTGTTCAGTTTAACATTCAGCATGAGTTTGTTTTTACTAAATGTGTTTAATTGCCATCCCCCCTTTTTTTCTAATTGTAACAGTTACCTGGCGGAAAGAAAGATTCTGGATGGGATATCTTTTATTGTACCAGCCGGGAAAAGTGTGGCTATTGTTGGAACTAGTGGAAGTGGTAAGGCTTCAAATGGAAACACACACTTGGTATTTGCTTTGGTGTGTCAAGTATTTGGGTTAAGGGTATATTAAGTCCTTTGTACTTGATGTTTCAGTATACATACAGACACATATATACATTTTGTGCAAGACACTTCGGTTCTATATAAATACATAGGAGACTACCATATTGCCAGACTTAACTTTTTCTTCAATTTTCTACCTTTAGCATGGTATTAGGTCAGGTGTTACCCTTTTCCTTTAACTCATGCCAATCTGAGTGGAGATAAAAGAAATCTCACCTATATTAGATTGGCTTACCTGGGCACATAACCTATTGTTGATTGATTCTAAGTTGGATACCCATCTAAAATTAACAATATGGAACATAACAATCATCTGTTCAATGCTCAAACTCCCAAGACTCAATACATGCATAACTTGAGGAAACTATTTCTACTTCGGGTGTATGAAAAGTGTATGGAGCTTGAATTATTTGGTCGGTTATGTGGTTCATGAAATTTCAATATAAAGCATTTGTCTTTTTCCTACTTGCCTTTAATTTTGATTATCAGTCGCTAATTACAGCAACCGTGTCTAAGGGACTTCTAGCTAATTATGCTTTTGTTATTGAAGCTCTTGTATTATATTATAGTTTAACCATTGATTTAATCAATTTTAAATTTACTTTCAGGCAAGTCAACCATTCTGCGATTGCTCTTCAGGTTCTTTGATGCTCATTCAGGAAGTGTAATAACAAGTACTTTTTTTCAGTTGTATTATAAGTTACTAATGCGTCTTTCCGGTTTTGGGAATTATTAGTTAATGACCTTAACATTCTTCACAATGAGTATACAAATTTGAATCATATAAAAACTCCAAATAGTTACTCACTGGGAAAGCTCTTCTTTTTGCATGCTAGTGACAGCTTGCATGCCATTTCATTTAAGACCTGAAATTATTTATTTGGTCTAAGATATTTAGCATTTTCCTTTTCCAGTTTGACTCACTGGTTAGTTCTCTGTACAGATCAGGATTGATGGTCAAGACATTCGAGATGTAACACTAGATAGTCTTCGACAATCTATTGGTGTTGTGCCACAAGATACTGTTAGTTCAACTGGCAATTTTTGTGTTTTTTTTTTTCGATAATTTATGCACAAACCAATGAGGAACACCATTGTGCTCTATGGGCAGGTACTCTTCAATGATACAATATTTCACAATATACATTATGGCCGTCTTTCAGCAAAAAAAGAGGAGGTTAATCTCATATTTCACTGCATTGTTCTTTTCTTCTGTTTACAGTCTAAAAAGTCATTTCTATATAGGTTTACGAGGCTGCTAAACGGGCTGCAATTCATGAGACTATCATGAACTTCCCTGAAAAATATTCAACTGTTGTTGGGGAACGAGGGCTTAAGGTAAGAGGCTCTCTTAATGATTGTTTTGATACATAATAGTGGTATTATGCCTAATTAGGGCTTCTTGGGTGTAATGCTTGGAGTTTTACTTGACTAGAGATGGCAATGTGGTGGGGCAGTTTTTTGCCTGCCTCTGCCCTGACCTGATGTAGTCCTCACATGCCCTGAACCTGACCCGACCCTAACATAAAAAATAAAATTAATCACCTATACCCAATCCGAAAAATTAAGTGCTTCCGACCCGACATACACAATTTTTAATTTTTTTATACAATTAATTTTTGACAATTTTCAAAATTTTATACAATTTTGGTGCTGTATGCTATTGTAAATACAAGTTTATATCAAATATATTAAAATTTATAAAACCAAACTAATATGACAAGTCAGTTGTAAACTGAAAGCAAATTTTGGAATTGTTCTCATTTGAAGAACTCGCAAGATCAATATGCAATATTAGGGAAAATATGAAAGTCTGAAATAAGAACTAAAATTTCTGTTGGGGGAGACTGGGAAATCAAATAAAACACTTTTGAAAGAATTCTTCCTCAAGCACCACATGCACTTAATCTCTGGGTTAATTAAGAAGTTAGGAAAACAAATTAAAAAGGAATAAGTAAAGAAATTTATGGTTGGGGGGAGAAGGAGACAGAGGCTGCATAAGAAAGGAAAAGGGGAAGACTTATGTTAAAACCTTATTGAATATTTATATATTATATGTAACGGTAATTTTGTAATTATCCTGGGGCAGGACGAGTTTTCCCTAAATCTGCTCCGGACCACTACTAAAAATTTACCTGTTCCAACCCAAAACCTATTTGAAAATAGAAACCTGAATATTGGATTGAGTCGGAACTTGTTGGGTACAGGTTTTTTGCCATCTTTATATCAAATGCACTATTCAATAAATCAATATTGACGATAAATTCCTCTCTAAAGAACTCTAATGGGAGAGAGTTATTTCCATAGATTGCCTTTTGGTACTCTCTAGAAATTCTATCTAATTAGATGACTTTTGTCTCCAGTTAAGTGGTGGTGAGAAACAACGTGTGGCTCTTGCTCGTGCATTCCTGAAAGCTCCAGCCATTTTGTAAGCATTCCTTCTTGATATAACATATTATGCATGCATATCTTGACTACTCTACTTCTGTAAATAATAATATATATTTAAAATGACAATCAGTAATAAAACAAAATAACAAAGGTTATATTGGTCAGTTAAAAAGTTTTTTCAAACTCGTGCTTTTATATATATTATAGATAAATAATTGGTTTACAATTTTTGATTCCCATATTTTGAGTTTGTTACATATGCGGATAGATTTGACCCAACAAAGAGAATTAAGGTTGCACTGGATAGAAAGATCTTGTCTTGTCATTCTCAGTTAGTTGAAAGATATAATCTTTTTTAATCCTTTCCCCAAGAACCTACTTGTGATGTGGGATATAGGCCAACAAAAACAGAAAAAATTTGGAAAGCCTATTTCTTTTTTCTGTAATATACAGAACATTATTTTCTGTTCATTTCTTTTCACAGGTTGTGTGATGAAGCTACTAGTGCCCTTGACAGTACAACTGAAGCAGAGATATTGAATGCATTGAAGTCACTAGCAAATAATAGAACTTCAATCTTCATTGCTCACAGGCTTACAACAGCAATGCAGTGCGATGAGGTATGGATGCTTTTACTATTTGCATGAATGATGTGTTTTTACCATTTGCTTACATCCTTTGGGCTAAAACAGTTAAAATTTCTCAGACTTTAGCCCGTCAAACCAGTTTTTCTATTGTTTCCTCGTGCCTTCTGTATCCGTGCCCAATAGACAAAGATTCTGTGGCAACTATGTTGATGAGTAGTTCAGAAACATATATATATATTTATATAAAATGATAGGTAAACTGTAGCGAGCCATTGAAATAGTTTCAGCAATTTCCAGGGTAGTTACCAAATTAGTAATTCGGCAGCATCTGTGAAAACTGTCTTTATTTATATTATAATATCTATTGAGCCCTAAATTCATCTAGTTCTTGGTGCTTTGGTATTAACTTATTTCAAAACAATAAAGTTGCTTTCTTCATCAGAGAAACAAACACAAATTGGTTTTTCACTGAATTATGAAGCTTTGTGTTAATTGGTCACAATCTGTGAGATATTTGGGTTGAACTGAACATTGTAATTACTCGTCTGATTTGGTTCCTCAAATATTATCACTTTCAACCAACCTAATCCTCATTGGTGCTCAAGTTTTTCTGGGTTTCTATTTTATTTTATTTTCAGATAATAGTTCTGGAGAATGGCAAGGTTGTTGAGCAGGGACCCCATGACATTCTCTTGGGGAAGGCAGGAAGATATGCACAGCTGTGGTCACAGCAAAATAGTTCCATGGATGCCATAGACACAGCGGTGAAAGTTGAGGCCTGAAATTTAAAATATAGTCCTGTATAAGGAAACCGGATCATGACAAAGCTTAAATAAGCATACAAAATTTGTAGTTCAAATGTAGCACCATCGCAATTCTTCCGTGCCCTTATTGGCAAGATGGAGGTGAAGTTATGTATGTTATCTTCTCTTTCAATACTGGGGCAAAGCTGTTGTGTCTGATTTATTGTACAGTTATGATGCGTCAAACTGAAGCATCTGAACTAGATACCAATAGTTAAATACCATGATATGGTGTTATTGATCGTATTATCAGTGGTACCCATTTTGGGTAAAATAAAATCAATTCAGTGTGTGACTGCGTTATTCCTTTCGCATACTTGGATGGCCTTGGTGTGCTTTTGTAGTTAGTTTTAGTTCCAGATCAGATCCATTTTTATTTGAGTGGTGTGCTGAAATTGCCGTTACCATTTGGAACTGGCAAGTAAGCTGCCACCACCCTAAAGCCTGTGGTCAGTAACCAGCAGGTAGCTGGCTGAAGAGGTGATGGTGAAGGAGAAAATAGATGAGAGAGAAGCCCACCGGCGTTGGAGAATATGAGATCTGGCGGTAAAGGCTGGCTGATGACGGCATGGGTAGCCAACTGGGAGGAAGAGAAGAAAATTTGAACCTTGAAGTCTCAGGGTAAGTTTCCATCGGTTGCTTTTTTGAGTTGTTGGCTTATACATTATTGGCTTAATTTAATAATGTTTATCAATCGTGAAAATGCTTAAATCTTAAGTCAATTATATTTTAAAGTTACTAACTTTTCATTATTTTGTAATTAAAAATAAAGAAAAATTAGCTGATTGAGTCTTAGTTCGGTTAATATGAGTATTATTGTTAATATAGGTAGATATAAGTTTGAATACGTAGAAGTGTATTATCTTTTATTTATGTTTAAAATATATTACAAATAATATTGATTTTTTCATTTTAATTTTAATTTAAATAATGATTATGTAAATAAGATAAGAGGTGTTTTTAACGCAAGTCTCGAAATCCCAGGCCCATCTTTGTATATATTTTATAATATTAAATTTAAAATTAGTAATAAAGTGAAGTGAAACCATGTGTAACAGTCATATATGTAGCTGACATCTATAGACATGGATGTTTTTAATATCCATGCAAATGCAGAGGAAATGAATAAAGCAATTTACTCATCAAATAATTTTCTTATATTTATATTAGTTTATATTATAATAGTGCTGCAATATATAAAAGTTAACACGTTAATAATTTATATTATATGAGTTTTTAAACATTCAACATCATGTGAGACTCATTGATTAGGTTGCCTTTATATCTTACCATCCATGAGGCAGTTTGCCAACTATCAAAACAAGTAAAATAGTTCTTACTGGAGTTGACCAAGCGTATGCATTCAATACACTTCCTTTCTCTTCTCATTCGGAGATTAACTTCAGCATTAAAACGAGTTTCAAAAGTCAAATTTTCAATAGATTCTAATATTTCATTCACTTCAACATTAAAACGAGTTCCGAAGGTCAAATTTCGATAGATTCTAATGTTTCATTTACTTAAGCATTAAAGCATTCTGAAGTCAACTTCCAACAATTCCTAATCCTTCTCTTCTAGATATAGCCTCGAGCCATTGAAGATTTTTATTTCATCACCTAAAAATATTAATGATCGTAATTCTCTTGGAGACATCTTTAACACATTTAGGCTCAATTTGAGAGGTATAGCAAGCACATCTTACCATATCTCAATAATTTTGCCTTGGTCATCTTCTAGTTCGAAACCCACCATTAATATCCCTAATGATGTCATCAACTAAATGATTCTTTCAACCCTAGAAGAAGGTTGAGGTAGCTCAACATCTTCATTGCTATCATCTACAAGATTCACAATCTCAACTTCATGTGCTTTAGCGACATGCTTATCAAGAACATTCTCAATGCTAGATGCAACGACCACTTCAATGGGCCAGGCTGGTGACAATTCAACAACTTTATCTTTTCTGTCTTCTCTTGTTCCATCATCATTCACCACTACATTGAATGATTCCATAACATTCTGAGTATTTTTATTATGCACTCGAAAGGCCCCTTGAATATCCCAGAAAGATTTCTTCATCAATCTTTGAATCAAACTTGCCCTGATATTCTCGATCCTTCAAGATGTAGTAGGTACTTCCAAACACATGGAAATACTTAACATTTGGGTTCCTCTCCTTCCACATCTCGTATGGTGTCATACGGGCCTTTGGTCTAATAAGAACCCTGTTGATTATATAGGTTGCATGTTCACTGGCTTAGCTCAAAACTTTTGAGCAACTTTTTTGTTGTTGAACATCACTTGCGTCATCTCTTGTATGGTACTTGCGTCATCTCTTGTATGGTGTGATTCTTGTGTTCTACAACTCCAATCTGTTGTGGTGTCTTGACAACAAAGAACGCATGTTTGATTCCTTCCTCATCGTAGAAATTGGACAAGCCTTCATTCTTGAACTCGTATCTAAGATCACTTTTGATTCTTCTAATCATCCCAATGATTTGGTGCTTTTCATTCATACATCTCCTACATAGTTTTTTGAATTCTTCAAATGTATCTGACTCTTCTCTGAGAAACCTTACCCATGTGTACCTTGAGAAGTCATCTGCACACACACACACACACACACACACACCCCGAGACATAACGTTTTCCACCAATGCTCTCAACTTGCAATGGTTTGGATATTTGAAAATTGTTGATGACTCTCCCTGTGTTACTTCTCTTTTAAGCATCCACTACAAACTTTGTAATGAATGTGGCTGAGCTTTTCATGCCACAACTCCTATTCTGACACTTGTTAAAAGTGATGGATTGAACTACTCTATAACAGTTATCAACATTTTGAGCCCCTTCCGTTATCTTCTCATTTGATTTTGATGAAACTAAGTACTTTTCTTTGTTAAAATTAACAAACATGTCTGGTCACATAGGTGGCTAATACTTACCAAATTAGCTTTCAGGCCATCAAAAAGAAAAAAAAATTTAGGAACATTAAGAGTTCCTTTTCCAAGAATATGATCCTTCTTCTCATTATTGAAAGCGACTCGGCTAGAATATTGTTCTTCAAAATCAAGTATAATTAGTTGTCTATCATGTGGTGAGAGTAGCCACTATCAAAATACCAAACATCATCCATTGTAGATTTTAAGAATTGATGTGCTACCAGTAAGACATTGCATCAATCTTTTCCAAATAAACTACGCTTCTTCACATGCAATGTGCTAGGTAAAGTGGTTACTCCACTTTTCCATCTTAGATCATGCAACAATATGAAATATCATGGTCTACTATGACCAAGCACACCACAATAATGGAAAATGAATTTAAGTCTAAATTTTATCATCTTCTAATGTTAGATCAATGTAGATAAAAGCAGAGCAAAGCAATTTTTTCTTGAAGATCATTATATTGGATTTGGTGTCCTGAGTGTGGTACATTCGTTTGTAAACTTATAATTTTTTCAAATAAATCGGTTAATAAAACAATTCATGGATTACATTAGCATACCTTGTATAATTGTCCTCACGTGGTTTTTGCATGCAAAGCAAAATAGAAGCAAATATTGGCTCACTGGTTGTCTAATGTTTAAACTAATACTAAGCAACATTACATGGTCGGATCGTAATACTGAAGGACAATTTATATTAGTAGATGAACCTAAACATGTCCTTGGTCTAATTGGAAATGAACAAACCAATTGAAAGACTAATATGTCGTCTATTAAGTCCAATTGGTGAGATGTCTTGTCTTAGGCATCGGAGCGGATAACTCCCAAAAGATAGAGACATAAATTTGACTGACTGGACTAATAGTATATCGGACTAGACCTAAAATGAATAGATCTCGAATCCTTTTATGGATTTATTCACTTATGATGTTTATAGTGTGGTATACCTAAATCTTGAGTGGATGACAGACTATGTATGCATGACTCATATACTTTGATGTAAGTAAAAGCCTGAGTTCAAATAGATAAGGAACCAAAAATTGGTGCACTGGGTATACGACTTTTGAAGTATGTAGCGCCATTCACAACAGTGAAATTCATAGCCCAAAAAAATGGGTTAATGATATCCTCTCATTGGCATTACATGGTTGGTGAAAAGTAAATGTGACCACGGTCGTTTTTCTTTGTGATGGATGACTTGATTATTACTTTATAGTAATTGACTTTTCATGAAAGAAGATGTAATGGTTACCATGAGATAAAATATGATCATATTGGGAGAACAGATTTATCCCAAAGATATTAATAGTATCTTATAAGGGTAACACACTTATGACAAAGTCATTTGATGAAAACTGATTGAGTTGCTTGTGAATGGTATGTCGTTAGGGAGAGCTCAGTCACGATACTACGGTGGAATAATTTCAGAACTAAATAAGTTTATAATTAATAGGCAAAAACCTGGAAGTTAATTATAAATCATTTGAGCTCTGATCGTATATGTCTAATCTGTCCCTCCGCTAGCTCGTTGAAACAAAAAATGAATTGTATGTTGAATCAAATGAACATAAATTGATAGAAATATTAAAAATGGATAAATGAGAAATGTTTGGAAATGAATGTGATTTTCTCCAAAATGAAATTATCTGGAAATGAATTTATTGTTTTCAAATTAAATGAAGTTCGAAAATGGAAATAAATCATTTGGTCATAGTGAATCCGTTGAATGTTGAAATATTAAATATATTTTCTCATAGATTCTTTTATGGTAAAGTCATCATGATTTTAATGGAATTAGAATTGGGTTGAGAAAATTATTTAACTAGAAAATTAATTTAAGATGTTTATTTTGGAAAATAGAAAAACTAATATTGGGTTGCATAGAATTATAAAGTACTGGGTTAAAATTCCAATAAGTACTTGTAATTGGACTCGATATGGAAGAGGCTTAAAAGCCCTCATGTTTATTGAGAGGAACGGCAAACCCTAGTTTTAACTAGGGTTGTCACCCCGCATACTTCTAGTTAAACTAGGAGTTCGTTTTTCTAAAATAAACTTCTACAATTCAACAAGTTCCCTTCTTTTCCTTATAAATAGATGATACTGGTAGGTTAAATACAGAAGTTTTGAGATATTGTTATTCTGCCCAAAAATAGTGAGAGTTTTATTCTCTAAATGTAAATTTTATTTTCCGGAATAACAATTCTACCGGTTTCTATTAAAGAGAGAAATTTTGCTTTCACATTAAAAGTAAAGAAAACTATTTTCGATTCTATGCTTGATTCGAATCTTTCGAGCCCATGCTTGAAGTAGTTTGTGATATGAGGATAGTAAAGAAGGTCGTTCAGTTGAAAGCGAGGAATGACAAGGATCTGTCCAATCGAAAACACAGGCGTGATTTCAGTAAAAGGGTTTATTACTATAAATATTACAAACCAACTCGGTTTTCAAAATTTTTATTTTCTGTTATGTAAGAAAATCGTTTTTGAACCGAATTTTTTCCAACACTTTAATTGTAGTGCAGTCAACATTAGGCACTATATCTATTCCTTGAAAGCAATACTCCTTAATTTTTTTTTCCTTTAGCTTTGCTTCATTTGGCTTCATCTAGGTTCATTTCAAAGGTTTGCAATGATCCAATTAATTCATCAATCCTTAGATTGTCTAGATATTTTGCTTCCTTGATGACAATGACTTTGATAGCAAAACTTTCAGGGAATAATCTCAACACCTTCCTGACCAACTTGGAGTTGGAATATTTTTCTCCAGAAGAAAATACCTAATTCAACAGATCACAAAGCTTTGCATAGAATTCACCAATAGTTTTTGAATCCTACTTTCTTAGGGTCTCAAATTTAGTGGTTAACATTTGCATCCTAGATTGATTTGCTATGTTGGTTTCTTTATGAGCATTTTTAGGGATGTCTCATGCCTCCTTAGTAATTATATTTACACTTTAAAGTCCTCTTACACTCTTGTGCATCTACTCCACAAAAGATAGCATACCAAGCTAATTTAGACTTTGGAGTTTTCCCTATTTCTATCTCAACCATAAATGGTTGCCATCCAATGAAAACAATGTGTCATGCTTTCTTATTAGGGGACTTGATGAAAGCTTTCATTCTCGCTTTCTAATAAGCTTAGTTGGAACATTCCAGCATAGGGGATAATCAACTGAAAATCCTTTCATGTCAAGTGAGAGGCTTTGATATCAATTATTGAAATAGACAATTGTTAATTACTAAGAAAAATAAACTTCTTAAATGAAAGTGATGGCTATAACTGCTAATGAAGATGGAACTGCGATAAACACAACAAAAATAAGGCATACAAAATTGTTTATATAGTTCGATTTTTCTACATTTGCGGAGCCTAACTTGAAGTGATTAAATTTATTATGTTTCGACTCAATACAACAAGTGATTCAAGTTTTATCACACCCCATTATAGCACCCTCTCTTTTGTACTTAAAGATCTAGATCATTCACCTGTAAGTTCTTCCTCTAAGAACTTAAGCAGTAAACAAATTGTGTTTACTTCCTCAATTGCACTCTCAAAAATACGTTCCATAATTAATAGATAATTTCTCTCAATATTCTATACAAAACCTAAACAAATCTCTCAAATATATAAGAGTTTCGAGACTTACTAGCATACTAGAGATTAATTACAATCAATTCCCTTATTAAACAACAACTAAAATAACAATATACAATTAAATAATAAAGACTAATTTAAAGTGGATTGTTAGAGATGTGTCTTCAAGAGATTTGATTGCTTGATCCAATCCAATATTCAAGATAAGTTTCTCTAAATGGATCGAACTTCATAACCAGGTTTGCATACTTTTACAATATCAACATTAATCAAACTCCAAAGAATTTATTTCAAAAATTTCCATCTTTAAAACATGGCAAATAATAAAGTCCGATGCACTATTAGTTGTAGCGACCACTACTGTTAGCACATTGACAATCAAATCAAAACGTTTGTCTCAACACTAATAGTTTTAAAGATAAGTAATTAGTAATTAATAGAATGTGATGTTTAACATAGCAGTAAATTACAAATTTTTCAATCAATTAATGATAAAGTGTTTGGGCAAACACTTCTTAATAATAGTAATAAGTAATTTATAATATACGAGTAGAAAGTATTATAGACAAAACTATATAGTAAATGGTATATGATATAAAACTGAATAATCAATAACAAAAGATAATAAAAAATTATATTTGTAATTGTACCAATTTCTATAACTTATTAATTAAGTAGAATATATATATTATAAATATCAATCAGTTTCTAATATGAAAATGAATTCTGTTCATACCAATTTGAAAATACATCAAATTTAATTAATAAAATCATATAATATTCACCTTTTAATTAATTTATGTATAATTAAAGGTAAAAACATTAAAATATAAAAAAATTATAATTTTGTATTGATATTAATATTTAAATCTTATGTTATGTTTTATTTATATTTTGTATTTAAATTTAAATTTAAGATTTTATTTTAATATATTGTAATAAAAATATTTTAATTATATATTTTAATAAAAATATTGAATTAAATTACCATATTATAATTTGATAATATCACGTGGGTAACATATGACTTTAAACCCTAATTAATTTAGTGTTACCCCAACTAGTTACCAACTCGTTTAAGGAAATTATGAATAAATGAATTATATTATTGTAAATGTACTTTTATCTTTTATATTTTTATTAAAGTCGGTAAAAAATTGCATATGGTGAGGTTTGAACCTATGCCATCAACATTATAAAATCCCTTCTTTACCACTTCAAAAAAGATTTATACTAATTTTTTTTATACATCGTTATTGCATGTTGTTTGTATATCTATACTATTATTCAAATGTGTGAGTGAGTTGGTGTAATGAGTTAACTTAACATCAACTCAATTAATGAAATTAATTAAATGACTTTAAATATTTTAAATAAGTTGTATTATTATAATTTTTTTTCTTTTTCATTTTAAAAATAATAAAAATTGCAAATGTTGAGATTTAAATCCATGACTCCATTATTTATAAAATATTTTATTTACCACTTGAGCTAAAGCTTTATTTTGACATTTTTTTTACATTGCAATTTCACCTACATTGTTTGTATGTCTATACTATTATATAAAACTCTTGATAAAGTTTGTGTTTAAAGTCAACTAGACACTAACTTAATTGAAAAATTACTAAACTACTCTTATATATTTGAAATAACTTATATTCTTTTAAGGGTAATTTTACCTTTTCACATATTAAATAAAACCATTGAAAAATTGTAAATAATAATATTTGAATCTCTATCATCAACGTAACATATAACCTCAACCTTACCATTGTAGCGAATGCTTCATTTTGATTTTTAATTTTTGCGTTTTAATTTTATTAAACATTTATTTATTTTATCCTTTTTCTTTTTTTTATTACTTTAATTCTCAACATTTAAATTTTAATTAAATTGTCTTTTTTACATAAGACAGACTAGATTGTTAAAATTTTAATAGTTTTGATGTAACAATTTACAAATTCACATGCACTTTATTGTTAAGGTAGATTTTTAAAAAACACTTAAGAATTTTTTATTTTTACATTATTATATATATTTCTAACTTTTTGTAAGTTACAAGTAGTTAGTGAGATTCAAATTTTAAGAGTCAAAATAGTTTGGCATAATGAATTATTTGGCCTTCTAATTTTATAAAAAAGAAAAATTATTTTAACTATCAATTTAATTATTTTACGGTTTTAGCTTTTAAACTTGTGTTATTTATCAAATCACCTCAAAATAGATAAAAAAGTTCATGTCTGTTAAATTTGTTGATGTGGATTGCCACATGGACAAGTAATTAATTTTTAAGATTTTAAAAAATTCAAAAAATATAAAAATATATTTAAATATGAAAATTATTTTAAATATATAAAATATAATTTTAAAAATATTTTAATTTGTAAAAGTTAATTAATTATCAATGTGACATACACATATATTGACACGTCAGCAAAGTTAACATAGGTTGATTTTTTCATTCATTTTGGGTGATTTAGAACAAACAATACAAGTTTAAAGACTAAAAGAGATTAAAATTTTAATAAAGGATTAAAATAATTTTTTATAAAATTAAAGGGCTAAATAAACTCTCATGTCAATAAATTTTTGGTAAAAAAAAATCAATTTAACTAAAGGATAAAAAAATTAAAGCTAAAATATGTTGAACTAAATTTAAGGTAAACTATAAAAATAGTCACTTTTGTTTGCCTCTGATTACGTTTTAGTCACTTATGTTATCATTTTGTTACAAAGTAGTCACTTTACCGTTAAACTCTGTTACCTCCCTAATGGCAGTCCTACGTGACAGTCCAAATGAATTTTAAATGTCAACTTGCATGACTAGTTATTGGGATGAAAATAGGTTTTTAATTAAATAAATTTAATTTGGACTGTCACATAGGACATTAAAGTTAGCATTTAAAACCTATTTGGGCTGCCACGTAAGACCGCCGTTAGAGAGATAACAAAGTTTAACAGTAGAGTGACGACTTCGTAACAAAACGATAACTCAAGTGACTAAAACGTAACATTTCATACATAAATGACTAAAATGTAATCTAAGACAAATAAAATGACTATTTTTATAATTTACCCTTAAATTTATTGATAAACAAAAGTAGGTGGCTTTTTTTATTTCTGTCTCGCCCAGCGTAGCTGGCTATTTAATGCGATCTACTTTTATGGTGGCAAAGTTAGTTTATTCATTAATGTCCAAAACAAAAAACAAAAAAGTTTGCTTTCTCAACCATTTAGATATGTACATCAAATATGAAATAGCAGCTGCTATGGAACTTTGTTGTCATTTATTCTCATCAAAAATATCTTCTCTACTTGTCTTTTAATGCAAGATTCGATACTTACATTTATTTAAAAGAATTATACCAACAATATTTAAGAAAAATAATTTATTCCCTTCAATAAATCTGGGTTTTTTGGTTTTGTCCTTATGGAAGGAGGATCTTATAATCTCAAATTAAACCATCAAATTAACTCTATACGTACAGATTTGTCCACTTTGCATAGCTGAACCGAAGAAAGAAATTAATTAGGAGGAGCAGTTGAGGGGGGGAATATGAGAGAGGTTGAAGGAGGCTATTCCCTAAAACAAAAGTAGTATAATCATACTTGTTTTCTTTTTGTTCCATATACATCTTAAAGTTTCCATAATAGTAACACCATAAAGTTCAAAATACTCATCACCCCACATGCATCCAAATGATCTATTACCCTTCTAGTCTACGAAGAATGACCAGCATTCACCAGAGCACAGCTATTAACATCTTGCTTTCCTAATTTAATAATCCTTATACATACAATATCACCATATGCATACATGCAGTCGATGAAAACAGTTAAGTGATTAATATCTTATTTTATATATGGATTAGTATTTGATACATTATTAACAAAATACTTCACTTCATAAGTATGGTTTATAAGTATGGTAGTAAACTACCATATTAGTTAATTATGCCCGTACCAATTAAAATATGGTGTACTAGCTGGTAAAATTTTTTTAAATATATTTTAAATTTATATTTAAATATTTATTATTTATTCTAGTTAGTAAAAAGTGGCCTTTAACTAAGAAATAGATTCCAGAAGCAAACTATAAGCTAAATTAAAATAGGGTATTATGAGCAATTGCAATAATCGGGTTCATTAGATTTATTGAATTATGGATTGTTATTTACATAGTATGGAATGATCTTACTACTAGAAGCTAACGGTACGCCGAAATATACCAGTACTTGTACGTACAATACCAATAGAAAGTTGGTATGTCCATCGATACGATATTGACTACTTTGATTCAAATACAATTACATATTCATTTTTTAATACTTATTTTTTATCACACCCTAAATGGGAGTATGTGTCATCTATTAAATATTATTGGTAGACCTAAAAGATTCTACTGATAGTGTATCAAATAATTTTTCATACATACAATTGTCTGTAATGTTAACTGAATTTATTTCTAGTTGGTAGGTAGCAATGATCTATCAATTTTATTTTAAAAATAACACTATAATTTTTTAACAAGTAAATTATATTTCTTTTGCATATTTTAAATGTTATTATTCCACTAGATAGTGAGTGTGGTGGAGGTGCTACATTAGGAAGTCTTTTCAAAGATAGGTCATTGAGGTGAATTTCTCGATTACTCTCCCAGATACTATGGGTAATGAGAGGCACACTACCACTATCATGGTAGAATCTTTGGCTGTAGACCGGCCACCCAAATACGATACCCTTTTTGGATGGCCACTGATGAAATGGCCAATGCTCACTTTGGCAACTTTCTGTATAGGCAAAGCTCCCTACCTCGATGGGAATAGGCTATATGCAATCCAAATGTGAGAAAATGTCACATCATTTCTCTTTAATAAACCCAACAAAGTCAGAATTATAGAGCATTAATTAAAGTCTTTCAATGAAAGTAACAGAGAACGAAAGGCCAAGTAAACCTCATTAACAAGAGCATGATAAAATCTAGAAAGCCTAAACGTTGGAAAGGAAATAAATCAGTTTAAATTTTAGCTTGTAGAACAAATAGAGGATTTACAGTTATATCATGACAACGTAGAAAGGGTAATGCAAACACCTTTCGCTTTGGCTAGACAGGAGAAATACGGTGATGAGTTTGCTCAGGGAGAATCTAAATACTTTTACCTGATGAGCTACTGATATGTTGGGCATTGAACCTACGTCATTGTACATTCTCTCAACGTTAAAGCGATTACTAAGACCATCAAGCAAAAAATAAAAATAAAAAAGAGAAGATTCGCACCCAAGTAGTAAGAGAAGAAGGAAAAAAATTATTAGATGCACATTTCATCAGAAATGTTGCTTGACCCCCTTTCTAATGTTGTGATGGTAATAGAAAGTGGTGTATGTGCATCGATTTCATGAAACCCTACTAGCCGTTGAAAAAATTATAGTTGGAATAGTACCATTAAAGGAACACGCGTCTTACAAGATGTGTTTTCACTAATGTGGCAGTGAAAATGTGTCATGTAGAATGCGTTTTTGTTTTCTCTACTAAAAGCGCGTCCTATGTGGTTTGTTTTCACTAATGTGATTATTTTTATCTATTGTTATTTAATTTTAGTTATTTACTTTATACTTATATTTAATCCCCCTTCTTTATTTTCATAGGTTCACATAAATTCTTGGTTGTATGAAATAATAAAATTGACCATTGTAGTCACTGAGAGATTGGCCCTACTCATTATACTACAAATTTAATTTAATTTCAGTTTAAGCGTAGGAATTTATTTTTGGTGCATTCGGCACGCATAAAATTTTGGTGTCATTGTCGAGGACTAGAACTATTAATTTTATTTCTTTTTCTTTATGACCAGGTTAAATACGAAAGACCCACTCGTGTTTGACCTGAAGATCGAAAAAACCATTCACATTAGACGAAAATAGGTGATTAAACGGGGTGAACGACCATAGGAGCCAGACTCCCTACATTCTGAAGAAGACAACGAGATTGAGGAGGAAAACACATTGACAACAGAAAATGACAAGGAGTTACTGTTTAAGACAAGAAATGTCGATAAAAACCAAGCTATTAGATAATTTGCTGAGCCACCAGATGAACAACAACCGTTATGCACCTACCCGACGGTAAAGGCACCATTCAAGCTGAAATTAGGCCTTATGCATTTATTACCTACCTTCCATGACCTATAGAATGAGAATCTGCACAAACATCTCAAGATATTCCATATGGTTTGCTTGAGCATGAAACCATAAAGAGTTATTGAGGACGAAATTCATGCTTTTTCTTATTCTTTAGTCAATTTAGCTAGAGAATGACTATTTTATTTACCCCATAAATTGGTTAATACTTAGATTGAAATGTCTCACTTATTTTTTGACCGATCGTTTTCGACATCTAGAGCAACTGTGTTAAGATGAGAGATTTGTGGAATGCGATAAAAGGACTCAAAATCACTATATAAATATTGGGAGTGCTTCAAAAATATGTGCACAAGTTGCCTACAACATGGCGTAACTAAACGATCCCTTTTGCAGCACTTCTACAAAAGATTACTTCTAATGGAGAGGAAAATTATTAATGTCACAAATGGAGGAGCATTAGTCAACATGACTACCCAAGCTTCAAGAAATTTTATCTGTACCATGGAGGCCAACTCCCAACAATTTAGAACTGTTAAATATGACTCCTATTTTCAATCAAATTTGAAAAATAGTCTTTCAGTTAAACTCTGTTTACTTGTTTCAATCAAACACTGATTAGTTTAGATTATTTTATTATTATTTGATCTATGAATTTAGCTTATAAATAGGCTCTTTTACAACCATAGAAAATACACCCATTAGATATTAGAACTCATAACACATTTAGAGAATTTTGTGTTTAAGTTTTGTGGGTTCTTTGTTTTCGGGTTTTCAAGGTTTAGTTTTTATCTCCATCTTTTGTACTCTTCGTTCTTTTGCCATTATAGTAAAATTATCTTTGCCCGTGGTTTTTTATCCTCTTTGGAGGGGTTTTTCTACGTTAAATTTGTGTGTTCAATTTCTCAATTTATTCTACTATTTTCTTGTTCGTTACTTAATTGGGTTAAAATCCTAACAAGTGGTATCAGAGCTAGTTCAATTTTCATAGATCAGCCCGTTCAGAGATGGCAACAACAAGGTTTGAAATTGAGAAGTTCGATGGTGAGACAAATTTTAATCTGTGGCAAGTTTGGATGATGGCAATTCTAGTTCAATCAGGCTTGAAAAAGGTTGTTATCGGGAAAAAGCCTGAGAATCTAAATAAAACAGAATGGGAAGAGCTTGATGAAAAGGCTTTATCTGTAATCCAGTTGTGCCTCACAAATACGGTATTGCAGGAGGTATTGATGGAGAAGACCTCATCTGCCTTGTAGAAAAGGTTAGAAACTCTTTATGCGACTAAGTCTCTGGCTAACCGTTTAGTGTTGAAACAACGTCTATTTACGTTTCGCATGAACAAAGGTGAGCTTCTTAGAGATCACATCAGTCAAATCATTACTCTTTTAAATGATTTAAAGAATGTTGAGGTTCATATTGACGATGAAGATCAGGCTATACTATTATTGTGCTCTTTACCCCCTTCATACAAATCTTTCAGGAAGACCCTGATTTATGGCAGAGACAAACTCTCGTTCGAAGATGTGAAGGGTCATTTGTTGAGTAGAGACAAACTCGACAATGAGCTTCATTTGGATAGCAAGACAGATAGGCAAGCTTCCGTTTTGGTAGCATCAAAGAAACGAGATAAAATGTGTCGCTATTGTAAAAAGTTAGGTCACATCAAAGCAGATTGTTATAAACTGCGAAATAAAAAAACTGCTGAGAGTAATGAGGAAGATGTAGCTGGTGTGCTTATTTGGTCGATAAAAATGGGGATGATTTCTTGTTAGTGTCAACAAGTGATAATACCAAGCTCACGTCCGAGTGGATCCTAGATTCAGGATGTTCTTTCCACATGTGTCCCAATAGAGAATGGTTCTCCACATACAGTTCGATTGAAGTTGGAGTTGTGCGCATGGGAAACGATTCATCTAGTAAGGTAATTAGTATTGGTACTGTTAAAATTAAGATGCACGATGGGACGATTAGCACACTCTCAGATGTCAGATATGTACCTGATTTACGAAAGAATCACATCTCCTTAAGTATTTTAGACTTGAAAGGATGCAAAATCAACATCGAGTCGAGCGGTATTAAAGTATCTCGTGGAGCTCTCGTTTTGTTAAAAGGTAAAAGAATCGACAGTCTTTATATTCTAGAAGGTTATACAGTGACCGGTGAAATCGGACGTCCCTCGTCCGTTACGGAGTTGAAGTCAACTTGTTTGCAGTGGAGGCAACTTGGTTATAGGAGGGAAAAAGGTATGACTGTTTCGTTGAAGAGAAGTTCTCTTTTAGATGCAAGTTTTGAAAAGTTAGGGCACTGTGTTCGTGAAAATCAGACTCGGGTTAGTTTTGATTTGGCAGTGTACAAGTCGAAGGCTAGAAGTCTTCCAGTTCCTAAGCACAAATTCGACTCAATTAATTCCCTGCATAGTTCAAGATAGGCTCGTGGCGGGCTTTGGCAAAGATGGCATTGTGGAAATATGAGTCAAGGTGGAGATTTGTTAAATATGACTCTATTTTCAGTCAAATTTGAAAAATAGTCTTTCGTTAAACTCATTTACTTGTTTCATCAAACACCGATTAGTTTAGATTATTTTATTATTATTTGATCTATGAATTTAGCCTATAAATAGGTTCTTTTACAACCTTAGAAAATACACCCATTAGAGATTAGAATTCATAACACATTTAGAGAATTTTGTGTTTACGTTTTGTGAGTTCTTTGTTTTCGGGTTTTCGGGGTTTAGTTTTTATCTCCATCTTTTGTACTCTTAAATCTTTTGCCATTATAGTAAAATTCTCTTTGCCCGTGATTTTTTTATCCTCTTTGGAGGGGTTTTTCCATGTTAAATTTGTGTGTTCAATATCTCAATTTATCCTGCCATTTTCTTATTCGTTACTTAATCGGATTAAAATCCTAACAAGAACTAATGTGGAACCCATGAAAATGGATCATTAGATAAGTACTCCTTCTTTGGAAGACAAGATCGATAAACTCTTTAGTATTGTTCAAATTTTAGTTGTAGGTAAGATACCCCCTTTAGTTTGTGGCACTTGTGCAGTCCTAGATCATACGACTGATGCATGTCCTATCCTACATGAATACATCACAGTATAAGTGGTGTTGTAGTAAACTTTCCAGGACTACCATAGAAGCGATTTAACCGTTACTCTAGCATATTCAATGCTGGATGGAGAGACTATCCTAACTTCAGCTACGGAGCGAAGCCCTTATACAATCAACCGTACCACGCCAAGCTTTTTCATCCTTGATAGTCTCAAACCTCAGGTATGTCTCTAGAGAACATTATGAATTCTCATGTTGCTAGTTCCCTCAAGTTTCAACAGACCACAGAAGTGTTTCAACAGGACACAAAAGGTGAAATTCCAAAATCTAGAAAGCCAAGTGAACAAAATTACCATTTTGATCAATAGAATGGGAGTCTCAAGGAAATTTTCGTCTTAAATAGAACCAAACTTGAGGTAAAATGCGAGAGCAATGTCTTTAAGTGGAACGATCATAGAACCCTTTCCTAACTTGAATGGACGATACGATTCCAGTCAAGAAAAATGAAATAATGTGCCAAAAACCAAAAAAAAAAAAAAGAATCATCGCAGCCTATTGCAATACCACCTCCGTTCTTAAGAAGATTGATGAAAAACAAGAAAGAGAAGGAGGAGAAGAAATTCTTGAAACATTTCTCAAAGTTGAGGTAAATATACCCTTATTAGATGCCATTAAGCAAATGTCACACTACGCAAAATTCCTCAAGGAGTTATGCACTAACGAGAAGAAGTTACTTGGTAATGAAAGGGTAAATGTGAGTGAGAACGCTTTTGTAGTTCTCCAAAAGAAAATTCCACTAAAATACAAAGACCAAGGTATGTTTGTGATTCTATGCAAAATAGGTAATGTAAGCATAAAGAAAGCTATGTGCGATATAAGTACTTCTATTAATATTATGTCAATATCTATTTATAATTTACTTAATGCAAGTCCTTTGAAAGAAACATGTGTCATGATTCAAATGGCGGATAGGTCGATAGTTTATTCAAGATGAGTCTTAAAAGATGTTTTAGTTAAAGTTAATGAATTGATCTTTCCTGCAAACTTCTATATCATAGACATGGAAAAGGATAACTCGACTGGCTCTTTCGATCTCTTAGTCAAGAATCGTTTCTTAATACTACTCGTACAAAAATCAATGTTCGAAGTGGCATGCTCACCATGGAGTTCGATGGTGATATTTGGTGTGCCGTTGAGAGCAACAAATATATCATATCCCTAAATAACAAAAAGAAATAGTAATAGGGAGAGTAGGGTCAAATCCTCAAAGACTGAATAGCTATAACTTATTGTTTCTCAAAATCTCGGGTACAGTCGTGCGCAAGAAAAATAGCTGACCTGGAAAAAATAAAATAAAACAGAATTAAAAATATAATTGAGCTAAAATTAAATAGATTGAAATCGTAATTGTGATAAGAAGCAGAATTGAGAAAAAAAAAGGTTTTTTGATTGAAGGATTCCAGCCTCCGATTATCTCGATCCTCCTTTTGTTCAATCATAGGCTTTTATATGATTCTTCTCATAATCGAATAAGCTAATTATAGTGGAAGAGGACGCCTACGATCAACAACTCCACTTAGGTTATAGTCTTATGACCTAGAGGAACCTGACTTTAGTCAACTGTCACTTTTGTGGGACTGTCTTACACTAGTTCATTGTTTCACAATGGCGAATGTCATGCCATTTCGTCTCTTGGGCTCGACAACCTCTGATGTAGTAAGTTAGCAAGCCGATTATGTAACCTTCCCAAAATATACAAAGCGGTTGTCTTTGCACAAGATTAAATATTACCTTTTTGAAGGACATGGACGGAAGCGTCAGTTCCGTAATATGGAGAAATAATGAATACTCATTAAGAAAGGCTAAGCCTTATGAACTCTTTTGGAGGAGTCTTGATAACCTTTGGCTATATGAGTTTAGTTACTCATGCTTTTTGGGTAAAAAACACAAGTTATAATGAAATGGAATTTTATCGAAAAAGAAACAAAAAAGCTAAGAGCCTTAGGGGGAAAGAGTTTTTTACAGCAGTGATGAGTGAATATCCATGTCACTTCATCTCCTACTTATAGTATATGAAATAACCTCGTTTGTTCTTATTTAAACTCTAAATGATAATGTTTAAGAGATATAATTTGAAATTAAATCTAAACAATATAATAATCCTAACAGTAATCCTAAAAATAAAATTCAAATTTAAAGAAATTCTTATGTTTATAAATTTCTTCTTTGAAATTTTGCCCCAAGTCTTTTACACTTTGTATTTTCAGTACCATTTTTTCCCAATTTCGCATGCTAACCTGTTTTGTCTTTAAATTCACACTTTTTTTCCCTCAAATTTCCTTTTGCCTTCAATTTAGTCCCTATAAGATAAAAAATCATAAACAACCCAAATTAATAGGATCGTACTTAAAATATATATGTAATTAACACATAAAAGTATGACATTTTAAAGTATTATCAATATTGTTAAATTAAATGTTTATGAGGTTATGTGTCATCCTCGTAAAGTGTCGAATGTCTTTAATGTCAACGTTATTGATTCTTTAGCTTAAGAAATTAGTGATTTACATGTCACTAATGAGTTAAAACGGTATTTTACAGGAGTATCAATAGGGACAAACTTAAGGAGCTTTTGACAATTGAGGAACCATTTGGAAAAGTCATCTATGAGATGAAGGCACTGAAGCCTCTCCCAAACAAAAGTAAAAATCTTAAGTTGTCACCTACCCAAAATAAACTTTTAAAATAAGAAAATTTTAAATTTTTTCTTCAGAGTACTAAAAGCTACAAAATATAGTACTTCCCTCGTCAAAATCATTGTTATGCCTTTTCAGACACACCAATAACACTATGATATGATTTCGCTAGAAAAGACACCTCACCAAGAAGCATTATCTCGGGAAATGTCATGTTATAGTCCATCCCTCGATTGGGGTGCAATTGCTATACATAATCATTTCGTTTGGGGTACCTCACCAAGTCAACCACTTTGAATAAGGAGGGGCTCACCCATGTAAAAACTTCTACATGCTTACCACATGAACCAGTGCTAGATCACATGAAGATCTACTTGGAGACTCTTTCTATCGCATCCATCCTCACTTGTAGTAAAGTCCCTATAACTCTACTACCAATTCTTCGTAGTGTGGTTGAGCCACATCCCAATAGAGCTTTTCATTACATTATTAACAACCTTGTACAATAGGACATCCATCTAAAGGGGCCCTTACTAAGCTTTTCTTATGTATAAACTCCTTTAATTACTAAAAAGTATAATATACTTTTTGGCTCACGAACTTGACAATTAGGTTTATTTTGATCCTTGAACTTAAAAAATATAAAAGTTTGATGATGTGACTTGTTGAGATTGTATAACATCATCACTTGAAAAAAACTATAGAAATTTTTATAAATCTTAGAGTGTCACATTCAATGTTTTAATAATTGAATCAATGGTTGAACATGTCATACCACTAATTCTCGATTCAGCCAGTTCAATCATTAGACTAACAATAATTATATAAATAATTAAAAATTCATTAAAATCTAAAAAAATTAAAAATTAAAAATATTTATTGGTTCAATCTGTTCGATTGTTGATTATTTTGTTCCAATTTTCGATTTTTTCCAATTTCAAGCAGTTTTTGAGTCAATTGGTCTAATTCGTTTATTCAGATTGCTATATCAATAAATTCTGGGTCCATCCAATTCGATCCTATTCCAATAACACTGGTCACATCATTAAATCTTAATAGAATCCAAGTTTAAGGGCTAAATAATTACCAAATTTAAGATTAAGTGTGAATCTAGTTATCAAGTTTAAAAACAAAAAAAATTATATTAACCCTTACTAAAATAATTCTAACCTATTACTCCATTCTGCCAAAATCTCACAACTCTCCAAGTACTCTTAAACAGCTACTAGTGTCTCTTGATACACCTTGTGAATCGCTCAAATATGTAACACCTCATCTTTTATCAGCATTAATTTAATTTCGTATACAATTTCACATGGAAACTTCTCCAAAAGTTGAAAGCAGTTAAATTCAGTAATTAGAATTGAGTGAAAATGTGAAATTGAGAAAACAATACTAAAGGATGCTTAAGTGAATTATTTATTTATGGTCAAAGTGTGGGTTGGAAAGAGTGAGTGGTTGAGGAACTAGAGCTGTAATAGTTGAGCAAAACAAGGAGTGGATTATTTAGGAAGATGCTTAATTCTGTTTTGCATTCCTATGACTAATCAAGCAAAGTCATTCGTCCCTCACCTGCTGCTTCTATCTCTCTTGCAGACCAAACAAAAATAATTAAAATTAAGGAATAGGGTTGGTTTAGTTTGGTGTGGTTTGGTTTGGTTTGTTTCACTTTTTTCACTTCAGTCTATTTTTCCTCCCCATCCCATCCCATCCCAAACAAAACCACTTCTAATTTTTTCAGCTCTTAAATGCAGTCTCCTGTTTCAATGAGTTCCGACATTTTTATTTTTGTAACAGATGCAGCTGCTTGAGTTTCAGTCAATTTCACTTTTGAGCTGGAGTTTGCGGTTCGTTGCTCATTTCAGTTTCACCAATTTCCGGATCTGAAATTGAAATCCTATTTTGTTCCTTCGTAAATGCAAATGCGGCTGAATTCTGGGGCTATCTCCTTTCAACCCTGACTGACTTTCACTTCCACCCAACTCCTGCCTCTCCCCTCATTTGGATTTTTGGAGGCTGTTTTCCCAGGTTTCATTCTTCTTTCTTTCTTCTTAAATTCACATGCACTTTCTTTTAATTTTGAATTAAGTAAAATAAAGAAGTTAAGTCATTCAGTATTCATTTTACCTCTCATAATCAAGCTTGTAGATCTGTGCCATCCGAGGAATGTTCTAGTTTCTTACATCAGCTCAAAGTATGGCCATCATGTTTCTTTAGTGAATGGTGATTCAACAATTTGTGAGTTTCTTCTATGCTCTCTTAAGTTTTTGTTTTTCGTTAAAGAACACCCCTTTTTTTCCCTGGTTGTTTCTGCGCTAATGTGGCTTTCATTTTCATGTTTTCCACCTCTTTTCTTGCACAATGCAGCTTAGGAGGTTTAACTACTCTATCTATCTTCCTCAACCAGTCTAAAATTTTGAATATTCCCTTTTCTTAAAAGAAAAAAAAAACCCTCTTATGAAATTGCTGTCTTAGTTGTCACTATATATGTATCTGTGAAAACTCTCCTATATTTCTAGTGCTGAAAAGGTCTAGCTTTTCTTTTTCCCAAGTATATTCTTCTCTTGCTGCTGTTTGATGGAAAAGAGCTTATGCTGCCCTCTTGTTGTTTATAGAATCCCTTTTCACTTTAACTTTGGATTATATTTAAAAAGAAAAATTTACTTCCCTTTCAGGCCCTTTGGTTTTATGCTGGTAGGATAACAGAGATTTTTATTCCAAATATCTTCCTTTTCCTTTTAGCTGAATAGGTGAAGTCATATTTCTCAGGTTTATGCCTTCTAAGACATCCTTCTTACTTGAAAAATGAAAAAAAGAAGAAAAAATCATTCACAAAAGGAAGAAAAATAAAGATCCGACTTATATTATTAGAAGACATCAAGAGAATACCTTTTTCTAATTAGTAACAACTAAAAGAGAATTTTCTTATGGAATAAGTTGGTTGTTTTTAGTTCTTTTCTTTGTTTAATAGGGAGATGTTAATAATTTGGACCCCACATTTTAAGTCACTGCTCACCATCAAGACTGGATGTCCAAACCAGTGCCTTCTTAAAGGTGCATTGTGCCGAAGAATGCCAATGTACTTTCTTCTTGGATGCGTTTTCCCTTGCTTGTCAGATATTATATTATATGTTTGCTAGTTAGATTTTAGCAGCCAACGGCCCTCAAAGAGCAGAGCGTGTAAGTACATTCTCATCGGGGACTTTTCCCTAGTTCCAAAATGGATATAATTGAAACCAGTTAGAGTTCCCAACTGCCTAATAGAAGAGAATGTTGGTGTACATTTTTATTGGATGTGTTTCCCCTTCCTTTGAAAAGTATAAAAGCATAGCTAATTTGAAATTCAGCAACTGCTTCTGAGCATAAATTTCAATGACCTTCTGGATGTTGGTTTGTGCCACATAATTAATAGGTCATTTGATATGGTCTTGACTCTTTATTTTACTTTGCTCCAGATACCTCAGATTGTTTGTGTTTGTGTTATGTCATCCCCTTGTGTTTTGTACTTTTCATTCTTGCAACAGCATGTTGAGTATCGCATTCTTTTCTTTGAGTTCTTCATTATACAGTCCCCTGATGTATTTGTTGGTCTTTTCTTTGGAACAGGAATTCAGTTGGGACTACAGATGTTGCATTTTCATAACCATAATCATTGTCATATTCCCCTCTGCAGACAACAACCAATGAAGTTCTGCATGAGTTCAGTGTTTTATTTCCTTGTCATCATAAGTATTTTTCTTCCTCTAATAGTAGCTGATCTAAACTCTGATAAGCAAGCCCTTCTTGAGTTTCATGCTGCTGTCCCCCATCGTCGAAATCTGAACTGGAACTCAACCAACCCAATATGCACATCCTGGGTTGGCATCACTTGCACACAAGATAATTCTAGTGTGCTTGCCCTCAGGCTCCCTGGGGTTGGATTTATAGGCCGAATCCCGTCCAACACTCTAGGTAAATTAGGTGCCCTTAACATTCTCAGCCTTAGGTCCAATCGCTTCAATGGTGATCTTCCTTCAGATATCACCACTCTTCCATCACTCCAATACCTCTACCTTCAACATAACAACTTCACTGGTGATCTTCCTGCTTCATTTTCCCTCCAGCTCAATGTATTGGATCTTTCATTCAATTCTTTTACAGGCAACATTTCAGAAGCAATACAAAACCTAACATCTCTCACTCGATTGAACCTTCAGAACAACAATCTCTCTGGAGCAATACCTAATCTTAACCTTACTAGGCTCAAGCAGTTGAATTTAAGCTATAACCAGCTTAGTGGTCCGATCCCATCATCCCTTCAAAGATTTCCCAGTTCATCCTTTATAGGGAACTCACTCTTGTGTGGTCCACCTCTACAAGCCTGCTCTCCCTCTCCCTCTCCCTCTCCCTCTCCATCACCATCTCCTACATTTTCTCCTCCCCCACCAGAGTTTCCTAAAAAACAAGGATCCAAAAAGAAACTGAGTTTGGGAGTTATCATTGCCATCGCAGTTGGAGGGTCTGTAGTGCTACTTCTTTTAGCTTTAATCGTCTTATGCTGCTGTCTGAAGAAAAAAGATAATGGTGGAAGTAGTGTATTAAAGGGGAAGGCTTCTGGGGGTGGCAGGAGTGAGAAACCAAAAGAGGAGTTCGGGAGTGGGGTGCAAGAACCTGAGAAAAACAAGTTAGTTTTCTTTGAAGGATGTTCTTATAATTTTGACCTTGAGGATTTATTAAGGGCTTCAGCTGAAGTTTTGGGAAAGGGTAGTTATGGCACAGCATACAAGGCTGTTCTGGAGGAATCAACAACAGTGGTAGTGAAAAGGTTGAAGGAAGTGGTTGTGGGGAAGAAGGATTTTGAGCAGCAGATGGAGATTATAGGAAGGGTTGGGCAGCACCCAAATGTTGTCCCACTTCGTGCTTATTATTACTCCAAGGATGAGAAGCTCTTAGTTTATGACTATATACCAGGCGGCAGCTTATCTACACTTTTGCATGGTACATATATTATTTTCCTTTTCTTTCTTTCCTTGTGACTCCATCTCCCTTCTCCCTAATTCCAATTTCAAACAAATTCTAAAATAATTAAGTTTGTGGAAAAGAAGCATGTAAGAATTCAAGCATTTTGACTACAGGAGACAGAGGAGGTGGAAGAAGCCCATTAGACTGGGAATCCAGAGTAAAAATCTCCCTCGGAATTGCCAGAGGAATTTCCCACGTCCATTCTATGGGCGGTCCAAAGTTCACTCATGGAAACATCAAGTCCTCAAATGTTCTCATCAATCAAGAACATCATGGGTGTATCTCTGATTTGGGTTTGACCCCTCTTATGAATGTCCCTGCAACTCCATCCCGGACAGTGGGGTATCGTGCTCCCGAGGTGATTGAAACCCGTAAGCATACGCATAAATCAGATGTATACAGCTTCGGTGTTTTGCTCCTAGAGATGCTGACTGGGAAAGCACCACTACAATCACCTAGAAGGGATGACATGGTTGATCTTCCCAGGTGGGTACAATCTGTGGTGAGGGAGGAATGGACAGCTGAGGTGTTTGATGTTGAGTTGATGAGGTTCCAAAACATTGAAGAGGAGATGGTCCAGATGTTACAAATAGCGATGGCATGTGTAGCAAAGGTAGCAGACATGCGACCAAACATGGATGAAGTTGTAAGAATGATTGAAGAAGTCCGGCAATCCGACTCAGAGAACCGGCCATCTTCTGAAGAGAACAAGTCAAAAGATTCAAATGTGCAGACCCCTTGAACATCAAACGCTGCTGCATTGCAGTTTTAAGAATGGGCAAAGCAAGGTTTTCCCATCCATGCATGCATGCCTTATCGACATTATCAGTGGTGTAGGTGTTGTGTAATATTTCAGAGAGATGAATGTAGTTTTATGATTTTTTTTTTCTCGTTAATTTAACTAGGGGTGGTTTTCCTTATTGTTTTTACATTTATCTGTATTTAGATCTTCCTGATTTGTTGTAATGTTAAATTTGGGCAATTGATTTGGATTTTAACGAAATGAAATTTATGAACTTTGTGTTGTGCGCATCCTCTCTTCTTCCTTGCTTGCTTTTTGTACATGGTGAGAGTGGGCGGGTAGACGAAGAGTCCGAGAATGAAATAGAATAAAAAATGAAAATTGCTATACAGAACTAGAGTAGCTTTCATTTTTTTTTTTAATAATCTCATTATTGAATAGTGAGATAATTTATTTAATGCACTTGAACTTATGTATTACTATATTAATAATAATACTTATATTAATCAAACTAATACCTAATCAATAATTAAATTTGAATATTAAAAATAATATAAATTAAGTAATTCATAATTACTTACTATATCTATGAATTTACTTTAAAAATATTTATATTCATTCTTCACAAACACAATAAGAAATAAAACTCTAGATTTTAACTCCATGGTCGATGATCAATACGCGTCCAATAATGGAGGGGGTGGCAGCGCGACGACGAAGGTATGGATAATGGACGGCAACCTGCTTGATGTGGGTAGGATTCAGCAAGACAAAATAAAAAACCAGAAAATCGATTTCACTCGAAGTGTTTAAATAATTTATGAAATGTATATTTAAAAATCGAAATTGAATTGAGATAATTTATTTTAATTTTATGATATAACATAAATATTTTATATTTAAAATGATGAAAATAATTTTAAAGTTCTTGAAAATTTATTTTCTTAAAAATATTTATGAAAAAGATTTTCAATTTTTTCAAATTATATTCTAAATTCATAAAATAAAATTTATCTTATCAAAATAATTCTAAAAATTCAAAATAAAAATTAATATGAAAAAATCAAAAATTGCAATAAATTAAAAATTTTAAAAATCCAAACAAACTGAACCGATATCACTTCGTAAATATGGGGATGCGGCGATGAAGGTACCAATAGGTGTTGAAATTTCTTTTAAAAGACCAACTTTTATTTTATTTTTTAAATTCTTTTGGGAATAGTAGGAATTCTGATGAATCTATAGATGATGGTGATGATTTTGAACTAGTAGACGACAATGTTGTCACTGGATTAGTGGGTGGAATCCATTCATAATATATTGGAATAAATTATGTTGAAGTGCTATAGGGTTACAACTTTAGTTTGATAAAATTTACAGTTTTTGGCGATTTTTTGGGTTTAAATTTATCTAAGTTAACTTATTTTTCGAAAAATAAGAATTTTTGTAGAAGTTTTTAAGGCACGAAAATAAACTTGAAACGAAAGAAGCTATGAACAAACAAAAAGTCACAGAAAAATAGTGCACGCCAAGTGTTTCCAAAAGTAGATAAGTTTTTCCATATATATTCTACAAATCGGGCCAGTTCAAGTAAGTTCAATGAGTCTAATTTAATTAGTTGATCTCCATGGGACGTTCTGTACGCAATGTTCATGAGTTTTGATCCACGGCCCGTGACATTCTCCCTCACCCATTCTCGCGATGCCCTTGTCACGTCCTTGGAATGACACTGGCTTGTATCGGAACGATCTCGACGCCTCGAATGATTCCCAATCATTCTCTTTGTTGGTTAGTTCCGCTCCTCGAAACATTTGTGTTGGTTTATGTCTTTGTCATCACCTGACTCGAACTATATTTCTCTCTTCTACATATCGATTATAAGAGGTCATTGCTTTTACTTACTCTCATTGTGACTTGTCTCGATCAGGATCACTTGATCTGCACAAACAAACTTTGACACACTTACATTAAACACCGAATTAATTTTAATTCTTTCCGTTAAAACTGATTTACTCTTATTTCTTTTTATTTTAGAGTTTTATTAATTTAGGTTATGATTATTGTTATTATAATATATAATTATGAGGAATAGTAGAGGAGGCCACACTTACAGCCACCTCTTTTTTTAGTTTTAGGTTTAATACATTTATTTTATAATATAGACAATTGAGAATAATAGAAGGGGGCCGGAATAGCGCATAGCCACTTTGTTTTCTTTTCTTTATTTTTATAAAATTTCCTTCATATTTCTTCTTTTATTATTCTTTTGTTTTATGAATTAGTTTGAATTTAGTTTTAGGTAGATTTTTTATTTGATTTTTAAAACTGTGAGATTTGAAATTATACGTAAATTTTTTCTATATTGGTATTCATTATTTTTTTCGTGTAGGATATAAGCTCAGTTGTCTCATAAAGCCGTAATAGCATCAAGTCAAAAAAGATTCATTGATTTGGTGTTGTGTGGCGTCCAGTTAAAAGAACCGATACGATTAATAATTGTCATAATCAGTTTATTGAAGAGCAAATTAATGTGACTAATTGAGTGGTTAGATTCGTCAAGGGAAGTAACAATTCGAATTTAAACAACTCGCGTGGTTGAGACCATTGATTCAAGCTAGGTACTTCTACTTCGCAAGGCTACTGAGGAGCTAAATCGTGGATGCATGGTTCAGAGTTTTTCATTATGTAAGGGTTAATTGTCGAGCGTTCTCTTAATTAATTTACATAATGAAAGGTTGGTGGTTTGAGACATCCTTGATCATTATAACTAATTTATCTGTTGGAGAATAAAATTCATTGGGATCAGTTTAAAGTAGGAGCCTAAATCATGTATAAAACTAGAGTGTCCATTCATTTTATTTAATCTTATTTCGTGCTATTTATTTTATTGTAATTTCAATTTTCATTTATTTTTTTATTTTTGTTCTTCGTTAGATTAAACTCTTCCTTTTATTTTTTTTACAAATCAACACACGTCGTAAACACGACAACTACCTACCAGGTTTTATAATAATTTATTTTTGGTGAATTTTACACTAATAAATTTAATTGGATGGTTCAGCCCCATATTTAAATTATGCATAATTTAATGGTGGTCATATTATTTATGATGTAAATTAAGTAAAAAGATGAAGCAATTCTGTTCCATTATAAATTATTTTTCTCTCCTAGTGATGGGAAGCCTATGTATGCTGATGAAGTGAATTCTCCTGCATCATGAGCTACTGCTACATATATAATAATAAAGACCTTCATCATCTGAGACTTATTTGAAAAGAAAAGTGATTTTAAAAATAAGGGATGGGATGATGAGTATAGATTAAGTTGCAGCTTTGATGGAAGCCAACGCTTTGAGTAGAAAGGCAAAGAAAAGAGTAGGCATGGAGAAAAATGGGCTGCTACATATATAATAATAAAGACCTTCATCATCTGAGACTTATTTGAAAAGAAAAGTGATTTTAAAATAAGGGATGGGATGATGAGTATAGATTAAGTTGCAGCTTTGATGGAAGCCACCGCTTTGAGTAGAAAGGCAAAGAGAAGAGTAGGCATGGAGAAAAATGGGCAGTGATCACTTTCCAAAGCAAACACTAGAGCAGGGGGCCACTTTTTCAGCATCGCTTCCTGTTGCTCTTGCTTTAACACTCGGTCCTGCAATGTCTTTATAAACACTCTTGGCACGCTGTCTGCGTCACCTCCCTCTCTAAACTGAACACCTACTAATGCTCTCAATGGACCTGCTCGCACCAGCATCGCCGCCAATGTGGAGTCCTGATCATCGTCATCATTATGTCCCAAGTCTCACTCTATTATTATACAGCAGCTACTTGCGAGCTAGGCATTAAATCTTAATTTGTGCTCACCTCTATGGGGCTTAAATGATATAGAATTTTGCGTTGAAACTCCTCCTTGATTATCATGCTGGTTGGGGGCTGGTCAGCTCCTAAACCGTATGTCATCTTACATACATCACCATAGATGGATAAATCTGGATCTCCCTGCATACTCCAATTTACTCAACATACCTTACATTTCCTCATTAGCTTTTCACTATTTATTTTTCTAAACAAAAGAAATATATACGTAGCTATAGTAAAAGTATGAATTAAAAGAAACTTAAATTCTGCACAAACTGAACAGCACTCTAATGAAATTTATCATATTGTCCATTTATTTAATCTATGCATGCAGCTCACATTCAAAGGATAGGCACATGGCAGTACTACAGTTAATTTTCAATTTTGTTATTAACTAGACAATAATATATATTAACCAGCAGGGAATCATGTGCAAGCCACTGCAACGGAGAGAAGATATTAGCAACTAATTGCACCGTACTATATATTTAAGTAATAAATTAGAAGCCAAAAGTGAATTGAAAAACAAAAACAAAAACTCAAATGCATGCAAATAGAACATATATGTATAGGAGTCATTAATTAGAAAAGCTAACCCTACTGCTTGCTGCAATTTCTTAGTTTCATCGGAAGACGTACAAGGTTTGACATATTTTACAATTCACCTTCTAAGTATTATCGTAAAAATCCAATACATAAATTACATTCACTTGAATCTATCCACACATGTTATGACTTAAGTATTGGTAATCTCTTTCTCCTTGATGACCAGGATGCTCAAATTAATTAGTGAAAGAGATCAAGTGATCAAGATATATACACATATGGATAAAAAGAAGCTGTGAATATCATGTATTTATATATAAAAAAAAAAAGAAAAGAAAAGAAAAGAAAAAAGGAATGTAATTACATGTTCATAATCTTGAGGGGTGACGAACCCATGCTTGAGCATAGTAGCGGCGACATAAATGGCCATACGAATTTTCTGAGAAAACCTGTGTATGGCATAGGTTAAGCTCATACCTCCAGCACTGTGTCCGACCAGTATCACCTGCCATAGCCAAACTAATTAATATATATTAGCAAATCCTTTAAGAGTAGTAACGGTAAAGTTTGTAGGGTTGCTACTAAACTAATTGGATGAGGATGACCTTTTCGTTGTGAGGTAAGTTGGAGAGGAGGTCAATCAGGGGTTTGTTATAGTCTTGGAAACTGAAGATGGAGTTGGGATCCGATGGATCCATACCCGAACCTTTAAGGTCAATACAGCTGACCTTGTAGTCTGATGCTTCCAGTAGACTCCTGATTTTATACCAGCACCAGGCTCCATGACCGAATCCATGCACCATAACGAAGTGAAGCTTTTCAGTTGTCTCGCTCATCTCTTGCTCTGCTCACTTTCCTATGAAACAATGTTGACTTTCCATAGCTTGCTGACGCTTAACCACCGTTCTATTTATTTTCTTTAGCGAGAGTAGTCTTTGTTTGGATTGGGTAACACCCTTGTACCCGGTCCAATTGTACCTACCCGATATAAGATTATTATATTTAGTGTCAAAATAGTTTTGGCTAGACATTAATTAATTTAAGCATTTATAAATAGTATTTTAATTTATTTAACTAAAAAATTATTTATAAATAGTATTTAGAGTCATTATTGGATGTTAGATTATGTTTAGAAATGATTTTAACACTGTTTCTACTCAAAACAGGAGAAAATATCGATGCCAATGACAAAAACGATACCAAAATCACATTCTGTTTTGAAAATTTTGTATTTCAAAGCCTAGGTACCGATACCTATACCCTTGAGTAAAATTTGACAAAAATCAGTTTAAAAGTTCACTAAACCCCCTTGCAATATATATATTCTTCTCAACACTTAAGACCAATTCAAAATATATTAAAATTACTTAAAACCACTCCAAATCAATCATAACCATCATATTAGCAAACAACATTTGTAAACGTACTTATAGTTTCGATAATTCATTTCATATAGAATTAAAATACTTTAAGTAAAACCAAAATAGATGGAGTTTCAAGAGTTTGTATTTTAGTCCCTAACACATGGGAACACATTTGGTCTACCTCTGTACATGCCATTTTAATTCAAAATATGATACCTACTCTTGAAGCTCTTGAGGATATGATGAGATAAGAGATCTCCTAATCCGACTCTACCTCTTCGAGTCTAACTGTTCCTACGCGTTAAGCCAGTGAAGACTTAGTAAGCACTACAAGAATAAATAGGTAAATGAATCATAACAAAATATTTTAAACTTATTCAGTTAATACATATCTATACACATACAAGTTTCTTTAACTATACCTTACTTTAATAAAATTTAACTTACTTTTTGTAAGTTATCAAACTTACCTCAACGCATTGGTGATTCACTTTTATTCACAACTCATATTCTTAGTCCAAAGTAGACATTATAGAACACGCCGGATATACAAAACAAATACAGTGGTGTATTATTATGCACTATTGAACAGAGAGCACTAAAATGCTATACAGAGAGCATGAATGTGCTAATAATCGAAGAGCGCACTAAGGTCCCTTAATGGCATGCCACTAATATTCTAATAGTTCTAAATTCCATCTACTTGGTCATTAAAGCTGAATTTCATACATTTAAATACTTTACATAAATATTTTGAAAAAGATTTCTCATTTCTCCATCATCTACAATTTAGTCCCCATTTCACAAACCACAAATATCTTACCTTTTACACACACATACTTTTACCACAACATCATTACTTAGTATTCAAACAATATACCATTTCATATTCTCCACCTATAATTTTCTTTACAAATTTCATAATCTAATCTTTTTTAATCTATTTACAAATTTAAATATATATTTTACATTTCTATTCTAAGTAATTTCATACTACAATATAAGCATTTAAATAAAAAGAATTTAAAATCTTGTAGTACTTACAACAAAAAGGTTGAGATGATATTTTTTCTTCTTCCTTCACTCCTTAGCCTTCTCTTTCCCTTTTTCCTTCAATTAGGTCCTCTCTTTTCTTTCTCTTCAATTTCATATAACATATATAACATTTATATGTTAAAAACCACAATCAAGTGACTTTCCTATACTATTTAATAAAAATAAACATGTATGGTATGATAATTTCATCATCTCTTACCTTAGCTCTTTGAACACTTAAAACCTTAACTCATGATTTTCTCTATTTTAACCCATCTATGAAAATTTTCTTATGAAATAAAGTTGTTCACTAGCCTTCTCTTTGATTTTACTAAAGAAATTTCAAAAAAGAAAGAAAGATTTAAAGCTTGAATGGTTCAACAATAGAGGAAAGATATGAAGGGAATTAAAAGAAAAGTTGGATATTGAAACTTGGGAGAAAGAAGTGACGGTTTGGCTTGTAGAAGATGATATATTTTCGTCTTTTCTCCCACTTTCTACGTCATTCCAACTAAAATATCTCACATTTTTAATTAAAATGGTCAAGCTACTAACAAGTCCTTAAGTCATCCATCTTTATAATTTTACCTACCATCATTACACCTAATAATATCTACTTGGCTAATTACCACTTTGTCCTTTCTCATCTTTCATTTTTCCTACTATGACCCATACAACACTTTGATTAAATTTCTTTTTAATCCTTCTTTCTTTTCCTCTACTATTATATATCTCCTAACTTAATATTTTTCCTACTTTGGCCACAACAATTTCTTTATTGTTTCAACTAAATCAATGTATCTATTTTAAAATTTTCTATCTAAAGAGTATTTTTTATTTTAATTTTTTCTAATTTCTTATTGGATCTATATACTTCTTAATTTAATACTCAAAATTCCTATTTATTATATTTCAAAATTTAATACTAATTTTTAACCCGATCCATCATTGTACCTAACCTCGAGTTAAAACGTAGATATAACAGATTGGAACTTTAATCATCTCATGTCTCCATGAGCTCAATATCGGTATGGGCTGAAGTTCAAATACGTTGTCACTTGCCAGCCCACTGTTATTTGCTTGACGACTCCTACAACTTTTATACTACCAACACTTGATATGTTATGGCTTATGCATGACTTTTTAATGTTAAATTTCTTGCTTATGATGCTTGATGATTTATTGATGTAGTATGTTGATTGAGTTTGTTGTAAGGTTCTGTCAAAAATGTTAAAAAGAGAAAATTATTAGAATATTTGCTGTCTAAATTATTTGTCGCAATATTAGTTTCCACGATGCTTATGACAAACACTTTTGGCTTGTAAAATTAGATCATAAATATATGATTTTTTTTGTAAAAGTGAAACTAGATATATTCTAGAAGAGTATGAGTTTTGTGAGAAACTTTCAAATTGTATTATTAAATAATGCTGATCATTTGATCGATCGAATAAGGTGATGCCTAACTATATTTACTTTTTAAAATAAGTATGGTATTTCAAATTCAAATATAGGAGAATAATCAAGGTGGGCATGAAAGATTGAATTTAATATTACTTGCCTTCCCTGTAAGGCTTGACATCATCCTTGATGCAGACGGGAATTGAGACCATATTTTGTTAAATTAGGAACAACTTTTTTTTTTGGGCATTTGCTTTGTAATTTCACTTGGTCGGTTAAGTGATTATTTTCTTCTTGAAGGAAAGTGTTGGGGTGGAGAATGATAGGTGGGTAGTTTGTACTTAAATTACTTGTGAGATTTTATTGTAGATTCATTAAATCTTTAAGTATGGCCTTGCAAACATAAGATTATTTTTTAACCATATAAATAATCTTAGTCTTATTATTTGTTATTTATTTTTGTTGTTTTAGATGAAGGAGACCATCAGACTGTACCTTCATTGCTTCCCATTGAGGGAAGGTCTTCGCCTTTGCGCACCTAAAAGATAATTTATTCATAATTATCTTTTCCTCTTATCAAACCGCTTTTCAAGACGTCATTAGGCATTATAGTTCCAGTAAGGAAATCCAATATCCAATACAGTGTACATCTCCTCCTTATGCCTTGCCTTCTTCATATGTCTATTTTGGTGGTATTCTACTTGGCGTCTGCAGGGTGTTATCTCTTGGCTTTAAGAGTAAGGCACATCGAGCTACTCTGGATTGTTTTTTTTTCCTACAAAGCTCGTGTACCTACTATCTTGAAAAGCCATCACTTCCACCTTCGTTGTCAACCTCTTTCACCCATTTATAAACAAGCATTATTTCAATTCAAGTTAGATGATGAATGAAGTTGTTTCTCTAAACACTAGCCTTCGAAGGAGCCTAGTCGCCTTTCCCCCTCTGGTCTTTGTTCTTTCAAGTGGTTGGTCGTCGTGGATCAGTATCCTAAGATCGCTCCTCCTTTTGCACCAATATTTTAAGGCTCCTAAGACTTTTTCCTCCTTTCCTTGCTTTTGGGAGTAAGGTTTTGTTCTATAAACCTTCCCAACCATCTTTCCCTTATCGCAGCTTCAATTGCATCCTTTAAGTTGAGGCAGTTGTTAGAGATGTGGCCTATATGATATAAGCACTTATAGTTGTAAACTTCCTCCTCCAAATATTGGATCATAGGGGTAGTGCGATTGTAACACACCGTTACCCAATCCAATCGTCGGGTTCAAGCTATAGGATGCCATATTTATTACTAGAGCAACTACAATAATTTATATTCAATTTAGTGTCATTAAATATTCAAATACAAGTAACATATGTGTATAATATGATATGTAATGTTTTTTGAGTCTTATACGATCTTATAAAAGTTCTTTTACTAACCCGAGATCGAATAGGACCATTTTGTAAAAAATTTAAAGTATTCGGTTGACGTTGCGACTTCAGAGGTTCCTCGTCGCAACGCAACTCACTGAATTGGTTTTGTCACAACGTTAAGGGTCTGACGTCATGACTTGATCATCTATTTCTAAATGATCCAACATAACACCGAACCTGCATCACCTAGAAAACAAATTCATCACAATCAATCACCATTCCTGTCAACTATGTCATTCTCAAATGTTCATTCTTATCATATCTCATCATTATACCTTTATATTACTTAAACATACATATTAAATTAAACACTTATGACAATTACCATTCATTTACCAAATTGACATACATTCACATATAAATCTAAATATTGCAACCTTTCATACAATCCATATAAGAACCAAATTCACATATGCAAATCAACCATTTGACCACTTCCAAGTTACCGTTTCAAGCTTCAATTATGAACGTATTCACACATTATGCGAAAATTGACTTAACCTAGGTGCATGCCATATATTTAACAAAATGAAACTATACAAACATTGTTGAGTCGAGATCACCTCTTGGATGCTGGAATCACTTCTTAGAACCTCAAGATGTACCTATACCTACGCATGGTAAAACAAATCGTATGCTTAGTAATAATACTCAATGATATTTTCATGATTCAAGTCAATGCAATATAAGTTTATATCAATAACATACATCTATTTCAAATTCTATTATCATCTAATTTATATGCCATTCATACCAATTCTTATTCAACACATCAACCAACATATGCCATTAAGAGTGCCATTTATATCTTATAAATCAACCATATGACACACTCCAAAACATATAAACAAAGTTTCTTTCTATTTCTCCCAACTCTTTTATATTCCTAGATTATTAATTCTTTATAGAAATTAATATCCTTACTATACTTCGCTCAATGCTCAGTGGATTGTTTTCGTTAATGCAAAACGTAACCAGTCAGTTGGTTTCATTGTATCCTCGAGGTTTATTTGTCAGTAACTCTTTTACACACCATAATATAAGTGAAGTGAATAAAACCTTAAAAAAATAACATTGATACACTATTTAAAACTTTTGTTAATTTCTCGTAAATTTATTTTTCACCACGCACCAAATAATCCTTCCCTTGAAAAAGCTTAAGGTTGGATCCAGCAACCAAACCCATTTCGCTTTCCCTTTTGACCATTCTGAATGAACAGCCTTTTTCTTTTCCCCAAAACGCAACGCAACGTTTTCAAGCAGCCAAGTCAACAACAATTAACCAAGCATCTCATTTCTCCAGTAGTCTTTACTGCCCACCACTCCATCCATCTATCATCTATGCATGATGCATGCAGGCATAGTATGCATCGTATTTGACGCACGGCACATGACATTACATTTATATGGTTTAATCTCTTGTTGTTGGGTTCATTAGTGCCAACTGCCAATGCATTATTATAGTAGCAATAATAATACCAATAACAATTAAGAGTGATTTAAAGAAAGAGAAAAAAGATGATTGGTTGTGTGTGAATGAAAGTCTTATTGGATGAAAAAAGAAGCAAGGCAATAAGAAATTAAGTCAAATCTTTTATATACCCTAGTAGAACCAAAATCAAACACAATAAACAAGGATCGAGGGAGGTGGATGCTTTGCTGCATTAATAATTGTTTGCTTTAAAAGGTTGTGACGTGAGTGATGATTAGGCATTGATTAATTAAGTAAATTAGTATATAACAGCCTATTTTTGACATGTAATGAGGAAGCTGAATAGAATTCTTCCATTTTTATATTTTAAAAACTTTATAGTGTAGAGTTCCTATGCTACTCAAACATGCAAGTAATTTCCTAATGAAGGACTAATTTTTAAATATGGCCATGTCATGTGCAGTACAACCATGCATAACAACAACACATGCACGTACTATCCAATTAAGGGGAGTCAAGCATGAGTTAAAATTGTCGTAAGTAACATAAATAAGTTGATGAGGCTGGTAAGTGACAGAAAAAGGGCGTACCCATTGGTAAAAAAAACACAGCCCACAGGCCCAATCCAAGTTGAAATTAATGTAAGAAGAGACAGAAGAGGTCACAGAATCCAAGGAAACGGCTGGGTGAGTGTATGAGTGCCCGAGAAGGAGAAAGGGCAGAGAGTGAGAGAGAGTTAGTTCGGGTTTGGGTTGAACTGAAAGGGGTTTTAACTTTAAGGCTTAAGCGGTGTGGTGTGTCTTCAAGTGTCATGCTCTGACGCTGCTCGTGCATGCACTCACTCTTTTCTCTCTCGCAAAACATAAACATAGGCACGTTTTCTTTGGGTTCCTTTTTTTTTAATCCTAAATTTATGTGTAGTTGTAGTAGTAACTATAGCAATAACAAAGCATAATTACATCTACCACCGCCGTTACGCTTCTCATCTCTTCTCTTCTCTTCTCTTTGTTTTATTCACTCGTCCACTTCTTGCTGGTTGACTACCTCCTCCTCCTCCTCCTTCTTGTTCATTCCAAGTGAAGTGGGTTGCTTCTCTGAATGACTGATTTGTTGTGAGTTGAGCGAGGTCAGCTTCCTTTTAATGTTATCATCATGCTTTTTTTTTTTCTTTTTGGAAATATTCGATATATGTTGTGCATGGGGGTGTTCCATTGATGAAATTATAATTGGACTCATGAATGACTTTGAAAGGGGATTTGATTTTGATTTTTGATTTTGATTTGAGCAGCTTGTGCTGGATGGGGTCCAAGATTTGCATGAATTCCTCCTGTGGAGCTGCTACCAGCAATGAATGGAAGAAGGGTTGGCCTTTGCGATCTGGTGGTTTTGCTCATCTCTGCTACCCCTGCGGGTACTCCAATCTTCACATTTCTATCAGTTCCACATTTTGGGTTTTGGGTTTCAAATTTAACGCTTTCCTTGCTACTAGTACTACAATTTTGGATTTATTTTATCACCCTTATTGCTTTACGTTTTTCAAAATCTCACAGGTACTTTCACCCTTTTTTCAGAAATTTATCAAAACAAGTATTAATTTTATAGATCGTATAAGTACCTGTGAGATTTTGCGCTTAATCTGGTGTTCAAAAACATATATGTCATTCAACCATTCAAAACTGCACTTCATTAGTGGTCTTCTAAATTTCAAGTCATTATTGCGAAAAGCTGTAGAATACGCATCATCAATGTACCTAAATTAAGTGCTGATACTGCTAAAATAGATCAGGAGCTGCATGGAATTCCCCTCCTCTTAGACGGTGTGCATTGGTGCATGATATTCTAGTTCCAATAGAGACTTAGATTTTTTTTCCTGAACTATTAAGGCGATAGTGTTGTTTTATTCATGTATTAACTGTTTAATTCTATTGATTTTCAATGCTTTCTCTTTTCTTTTCCTTTTTTGTCTTCTGACTTCTGTGCTTAAGCTCTGCCTACGAGGATGGCGTCTATTGCGATACATTCCACTTGGAGGAATCTGGCTGGAGGGAGTGCCGAATATGCGGCAATGTAAGCTGATAATCCTGCTGATCTTATTATAGTTCAATCAACAATCAATTGTCTATCATTTTTAAGTAATTAAACTTGATATGGCAGCATCTTCACTGTGGGTGCATAGCCTCCAATTATCTGCTTGAACTCCTAGATTATGGTGGTGTTGGGTGTATGAGCTGCGCAAAGAGCTCCCGACTTCATTCAGTTAAAAGAATTCAGGTACTTTTTTCTGTCACTCCTCACCTGATTTCTTTGTTTGATGTTTAACATGAATTTTCGTTTCAGTCAAACATATATGGTAACCCTGGTTTGAGATCATGGGAAAAAGTTGATGCTTCTTTACACCAACGTAGCTCTTCTGCTAGCCTTTTATTTTTTAATCTTTTGCTTCATTTGTAGTGATGCTCTCAGTTGTAGCACCGAAGTCCACGGAAAGTAGGATCTAGGAACCAATATTTTAACAATTGAAATGGCACATTAAGTAATTTGGTCTTTGGACTATTTATTGGTCGTGTTCTTGTTGCTTCCTACTGTTATTTTACCTTTTGTGATGCAGACACATGGTGATGAAATCCCTGAAGGAGTTGGAGCAGTGCCAATGAATAATGCTGGATCCAGTGCTGTTGAAGGTAAAGCAGTTAGTGATCATGTTGATGAGAGAACACTTGCACCATTGTGCAAATCCATGGAGGCTAATGAATGCAACCTCTTGCCTCAATCTCAGAGAGGTGATGCAAATGCATCTCTTGTGCAACACAGAGGAGAGGAAGTCATATGCCCCACTGAGAAAGTAGGTGCTGGGTTTTCAAATGCTACACAACCATATGTCCGACCAGCTAACTTTGCAAAATTAGACAATGCTAGACCAGCTTTGGACTTTAGAGATATTCAGGATTCACTTCCACAACCTTATTTGAGCATGTCTTTGGGAGGATCTTCTGCCAATCCCAATTTTTTACTGCCTTTTTCCGGTGGGCTAGCTGATGGAAAAGAACCAAGCAAAACATGGTCCTCTTTTCAACAAGGGCAGCAATCTCGTCGCATATTGCCCAAACCCTCTAAAAATGGTCTAACAACAAGTTCAGAACTGAATAAAGGCATGATTCCTCAGGCACGTATTACAAGGCCACCAATTGAGGGACGTGGGAAAAATCATTTACTTCCTCGGTATTGGCCCAGGATTACTGACCAAGAGCTACAGAAACTATCGGGAGAGTATCCATGATTGTTAGCTTAAGTTTCTAAATTCTGGTTTTCCTAGAATGATTTATGTATGTAGTTTTTGTTATCTCTGTTGGTTCAAATTTGTTGTTCACCTTAAGTTGCAAATTTGAAGTTTAAAATCTACCATTGTGCCACTGTTTGAGAAGGTTCTCAGTGCCAGTGATGCTGGTCGAATTGGTCGATTAGTGCTTCCAAAAGCATGTGCTGAAGTAAGTTTTTCAATATACTCACTTTCATGCCTTTTCCTTGTACCCCACCCTCTGCAACAAATTCCCCCTATCTACCCTTCATTCTTGTCCTGGCATTGCATTTGTATGAACTAGAAATCAATGCAGGCATATTTTCCTCCAATTTCACAATCAGAAGGCCTTCCTCTAAGGATTCAAGATGTAAATGGGAAAGAATGGACATTTCAGTTCAGATTTTGGCCAAATAACAATAGTAGGATGTATGTTTTGGAGGGTGTTACTCCTTGTATCCAGTCCATGCAACTACGAGCAGGCGATACTGGTATAATCTGTTACTTTACTGCTAAGAGCATGATGTATAATCTTGCTTGATATCTATGCTATTGTTCCTTATTTGATTTTGTATTGATAATTTTATTGTGATAGAAAAGGAATCCTTTTAATGGTGCTCTGTACAGAATAGCTCAGTGGTTTTGTAGTGGGAATAATTCTATGTCTAATGAAACAACTTCCCCAAGAATTAGAACTTAAATGCAATTTGCTTGGTGAAATATACCTCTAGGTTAGAGATCTGAGAACAAAAAGAGAATGGTTCAAGCCTTAAGAGTGATCACTTTATGCACTTCTATTATGTGTCTTTATCTGAAAATGTTATAAGATAATTTTTTCTTTAAAGGATCTCAGTTGTGGGGGCTATGACTAGGAACTGTCCCTTTATGATTCTTAAAGGGATAAAACCCCTCCATCACTTCGGTTTCTCTATATGGACCGTAATCTCTTGTAGGTGTCTGAATCTGTTGCTTTTATGCTGTGTCTAGAGTTAGTTTCCTTGACTCCAATTAATAGCTTGGATGTCCCTTCTATGTCTTTAGGTATTACATCCTAGTTGAGGAACTTTATTTTTTCCTCATGGTACATGCATAGCTATGAAAGTTATAACATTGCTCTCCATCTATATTCATTTTGTAATAATTATTTATGATGTGAAACAGGAAAAGAAAACACTAGATTTCTCCAGTAAGGTTGTGTGAAATTCTTTTCCATTAGAACTGAAGAGCATAACTAGTACTTGCTTCTTCTTTTCCTCCTGCGTTGCATTTTTTTGTGTGCTCCATGGTTTTGGATTGTTTGTTTCACTTTATATGTCAGCTTCCTTGTGTGAAATTTTATTAATTTTTGAGATCTTTAGTGCATTTATGTATCCTCTTTCCTTGATAATCTGATAGCTTTATAATGATAGTGGGAACTCAACTTGCATTGCAGACCTAAAGTTTTCTTTCTCTTATTTACTAGTAATAATTTTTTTTCTCCCATTGCAGTTACATTTAGTCGAATAGATCCTGGGGGTAAACTTGTTATGGGGTTCCGGAAGGCAGCAAACTCTGATACACAGGTCAAGCTCCATGCAAACCTTTTTGGAATCATTATGAAGATTTTCAAACTTAATTGAGTATTTGTCTACAGTGAGTGCTTACTCTGGTCTTTTTCAGACCCCAAAAGGAGGAAAGGATCTTCTTGGAAATGCTCTGTCTGAACATTTTGGTTTACCTGATGGAAATATTAGTCGCAGTAGAGATGAGAACCATGGAGTCAGGGCAAATGAGAATTCCGGGCATCAACTAGCAATGAATGCAGAGAAGAAGAAGACTAGAAATATTGGATCCAAAAGTAAGAGGTTGCTGATGCATAGTGTAGATGCGTTGGAGTTAAGGCTCACATGGGAAGAAGCACAGGACTTGCTTCGTCCACCCCCAAGTGCCAGGCCTAGCATTGTGACTATTGAGGACCATGAATTTGAAGAATATGATGTATGTAGCAATCAGTTTTTTCCTTTTGTTATAACAATGCCGTGATGATTTGTTGATGCAAATTCATATATACCATGTTTATTTAAAGTTTGTGATCAATGCTGTTTGTTTGTTTAGGAACCCCCAGTTTTTGGAAAGAGGACTATATTTGGTGCCTGGCCATCTGGGTAAGCCTACATGACACATTTCTCTGTATTTTCTCATTTGTCATTGGAAAAATTGGCAGTTGACGAAGTTATAATGTGGTTCTAGTATTTGTCTTTGTTTTGCCATTGTTCATTGGTCATGCAAGATTATGGTTAGGGCATCTGCAAAAGGGTCTGAACTGTAAAAGATTATTTGAACATGTTCTATAGCAGTCTTGCTTCTGCTAGCAGAAGTTAAGTTTTGGAGCTATTTCCTGATTGTGAATGCTGACAATGTTTCAAAGCATTAAAATCCTTCTGTAGGGTGGTCAAACTTTCAGTTTGGAAAACTTTGGTTTTATACTCATGCTCTGATCTGTTGTCTCTCTAAATCTTTTGTTATGCAGTCTCTTTTGAACATAACTGCTGACTTTCCAGTTTCCTTCATTTACTTTAATTATTGAAACTTTTCTTGCTTTTGGAATGATACCAGTTTGCTATGAATTCTAGTTCCATAGATGCTGGAACAACTTTTAAGGTCTCACATTGCTGCTTATTTGGTAAAGAACATATTTGTATAGCTTCTTTTCTTCTATATTTGTTTAACCGGAATATATGAGGATTGTCTGTAGGGAACAGGAGCAATGGGCACAGTGCGATGATTGCTCCAAATGGCGAAGGTTACCAGTTGATGTTCTCCTCCCTTCAAAGTGGACATGTTCTGATAATGTTTGGGATTCTAGCAGGTGCGACATTTTGTTTTACTTTTAAATGAGATTGCTACTATTGAGGGACCATTTTGTGGGATGAAACCTTAGTCTAGATGTTTATGCTTTGCTGATTGAGTAATGTGTTCCTAGGTGTGCATGTTCTGCACCAGAGGAGATCAGCCCAAAGGAACTGGAGAATATTCTCAAAGTGGGTACAGGTAGGGCAATATTCCAGAGGAGGTTCTGTGGCACATTTAGGATAATTTTAGGAAAACAAAGTAGGTTTTCTTTTTACAGGAAGATGGTTTCAGAACGTTTTGTATTCTGTAAATGATCCTTTATTCATGTGTTAATGCTGCATTAGTTTTGCACACACTTGAGCAAGTAGACATATGCATATCTTTGTATCCCGTGATACTTGACTAGCTACAAACTGCTTTTTTTATCTTTTTTGGTGTATGTGTGACAGTGCTGCATTATTTTCATCATTTGGCATGAATAAATGTGCCATGCGCTCACATAGACACTCATACATGCACACACATATATGCATATATATTTGCGTGTATATATATTTCAGCCTTTATAGTTGGTGTCCTATTTGACTTTCATTATACTTCTTGACTATTATCACCACTTGAAACCTTTTCCCAGATTTGAAGAAGACAAAAGTTCAAGAAGGCCCTAAGGTAGCCCCAGAACCTGAACCTACAGGCTTGGATGCTCTGGCAAGCGCTGCAGTTCTAGGTGACAAAATGGGTGATGTGGGGGAGTCTTCAGTTGGAGCTACAACAAAACATCCTAGACACCGTCCTGGTTGTACCTGCATTGTGTGCATTCAGCCTCCAAGTGGGAAGGGAAAGCACAAAGCGAATTGCACCTGTAATGTGTGCTTGACAGTAAAGCGCCGGTTTAAAACACTCATGCTACGGAAGAAGAAACGCCAATCAGAACGTGAAGCAGAAATTTCCGAAAGGGATAATAAGAAGCAAATGGATGAAACAGAGCTGAAGGACACAAGAAACGATCATTCAGAAAATGAAGGAAGTCGAAGCAGAATTGAAGGTGAGGTAGCAGAGGCCAGCACTGGAGAAATAGACCTGAATTGTCACCCCATTCGTGAAGATGTGCAACTTGGAGGAGGATTGAATATGATGAGTTTTGTTGAAGCTACCAGCTTGCCAGTAAAAAATTACATTAAGCAAAATGGAATTGAAAGCTTAAAGACTGAGCAACAGCAACAGGGTAGCCTTGGGTCCCATTTTCAGTCAGAAGCTAATAGAGAGAATGAGAGACCCCTCTCTGATGAAGAGTTTCTTGCATCTGTAGGATGGGAGCGTGTAGGGCATAAGGAGCCCAGCTTGGAGAGAAATAGTCTTCAATGAAAATGTCCTTGGCAGATTTGCTGCTCCTTTTTTTTTTTTTTTTTTTCCTTTCCTTTTACAGGTATATTAGTTCTGTAGGTGTTAGCCTCACATCTTCAAACACACACACACTGCAATAACCTTTGTTAAGCTGGTTACCTTTATACCAAGTAAATGGGGCGCCTCTTTGTCTTTGTCTCTGTCTGTTTCTTTCCACATTTATTATGGCAGGCTAAGGCTCGGGCTGTCTTGTTATCCATATATTCTGCTGGTGCTAGGTGGTGGCCGTGATTTGGTTTATCAATCATCTATATTTATAAGTAACGATAGAAACAAGTTGAATTCACTAAAACAGAACATAACATATTAAATTTATTCAAATGTAATCGGTTGGTTTAATTCCTTCTTTTTCCAGGCTGTTGCAGATCGAATAATTTAATCAGTGAATTGTATTATTCTCCTTTTCCTGTTCTTTTGGTGGGGAAGGTTTTTTTTCGATATGAGTGGTGAGTGGCATAGGGCTGTAAATGAATTGGGTTTGAACGCATGTGCTTCTATTCGCGTTTCGCGTTTGTTTATTTATTTTTAAGAAATTTAAACTTAACTTAAATTTTTGATTTATTTTCGTTTATTTAAAATTATGTGTTTATGCTCATTTGTTTAATATTAACATGTTCTCAAATATATTCATGAATAATAAACAAACAATAAATAAATATATATATTATTTTTTGATATAAAATAATTAGATATAAATATTAATAATCATATTGAACAAAATAATTTTATTAACATATGTGAATGGAACAATAAATAAGTTTTAAATGATTTGTTAAATGAGTTTTAAACAAATATAAACAAACTTAATCATGAACATAAATGAATTGAACTATTCTTATTTGTATTTGGTCCGTTTAATAAATAAGCCTCAAAATTTTATTTTATTTATTTATTTAATTTAATAAATGAATTGTTGATGAAAAGCTGTTTATTTACAATTCTATAAGTGCATTCAACTCTGAAGGAAAATAATAAAATAAAATACAAGGGGAATAAGTAATTCCTTCCCGATTCCTAAGACGAAAGGGTTTTGTTTTAATTGCTATAGTATTTGCTTTTAGACAGATGGTAAATAATAAATATCACAATATTTAACAACCAAACATCTTAATATAATAATACTAGGTTGAGTGTTATTTAATATTATACTTAGCTTTTGCATCCAACAAACCAAAATATGGAATGCGACATGCATGAGTGGTAATTAAGAGGGGAAGTTTCCGTTTACTTATCAACAAGTGCATGCATTTGTTTATAGTGTATGTCTCACACCCTACTTTTAACTTTACTTCAATCCTTCACTAATTCTAACCATGACAAATATATAATTTCATCTTTATTTGTTTATCTCTATATGAATATGTAGTCCGGCCTTCACCTGCTTCATTTTTATCTTCCCACATACATTATAGGTTAGGTTATGAAGTTTTTCATAAGTAGCTTTGTGAATGAATCATAGAGATGGGTTGTCAAAGCCGCTAATGGTCTCCTCTCTGGTTCCACCATTATTAAACCAAATTCATTCACTCAAATTGAGTCAAGAAATCAACCTCGAAGCAAATTCATACATCGAAACCATGAAAAAGATTAAATCTCTCAAGCTAAACCCATGAATCATAAACCAAATAATATATGGCTTTCCTTGGTTCCAACACCACATTAAAATAATTGCAATCAAATGATAGATCAGTTTGGTGAGAATTGTGGTTTGATAATGAGGCTGAAGAACCTCACGCCAAAGTATAACATCGTCAAGTCCGGCCATGCATTTTATTAAATTAAATATACATACGCGTCTCCATCTTCAATGAAACATTACAATAAACGCGCTTTCACCCCTTAATAACTTGGAACACTTCATTCCCCCACAAATCTCTCTCCCTTGTGCATCGAAGCAATTAAGAATCATCAACATCAGAATGGGAGATTTGGCCAAGGCCCGAGTGGAGCTTGAACAACTATATCTGGGGATCCCCGATGACTCTGTTAATCTCACTTTCCAGGACCTAGCTGACATGAAGCAAAAGGCAAGCGCATCTGATAACAAGAGAAGCACCAGCGCGATGGATCCCCTTCAGCAAGACAATACTCCAACTACAAAACAATTAGGATCATCTTTGACCAAACTTCCCAGCCTTGATTTCAGCAGAGGCCTGCAAGGGACCAACCATCACCATAAACATTATGTTCAAGACACTGACAACTTTGATTCCCACATGGAAATGGATCACCATCGTGCCTGGAAGGATCAAACTCAACGAACTAGTCCCAGGGGTCATATGGAGTTTAGGCATGGGGTGTCCTACGATGACGTAAGCGTCATAAGCATGGCATCTAACTATCCGGAAAGAGGGCAAAGACGCCGCCCTGGGATTCCTCACTCCAACATATGCACCATCTGCAGTACTTACATATACATCTTCCGCCATCGATGCCTGGTAACCAAGATATTTAATTTCATTTAATTTGTGCAAAAGAAAAGCAACGGCTGCATGGCCGAGACACTATATGACTGGAAGCTGATGTTTAATGAATTTATGCAGTTAGGATATGGTCAATAAGTTGTCAGAAACTTTAATTTCTAGTTTAGAAACCAATTTCAAAAATATATATGCTACATATCTCTGTTTTTGAACAATTCAAGATTACCACTAGCTAGGATATATATGCAGGTTTGTGGAAGGGTGTACTGTAGGCAATGCGTATGTATTGGGATGGGAGAAATGGCAGAAGGCAGAAAGTGCGTTCTGTGTTTGGGAAGAAGATTCAGCCCAAGGTAACATAACATTTCCCCATGAAGAGTTAAGTTTTGGAGTGAATTATATAAATATATAGATGTGCAAACAATAAGAGAGAACGTTTTATGAGTGATTGGATAGGTACATAAAAAGAGCAGGAAAGATGGGCTGCTGTTGGAGGTACCCGAGTATGGTGAAGCAAGCAGAGCTGAAGTGGGCAGAGAAAGGGCCTCGGAGAAGCGGGGAGAGAGCAGATGGGCGCAGTACCGTGACCCTGAGCATGATGTCAAGGTCAAGAAGCCCTCAAAGGACTCCAACCGGGACCAGGACCACGATGGCTACTACTACTAGCAGCACCCCATCTTTTGTCGCTACCTCACCTGCCTATTCCCCTTATTCTCATCACCACCTTCCCATCTAGTTTGCTATATTATTCTATTATTCTCTATTGAATATTTATTTGGTCAAAGCTGAACTAATTATTTTTGGTCTTTAAGCCTTCGTTATATTGTTGCTTTGTTTCGTAATTCTTTCCATCCTATCAGAAATAGGATGTTATGCATTAACTACTTTGTATTTTACCGTCCAAAGGAATTTGCAGGAAACTGCTACGAAACAAAACTGTACCTACTACAGTGCAATCAATATAGCTATTTACAGGTGAAGCCAAACCCTCCTGATTTATACCCTAAGCTATACAAAAAGATATAATTACGGAATCATTTATCTTTACATATGTGCTGGTTGCCATCTGCAATTGCATTAGGGGTCTTACCTGATTCAAGATAGCTTAAATGTGTTGTAAAATGCTAGCTTCATTCCAACTCCAGCACCACCTTTTACCTTTGGTTTGCAGGCTGTGACCCACTCATTTTTTCCTTTAATAATTGATTCATCTTTTTCAAATAACTACAGCAAGCCTGCATAACCATTATTACTTGCTCTACTTTTCCCAATCATGGGGTCAGAAGGGCCACCTCTTAGTACCTCACAGGCAATTTTCCTAATACATATTCACTTATTTGCAATATTTTCAACACCCATCAGAGAACAATAAAATTTCCAATTTTACCAAACAAGGATTTAAATGGTGTTTGCGGTCATGTTCAGTCGCATCGCTTTTATCGCTATAGCCATTATGATAGATGAATTTGCACGATTTTAATAAAATATAATAATTCTAATTCTAAGCATAAAATTTTATTTTTAATAAAACGTTCTATAATATTTTAATTTATGAAAAGACAAAGTTTCATCATTAACAATTTTGAGTCTACCTTAAATTTTATTTATCACAAGTTTGTTTTAATTATTATAGGATAGATTACACTTTTCTTCTAAACTATAGCTCATACTTTTAATTTTCATTTAATTAAAATTAATAATGAAAAAAATCAGAGAGTCATTTTAGTACTTCAATTTAATTCACCTCCATTTGAATCATTATTGTTAATTAAAAAATCGATTATACCTATCTATTAATGGTTTCAGTACTTGATTATGTTGACCATTAAATTAAATTAATGGATTAATCATATGACAACATTTAGTAACTCGATATTTAGTCCTTTATTTTTTAATAAAATCATAAAATTATATATATATATATATAAAAGATCATAAAAATTATGAAAAAGTTATTAAAATATATTTTAAAAAATTATAAAAATCTTAAGAGATTGTAAAAGATATAAACAATCATAAATATTATTAAAAATATTTTATACAAACATATAAAAACTTTAAAATATTATAAAAGTTATAAAACTATTGAATTTTAAATTAAAAATATTTTTTTGTTGATTGTGTCTAGTATAGTATCGAATGTATCATTCGTCACAAAACCAACATGATTTTTCATGGTACTACGAGTATCAACATGATTCGTCACAAAACCAACATGATTTTTTTGTTGATTGTGGCTTTTCACCACTATTATCACTTCCTTTGTTACTACGAGTATCACGAGTCATTGTGAAATCCTTAATAAAACACAACACTAAAGAAAGAAAAATTAAGCAAACATCACCGTTATGCACTTAGAAATAAAATTACATTCTCAACAAGATAAGAATTAATCTTTTAAGTCTTTTAAAAATGTTAATAAGCAATCAATCAGAAATGTATTAGAACCTAAAGGAAACAATAAAATGTTATCAATAAAAATTGGTGAAACCTGAAAATCGCTAAGCAACTTGACAAACTTCGTTCAAGGTGTTCCCGATTTCCAAAACCACAAAATTTAAATTAGAACATTCTCAAATAGAATAGATCTGATTTGGAAAGTTTTGGCATGAAATTCAATCTAGAATTTTTTTTTAAAATTTTCTTCATATTTTTTGAGGTTTTTTTTCACTTTTTCCATCTTTTTTTTTTGTGGGATTTTTTTTATATTCCAATAGCGTGCTAAAAATTGGTGTGTAAAATTTCACATGATCTGGAAAATGTTTACCCACTGAAAAATATATGGGTAAAAAACTACTTTAAGCCTGTTTTGCTAGAAATTAGTTTATAAAAACTCAAAGAAGACCCAAAATGCCCAAGAAATTGATACCAAATAATATGGACGTGTGCGGAATAAGATCGCAAGTTTGTCCAAGTTGCAGATTTGATCTAGGGATCTAGACGAACGAAAGGAAACTTGGAGTTCAACTCAACCTGAAACGCAAACAATCCAAGTCAAAATTGAAAGGGTAACAACAAAAATCAAGTAATAACAGCACAAATAGACCAAATTAAGAATTAGAGTTCTTAAAGGAGTCCAAGTCAATCAAGAAAATACTTGTTTTTGATGAATTCCAAACGAAATAACACTGTCAATTAAGTAAAAGCAAACAATTAAAACAAATTTGAAGACCTGAGGCTAAAACCCAAATGAAATCACAAGAAAAACTAAAAAGAAGGTTCGATCAATCAAAAACAATAAGTAACCAAGTGTTTGGAGTGATTTGGGTCGTTGTTGATAAAGAAAAAGTTGTCAAACAAAGATCTAAACAAAAGAAACAAAAACAAATTAGAAATTGAATGAAAACAAATTAAAAGAAAACCTAACAACAAATAAAGGGAGGGACGGCCAAAATGAGTCCAAGAATGAGCAGAATAAGGTTTCTTGGAAGAGAAGAAATCGTTCTTGGACTCTAAAGAAACCTCCAATCAAATCTGAAACAAAATAACAAAAATAGTTTAGTAGAATGAAGAATTAAGTCAAAAGCAAATTGTTTTGTAACAAAAGAATTCAAACAGCAAGAAAAGATAGGAGAACGCCCCTTTTGATTGAAATAAGACTTGGAATTAAGAAAAATCAAAGATTAGATTCAAAGTAACAAGAACAAAATAGGAAACAAAAGAAAAAAAAAGAAAAAGATAGATGGAAAAGATGGATTGGAAACAAGATGAATTCACATCCTCCTTAAAACAACTCTAATTTTTCTAACTCTTCTAAATAATCAATGAATAAAGAATACAATGGAGTCACACCCTATTTATATTTATAGCCTATTAACGCTTAACTAATCTCCTAAATGTAAGGAATGTGATAAATATGTCAACTAAGTATAACAACTCATCAACTAACTAACTAATTAACATGTTGGTCCACAAATTAAGTAAAATTAAATAGAAAAATTAAAATGTTTTCAAATTGGGCCACTTTAACAGTTTGTCTTGATGTTCAACTAAGTCATGTTCCAAACTTCATGATGGGCTTGTGGACATCCCAATGAACCAATTTTCAAGAGCTTGGACTTGTGATCCATTCGCTCCTAAAATTGGCTCATTTAAGCTTGCACGTGTAATCCATTGTGCACCAACTTCAAGGTTCAATTTTTTGGATAAAAAAATTCTAAAATTTGAAACATTGATTTTCTTAATTCTTGAAATCACCCGAAATAGCAAAACTGGACTAAAATTTCATTTCTTGATTTTCTTGAAAACAAGAAAGTGAATCTTGATTTGCTTTTATCCTCGTATGTCCTTCTAAGACCTTTGTAACAAAGTCTTGAAAAGTCTTGTTCAATCTTTCCTTAATTTGCTTTGGTTTTTTCCCTTATTATTGAGTCTTGAGTTAAAGAAAGCCCATCACATCCATGGGTCTAAGGTTGGGCCTTGTGACTCATATCACATTCTGTTCATGATCTCATTGACTTGGTTTACATAATTGGGTTCCAAAAGTGCATTTTTCAGCACCGTAAGAAATCGGGTCATTACACTTATGACAAATGGCCCATGACTATGTTTCTTTTTTATTAATCATGTAATGCCAATGAGACGATATCATTTACCCTTAATTGGGATATGAATTCCACTATTGCAGAATGATGCTACATCATGCAAAAGACATATACCCAATGTACCAACTTTTGGTTCCTTATTTATTTGAAATCAAGCTTTTCATTTACATCAAAGTATATGAGTCATGCATACATAGTCTATCATCCACTTAGGATTAAGATATGTCACACTATGAATATCATAAGTGAATGAATCCATAAAAGGATTTAGGATAAATTTAACTTGAATCCTGTTTGATGTATTGTTAGTCCAGACAATGACATCTATAGCTCTATCTTTTGGGAGTCATCCACTCTGATGCCCAAGAGAAGACATCTCTCAAATTGGACTTGATAAATGATATAATAATCTTTCAATCAATCTGTTCAATTTCAATTAGACTACAGGCTATTTAGAATATCTACTAATATAATTTATCTTTTCGTATTATTATCTGATCACATAATGCAACTTAATATTAGTTAAACATTAGATCATCAATGGTCAATATTGGCTTATATTTTCCTTTACATCCAAAAACCATTAAAGACATATATAAATGATCTTATTGTATAACGAAATTTTATTTAAACCAATTTATTCGAAAAATTACAAATATAAATTGACGAATATACTACACTAAGGATATCAGATTCTAACACATCATGATGGGTCAAAATAATAAAATAGCATTTATGAGTTTCGGAGATAAGTTAGAAAAGAGAATTTATAATTGGAGTTCCTATTTGTTATCTCAATGTGGTAAAGAAGTGTTCATTAAATTAGTTTTACAGGTGATATCGATTTGCCCGCACATGTTTTCTTTTTGCAAGGAGCTTGAAGTGATTACTAGTTAGTATTGGTTGCAAAATTCTAAAGAGAAACATGGATTGGTATTTATAGTTTACCTTTTGCCTTGTAAAGGAAAATGAGCGCATGTGATTTTGTGATTTAAGCAAATTTACTCGGAAAACAAGGCTAGCAATTGATTGTGAATCCTAGTTCTCTTGTTGAACATGTTCTAAAAGCCAAATTATGCAAATAGTAATTTTATGAGAGCAAGGATAGGATCACAACCTTCGATGATATGGAAATGCATATAGAGTGCGAGGGGTTTACTGAATTTCGGTTTGAGGTGGAAAGTTGGAACAGGTAGCTGCATTTATATTTGGGAAGATAAAAGCCTCCTTAGAAGTGGATGCAGCATGATTTAATCACCAAGGATTAAGAATCTAAACTGGGTGAGAGATTTGATTAATGAATAAATCAAGATTTGCACCCTTTTTTTTCACCTGGTAAGGTAAACCGTGTTCTTTGCATCCCTATTCCAATTAACTATCAGGAAGAGAAGCTTATCTTAAGGGGTAAGCATACTGGGCATTATACGGTGCATAGTGAATATAATATATTGCTTGATGGGACTTTACAAACTACTCTCCCTAGTGCTTATAAAAACTTGTACAAAAGAATATGGAAAATTACATCCCCAACAAATATTAAAATCATCTTATGGAAAATTCGTACAAAAATTCTTTCTTCAAAATAAAATTTTGCATTAAGAGACTGCTATCTAATCCTATATGCCGAAGATGCTCACCGAAAGTGGAAAACTCAAAGTACATTTTTAGGGGTTATAAAAACTGCAAAAGGATTGTGGGTGAAGCTTGTTAGAGTAGTTGAAAGAAAGTTAGTTAGTTGTTAGTAGCAGTTAACTAGCAGTTAGTTTGTTAAGACTGTACAGCCAATCTATAAATACATGTATTAATGCTATGAATAAAATATCTTGGATTTCTCTATCGTTCTTTTTACTTTAACTCTAGTATCCTTAGTATAGTTCAACATGGTATCGGTGGTTCAAGTTCTTCTAGGGTGGTAGTTGATTCATGAGTCTCTCGTCGAGTCCGTCTGCAGTTCAGTCTGCTGATCCCATGACGACGTCCGGTCTTGCTGATAGTGTTGCTGACAATCGATTCTTCTCCACCAAACGAATCAGTATTCTCCTTGATGATTCCAACTATCTTTTATGGCGGCAACAGGTTCTCTTAGCTGTTAAAACTTACAAGCTTCAACGGTTTCTTGATCTCAGTACTGTTCCACCATCTCAAGTAGTTATAGGAGAGGATGGTGTGTCTCAAGAAAATGTTGAGTTCACTCTGTTTGAACAGCAAGATGGCGCCATTACTTCTTGGCTTTTGTCCTCGGTGAGTCAATCTGTTTTACCTCGTCTTATTGGCTTGGATACAAGTGCTCAAATTTGGAATGCCATTGTGTCTCTCTATGGAAGTAAAACTACATATCGACTGATGTTTTATCGTCGAGTGCTACATTCACAACGCAAGGGGGATCTTACTATGAAAGAGTTCTTGATGAAAATTAATTCCTATTGTGACAATCTTGCCAGCTGTGGAGAGATTATCAGTGAACGTGAACATGTCACTGCAATCCTCAATGGGCTACCCTTAGAGTATGAGTCTGTTATCTTGATTATTGTGACTAGCCAACTTCCCTACAGTGTTCAGAATGTCACTACCATGTTAATAGATACTGAAGCTGTAACGCCCCCTTTACCCGAGACCGTCGCTGGAGTCGAGCACGAGGCATTACTAAACTTATTTGAGCACTTAAACAAATTCAAACAATTTATATCATACTTTCTAGACAAGCTGTCCAACTACGTTACAGACGCAAAAAAAATCATATCTCGAGTTAAAAAACTCAAAATCCAAATCTGTAAATTTTTCCCGAATCTAGGCTCATATATCTACTTACTAATTTTTTTCTATAATTTTTGGTTGGGCCAATTAGTACAGTTTATTAGTTGAAGTCTCCCTTGTTTCAGGGTTCGATTGCTCTGATCCCTGTGCACTACGAACCAAATTTCTCCATGTACAGAATTCAAATAACCAAGCCGTTTGTTTCTCTTAAAAATAGACTCAATAAGAAATCCATAAATATATAGTATGACTCCTAATTAATTTTTTACAATTTTTAATGATTTTTACAAATCAGAACATGGGAGTTCAAAATCACTCTGACCTTGTCTTACAAAAATTCAAATATCTCCTGATATGAAAGCCTTTTGCTTACATCGTTTCTTCTATGTGAAACTAGATTCAATAAGATTTAATTTCATATTTTATTCAACCTCTAATTAGATTTTCATGGTTTATGGTAAATTTTCAAACTCAAACTATCGCTACTAACCAAAACTGCTTTTAGTACAAAATATTGTTAACTAGTTTATAACATCTTTACTTCATTTCATTTAAACTCTATACATGCCATATAAATCTTCAAACATAAAACAAAAGCTACCGGAATTGATCTGGATAGTGTGCTTTGTTGTGTTGATCTGATCTACCCACTTCACTTCAAGTCAATCTACATAAAAATATTAAACACACACAAGTAAGCTTATTGAAGCTTAGTAAGTTCATAGGTTTAAAAGTAATGCTTACCAAACATAATATTTCCAAAAAATACCAAAACATTTACTAAAGTTTCCTGCGATTCACAACCATTGTTATAATAATTCACATAGTTGAGCTCAACAGTAACAACTACTCAATCTCTTTTATTTGGATCACTTCTCTTTTATTTCTTATAATCAAATTAGGAAACGACTTACGAAATTGAGTACGTCATTGCTCAATGCCACGATTCACGACTCAGTATGGTTTTCCTCATTGAAATACCATACCTACATTTTTCAACTCGGTATGGGAAATGCCATACCTACATTTCTTAACTCAGTATGGATTTCGTAATACCATACCTACATTTCACAGCTCAGTATGGATAATACCATACATATATTTCACAACTCAGTATGGATGACACCATACCTACATTTCACACTTTGCCATGGAACAACCATGGTCTTATCCGTCAATTCATCACACGTCACGATACGAATGTACTCAATCCTGCGTTTTTCTTAATTTGCATTTCCACATTTATTCTTTCATTAACAAAATTTTACATAATCCCACAACAAATTCATATATAATAACACATTATATACTTCAATCATTCACAAATAAACATCTAAATTCAACCATATGAACTTACCCGGCTAATTTGTAGAAGATATTGAAATTTAGGGACTATTCCGCAACTTTTTCTTTTTCTCGTTCTTCTTTGGATTCTTGATCTATAATATAAAATATTTCTACTCATTAGCATTTATTTGATTTCTATTTCACTTCACAAATTATGCTGTTCAAATTTCGAAATTGCACTTTTACCCCAAAATTTACAGTTTTCACAATTTAGTCCTTGCTCAATTCACCCATCAATTGAACTAATTTTTCTCAATTAATACTTTATTTTATCATTATAAACTATTTCAAAACCTTTTATATTTTGAATTTTAACAGCAACCTTCAATTCACAACTTTTTCACAATTAGGTCCTAAATATCATTTCCTATCAAAATCACTTAATAAAACTACCTTAATATGAAATTAGAACTTAAATTTCATAATAATTCATCATAAACTTCCTTTATCCATCCAGGGTAACTTCCAATTTCACCCATAAAATCAAAAACTAATGAATTCTATAAGTGGACCTAATTGTAAAAGTCATAAAAACATAAAAATTATCAAGAAAAAGCAAGAATTAAACTCAAATGATGTAAAAATATGAAAAACCAGCTTTCTCCAGACCTTCTATGGCGTTTTGGCTGAGAAAATATGAAGAAATGTCTAGATTTTTCAATTACATCATTATTTAACTATTAACTTTTATGCTATTTCCAATTTTGCCCCTTGTTCACATTGTTTTCTTGCTTATTTCATACCTAAACCGTCCAGCCATTAACCTTTGGGTCTAATTGCTCTTTAAATCCATCTTTTTAAATACTTAAGCTATTTACTCACAATTTAACAAATTTTGCACTATTTTCAATTTAGTCCTTTTTAATTAATTAGCCATCCAAACGTTAAAATTTTCTAACGAAACTTTAATACTAACTCAATGACACTCCATAAATATTTATAAAAATATTTATAGCTCGATTTTCAATTTTGAGGTCTCGATACCTCGTTTTTAACCCGTTTGACCTAATAAATTCTTTTAATTCACTAATTTCACCATTTCACAAATTCTTTTAAATTCTTACTTGACTCATAAATATTAAATTACTATCTTGTTCAATCTTATTTGTCGAATTTAGTGATCTCAAATCACCATTTCCGACACCATTGAAAATTAGGCCGTTACAGAAGCTCGACAGCAAGTTATAATGACTGAGGTTCCTACCTCAGCCAATTTAGTCTCTCAGCAAGCGTCAGACTCAGATAGCAATAGTCGTTCTTCATCATATCGACCTTCCACTACTCGAGGTCGCATTCAGTGCCAGTTGTGTGGAAAAATGGGACACATTGTTGACCGTTGTTACCATCGGTTTGATACTTCATACAAAAGCATGAGCTACAGGCCTCCACCGCAAGTAAATATGTATGTTTATGGTCTTGGTTCATCTTCTTGGATGCAGCTCTCTGTGCCTATGATGCCTTCTATGGTTTCATTGCCGCCTATACCTTGCCCACCTTCACCAGGCTAGTCTTATCAAGCAGCACCTCCACCATCTTAGACAAATCTATTTATGAGCAATCATTTACAACCTGCTAATACATCTCCTTCTACTACCCCACCGTCTAATGCTTATCTTGCCACAGCTAAACAGTCGATGATAACACTTGGTACCCTGACTCTAGGGCTACTCATCACCTTACTCAATCAACTTCTAATCTTGGTGAAAGTTCTTCTCAAAGTGGACCAGGTAAGGTCTATGTTGGAAATGGTAATGCCCTACCTGTACTATGTTCTAGTCAGTCATTTCTGCTTACTAGATCACAGCTATTGTATATGAAATCTCTATTATTTGCTCTTGGAATAACCAAAAACCTGCTCTCTGTGTCTAAATTTACACGAGATAATCAGGTCATGTTTGAGTTCCTACCTACATAATGTCAAGTGCCGGACTTGAAAACCAATGAGGTACTTCTTCATGGCTCGATGCATCATGGGCTTTACAAGTTGCATTTAAAAGCTGCTGCAGAACGTGATCAAGTTACATCTAATGCTCATTGCTTCACTGCTAGTACCCGTGTTCCTCTAAGTGTATGGCACTCTATGCTAAGACACCCTTGTAAAAGTGTTCTGCTCAAAGCTTTACAAAGTTGTAATATGCTAATTGATGTCAATAAAGAAGATTTTGCATGTATTGCGTGTCACCTTGGCAAGGAACATAAGCTTCCCTTCTCCAATTCAGTATCTGCATATTCTGCCCCTCTGCAACTGGTAGTAGCAGATGTTTGGGGACTAGTTCCGATAACTTTAAATGGGTTTCGGTATTATGTAGCCTTCACGGATGCTTACACTCGGTACGCGTAGGTCTATTTTTTGCATAGGAAATCTGAGGTTCTTACTATTTTTCCTCAATTTCATAAACAGGCTGAAAGAGTGCTTGAGGTGTCTCTTCGAACCTTACAGACAGATGGAGGGGGTGAGTTTCAAGTGTTGAAGTAGTATCTTAGTCAGTATGGGATTACATAGTGCTTTACATGTCCCTACACCTCAGCTCAAAATGGCTTGGTTGAATGTAAGCATCGTTAGATCGTTGAAACAGGCCTTTCCATGCTGGCACATGCGTCCATGCCCATTACCTACTGGAATGATGCCTTCAGCTGTGCTGTTTATCTTCTTAACCGATTACCTACAACTCCCTTAGCCTTTGTCTCTCCTTATGAGAAGCTGTTTCAAACCAAACCCAGCTACTTGTTTTCTTAGAACATTTGGCTACCTTTGCTTTCTAAATCTCAGGCCCTATAACAGCCATAAGCTTTTGTTTCATTCTACCCCTTGTACCTTCTTGGGTTACTCACCTCTTCATAAAAGGGTATAGGTGTCAAGCTAGCAATGGCCGAGTTTATATTTCTCGACATGTCACCTTTCATGAGTTTGTGTTTCCCTTTGCAAGTATCCCCACTAGTCATTCCTCATCCAAGCCATTCCCTCAATATAGCTCAAAATTACTTGTCTTATCACCTGACACTTCTAAACAAAGTCAATCACCCTGTGTCAACCTACCCGTCCCAAGCTTACCCAATTCCCCCACACTGAGTCACAGTAACTCTAATAGCCAGACATCTTACCTACCTCTTTCTAGCTCTACTGTCCATATACAACCCTTCCCTAATGCATCCAGCTCACCAGTTCTTACTCAACCAACAGCTAGTGTCCCAATTGTTGTTTCTTATAACTCTCATGCAATGATTACTCACAGCAAAGTAGGCATATTTAAACCAAAGGCCTATCTGAGCACCGTACCTTGTTCTGATATTCCTGTTGACATACATACAGCTATGGCGCATAAGTGTTGGGTTGATGTTGTTTATGCTGAACTTCAGGCACTTGAGGGCAATAATACTTGGACTTTGTGTTCCCTTCCTTCACATCACCAAACCATTGGCTGTAAATGGTTATTTAAAGTAAAAAAGAAAGCAGATGCATTAGAGATTCTCACAGCATGCATTGGCTGTGAGAATCCATTTGTAACGTATCTCGAAAATCAATACCTGTATACTCTTGATCGTTACAAAGCCCGACTGGTTGCCAAGGGATTCTCACAGCATGCAGGTATTGATTTTCGAGATACGTTCAGTCTGGTGGTTCGAGCTATTACTATCAGATCTGTTCTTGCTGTTGCAGTAATGAAGAAATGGAAATTGAGACAGGTCGACGTCAATAACGCGTTTCTAAATGGGGAGCTGACTGAGGAAATTTTTATGGATCAACATCCTGAATTTGAGGTGTTTGATTTAGCTGGCCAGAAGCTGGTCTGTCGTCTAAACAAAGCGTTATATGGACCACGTTAAGCCCCTCGTGCATGGTTCCATACACTCAAGCAGTATTTGACTGACATGTTCGGGTTTTATACTTCAAAAGCTGATCTCTCACTCTTCATACGTACTTCTTCTGATAGTCAACTGTTGCTTATGACTTATGTGGATGATATAGTCATCACTGGCAGCTCCAATGCAGCTATAGATAATATGGTTCGGCAGCTTCATAGCAAGTTTGCACTTAAAGACATGGGCAGGCTCAATTTCTTTCTCGGCATAGAAGTTCACACTACGTCTCAAGTGTTGTATCTTAGTCAAAGAAAATATGTTCAGGAGATTTTAACTAAAGTAGGTATGACAGGTGCTGCTGCAACACCAATACCCATGGTGTGCATACCTAAACTGGTGGCCTCTGATGAAAGTCAGGCTTTTCCAAATGGTCATCTATATAAAAGTACTGTGGGAATGCTGTAATATTTGTGTATTACAAGGCCAGACTTATCGTTCTGTGTAAATAAGCTAAGTCAGTATATGAACTCTCCTAGTGACAATCATTAGAGAGCAGTTAAACGCGTCTTGCACTACTTAATTGGGACATTAGAGTATGGATTGCATTACTCACAAGGGCAGTACAAGCTTGTTGGTTACTCAAATGCGGACTGGGCATCTTCAGTTGAAGACAGAAGGTTCACTACAGGTTATGTTCTTTACCTTGGGGAGAATCCAATCGCCTGGTGCTCCAAGAAGCAGACTGTGGTGTCCAGATCATCCTCAGAAGCAGAATATCGCTGTCTTGCCAACTGTGTATCTGAAGTGCTATGGGTTAAACAACTTCTAGAAGAAATTGGAGTTGGCTTAGAATAGACACCAGTGATCTAGTGTGATAACACTTCTACTATGTCCATGTCTGCAAATCTGACTCATCATGCAAGAGTCAAGCATGTTGAAATTGACCATCATTTTGAAAGTTCTTGATGGAACTCTTCAGGTAAACTATGTTCCATCAGCCAATCAAGTTGTTGATGTCCTTACAAAGCCTATCCCACTCAAACAGTTTGCTGAGTTTCGACATGCACTACAAGTCACTCCAGTCAACACTATTGATAGTAATGATCTTCAGGAGAGGAAATAACCAGGAGAATGTTAGAGTAGTTGAAAGAAATTTAGTTAGTTGTTAGTAGCAGTTAACTAGCAGTTAGTTTGTTAAGACTGTACAGCCACTCTATAAATGCATGTATTAGTGCTATGAATAAAATATCTTAGATTTCTCTTTCGTTCTCTTTACTCTAGTATCCATAGTATAGTTCAACAAAGCTGGGCATTGATCGTCGACATGACAACATGTAAAACAACAATGCAGAATGGTTAGTCAAATTGTTTGACAAATATCATCTTCTGAAACAAACTAAGATAGCAATCACAATTTGGGCTTTGCTGTGTTCTAGAAATAAACTCATTCATGAAGGTAGTCCAAATAGCAGAGAAATCTTTAACTTTATTGTTGGCTGCTTTAAATATATTGAAGCATTGACAAATGTTTAGGATACTCTAATGGTCAGAGAAAAGGTGCACTGGTCCCTCCTACTTTGGTGTTAGTGAAGATGAACTTTGACACCTACTATATTCTGGAAAACAAAACATCAAGGACATGAGATATCCTAAGAGTTCAAGAAGGATTGTGCTAAGGGCTTGCTCTTACTTAAGTAGGAATATACCTACCCCTTTTGCTGTTAAAGCTTTGGCCACTCTACAGGCTGCACTTATTTGCCAAGGCCATGGACTTTAGAAACATTGTCTTTGAAGGAGGTTTTAGATCCATCATTAGAAAGCTCGAGATTAGGAAGAATGACGATTCAAAGGGCAGTGCTTATGTATAGGTGCAAAACACATAAGTAATAATAACTTATTTGATCCTTCAACTGTAAAAAAGTCATTTTAGTCATCCATTTAATTTTTCATCTCTTTTAGCTCTTAAACTTATGCTATTTATCAAATCACGGGAAAAATTAATATATATTCACTTTGTTGAGTATCTATTTTCTTTTTTATAATTGAGGTAAGGTTGAGATTATTTAGGATTGAAAACAAACTCTGGTATGTGGATTCAAGAGCATTCATTATTTTTACTATTTTTTAAACACCATGTAATGCTTCTCTACCCCTTTTAATCGATCTGTTTTTATTCAAAAAAAAATTTCGTATGTGGATAGAAACATCTGATAATATTAATAGGTTGAAAGTTAAGGTGAGGCAAAGCTTGAATTGGTATTCATTCTAAATTTTTTAATCCTAATCATAAACACACTCTCATCCAGTCTCTTAGATGTATGTACTACGTAGGAATGGTAATGGATAGTGCAAATTTGAATATTTACGGATATTTAATTTATTTTTTGAATTTAGATTATGAATTTAAATATTCTAATTATTATCTCAGACGATTTGGAGCAGATGCAGATATAATCTTTAGATACATATTATCCAAATCTACTTTAATTTTATGAGTACAAGATTCAAATTCAAATAATGAATATTTGAATTTATTTTACTTTTATAAATAACGATTTGGATTTGATTATTGTACTCTATTATTCACTTATTTAAAAAAATAAAATACTTAATAAATTAAAATATTTATGGAATTCAATCTGAAGGATAATTTAATTAATTTTATTTAAATTCAGATAATAATACTTGAATTTAATAGAAATAATAAACAAATTTGAATTTTAAAGAAATTTGTGAATATTTAGTTACTAGTAACTGCTGGATGGATTTGGATATTTGGGCTCACATAAAATGAAAACCCAAGTCTTAAAAAAAAAAGAAGGAAGATTCGGGGTGTGTGCTTTGGGCTTATAAACCGTCCACGGGGGAAGACCTAATTAAAGGGCGACAGTGATAGTTTATAGTTAAGCTGATGAAGTGCTGAATTAGAGTTTACTGTTGGAAGATTGAAATATTTACTCATAAATCGAAGTTTTAGTCTCTTAATAAATTGTCACACTTCGTATCAAAGTGGAAAAATTGATGATGGTTTCCGGCGGAAGCGTATTGAAGTACTCATCGGACAGTGTGGTAATTAAGTCTGCAAACGACCGCCGACTCTACAGGGTAATCCAGCTCTCCAACGGTCTCGTCGCTTTGTTGGTTCACGATCCCCAGATTTACCCCGACGGACTTCCTCAACCTTCTCATTTGCCAGATAAGACTGAGCCTGAAGCTGAAGATGAAGATGAAAGTGAAGATGAGGTTGGGGATGGGGATGAAGATGAGGATGATGGAGAAGAAGACGAAGAAGAAGAAGAAGACGAAGACGAAGATGAAGCCGACGCCGACAATGAGAAAGAGAAGACTGCTCAGACTAAAAAGGTTCGTCTTTTCTCCTCCTTTTATTGATTGAAGTCCAGACATTAGTTGATTCATCGATTGCGAATTTGGTCGCAGGCAGCGGCAGCAATGTGTGTAGGATTTGGCAGCTTCTCTGACCCTCCTGAGGCGCCGGGTCTTGCTCATTTTCTAGGTACAGTTTTATTCACTGCCCATTCTTCTTAACTGCATTTCTGCTCTGCCTATATTCATGAAGTTTCTTTATTTCTTTGTAGAACACATGCTATTCATGGGTAGTACTGAATTTCCCGATGAAAACGAGGTCTGTTCATCCATAATCTTTCCTATTGCTATTCTAGATGCCTAACTTGTCATTCTTTTGCTAGCCTATCAGAATTTAGAAATGATATTCACAATTTTTTTTTTGCCTGATTCTTTTATTGTCAATTTAAACTTTTTTTTTTTCTTATCCTACTTCTAAACGGTGTGTTTATTTTTAGTTGGTGATGTAATAATTGTTTGGCGTACCTCCATTGACACTTTTCTTTGCTAGTATGATAGTTACTTATCCAAACACGGAGGCTCATCAAATGCATATACTGAAGCTGAGCATACATGCTACCATTTTGAAGTTGAAAGAGAATTTCTCAAGGGTGCTTTGAGAAGGTAAATGATTAAACTGTAAAGGGCAGAGCTTAGTTATTGAATTTTCTTTTTCCTTTTACTTTCCATTGCTTGATTCGAGCGTCACTATAGGGATTTTTAATGGAGTAGTCGTTTGGTCTTTCATTGTTTATACTGATTCCCTAAGTCATCAGAATTTTGGACTTATGTTGGTCTCTTGTCTTTACCAGATTTTCCCAATTTTTTATTTCACCCCTTGTGAAACTTGAAGCGATGGAGCGAGAGGTGCTTGCTGTGGATTCTGGTGTGCACGATTAATTTGAGTCTATATGTCTTCTTGCGCCCCTTCCCCCCCCCCCTGCCTTTTCCCCCTTAAAATCGAAAATAGTTTTTTTCTCGTCCTCCATTTACACTTGTTATTACATGTACTGATGGTATATTCATGATTTCTCAATGGAACTCTAATTTAAACAAAAATGGGATTGTAGAATTTAACCAGGTTTTGCAGAATGATAGTTTCCGCCTTCAGCAACTTCAGTGCCATACATCTGAAGATGGTCACCCTTTTAATAGATTCTCTTGGGGTGAGATTCTTGTCATTGTTCTCTCTTTGAATGACTTGTTTATGTCTACTGGCATGAAAAATGAGAATTTTCCTTGACTTAAATGGAAGGAAACAAGAAGAGCCTGATTGATGCTGTTGAGAAAGGGATTGATCTACGCAAACAAATACTAGAACTGTATAATCATTATTACCATGGCGGACTGATGAAGTTAGCGGTAATTGGTGGTGGTAAGTTACTTTGTTGTGATTCTCTAGATTTGTGGCCATTGTTTACTCTCTCTTTCTAGTCTCTGAGGGAAACAGTGCTTTTAACTTGGATGGAATTTATTTTCACTGCCTCTGTTTTCCCCCATTTCTGTTCAAAATTTTGTTTTATTTTTCATATCCATTTTACCTTGTTTAGACAGCTGATTTTTTAACTAATTTTTTTAAGTTTATAACTTTTCCATGAAAAGCTTAAACATACTAAAGCATTTTATTCTAATTTTTTGAAGGAATTTCAGTGCTTATTGTACATATGTCAGTTGGAAGAAAATTATGGTGTAATTGTTATCTAAATTATTTGTATACATTCTTTAATAGAATAATCATGATAATACTTCTTGATGGTGCAGAGCCTTTGGATGTACTTCAGCAATGGGTTGTTGAATTATTTTCTGATGTCAGACAAGGTTTTCAAGGAAAGCCAGAGTTTAAGGTGGAAGGTCCTGTCTGGAGAGCTGGTAAACTTTACAGGTTAGAGGCAGTTAAGGATGTCCATATCCTTGAATTAAGGTGGGCACTGCCTTGTCTTTTGCAAGCGTATCTGAAGAAACCAGAAGATTATCTGGCTCATCTTCTTGGCCATGGTATGTAATTCTGTGTTATCCTAATGCTTAAGTAGTAGGTTGCTCATGGAAATAATAATAACAAAGAAAAGGATGCATGTGCAAATATGAAGAAAATGTGAACTGTTCAGTTTTGATGCCTTATAAGTTATTCTTGATTTGCCTGTGAATGTGGATGGTATTTTTCATTTGCTTCAATTTCTATGCTTATTCCCTGTTATTGCTTCAATTTCCATGATTATACCTCCTTATTGCTTCAATTTCCATGCCTTACAATAACTAATATGGTTGCTACTATTCCCTTCATGTTTAGAGCCATAGAAAAGATAAACGATGCTTCGATCTTAGTTTCATGTTTATTCCTTGAAGTTCCTTTCCTTGTTTTCTCTGTTCTCTTTTTATTGTTGGCTAATTCATTGAGACATATTTGTGCTTCTTAAACTTTGATGAAATTTTATATGGTTGGTATTCTGTACTAAAGTGCAAATGTAATATCTTTTTTCCCCTCCTTTTTCCAGAGGGCAAAGGAAGCCTGCATTACTTTCTCAAAGCTAAAGGATGGGTAACCTCTCTATCTGCTGGTGTTTCAGACGACGGAATGGAGCGATCCTCTGTTGCTTATATCTTTAGCATGTCCATATATCTTACAGATTGTGGTTTGGGAAAGGTAGCATATATTGTTACATCTTCAAAGCAAATAACATTCTTTATAAAACTTCTCTTTCTTGTTTTCCATTTTATGCTGTATTACATATACTTCCATGTGGAATGTGCATGAAAAAACCATCTCAAATTCCAAGGATATTGGTTGGCTTTATCTTCCCATTGTGTTGCTGTTAAGGCTAGCTCAATCTTATAATAAATTGTACATAGTCAGTTACTGCTACTATGATTATTTCTGCATTTGTGTTTCTATATTGTACGTGCTTACATTAGTTAAGGCTGCTTCTTGAATTTTGTGTTTCTGCCCACAGTTGTTAATGGTGCTTCATTTTTTTCTTCACAGATATTTGACATCATTGGTTATGTTTATCAATATCTTAAATTATTGCGTCAACTTTCCCCCCAAGAATGGATATTTAAGGAGCTGCAGGATATTGGAAACATGGACTTTCGTTTTGCTGAGGAAAAACCTCAGGATGATTATGCTGCAGGGCTTGCAGGTTCTTTCCTCTTGTTTTTCAAATTTTTAACTTGCATCTGTTGAAAAATTATGATTCATCTAAATTGCTTACATTAATGTCATTGCCATACTTGAATTTTCTTTTGGCTTGAAACTGGAAAATAGTTGATATGGTGCTTATATACATTGAAATTTGTTGATGTGCCTCATGTAAATTAAGCAAACTTACACTTACTGGTACATCCATATCATTTGTGAAGCAACAAATGTTAGCAACCGGGAACACATTATATCGTTTGATCATTGTCTGGGTTAAGGGATAACTTTTAACGTCAGTTTGATAAATATAGTAAGAAAGCTATATTTATTTCTAAATCTGGGATTTTGATGCTGCTCCTAGAGTATGTTTACAATGATTCTTCTTTTCACCATTAACTATTCCCTAAGTTTCTTTGTTGCAGAAAATTTGCTTGTTTATCCACCAGAACATGTTATCTATGGAGACTATGTCTTTGAGTTCTGGGATGAGGAAATGATAAGAAAGATTCTTGGTTTCTTCACTCCCAAAAACATGAGAGTTGATGTAGTATCAAAATTCTTCAAGTCACAAGGTACCGTGTTCTGTTCTGTTCTGTTTAGCCGTCATATTATTATTGTTGTTGTTGTTGTTGTTGTTGTTATGAAGTTAGTATTATTAGACTATCTATGTTTCTTGTTATAAGAGTCAGAAAAATAATTTAATTTGAAGCTATAAAACTTTCTTTAATTTGCAGCTACATGGTTAGATTATTATGGTTGGGTTGCATCTTTTACATTGTGAATTTCCACTATTAGCATGTTTCTTATGTTATGGTGATTCTGCTCAGCTAAAATGTGTATAATTGCTTCTAATCAATATAATATACTGATAATTGTAGGAAAGCAACTAAGCTTTGTATACTCTCTTTTTTGCAGATGTCCAGTTGGAGCCCTGGTTTGAATCACATTATTCTGAGGAAGAAATTTCTTCATCTTTGATGGAATTATGGGAAGATCCCCCAGAAATTGATGTTTCATTGCATCTGCCTTTGAAAAATGAGTTCATTCCATGTGATTTCTCCATTCGAGCTGACACTGCAGAAATCAATTCTGCAAATGAAACATTGCCTATATGCATTTTTGATGAACCATTGATGAAGTTCTGGTACAAGCTTGATCGTACTTTCAAACTTCCTCGGGCAAATACATATTTTCGGATTAATCTAAAAGGGGCATACTGTACTTTGAAGAGTTGTTTGTTGACTGAACTTTATATTCACCTCCTTAAGGATGAGCTCAATGAGATTATATATCAGGTTGATTACTTATCATTTATCATTTTGAACTTTTCTGTTAGTAATTGATCATGTTTTTATTGAAATTTGTTGCATGGAATCTTGAAATGTTAACTTGTTCTTAAACTACTTAATCATGTTTTTTTAGGTGAGTATTTTGCTGGCCTTAGGACATGGATTACTGGATCGGTGGATCTACTTGTAGTATCTTGTTTTTCAATTTGATTTCTTAAACAGAAATTTTAATAATATTTGCATGGCTCAAAAGTATTTGTGAAATACGTGTTTTAGGATTTTTGAATTTGAGGGCATATTATAATCGCTATTAGTAGTCAATAGTACAGCTGAACCATCTACATTTCTGTATTAAGCTGTCTTTGCGGCACCAATTTAATAAGTAATGTGCACTGATGAAGCTCCTACCGACATTTTTGTTGAGTTGTTGACAAATAATCTCTCAAAAATTTCCTTCTCCCGCTGTATTATTTTGCATGGTTTCTAAACATAGTCATAATTTGTTTTCATTTTCTTTCAAACTCTATGTTAGGTTTGTTCTTGCATTTGTTGTTGAAATTTGAATGTGATTAGGTTTTTTTTTCCAGGCCAGTATTGCCAAGCTTGAAACTTCAGTGGCAATGTACAGTGACAAGTTAGAGCTGAAGCTTTTTGGATTCAATGATAAGCTTCCTGTTCTCTTGGGAAAAATTTTGGCAATCGCAAACTCTTTTTTGCCTACAGATGACCGTTTTAAGGTACACACATCTCCTCAAATTGTGATGTGTTTGGTGTACATTCAATATGGCTGTCAATCTTTGGGAAAAGAGCAAAGTGCCGTTTGATTAAGATTGGCACCTTAAAGATTGACTCTGAACTAATCTATTTTCTTACTATCTAGAGGAAAAGGTTATCAATTAATTCTACTATTCGCTTACCTATTGATAATTTAATTGGTTCTTATAGATCTCTTGAGGTCTTTTGCTGTGTTTTATAAGTTGACTCTGCATTGGACAGGTTATTAAGGAGAACATGGAGAGAACTTTAAGAAACTCCAACATGAAGCCTCTAAATCATTCATCCTACTTGAGACTGCAGATTTTATGCAAGAGTTTTTATGATGTTGACGAGAAGCTTTCTTCTCTAAATGACATTTCTCTATCCGACTTGAGGGCCTTTATTCCTGAGCTCCGTTCCCAGGTAACACCGACACATGGTGTTTGGTTTTTGGCAAGTTCATAAGATTGTTTTCTTCCATCAGCTTAAATTTTCTTTTGATTGGGTGGACTTTCTTGTATTTTCTTTTTTGCCCAAAATATTCTTGTAGTTAATGATCTCAAGATTGGATAAAGTATCATTAACTTTCTTATTTGGAATGCATTTTGTGCTTACACTTAAATCACCTCTGAAAGTGGGAAGTGGTTGTTCTAAGAAGAGTTATTTTCCCATTTGAATCGTAAATGTAATTTATTTATTATTCTTTTTACAATATGTACACATGAATGGAGCCAAAACATTTTAAAGAAAACGTAAAAATACAATTAGTCTTCCCACCTGTGATGCATTTACTATGAAATTAGAACGACAGATTCCAAAAGTTGATTGTTTTGCTACTTCCTGATGTTTCATGATACTGTTGATAGTAACATGAATCGATTAATTCAATCTTTGGGTTTATTTTTTGATAGTTACTGCTGTTTACTTCTTAAAGGACATTTGTTTGAGTTTGTTTAAATTCTAACTGCATATGTTGGACAGATTTATATTGAGGGCCTTTTCCATGGTAATTTGTTAGAAAAAGAAGTAGTTGACATATCAAATATATTCAAAAGCAACTTTTCTGTACAAACGATGCCAGTCACAATGAGACATAAGGAGCAAGTGATATGTTTTCCCTCTGGTGCCAACTTTGTGAGAGATGTCAGTGTAAAGAATAAGTCTGAAACGAACTCAGTGCTCGAGGTAAATGATGATGGTCAGTTTCTCTATGAAATATCAGTTAAATATCTTCTTTGCTTATTAATGCTTTATGCTATTATTGTTTACATCATTTGCCCTTGCGTTGCAGCTTTATTTCCAAATTGAGCCAGAAGCAGGGGTGGAAGCAGTAAAATTGAAGGCTTTGATAGATCTCTTTGATGAAATTGTGGAAGAACCGCTTTTTAATCAGCTAAGGTATTTTTCTGAGGCTGAAAGTCTGAAAATGTGCTAATCAATCTTTGATACTGCTAGCCTGTCTTAGGTGTTCGAGCACATAAGCATACCAAAATGGGCAAATTAAGTGAAAAATTTTCCTTGTCTTTTGGGGAAAGCCGGTTGATTGAAATTCATTTGATCTTTTTCCTGTTTGTAAAAAAGGGTTGTCCTGATTCTGTGGAGGCTGCAGTCATGCCTTGTTTGAGATCTTTATTGTCTAGGTTGCGCTAGTTACGAACTAAAATCTGTTTGTATGCGTGTGTAAATTGAATGTGATAGCATGCCATTTCATATATATATATCCCTTTATTTTTTGGTAAATGCTAAGTTGAAAAATTAAAATGAGTTATCTAATTGTTTATTCAATTTGGAATATAGGACAAAGGAGCAACTTGGTTATGTTGTTGAATGTAGCCCACGAGTGACCTATCGGGTTTATGGCTTTTGTTTCTGTATTCAGTCTTCCAAGTATAGCCCGGTTTACTTGCAGGAGAGAACAGACAACTTCATAAACAGCTTGGCAGATTTGTTGGTCAGTGTTGAGTCAGCTATCTTTTCATTGCACGCTCTGCTGTATTCCTTATGTTATCTTTTAATAAAAACGTTGTTTGTCTGTTTTACTTGTTAATGCATTGCAGGCAGGCCTTGATGATGAATCGTTTGAGAGTTATAGGAGTGGACTAACAGCTAAGCTGCTGGAAAAAGATCCATCCCTCTTATATGAAACCAATCGCCTTTGGAATCAGATTGTTGATAATAGGTACTATCCGTATGGTACTTTGGTTGGTGAAACATGATTTTCTGTTTCTAAGCGCTAAAATTTTATATTTAGGTCAATAAGTAGAAGTTGAAGAGGAAAGAATTATTCGGTTTGTGGCATTACAACTATCATATGACAACCTTGTGCAGAGTAGGTGGTAGTCATGTTAGTCCATACCGGCTGTTAATTTTCTCCTCACCAAGACTATTGCTTTTGTTTCTTTTGTGCTTCTGCGTTGGTTCAGTAGATGTATCAGTTGAGTGGAGAATATTATTGAGGGTTTTGCTGGTGTGAGATGTTTATATATTATATGTAAAATAGCATTGTGCCTTCCTCTTCTCCTCCATGCTGTATGTTAACTGTTTGTTTATGGGATCAACTGTCAGGTACATGTTTGACTTATCAAAGGCGGAAGCAGAGGAACTCAGAAGCATCCAAAAGGCAGACATTGTGAACTGGTATAAGACGTATTTGCAAGAACCATCTCCTAAATGTCGAAAACTTGCAGTTCGTGTATGGGGATGCAACACCGACATAAACGAGGGTGAAAGTAGAACAGATTGTTTGCAGCAGCAGCACATTAAAGACCTTGCAGCCTTCAAGATGTCATCCAAGTACTATCCGAGCCTTTGTTAAATGTAAAGCTAATTGCTGTTTGGGCGGAACCAAAAGAAAAGACAAATTACGCTGAAAAAGTATACAATTACTGATCGTATGGTCCACTGGCCGCTTGAACGATGAAAAGATGGCTGTGGGAACGACAACAACAACGATATTCAAAGGGATGTTGGTGACAGACCAAATTGGTGGATTCATATAGTAGTATAGCATTTAAACCTATTTTAACATTAATTGGATTATGTATTCTCATTAAATTTGGATTGACTGCAAAGATATGATACTTTGTGGTGATATTTTCCCTTCTGACATGGAAAATGAACGGAAGCGTGAGTGAAAGACTCGCTGCATTTTACTTCCCAAGAAAAAAAAAAAAAAGATTGACTTCATTTTTTTCTCTCTTTGATTAATTCACCTATACTATAGCAATCATAAGCTCAAAAATTCAAAAACATTCTCTTTTATGTATTCATTTTTTATGAGCTCATTATGTTACATCCCCCAAGATTTAGAGTGAACGAAACATGGCTCCTTCAAAGCCCTGTAGCCATGAACTCAAAAGGACTATCTAGGGGTCCGAAAATGGCCCATCATGGATAGGCTCGTAGTTCTCAAAAATCGACCTAAGGGAGCCACACTCAAAGAGTTGATTTCTCCACCTACGAGTTGTGGATTCAAATCCCCAGTCTCTCAAAGTTGGGTTGGGTTCAAACCCTAAGGAAATTAGATTTAGGTATGACTAATATATGCTACTGCTGGGGTTGTCTCAGAAATTCATTTTACTGCCTTGGGTAAACAGTCTCAGTTCTCAGCAAATAACAAAGGAAAGATGGGTTTTTTCATGGAGCATAAAAAAATTAATTTTTTGGTTGAGCCATTTAGAATGGCGTCACTTATATAAATATTAGGGAAATATTAAAATTTCTGAAAATATGGGGGACTTAAAAAAAGTAACCATTTTCTGTTGGAGCCAATTAATATGGCGCCACCAGATTCCCTACCTGCCATGGCAGTTTCTTTTTTTTTTTTTTACTTTTTTGACTTTTTTTTATGTTTTGTTTTTTATGTTTATTTATTTATTTATTTTATTGTTATTAACTTTAAAAAATTTATAATATTTTATTAATATATATTTTTCTAAATTTTAAATATATATTTTGAAATTATTTTTAAAATTTTAAATATTATTTTTAAATATTAAATATATTTTTAATAATATAAAATATTTAAATATTTTAAACTTTTAAATTTGCTATTAGTTTTATAATATTTTAAATATTATTTTGACTCAAAACAGTAAAAAATAAAAAATAATGATTTAAAAGATTTAGGGACCTATTATGAAATTTTTCCATTTTTGATTTAAAGATTTAGGAACCTATTATGCAATTTTTCCATTTTGAATGGTTGTCATGAGTGTGGCGGCACCAAACTTTAATTTAGATAATTTCATTTTAAGCCCTCTTTATTTATTATTTTCTTTTATTCCCTTCTACTCAAAGATATTGTGTTTAAACAAACCATTAATTTTAATAATGCATACTTTATCCGGATGAAATATGTATTAGCAGATTCACTAATATGATTATATATATAGATATTTACGCATATATCACATTACAAAATAAAAATTTAAGTATTTATACCTAATAAAACATGTATTTCATTACAATAATAGTTATTTTCCAAATAACATATTGTTTTATAATTTTATTTCTTATTTAATATTTTAATTTAATTTTAATAATGCATACTTTATCCGGATGAAGTATGTATTAGTAGATTCACTAATATGATTATATATATATATATATATATATATATATATATATATATATAGATTTACGCATGTATCACATTACAAAAACAAAATTTAAATACTTATACCTAATAAAACATGTATCTCATTACAATATTAGTTATTTTCCAAATAACATATTATTTTCTAAAAATAGGTTAATGGTTTGTTTAAACACAATATAGTGAGTTGAAGGGAATAAAAATAAAATAATAAATAAGGAAGGCTTAAAATGAAATTATCCAAATCTAAATTTTGGTGCCGCCACACTGCTAGGGGACCTTGCCCTTCCTTTTCAAAGACCATTCAAAATGGAAAAATTACATAACAGTTCCTAAATCTTTTAAATCATTATTTTTTATTTTTTTACTGTTTTGGGTCAGAAATTCAGAGTGGTGCCGCCTATGCACCACCCTCCACCAAAACAAATGTATCATTTTGGTACTTAATTTTTGAAACAACCTATTTTGGTATTTTATTTTATTTTTATATTTTTTGGTAAAACCCTTTTAAATATTATTTAATTTTTTATAATATTTTAAATTGTAATTTTAAATTATTTTTAAAGATATTCAGCTTTTTAAAAAATAACTTAAAAGATTTAATTAATTATCAAAATGACCTATTTTTTAATTTAGCTCCACCAATTTTACTATAGATTTTAGGTCATTTTTGTACTTAATTAAAAAATAGATTATTTTGCTAATGAATTAAATTTTGTGTTATTTTTATAAAAAGCGAAAATATTCAAACCATTTTTAAATTCTATTTAAAAATTAAAAATAATATTTTATTTAAAAAATGAAATTTAAATTAATTAAAAATAAAAAATATTTGTTAAAAAAAGATTTATTTATTGAAAAATATGTTTATTTAAAAATATATATATTAAAAAGTAAAAATTTAAATTAAAAGTAAAATATATATTATAAAATCACATCATGTCAATGATGTGATTAGATATAAAGTTAAATATAAATTAAATAAAAAAGCAATGTTATATAATAGGGATTGGTCCCCTTCGGAAGAAAGAAAAGAGTGGAAAAAAAAAAGTAAGTTATTTCAATTTTTTTATATTTTATAGTTATTGCAATATAATCATTAATTATATTGTATTTATTTTTTATATTATGTAGATATCAAAATCTTTTCTGAATATAAAGATTACACTTTATCGATGATCGATTTAAACAGTAAAATTAATTATGAATTAAATAAAAAATCGTTTTAGTCTTTTTTTTTTCTTATTAAGCACTACTTTGCTCAACGTGTTTTGATTACATGGAACCGATCTCTATTTAGTTATTATTATTCCTTTTAACTATTTTCTTGCATGAAATTAATAAATATCTATGTGTTGGTTATAATTTTTAATTTTAGTACACATTTATAAATTTATATATTAATTTTTAATTTTAGTACACATTCATAAATTTATGTACTTAATATATATTTTAATAGATAAAGGCAAAAATATTTTCTTAATATATTTAAAATTTTAAAACTTAAAGAAATTAAATATATTAAAAAATGTTAAGTATAGCTAATTTTAAAATTTTAATATATTTAATATTTTTTAAAATATTGTTTGTTGTAGAATATGTTTCGATTGAGGAAAATCTTCTGACTGTTGGGGAAAATCTTCTATTATTTTTGAAAACTGACACTATTATTTTACCATTTTGCCCCTTCAGAAAACAATATAAATAATAGGCTATTTTACTCATTTTTCACAACATAGAAAACAATAAAATCAGTTATCTCTTATCTCTCCTGTTCTTGCTCTCTAAAAATTTTGGTGTTTTACTAAATTACATTAGTGCGATATTTTGTCTAGAACATTGAGTTTTAAGTGAGACCATTTGTAACCCTTCAATCTTTCCTGGGAATTGAATACTCAGGTTTCTTCTAGTTTATTTCCCGACTTTTACGAGAAGGGCAATCCTTTTGAGTTCCATCTTCCTAATTCAAGTGTACGAATTTAGAAGTACTGTGTTAACCTTGGGGCAACGTCTATTTTCAATTACATTGATCAGGGCGAAATTGTTTCTAAGACAGTAGTTCTTCAACGACATAGTGATTGCTTTATTTATTACACTTAGTTTGGTTTCCTGTCAGTGTTAACTATTTTGTTTGTAGTAGTATATTTCCAACAATTTAAAAGCGATTTATTTGTTACTGTTTGAACATGAGAATCGTTTTTGTTTCTCGTTGCTAGAACCAATGAAGACTCCTACAAGCAATTTAGAAACCGAGTTTGGTAACGCGAACTTGTAAGCTGAGTAGGGGGCTTTAAGGTGTTGGAACGCAGGTTTGGCTTTGTTGCTTCAGATCTCGGGTGGTTTCACTCTGGCTTGCCCATCCTAAGTTGAAAGTTGAGCCTATGAGACTTGATTGTAAACTCTTTGTATCTTGAGTTCCTAAAAGGTCTTAGGGTTCGATCTCAGAAGAGAGGAAAAAAAATAGACAACGAAGGAAAAATTTGATTCAAATATGTTGGTATGATATTGAGGCAATCAGTTTGAAGGAACCTGAGTAGTGCAAGGGTGTGCCTAAATAGCATTAGAGTAGTTGCAAGCTCTATCTGTGTTGGTGGGCCATTGAAGTCAAGATGGGCTTGGAAGGCCTAGCGAGCTTGAGTTTAAGTGGGTCAGAGGACCCTTGAGTTTGAGTTGTTTGGAGGACCATGAACGGATCGCTGGATCCTTGTGTTTGGGATAGGGCTTACAATGCCTTTGTCCATAATGAGTTACTAATACATTAGATTTGGTGGAGCTAGTCCAAACGTCACAAAATTTTTAAACAAAGTAGACTACAAGATTATCTAGTCTAAGGGCTTGAATAAGAGAACTAGTGGGAGGATATCTTGTTCAGGCAACCTATGAGATTGTGAGGGGAAAGAAGTAGGGTGATAGAGTTTGCGTGAATGAGCATTAAAGTCTAAAATTGATATTGAGATCAACCTGGTTCGGTGATGCCGCATGTGTTGCGACTGGCCAAGATGGCCACATCCAATGGGGTGACCATGGAGGGACCGAGAGGGCTTAAGTTAGGGATGACCAATGTGTTCAAATTTTTCATGTTGAGAACTTTAGTGTTAGGGTCACAAGAGTGCGATTGGTGCCATATCCAGAGGGATGCATTTTTAAGTATCAAAGGCATGGTAATATTCAGTCGACAAAGAGTCATACCATTAAGGGTTCCTCAAGGTTGTAACCTGATGATTATATGTTGTAGCATTGAATCCAAGTGTTCGGTGGAGGAACGGGCATAGACAAGACTACACTAACAATTGAGATGATACTAAGTCCAATACACATTGTGTTAGGATCGACCCGATTAAGTAATGAACAAGAAAAAATAGCGGAATAAATTGAGAAATTGAACACACAAATTTAACGTGGAAAAACCCTCCAAAGAGGATAAAAAAACCAGAGGCAAACATAATTTTACTATAATGGCAAAAGAACGAAGAGTAAAAAAGATGGAGATAAAGACTAAACCCCGAAAACCCGAAAACAAAGAACCCTCAAAACGTAAACACAAAATTCTCTAAATGTGTTATGAGTTCTAATATCTAATGGGTGTCATATTTCTAAGGTTGTAAAAGAGCCTATTTATAGGCTAAATTCATAGGTCAAATAATAATAAAATAATTCAAACTAATTAGTGTTTGATTGAAACAAGTAAACAGAGTTTAACTGAAAGATTATTTTTCAAATTTGACTGAAAATCAAAGTCATATTTAATAAATCTCCACCTTGACTTATATTTCCACAACGCCATCTTTGCCAAAGCCCGTCACGAGCCTATCTTGAACTATGCAGGGAATTAACTGAGTCGAATTTGTGCTTAGAAACTGGAAGACTTCTAGCCTTCAACTTGTACACTGTTAAATCAAAACTAACCTGGGTCTGATTTTCACGAACACAGTGCCCTAACTTTTCAAAATCTGCATCCAAAAGAGAACCTCTCTTCAATGAAACGGTCATACCTTTTTCCCTCCTATGACCAAGTTGTCTTCGCTCCAAACAAGTTGACTTCAACTCTATAACGGATGAGGGACGTTCGATTTCACCGATCACTGTAGAACTTTTCAAAATATAAAGACTGCTGGTTCTTTTACCTTTTAACAAAACAAGAGCTCCACGAGATACTTTAATGCCACTCGACTTGATGTTAATTCTGCATCCTTTCAAGTCTAAAATACTCAAGGAGGTGAGATTCTTTCGTATATCAGGTACATATCTGACATTTGAAAGTGTCCTAACCGTCCCATTGTGCATCTTAATTTTAACAGTATCAATACCAATTACCTTACTAGATGAATCGTTTCCTATGCGTACAACTCCACTTTTAACCAAATTGTTTGTGGAGAACCATTCTTTATTGGGACACATGTGGAAAGAACATCATGAATCTAGGATCCACTCGGACGTGAGCTTGGAATTATCGCTTGTTAACACTAACAAGAAATCATCACCATTTTCATCGGCCAAATTAGCACCAGCTACATCTTCCTCGTTACTCTCAGCAGCTCTTTTATTTCGCAGTTTATAACAATCTACTTTGACGTGACCTAACTTTTTACAATAGCGACACTTGTTGTCTCGTTTCTTTGATTCTACCAATACGGAAGCTTGCCTATCTGTCTTGCTATCCAAATGAAGCTCATTGTCGAGTTTGTCTCTACTCAACAAATGACCCTTCACATATTCAAATGAGAGTTTGTCTCTGCCATAAATCAGGATCTCCCTGAAAGACTTGTATGAAGGAGGTAAAGAGCACAATAATAGCATAGCTTGATCTTCATCATCAATATGAACCTCAACATTCTGTAAATCATTTAAAAGAGTAATGAATTGACTGATGTGATCTCTAAGAAGCTCACCTTCTTTCATGCGAAACGTAAATAGACGTTGTTTCAACACTAAATGGTTAGCCAGAGACTTAGTCGCATAAAGAGTTTCTAACCTTTTCCACAAGGCAGATGAGGTCTTCTCCATCAATACCTCCTGCAATACCATATTCGCAAGGCACAATTGGATTTCAGACAAAGCCTTTTCATCAAGTTCTTCCAATTCTGTTTTATTTAGATTTTCAGGCTTTTTCCCGGTAACAACTTTTTTCAAACCAGATTGAACTAGAATTGCCATCATCCGAACTTGCCACAGATTGAAATTTGTCTCACTATCAAACTTTCCAATTTCAAACCTTGTTGTTGCCATCTTTGAATGAGCTGATCTATGTGAACTAGCTCTGATACCACTTGTTAGGATTAACCCGATTAAGCAACGAGCAAGAAAAAATAGCGGAATAAATTGAGAAATTGAACGCACGAATTTAACGTGGAAAAACCCCTCATGGGCAAACATAATTTTACTATAATAGAAAAAGAACGAAGAGTAAAAAAGATGGAGATAAAGACTAAACCCAAAAACCCAAAAACAAAGAATCCTCAAAATGTAAACACAAAATTCTCTAAATGTGTTATGAGTTATAATATCGAATGGGTGTCATATTTCTAGGGTTGTAAAAGAGCCTATTTATAGGTTAAATTCATAAGTCAAATAATAATAAAATAATTTAAACTAATCAGTGTTTGATTGAAACAAGTAAATAGAGTTTAACTGAAAGATTATTTTTTAAATTTGACTGAAAATAGGAGTCATATTTAACAAATTGAATGGACCATAACCTTAGGCCTTGAAGGCTTAAGATAGACTTGAGACTAAAATGCTAACTTAACGCAACAAGGTTACTAAAAGTGTGGCTTCATGTCAATGAGGGCATCACATAGTAAGTTGGGAAAAGTAGTGACATGGTTTGCCAGTTATTATGCTATCAAGGTTAAACTTTCCCCAAATGATTTTGAGTGAAATTAAAGTACAATAACTTGAAAGTTGGATACACTACAGTCCTAGAGAGATATTGTGATGCAAACTGGGTAACTGATAAAGTTAACTTTGCAAGTGGGTATGTCTTTATTTTAGATAAATCAACTATTTCTTGAAAGTCTACTAAACAGACATGTATTGCTCACTCCACAATGGAATCAGAGTTTATAACTCTTGACTGAGCCGGGCAAAGGCTGAGTGGCTCAAGAATCTGTTTACAAAGATTTTCTTATAAAGGAAACCTACACCTCATATGTCCTTATTATATGATTCACAAGCAGCCATTTGTGCTACTCAAACTCAAGCTTATAATGGTAAGAAAAAGTATATATGCATAAGACATGAATATGTGAGACACTTAATAAAAAATGAAATACTTGCCATGGAGTGTGTCATAGTCAACACCCAGCCCGGTAAAATATTGTCTACTTTAGGCGCCCATGGCCCTAATGGTTTTGTTTTTGGGAGGGCTCATACACCCCTAAAAGGTCTCTTTCCATTTAAGTGTTGCTACCCCTTTATATAGGCTAGGTCTCTCTTGTGTTTTGCCAATATAGGATTTGCCTAGGGTGTTACATTGATAAATTTCCCATCCCGGTAAAATATTGTTTACTTTGGGTACTCATAGCTGTCATAACTTTGTTCTTGGGAGGGCTCATACACCTTCAAAAGACCTCTTTCCACTTAAGTGTTGCTACCCCTTTATATAACGCAGGTCTCTCCCATGCTTTGCCAATATGGGATTTGCCTAGGGTGTTACAAAGTACATAAAATCTGAGAAGAACCTAGCTGATCCACTAACCAAAGGGATATGTAGGAAAATGGTTCTTGATTCGTCGAGGGGGATGGGTCTTCAACCCATTAGTTGAGGAATTCATGGTGGATACCAATTTAGTCTTCTAAGTTCAATATGGTCAAATGAAACCATGGAAAAACTCATAGTGTAAATCTTTACCTATCCCTATGGCGCATAATGTACATGCATAAAGATAAGCTCATTGCTCTTAATGAGTTCATAGCCTAGAGTTTGGGTGGTCCTAGTGAGACAGACTTGGTGAATTCACTGACGTGTGAGGTTGAGTTTCTTACACTTAAAGAATTCATATCCCAAAGTTTGGGTGGTTCTATTGAGACGGACATGATGAATTCACTGAATTATAAAACTGAGAGGTTGAGCTTATTAAATGCTCTTAATGATTTCATAACCTTGGTCTGGGTGGTCTATACTGATAGACTTGATGAAATCACCTGCGTAAGTGTGAAGGATTAGCCACCTTCTATAAAAGACGTTAGGTCATTTTTCTAGAGTACTTACCAACATCCCGAGGTATATTGGCTAAATTGTTGGTCTATCGCAAAACTCAATTGGAGCTGAAATTAGTTGTGTGTCATGAGTTAACCTCTATCTTAACAAGTTCAATATTTATTCACTTTTTAAAAAGAAGAATCACTCATTTCACTACGTACTAGTTCAAATCTATAAGGTCCTAGTGCTTAAGCAGCTAATTTCTCTATTACTCTTCTCACGTTTTACCTTTTCCCATGTTTACAGAATTTTTCAATTCTTTTACTATTATTGGGGAGAATATTGGTAATGCAAAATCAGAAATATTTCTTCAAAATATTTTCTGTTGTAGAATATTTTTCGGTTGAGGAAAATCCTTTACTATTTTTAAAAATTGACACTGCTATTTTACCCTTTTTCCTTTTCTGAAAACAATATAAATAGCAGGCTATTCTACTCATTTTTCACACCACAAGAAAACTCAATTCTCTCTTTTCTCTCATGTTCTTGCTCTCTAAAAATTATGGTGCTTTACTAAATTACACTAGTCCGATATTCTATCGAATAGATTGGGTTTTAAGTGGGATCGTCTATAACCCCTTCAATCTTTACTGGGAATTTTACACTTAGTTTGGTTTCCTGTCAGTACTAATGGTTTTGTTTGCAATAGTATATTTTCAACATCCCCAAACCCTTGCTTTACTTGTCCTCATATCAACTGTTGAGATTGAAAGAACTACCATTAAACAAAAGCAACATTCCATCCAATTTAATCAGGAGCCAACACTATACTTACCTTCGCACCGCACAGTAGTGTACCAATGAGACAAGGCCATACCATCTATGTCTGAACACTCTCACCTACAAGTAAACTGGTCCTAACAAAAGATGGTTAACCAACTTACTTCATACTCATAACATCACCAATGGGAAATATTTTGCACTAAGTACTTGAAAGCAAAGAGTATATCAGCTATTCATCAACCTCTATGATCAAGGCTAAGTTAAACAATTAAACATCTCTAAAACCAAGCCCCCTATTACCTTAGGCATCATCATAGTATCCTAAGCCAACGTAGACCAACCACGGTCCTTTCTTTTTCTTGCCTACTTGAACCTACAAATGGCACTCACAATGGCATAAGTAGGCAAAGCTTGTAAAATTGATTTTATAATTATCTCTTTGACACCATAAGACAATAGCCTTTTCCACCAGCTCTGGATCCTTTGGTATATGCCAATGAATCTCTTGATTGCATTTGTTTTATTTTTTCCCACAACTAATAGCAATTCCAATTGCAAATCTGGATCATTCACCATAATTACCTCCAAAATTGCATTAATTCCATATTTTTTATCAGAGTGTTTGGACCAAAATATAGAAGAGACTTTTCAAGATTTACTTTCTGCCAAAGCTATTTTCATAATTCGCTAGCTACTCCTTTACCTTTCTTGGTTTAGCCTTTTTTTTTTTATATAAAGAGTTGGTTTAACACTCGCAAAGAAACTATTATTCACTTTGATGCCTGAACCCTTTTGATATTCCCATCATTCTAAGTAGGGATGAGCATTCGGTTGAATCAAGTGAAAAAATTTTAAATTTGTTGAGTTGACGAGTACTATTTTATTATTCTAACTTGATTTTTTTTTTGTTTAGAATAGAGTCAATTAAAATGAAATTCGAGTTGAGTAAAAAAATTATATGAGCTAAATTAAAAAATTAAACTGACCATATTGAAATCTTGTTAACAATATGATAAATTCCAAGTTAAAGAATATAAATATCATATATATTTAATAACTTTCTTTTAAAAAAATAAGAGGAAAACGAGATAATTAGAAGGATAAACTTGATTTAATAATTTACTTGTTTAAAGCTTCAAATTTATCATTTTAGATTTTAAAAAGAAATCATAATTTAGCATTATATAATTTTAAAATTTTTAATTTTTGAATTTATATATATTTATAAAGTTTTGAAAAAATACTTTATAAATATTTTATTGTCAAGTGGATGTCCATAAAATCAAGATAAGTTTGATGTATTATAGGATTCTAATATTAATTAGAAGTTGATATTTATTTCATCTATAAATATAAACATTGGAGAAGTATTGTAAGCATCTTATTGAGCGATAAAAAATACGTACTTCTCTTTTGCTCTCTCATTTCTTGTTTTTACTTTCGCTATTCTTTTATTTCATAATACGTTATTAACATCATATTTAATTTTATTTTTCACTATTTTAAACACACCCATATTTTATTTGATAACTCGGATTTTTTTTTGGGAAATCCACACCCCAAATCATTTCTATCTTTTTCTAACCACTTGCCAGTTGCCTTCATTAACTTTTTCTAACCCGGCAACAAAAAAAATAAACACAACGCTTGCAATAGGATTCAATGCCACAACCTAAGCAATGTCTCAATTAACTTCCATCACTCGGCAACCCTAGAATTTTTATTGATACACACCAAGATTTATAAATTCAAACAGTTTCTTACCCTATAGAATTAAAGAAAGCCAAAATTAACGACAAAAAGTCTTGAAGTTGTGCAGAGATTTGCAAGAATGTCTTATATTACGATTATTGTTTTTTTATTCTATGATTAACTGGTTTTATTTATACATTGATAAAGATGTTGAAAGATTTAATATTAGAGTGGATCTTGATTCCTATTTTTTGATTTATCATTGTACAAGCATTAGTAAAATTTTAGATTAGTAAGGAACTTGACATATTTTTAATTGAGGTATGGTTGTGATTTTTTTATTTAAACCTTATTGAATTATCTAGTTAGATTATCAAATATTGGTAGGTTTATAAAGTTTACTAATGAACCTTCGTAACATATAATTTTCAAATGATTGTCTATAAAAAATTGTATAATACCATGTTGCTTTATATTTGAGTACATATTCTTTTTTTATCAAATGTTCTTTGGTTAAATAAATATTGCTTGTCCTCAAACATAAGCTTTTGTGATATTGAAAGAATATGTTGGGACATTTAAAAGTTCATCCTACTTGATTTGTTGCATTCTCCGAAGTGAATGAAAGCATAAAAAAAATTAAAGGATATAATATAAGTGACATAACAATAATCATAAAAAAAGAAAACATAGTAATAAATAAATAAATAACAATAAGAGTTCTCAAAATAATCCTTCAAAAGGTAGAGATAACTTATGTTATCAATGGGATATGAAAGATTATTGGTCACATGTCTGTCGCATCGAAAGATCATTGATCATTGATCCTCACAAGTAGGAAGTATTTATCTTAATTGGCATTGAAACAAACAAATATTAATGCAATATTAGGTAGTACAAAATTAGTTGAAAACTCTAGAAGAGATAATTATTTGATAGCACAAAATTAGTTGAAAGCTTCAAAAGAGATAATCATTCGGTAGCACAAAATTAGTTGAAATTTCTAAAAGAGATAATATACCAATACCCGAAAGAACAAAATTTGTGATGATTAATGCATTAGTTTTAAAAGATATTCACTTTAATGGATCTCATATTGAAATTGTGAATGAGGAAAATATTATATTTGGTATGAATTTACTCTTGCTATGAATATCTACCTTGCTTGCTTAAAGATTTGATTGAATATTGAATTATTGGTTATTAAATATGTTCAAAAAGTTGAAATTGATTAATATTGTATCTGAAGGGTTGAAACAAAAAAAAATGATAATGTAGTATCCACTTAATCGTGGAATAAATCATCGAAATATGATCGGATGTACTTGAAATTGCAAGATTTTGAGTATAACTCTGTAGAATTTATGATAAGTTCTGGATAATTTTATCTAATGCTTGTTTTTCACAATTTTAATTTTTCGTTGAGACTTAAAATCATTTTTCTTAACAATATTTTTTCAACAGAAACTGCATTCTCCGGAATCATTTACTATGCATAATTTTCTTACTTATTTACAATTTGAGGTTGAAATCGCACTTGTGATGCACTCATTTTTGGTTCGAGTGTTAACCTTGTCCAATAAAAGAGTTATGGGAAAAGTTAAAAAAAAAAAGGCCTCGAATTCAGAAAAAAAATTCAACCGGACCAAGAAAATAAAGACTTATAAAATGTGTTTCCATTATGGAAGGAAAGGAAATTTTATCAAGGATTTCAAAAATTTTGGAAAAAAAACTAATCTTGGCATAGTAAACACAAACACAACCAATCTTGTTGAACAAGATATGAAAGAACTTGTTGCAATGGTATCTGAAATGCAAATTAGCATGGTTATTGAAGTTCATATGGCTACAGTAACAAAACCTTCCGAGTGGTGGCTAGATTCTGGTGCTACTATTCATGTGCACAACAACAAGAGACAATTCAATACATGGAAAGTGTGAGAAACCAGAAGAGATCCTATTGGGAAACAATTGTGTTGCTAAGGTCTTAAGAAAAGGAATTGTTGAACTTAATTTTACTTTAGGATAGCAGTTGAAATTGCTTGATGTTTTCCATGTTCCTGAAATTAGGAAAAATCTTGTACCAACATATATTTTGTGTAAGAACAAGTTCAAAATTATTCTAGAGTTCAATAAAGTCATTGTTTCTAGGAAATTTGTATTTGTTGGAAAGGGTTACTCATGTGATGGTATGTTCAAACTAAGTATCAATAATATGAATATTGCTTTTGTCTATACTGTTGAACGAACTTCATTTTTATGGCATGCTAGACTAGGATATTTGAATGATCAATCTTTGGAATATATGTCCAAGCATGGTTATTTATCTTACAGGAAAGGTCGTGTTGGTAAATGTGAAATTTGTGTGACATCTAAAATGAATAAGAAACCTTTTCCAAAAGTAGAAAGAAATGCTAATTTATTAGATCTTGTTCATTCTGATATTTGTGAGTTGAATGGTGTGCTAACTAGAGGAGGAAAAAGATACTTTATAATGTTCATTGATGATTATTCTCAATTCACCTATGTTTTCTTGATTAAAACAAAGGAGGAAACCTTTAAGGAATTTAAAGAATTTTATACTCTGGTGGAAAATCAAAAGGAGAAGAAAAATTAAAATTCTTCGAAGTGATAGAGGTGTTAAATATTTTCCAGATTCGTTATCTATATTCTGTGAAGAGAATGGAATAATTCATTAAAGAATGACACAATATGCACCCAAACAAAATGGTATAGTCGAAAAAAGAAGAAGAAAAATAGAACATTAGTTAATATGGTTAACAGTATGTTGTTAAATGCTAAGTTACTTAATAATATTTGGGGGTGAAATATTATTAACAAGATGTCATATTACTAATAGAGTTTCATTAAAAAAGTTACAAGTATCACCGTATGGATTATGAAATAATGGCAGAAAACCAAGTTTAAATTATTTGAAAATGTGGAAGTGTATAGCTTATTATAAAGCATTTGATTCTCATCAAACAAAATTAGGCCCTAGAAGTATAAAAAGTGTTCTTGTTGGTTATGTAAAAAAACTTTAAGGCTTATAGATTAATTGATTTAAAATGTAACGTTATTGTTGAATCCATATATGCAGAATTCTTAGAAAATAAGTTTGTTTCTAATAACTTTGCTTATGATGAATTGTTTTTTGATAATATTGCTTGTGGTGAATGAAATTATGATAATGTTGCTTGTGATAAATGAAATGAGAAACAAATTGAATTAGCATCCGCAATTGGTAATAAAAGAAAAGAACCAATTGAACTAAGAAGAAGTCAAAGAATGAGAAAAGAACAACATCTACATTCTGACTTTATTAATTTAGACTTTGTTTCTCCAGATTCAATCATCTTCTTAGTTAAAGGAGATAAAACCAAATTGTTATACAAAACACCAATTCTTTTAAATTTAGAAGAAGATCCTAAGAATTTTAGTGAAAAAATGGCTTCAAGAGATACATCTTTTTAGAAAGAGATTGTAAATGATGAAATGAACTCAATGTTGTCCAATAATACATGAATCTTAAGTGATTTACTTAGGGGTTCTAAACCTATTGATTGTAAAATAGGTGTGCAAAGGGAAATACAACACTAATGGTTCTATACAAACCTTTAAAGTAAAATTAGTTGTTGAATGTTTTAAACAAAAGGAAGGCGTTGACTACTTTGATACTTATGCACCGATAGCGAGGATAACATCCATTGGAGTTCTTATGGCACTGGTTTATATTTATAAGTTGCATGTGCATAAAATGGATGTTAACACAACTTTTCTAAATGGTGACTTAAATGAAGAAGTATTTATGAAACAATCAAAAGGTTTTATACTTCCTGGAAATAAAAATAAAGTTTACAAATTAGTTAAGTCATTGTATAGTTTGAAGAAAGTACCTAAACTGTAACACCCCTTGCTCGGCCCGATTATCGGACTTGAATCACAAGGGGTTACTATGCGAATTCACAAAACAATTACATACTTTAAACTATCGTGGCGGAACATACCGCGGACCAATAGGTGGTGGATCGCCTCGACGGATTATTTTTGTCACGTGCACAAATTCAAATAATTAAATCGCAGCTTATTTTGCGGATATCCCTAAGTCAAAAAGTAAGGCAGATATTCAATTTGAAGCATTTCTTCTGGATTTTTAAAATGGCAGATTGTTCCTATTGCGTGAACTTATCTGGCAGAATGATAATTCGCCACAATAATTTACTCCATTACTTTTCCTCTCCTACGATCTTCTTTTGGCGAATTCAATTTTTTATTAATTATTCATCAGCTTATGAAACACATAAATCAGATCATTTCCATCACTCTAGCATTCCCTTAAACCTAACACTTAAACAATTAAGCTCTTTACTACCATATTTATAGAAATTCTAAGATGGTTTATGTTTTCATTTTAGTTGTTATTTGTCTAATACATTTTCATTTTACCAATTAAACCTCTTTTCCATAACTTTTTATCGAATCTAAATATTTAATGCCAAAATTTTCAAGGATTCAACCATGGTAACATCAGAAAATGTTTAACATTTTTGAAAACAATCACCTCTATTAGCCAGATTGAAGCATGACAATTCCAAAATCATTAAATTCAAGTAAAATAAACTTGAATTAGCTTATCATGCAAAATTGGAAGCCGAAGAAATTTTTAGAGCTTTTCTTTCTTTCTACAACGGTGAGATTTTGGTGGAGAAGATAAGAATGATTGTCATTCTCTTTCTTTCCACTTAAATGCCCACTAACACAGTTCTTAAAATATTACAAAATTAACATTTTAACGGGTGTTCATCTAAACTTACATGTGTTTATTTTAAACTTGTATTCATTTTTATTAAACTTGTATTAAAAATTCCTATTTTTGATATTAAACTTGTATTCATTTTTATTTGTGGAGTCATCAAATAAACTTTTTTTTAAAAAATAAACGAAAAGAATTTATCAAAAACAATATTTCATTAAAATTTTAATAATTAATAATTTATATGGAACTATTGAAAAAAAACATTTGATATACCAAGGTCTAAAGTCGTAGTTGATGCTATTGAGGATCCGATGTGGTTTTTGGTCAATGACCACATCGACTTAAGCAATCATGGACACATTGTTGTCGATTCATTATTGAAGAACTCCAAAGGCATTTAATCACATTACATCTCATAACGCAACTGAACTCTGCTGCTTGCGTATGGGTTGCTAACGCCGTCATCATCACCATGGCTGTTAATGCAAGCACTAAAATGGCTTTGCTTCCACCGTTTGTATTAATGGTTTCCCATTTCTTATTCTTCCTTTTTACAGCACAATCTCTTCCTCTTTCTTCTTTTATCTAATTTGAAATTTATATACGAATATATAACCAAAAAACGGAAATTGTTATCAACCAATGATATAAAATTAATTTAGAAGTCCTGAAGATAAGCTAAATAAAAGGCTCATGTTTGATCTAAAAAAAACTTCTAGCTAGCCATACGTTCCAAGGGAGACAATAGTGGTATACTGCTTCATTCACTATTGTTATGCCTTATGTAACGGATCTTGCAAACCTTATAGTATATCTCGTGAACCTTATGATGTATTTATAGAGACCTTGAACTATTTGTGAATCTCATGTTGGCAAACCTTATGTTGGATATTTGAGTTGAGATTATGTGAGGATCACATGAAAGTTCAAAGTAATTAGTTATCAATTGTCCTAAAATATTTTATTCTAGGATGTTGTATCTTCGTCACTGTCAAAAATATCAAATTAGACTTTAGTATCAATAACCTCAAGGTATGTAACAAAGCTTGTCCCCTGGGCCGTACAAACATCCATACACACCACGTACTCAGTTCTCCTTCTCCAACTATTAGACTCTTTCTCAAATAAACCTCTTCCCTAACCTTCATCTTTCCTCAATTCATTCAGTCACTGTCTTTTTCTCTTATTCACCTTATTGGTTAACAAATATGTATGAGCTTGTGTATATAAATATGTGTAATGTTGGTGAAAAGGTAAAAATATTTGATAATGTGTTACGAGTTTTTATTTAGTAACAAAAATAATGAATGTGCATTCGAGAAACTCCAAGCTACGAAATAAATGGAAATGCGACTTGGAGCACTGCTCAAGAAGGTATACTAGACTAGACTAAACAAGTAGATGGCAAAAAACAAAAATCTAGTTAAACAAGTATCATCATCATCATCATTATCATCATTTTTTTATTGGAAAGAAATGTATCCTATCGGCATACTACCATCTACATGCCAATCAAAATCAAATGCATAAACCCTAAACCGTATCTGGAACACTAATTCATGCATGTTTTTGGAGCTTTTGTTTATTCCCTGTCCAATTTAGGCGTGTACAAACAGAAAGAGAGAAGAGAATCGAGATGAAGCTTGCATGGGTTGGGTTGCGTCCTCACCGGGCTTGCAATCAGAGTCCTATCCAAAACATTTCTGAAAGCCCATGTATGTCATCAGACCCCATGTGTCGCTATCAGAAAAATGGGATGCCAGCTTTATAAGTTAAATAATTGAAAACAAGTTTGACTGACAGGGTGGAAGGTTGCCTCCACACGTCACCTTCACATTTCCTATCACTGTCAAAGCTTTGGTGGGGTTGCAAAGGTGAATTTTGAGTCTGCATCATATGTGTTTACTGGGTGAAAAAAGGAAAGTAAACCATGAGAAACAGGTCTCAAGTGTTGGCTTCCCAATTGCAAGACTTTATTAGATACGAACAAAAGCATAATAACAATATATATTCATTCATTCATTAGTTTTTTGTACAGACTTTTCCCTTTCTCCACATCCACATCTATATATCTACGCAAGATTTCTTCGTCCCCACCTACTCCTTAACTCTTTCAATGTCTATTTCTTCAAATCCCATGTATATCTCAGTTTCAGGACTCAGGCCAAGATCCTATAAAGTATGGACCATCATATTTCATTTTATGCCTACTTCCTTATCACAACAATTCCATTGCCAATCCTTTTCAAGTTCCAACAGCAATTAGACTGAAATCGTAGACTTTAGTGGAGGAAATTTGTGTGCTGTTTCACTTCATTGACTCCACTGAACTTTTACCCCCAGTGTTTTTCAGCAATTGCTAGGTAAAGCCCAAAGGTATAGGACCCTCATCTACATTTTTAACCCACAATATATGTAACACGAGTCAGATACGTTGTAACTACACCACATATCTTCGCTCAATTATGCTATACACGTTTGGTGAGCCTAATTAAACTAACGAATTACCGCACTCAACGAACCTTCCATGTATTTATCACAGATGAATCTGAACCCAGTGAACCTTATACCACATTGTATCTTAAATATATATAGAAATGCACATAAAGATTCAAACTTATTGATTTGATTACCCAATTACCCTAAGAAATTATATATTAAAATATGACATCATTGTCACTGCAAGTGAATAAAATGAGACTTCACTATCAGTAATCTTTAAACACATAAACATCCTATCTCTCAATATAAAAAAACCCATAACAACAGCCAAAGAAAGCCATTTTTTTTTATTTTTCCAAAAACAAAACCTTTTTTTTTTCTTAAATTGCTTTCGTATGGTACACTACACTACAATGTTTGCATTATTTGTCCATACTTCCTTGCCTTTGGAATCTACAAATTCATTGATAAATGAAGAGCACACACACGGCCATATCCTATTCTCTTTTGTGCCCATAGGCTCTCTTTCTTTAGAAATATATAAATATAATGTGGACAGTGGTTGAATTTCTTTTCTTTTATCAAAAGGTCAGTGTTTGAATTTAATTAATCAGCAATTAGTTAATAATGGAAAGGCTAATATACTGAATAAGTCCTTGAACTTTACCACTTCATTTGAATATATCCTTATACTTTCATTACATTCAAATAAATCCTTTTTAAGTTATTCGGTATCCAACTAGGTACTTAATCTTTGATTTATAGCAAACTAAGCAATTATTGTGTATTCTATTGTTAAAATATTTAACATTTAATATTATTTAAAGAGAAGGGATTGTATGAAACTGTAATTCCACGTCATCCTTATCTCTTCCCGATAGAAGAACGACAATTCAGATTTTTCATCTTGATTTTAGTATTTTTTTAGTTGGATTTGAAGTTTTCAAGAGGAAAAAGTTGAAAATCAAGAGAAAAAAATCTGATTTGTCATTCTTTTATTGAAAAGGAATAAGAATTATATGGAATCACGATAAGAATTAATTATATAATTTTATAGCGAGCATTTATTTTGATTTAGAATTAATATATAATTTTGAATGTATATACAAACAAATAATTGTCTATGTTAAAATTTAACATATAGGCTTAGTTGCATATTCAATAAAGATATAAGGGCTTATTTAAACAAAATAATAAAGTTTGAGGGCCTATTGAATATATTAGCCTAAAGGGAAATGTTTAATCAGCAGGAGGAAAGAAGCATGCATTTGGCAAATGGCAGTGATTTTAGTGAAATATTTGCATGCCAAGGACCAAACTATTGTAAAGCAGGTGATGGAGACCCTAGAGGCTAGAGGTGGTTGAAACAAGAGTAGCTCAGACATTCATGTGGACAGATACAAACATATTAATTAATTTCATACTTAGTTAGATATAGTATGATTGATTAAATGAATTAGTTACTCTCTTTTTCCGTCCTTGGAATCTAATCACTAGCTAGCTCCTAAGTCTTAAACTAGATATGAGAGGGTATAAAGTTCCAGGATTTTATGACAATGACATTAACAATGTTTGGTGGTATTGTGAAAATTAAAGGAAAAACTCGAAAGCAACGGAAGAGATAAAGAGAGAGAGTGTGTGAGGGGGGGGGGGTGGGGTGGGGTTTGGATGGATGGAGCAGAGGTGGATGTTGGTGTGAATGTATTTCTGAGTTTGGGAATCACAGAAAGACAGTGAAGAAAGCCTGCAACAGAATCCAACATCCAAACATGGTAAAGCTTAGGAAGCCACCATCCGCATAGATTCACAATCTTTTTTCTCTCTTCTGCTGCTGCATCCATGTAAAATAACCCCTCTTAGCTACGTGCCGCCCACTTGTTTCCAACTCCTCTCTACAGATATATATAGAAAGAGAGTTCAAAATTAACAACCCTCTTCTCTTTCTCCAACATGAAATTTATTAACTAGTGGTTTGGCCTCACACTTGCATGGAATATGGAGGAACCCTTTCATTTTCTCTCTGCTTAGCTTCATAATTCGCTTCCTCTCAATCTTCCAAGTCTCAAAAGAAAGAATCATGGAGAGTAAGGGATACAGAAAACTAAACCTCACCCACAAATCTCACTTGCTTTTCTGTTTCTCAGTTTGGGTATTGGTTAGCATCATCACCACTGCAACCACATGCCAACGAGGTATGCTCTTTCCCCTCATCTAACGAGAAAAAGGAAAACCTTGTATGGTATGTAGGGAGATCTTGACCTCTAAATCATTTCCTATGGGCGTCCAGATTCAAGGTCTCAAATCGATGGGTCCTGTACTCAAACAACTGTTTCTACTTCTACTATCTCAACTCAGCTTGCTATTATGCATGATAATCTGAATTTACCCCTCTGTTTTTTTCTTGGACAGCAGATTTCAGTTTTCTACTGTTTGCTCAAGCCGCGGATGGTATTTGTTCTCAGGTGAGTCAGTTCACACTGCATATGTTTCTCAAATCCTTGCTCTAATAAACCAATGCTATGATCTTATACTAGTATAGTCTTTTAAGGGCAATCGATCTAGACACCGTTGTTAGCGGGTTAAAATTTTGTATAAAAAACGGGGGGTTGAATCAATCAAAGAGTCCATTGAAATAAGTGGTGTAGAGTAGAGTAGAGTAGTGCAGCCCTTGGGCAGGGAAGGACCGACACGAGCCTTGAGATGCATCGAATAGAATCATAGTATCATAATGTATGATTAGGGCTTCACGCCACCTCCATCTCCATCCGGAAAACAACAAAAAAAGAAATCAACACTCGTGAACCCCGCGGCAGCATTCGCCAATCGCCATTGTAGAATTTAGAATTATCATCTTCTTAATTTTAACGAGTCTGTCTCGGTAACTTGCGGTAGCAGAGCTCAGCGCTTTAACCCAAAACACGTACTATCTAGGACTAGGTTATATATTTGTATTCTTCCCTCCCTTCCTTCCCTTCCCTTCCCGTGAACATAACTGTTCTCAGGTTTTTGTAGGGGGCAGATTGGTGGAATAATAGAACCATAGATTTGGATTTTCATCTACTAAATTATCATGTAGGTGATGACTAGGATTCGGTTGTCACAGGAAATTGCCCAGGAGAACCAAGTGTCTATTCCTGTTGAAATCCAAGGACACCCTTCAAGCTTGCCCAGGAGAGTTTTGAGCGGCCCCGGATCATCCCCGCCACGGTGTGCCTCAAAGTGCGGCAAGTGCACGCCGTGCAAGCCTGTTCACGTGCCGGTACCTCCTGGAACACCGGTCACTGCCGAGTACTATCCAGAAGCATGGAGGTGTAAATGTGGCAATAAGTTGTACATGCCATGATGCTCGTAATTTTGTTTGGTCATATAAATATATGTGTAGTGCTAGTACATGTGACAATGGAGAACAATGAATAGACCATTGCTGGTTTTACTGTGATTAAAATAGGGTTTCTTTTCCATCAAATATATATGTAAAAAAACAGTAACATATATATTGTATGTGATAATTAACAACAGATGAGACGAGCTGCTCACTTTGAAAAAACCCCTTATAGCCTAGCCTTCCTTTTATACGCTATCAACTAATTATTATATACTCTAACTCCATCTTCATAAAAAAAATTCGTTTTATTCCTCCATTAATTTCTTTTTATCTCTTTTAATCTTTTGAACTTCAAAATGGATGGATTTAGGAGATCAAGTAGACCATCTAATTACCCGAATCAATTGTCAAGTGTTGGCTCGTCACTTTTCCTTCCAATACTAATAGCCAGCGACTAACATCGTAATTTACAGAAACTAGTAAATAATGTGATGATTCTGATAGGGACTTTTTTTAAAAAAAAAAATTGTTTTTTGAAAACTACATAATGAAAAAAATTAAGAAATATGTCTGTCATATGCCTTTAAAAATTAAAAAGCTTGGAAAAGAAGGCTGTGGGCTGGGTGCAATGGTGCTAAAGTTTGTTTCCTGCAATCACGTGCATTTTTCTAAACACGTACGGCATCAACAATGTCAATGAACATTCAAGAACGCCATATATTTTTAGATAAATCACAAGAATAGGCTGAGCAGAGATTTGATTTCATCATTCAAGGCCAGGAACAGGACCCCGAATGAAGCAATGATAACTTCCCCTGTGCGATGTTTATGCTAAATTTGTTTATTATTCATGGGATTAACTGGCTCTTTGCTGCGTGATTTGAAATGGTTATATGGGGAAAGCAACACCTACCACCATCAACGCATCTAGGAGTTTTAGATGGTTTAGCCCAAGATAGGTATGACCTTAAGGTAAGTTCTATAATTATCAACCGTGAAAAACTCGTATAACCATTATCTATCTTGTGAAGGTTGGCTGCTTACAATTTTTCGCCTATGCCAGATTTTTTTTTTTGTTAATATTGCTCCTTTTATCTTATTTTTCATGTTGATCTTCTGTTTCTGGCCTTCTGGTGGCTTTTTTGTTGTAAAGACCTGATTCTGGAACGTTTTGTATTCCAGTTCCTTTTTGAAGACATAGTCCTAAGAAATGAATCTTCTAACTGCCAAAGGAAAAATAAAAAGAATTCAAGGGGTGCTTACCCGAAAGATTGCTCGATTATTTTCATAATATTTATAATGTTTCGATAATTACAAATGAAAATTTATCTATGTTGTTAAGAGTTACAAATGAAATAGTACAAGTGTTAAGTTCTCTTGGTTATTAGATGTTGCATCTCTTAATTATTAACTAAGAGTAATATGATTATTTAAATAGATACTTATTTAAATAAGTATATCTATTGGTAATAGATGTAACTATCCAAATATATATAAACCGGATTTTAGTTTCAATGACTTTGAAAAGAAGTTTCAATGTGTTCTCCCATTTTCTAATATGCATAGATTTTTATATACTAGAAATTTTTATAAAAATTATTATTCTTCTTATACATATTGTTCAATGTTCAATGGGTTATTTTTGTTAGTGTTAAATGCAAATGTCATTGGGCATTATTATATTATGAAGGTTCATTTGTCAGTAACTCTTGACCAACATTTATGATTAGGAAAAATAAAACCTTAGAAAACTGTCATGATTTCACGTCTTGAAGGCTTCATTAAATTCTCATGATTTTATTCCTAAGCTCACTTAACAATAATTTAAAGTTTGATGTTTGTGCATTTATGAAAAATTAAAGAAGATATATTTGTTCACCGTATAGTCGCATGTTGTAATGATCCGATTTCAATGGTGTCGTAAAATTCGGTTTCGAACTGAATTAATTCAATTGAGTTAATAAATAAGTACAATAGAATAATTACGAGTCACATATGAATAAAAAAGGTCGAACTAAATTATAAAAAAGATAATCACTATTAAGATTTGAATTAAAAAATGAAGTGAGGCCTAGTGGAAATTTAAACTAAGGCCAAAGTAGCAATTTAGCCATTTTTAATGTCATGACAATGTTTAACGAAAAGTTGAGTCATCACACTCCACTAATTAAAGTTAAGATAATTAATTTTTTTATATTAGTAACTAATTAACTTAATTAGTTTGACAATTAGTATATAAATACATATGTAAATTAAGTGGGAAAGAGAAAATTTTACTTCCATCATTTTTTTCTCTTCCACCGTTCAGTAGAAAAAAAAGAAAACAATTTTTTTCCTCCTGATCTGTCATAATTAGATATATCAAATTAGACTTCTCTGGTATATTTAAGGAGCTTGTTTTCGAGCAATTTCGTGTCTTTTCAGTAGTTTTTCGTAGTTTTAGGCTTTCGATCAAATGAGTGTAAATGTCTCTTTTTACTTATTTTGAGATCCAAATTGGCCAATTATACCATTGAGGGCCATAATATATGATTGAGTGTTGTAGGGACGTGTTGGAGGTCGGAATCGAGGGAGAACATCACCAAAGGAGAGGAAATCACAATATTCCACCTTTGGAATCGCAATACCTTCAACAGGCCCCAAGATGAATACCACCTATGGTATCGCGATATCCACTTTGGGTATCACGATACCCACTTGCCAAGGAGAACCCTAAATTCTAGACTGTCGATGATGTCGCGATATCTTACCCTTGGGTATCGCGATATTGATGTTGTGAAGGGACAAAAAAATGACATCAGAGGTAATTTTGGTCCAACCGAAGCATCAATCCATGAAGGGTCGTTCAAGGGCAATTTGGTCAAGAAAAATTATCAGTAATAACTGCTAAAAACAACCAAATTTGGCTGAGAAGAGAGGAGACACACACGTAAGCTTAGTTTTAGATAGTTTCTCTTAGGTTTTCCTTTAGTTTTTCTCTACACTTTTCAAGGGTTTCTTATTTTTAATCTTTTTAGTTGTAGATTTAATATTTTTCTGCAACTTTTCTTCTTGTTCTTGTTGTTATTCAAGTTAGTTAAGTTAGGTAACATTGTAGCTTAGGTTTATTTGCACTTTTAGTCCATTTCATTTGCTTGTAATGACATTTCAGCCTTTAGCTTAATGTATTTCAGTTTCTTTTAGTTTAATTTATTAAAGACTTCAACTTTTATGTTTCTTTTTCTCTCTTTTATTGTTGGATGATCCTGATTACTTTTATTTTATGTTTTCTAGAGTAAAAATCCAAGCTTTCATCTTTTTCTTAAGTTTTATGTTTATGGCTTCCATGTATGCCTCTTTTATGTTTGTTAGTGTGATTTGTAGCATAGGTAACTAAACTCTTAAGAGGGTGGTTGATGGAGATGTGGATAAGTTAATTTTTGGATAAGAGACTAAATTGTAATAATTTGGACCAAATTGAATGAAAATAAAAACTTAGGATTGACGCCCTAAAAAGACATTTAAACAAGTGAGACCGAGAGGTAATCTTGTTGAGTATCAATTCATTAGTCCTGGGTTAGTCGGTGAGATCAAGAGATAAACCGAATCAATTCGTCTAAATTGGTAAAGTTGAGACCAAGAAGTAAAATAGAACCATTAGGAGTTTAAGCAATTTAGGTCTCTAATTCAAGAGTTAGTGAACCACATCAAAGTCAACCAACCACCAACTGTTAGTTAATTGTTAGTTTCACACATTTGCACCTTTTTACAATTTAGTCCTTTAGTTCATTAGCTATAATTTAGGTTAATCTCTCCTTAATTTATGATTTGTCACAATATATCATTTAATGATTAGTTGGTTAGACTCCTTATCTTGCGTGCTAGTAGTTTGGAATTGCTCAATCGCTACCTCTTTTAGGTTCGACCCCTTGGAACACTTTGTGTTCCGTCGAACTATAAATATTACAACTAACATTGTACGCTTGTAGTTAAAACCCACTTTCCAAAATAATCTTTGCAAAATCATTCGTTTTAACGTGCACGTACGCGCACAAGTCACCTCCATTCCTTCATTGTCGTAGCTTCAATTGGGAAGATAGGTGAGTTTTGATTTTTAAATTTTTTTATGGAAAAATATTAATTGATGATATATATGAGTAGCCACATTGTTTAATTAGAGTATTAATAAACTTTAATTTAGTTTTCATTGGTGAGAAACTTGAGAAAAATTGAGGCTAAATATTCAAAACATGCATGGTTAATTCTAGATAAAACCATGATAGGAGTAATTTATAAGTGTGATAAAATTGTTGATTTAAGCTTCAATTTGTATTTAAGTAATTTAGTTAACTACATGTTAATAGGGACTTATTTGTAAGGGATGAAAGTTTTGAGGTTTGAAAATAAATAACAGTTGTAGAAGGTCTTTATATTGTATTTGCTAAGTTTGATTTAAATTTGATTGGGTAAATTGTGAGAACCAAGTATTTTGGATATTAAGATGTATATGGACTAAATTGAATCAATTGCATTCATGTATAGACGGCGCAAGACCATCCTAGGACAAAGGGAAATCCAAAGCCATCAGCGAATAGATACTCTAGTTTATGCTCTCATTTGTTAAATAATTAAATGTATATGCTTGGTTTGTCAAATGATCAGAAATAGCTAACTACCAATATGGTTATGTTTGAAAGGTACATAAATACCTGATTATGTGATTAAGATCATAGTGTATGTGATTTATATATGTATATGCTTGTTTAATAGTATGTGATGATTAATAATGGAATTTGCGCTATTAATATTGTCGAATAAAGTCGTGGGTATAGTTGGCATGCCATAGGGTCCGTATTGATAGGTAAGAGATTCAATACTATACGTGTACATATTGTGATAGTTCTCCAATACCCTGGGGGCCAAGAACGTATCACCAGCTCAAATACCCTAGGGGTACAAGCGTATTCTGTGACAGCCTTAAAACGACCCTAGTCGGAATGTGGTTTCGGGACCACAAAACCGAGGCATAAAAATAATTTAATATTTATTTTATTGCCTATAATATGTGTTAACTCATGTGTGACATTTTTGATGTTTTAATTTAGAGTTATAAATGTGAATTTCATTAGAAAGGACCTAGTAGAAAACTTTGAAAGTATGACGGGGAAATGTGTGATGACTAATTTAAAGCATGCATGCAAAATAATAGACTTGCATGTCAAATTTCCCCCCCTAATAGCTAGTGGCCGGCCATGACAAGGAAATATGGGCAAGACATGTCATGAAACATGTTTTGTAAGTGCATTATGTAAGGAGAAATAAAATAAGATGCATGGGTAATAAAAAATAAAAAAAATTGTGTGTGAAGGCTCTCCCCTCCCATTGCCGTGAGTAGAGGAAAAGAGAAGAAAAAATTGTTGTTCATCTTTTTTCATTTTCTTGGAGCTGAAATTCTAAGGAAGAAGGAAGGGTTCTTGCTTCATGCTTGGTTTGGAGGGGATTAGGAGGAAGTTTGGCCATACTTGTGTCAAGATTAAGGTATGTTTGAGGTTGTGCCATGGGATTCATGCATGTTTTTAGTTGCTAGCTTGATGTTTTATTAGCCCATGGTTCAAATCTTTGCTATGTCATGGAATGATATTCGCCAAAGTGGATGTGGTGTTAATGCCATTGCATGCTAAATATCAAGCTTGATAATGATACATGTGATGGGGGATTGAGGACTCTTAGATTTTCTTTTAGCATTTTTGAATGAGATACTAAGTTCTTTGTTTAACCATGACCAAATTGAAACGGTATGGTGTGGTGGTGTATTCGGCCATGGTATATCCATAAGTACGATTCATGCATGTTGCATGGTAAGTAAGATTTGAGCTTTGGATATGTGTTTATATTTGGATATAAGCAACTTGAGATTCGGCCCTTGCACCTACATGAATATATGTTTGCACATGATGTATTGGTATGACATGTATACTATTTCAAGGTGTATATTTGCTTGTGATGATGTTTCGGTTATGAAGGAAATGATAGATGTGTATTGAGTTACAATATGGAATGCGTTAGTTAGTAAAATGTATGCTGTTTTTTTTTGTGTGGTATTAAGTGTATAATTGGCCTCAACATGGACATGCATATTCGGCCACATGAGGGGAAATGGTGTGCATGCATTCGGTTAGAGGCAAGCATATTGATGCCTATTCTTGGCTTAGAAAATCCGGCTAAGGAGAGTACTAACTAATGTGTTGAGTTGATTCATGATTTCCGTACATATGTGACTTTAATGTCTAATGAAAATATGTGGGCTAAGTACCTTGAATTCCTCTTTCGATGCTCAAATGATAAAACCAATTTATTTGTTAAATTAAGCTCAAGAGCAAAGGGGAGCTAAATCCGATAAGGGAAGGAAAAAGTCGTCGAATAGCCGTCGAAATCGTTCGACCACGTCCGAGGTAAGTTCTCGAGTAATGGAACTTAGATTATGATTTGATTAGATCATGCTCTTTGTGTGTGGCTATTGAGCGAAATTGCAAATGTGATAAGTGACTTGTGTTTGAATTTTGCTAATGAGAATGAAATACTGAATGTATCATGATTTATTGATAATTGTGCTTGGCTATTTGAATGATGTCCGGCTAAGTCCCGAAGGCTTTGTGTTAAGTGACCATATCCGGACTAAGATCCGAAGGCGTCAGATGCGAGTTAATAAATCCGGGTTAAGCCGAAGGCATTTGTGCGAGTTAATAAATTCGGGTTAAGCCGAAGGCATTTGTGCGAGTTACTAAACCGGGTTAAGTCCCGAAGGCATTCGTGCGAGTTACTATAACCGGGTTTGTCCCAAGGCATTTGAGCTAGTCGTTATATCCGGTTAAATTCGAAGGTACGTGATTCGAGAACGGCGTTCTTGCTGTAAAAATTTCGTTAATACGCTTGAAAAATTCCAGCAATGAGGTATGTTCGTATGTGCTTGAAATTAGTTGATTCCTTGAATGATATTCGCTCGGTCGAGTAATGAGCTTCCGGTATTTGGCTAAGATGATCCCTTATGTATGAATATAGGGGTTGGAATGTGAAATAAGTATGACATTGAGAATTTGTGCATACGAAATTATCCGTTAGCTATATGATTGCTATGCTTTTGTTGTGCTGGAATCCCTTGCTCAAACTTACTAAGCATAAATTGCTTACTCCGTTTCTCTGTTTCTCTGTTTTATAGATTTTGCTCGTTAGCTATCGGATTCGGGATCATCGAAGTCGAAGTCATCCACACTATCAAAGCCCTTTTGGTATTCTTTTAGTTGAACTCCGGATATGGCATGTATAGGACTACCCTTTGCTGTTTTTCAAATACGTTTTGTGATGTATGTGTGTACAGCCATGCGAAAATGGCTCGTAAAAGTGGGGTATGGCATTAGACTATTTGTGTTTATGTATATATGTATGGTTTCATGATGTGAGCATGGACTGGAATGGAAGTGTTAGGCAAATGATCAGCCATTGGAATGGCTAAATATGAGTATATGTGGACCTATGTATGACAAAACTCTAGTTGGTCCATGAAAACCACGAAATAGGTAAAGTTTACCTTGAAAACAGATACGGACAGCAGCAGTGGTGAGTATTTGAAAAAATCACTAAAATTTGTAGGAATGGAATTAAATAGTGAATAAATTATGTAAATGAACCTTGATGAATCTAATTTCATATGGAAGAAACGAAACGGTCATATGAGTTATATGTTAAGAGATATTAAAGTTCTCGTGAAACAGGGCCAGAACGGTTTCTGGATCCCCTGTTCCGACTTTGGAAATTCATTGTAAATTAACCAGAGATGATTAGGAGTCATGCCATATATGTATAGATTCCTCTTTGAGTCTAGTTTCTAAAGAAATAAACATCATCAGTATTGAAGACCTGTACTGGAAGATATCCAATTCGTAATGCATAAAGGTCAGTGTAGTCGAACCTTGGAATAGGGGAGACTTTAACTAATAAACTGTACTAATTGGCTTGACCAAAAATTCTAGAAAAAAATCTGTAGATGGACATATGAGTCTAGTTTCGGGGAAAAATTACAAAACTGATTTTCGAGTTTTGAAACTCAAGATATGATTTTTAAGGCGACAGTGATGCAGTAACCAGCTTGTCTGGAAATTTTTAAATGGACAGTGAAAATGATTAAGTTAAGTTTGTGTGCACCTTGTGTTCGACTCCGGTAACGGACTCGAGTACGGGGTGTTACATATCCTGGTGTGGTTGGTGGGATCGATGCATTTATGCCCAATTAGCACTTCAGTGCATATTTGGTGTAATGGTTGATTGATTCGAGTATTCGTTCTTGTGTTTGATTTGGTTAAATGGGATTAAAATGTGAAATTGACGTGTAGAATATATATGAATCTACAATGAGATATTGATATTAATATAAAACTTGATTTAGATATGATAAATCATATGCGAATACCCGGAAGGTGCATCAAAATTAAGTTACGTGAAAGCAAGCAAAATGTTGACAAAGATGTGATTTAATGATCACTGATATGAAACCGTAAATGGTTTAATGATTTCAGGTGTTTATGTAATGAAAATGTTGTTATTGAAATAGTTGTTGGTTAATATGAATAATCTTCCTAGTTAGATGCATATTTGGTTTTTATTAAGTTTATAATTGAATTTAAATTATGTAGCAGTAACTATTACTCAACGTACGGATTTATTTGTTTCCATGCATAGGTTTTGAATAAAATCTATAGAAATTTCGCGATTAAGCATCCAATTTTCCTGATCAATTTGGGAATTTTGGGGACTCTTCTTTTTTATTCTCGTTTAAAAGTTCAAGTCAAAAGTCAAAAGCTATATAAAAAAATAATTTCAAATGTACGGTCCATGATATTTCACCAATAAAATATTCTAATGACTCACATATAGTCCCACTTCTAAAATATCTTCAATCTAATATTTCAAATATAATCCATGTAAAATGACCAAATTCCCCTTCATGTGGTAAAATTGCATTTCAATCCCCTTTTTTTGTCTCATCACTATTCTTTATTCCATCCAAGGACTTAATCCTTCAAAATTCGTTTAATTTATAATTTTCAATCATAATTAACAATTATTCATTCTTAAATTGCATTTGAGGACCTTTCCCAATAAAAAAACTTACAATTTAGTCCCTGAACTCTTATTTTGATTTAATTCAGTCCCAAAAATCATTTTGCTTGCACCCCTACACTATCATGATCATATAATACTTAATCAATGCTTTTTCAACTCATTTCCTCAACATTGGGAAAATGGCACTATAGTCTATATATTTTTTAATTTTTCCAATTTAGTCCTCAAAGTTATTTCCATCGAATTAATAATCAATCTGAGTCACCATTATGCTCCACAATAATTATTAAATTTTATTTTCCTTAATTTTGTCAAATTACACTAGTGTTGTAACACCTCCTACCTGTATCCATTGCCGGAATAGAGTACGAGGCATTACCAGAGTTTACTGAGCATTTTCAGATAATTCTGAATAATTTATTATTCATATTCTGAAAATAATCATAATGTCCCTCTATTGGGCCCTTAAAGCCCAAAACATACATTTAAACATTCAATTCACATTCATGTCACATAAATGTATAATTTAAACATTCAATAACTCAATTCAAGTTGCACGAACTTACTTCATTGCTTATTCGTATTTATAGTTTTACTAATCCGAAAACTTTTTCTTTTTCACTTTCAAGTCTCATATTTGAGCCACCCAGATTTTTATAAATAAATTTGATCATCATTTTTATTTATTTCATATTCTAATACATTCAATTAATCTCTAGGCAAAATTACCATTTTACCCCTAAACTTTTGATTAATGACGATTTCATCCTTAGACAAAGAAAAATAAAGTTCTTGTAATTAAATCCTTGTTTGAACCTAAGTATTCTTATATATATATTGATAAAAACCCATAAATTCTATAAAATAACAAAATTTTCCACAATTTCAACACTTTTTAATTTAATCCCCAAAACATGTTTTCACCCGATATTGATCTAAATTAATAGTTTCATTCAATTTTATAATTTAAATAATAAAACAATTCATTTCCTTCATTTTGGTCATTTTTGACATTTTTACAAAATTGCCCCTACAGTTTTATTTCTTTTATTCAATTTAGTCCCTGAGTCTAAAACATACAAATTATCTATTTTAAATGTAAACCTATTAAAGGTGGCAACAAACAACAGTATGTTTATTACCCGGATGAAATATGAAATACTTCTCTAAACTTTTTATCCCATTTGCTTCTGTTCGTTTGGTTACAACTCCTAAGTCTTTGAATCTCAAACTTACTTCATACTTCATCCGGAATTATTACCTTGTTGCTCTAACTTGAACAAGAGCTTCATATTTCATCCGGAATAATTACTTTGTTGCTCTAGCTTTAGCAAGAGCTTCATATTTTATCCGGATAACTTAGTTATTATTTTTTTTTCTTGTGTGAAAAACCCAACAAAACCCTTGCTAGCTGAAAATTCATATGTTTATTTTCCTCCTCCTCCTCTCCATTCCACATCCTAAATATATATAGCATTCTTATAAGTAACATTATCTATGATCTCACTATTTACTTATAAATTTATTTAAAGCTGTCCATTCATGTCTTAGTTACTAAATTATTTTTAATTTGAGCTACAGAGATCCAAATTAAGATCCGTAAATTTTTCCTGAAACTTGACTCACATATCTTTCCACCATAAAATTTTCAGAATTTTTGGTTTAGCCAATTAGTACAGTTTATTCATTAAAGTTTCCCCTGTTTCATTATCTGATAGTTCTGACCTCTCTTCACTTAAAATTAATTATCTCACAGTACAGAACTCGGATAATGTTCTCGTTGGTTTATCTTGAAAATAGACTCATTAAGGATTCTAAAAATATAATTTTTAGCCTCTAATTATTTTTCTCCAAATTTTTGTGATTTTCCAAAGACCCGAATTCATTCTGATCTTGTCTCACAAAATTCATTATATCTCATAATTTACAATTCAATTGCTTACATTGTTCTTCTATAAGAAACTAGACTCAATAAGCTTTAATTTCATATTGTATTAATCCTCTAATTAAATTTCTACAATTTTTGGTGATTTTTCAAACTTAGACTACTGCTGCTGTCGAAAATAGTCTTAGTGCAAAATGTTATTTTCTACTTTTAATTTCAATTTAATCCTAACTAAATTCACTTACTTTTCTATCTTAATTCATACTTTATTTCTACTCAATTTTAACTAAACTCATATTTAACTATTAAATTTCTAGCATATTTTCCTAATTTTGAAATTTCATCAATTTAGTCCCTACAACATAAAACTTATGAATTAATTTACAATTCAATCCTTATTTCATTTCTAACTTGAATTCCTATCAATCTAACCCCTAATTCATCTTTTTACTCAACATGAACAATATTTAAAAATCCAATAACTTTCAAAATATTCACTTAATTTCATCAAAACCTTGTCCCAAAGCTTCCAAAACATCAAAATTAAGTAAAAAGGACTAAATTGACTTAACTATTTAACTTTCAAGCCTTGAAATTCCAATTTTTCCCTTTTTCCTTCTTTCTTTTTTTTCCTTCCTTCTTTCTTTCCCCTGCTCTCAGTTTCGTTTCATCCTTTCTTTTTCTATTCTTTTTTCTTTTTTATTCCTTTTACTTTTTATATATATATATATATATATATATATATATATATATATATTATAATAACTTAATAATAGCTATAATAAAATATCTATTTAATATCCAATATCTATTTTACATTTGTATACACATATATTATTACATTTGTCTTTCTTTAATCTATTTATTATATAAATATCTTTTACTTAATAATAATATATAATTTAATAATATACTTATATAATAAGTAAATATACATGTATTTTACAAATGTATGTATATTAGTATCACACATGTCACTATACATACCATATATTTGTCAACTTTTATTTATTTATCATATAATATTAATTTAATAATAATAAATACATTAATATTTACTTAAATAATAAGCAAATAAATATATGTATTACAAATGTGTGTATTATATTTATTATACTTGTATTTTATTTTTGCCATACACTTGGCACTCTTTTGGTTTATTTGCTTATTTAGTCCTTTTAATTTTCTTTATTCTATAATTAAACTTTCACACTTCATTCAATTTAATCCTTTTATCTAATTATCCTTTATTTAAGCTAATTTGCTTCATTAAACTTTAATCAATCACTCTCTTAACTTCGTAAATATTTTTAATAAATATTTACAAATCTATTTTTTAGAAACGGAGACCCGAAAATACACTTTTTTGATAACTGTAAAAATTCGGGTCATTACAAGTGTCCTTAACTTTTCTGTCTTTTCAATTTAGTTCGTGTTTCACAATTACACATCTAATATTTACTTCATCGATTTCCAAAAATTAATCCTTATTATTCCTTTAAAATTCCATAAGTTTTCATTTTTCTAAAAATCAAAATAATTCTTTAAAATTTTGTAACATTAATCATCGAATTCTTTTCTATATTTCATTGTACGTAATCTCGGAACAATACCCACTTACTATACCTGAAGATTTGAGGTGTTTAAGGGCAATAGAAATGTTGAAAAATCATTATTGTGTTGTTTTGATATGATATTCTAAAAATGTGCAACATGAATGATATTGTGACTTGAAAAGTTATTTGATAAATGGAATAGAGTTTTAATAGAATGTTTTTGTGACTTAGTCAAATAGTTGGGATATGGTTGACATGCCATTAGGGGACTAGATGCACTTTTAAATTAAAAGGTCGTGGTTAGAATACTATGACAAATTTGCCTCATGGCAAAACACTTATGTGCAATTTTGATCCAATTCTAAGGTATTGGATAAATATGCTTCTAGCATAAATTTCAAGGTGTTTGTTTGGTTAATCCCATGTATCTAATTTATATTGTTGCTAAGTAAATTAAAGGCCATGATCTAACAATTCTGTTAAAAATGTTAAGTTGAAGATCAATGAATCATGAGCAGAAATGCTAAAACTTATACTTTGTATATTTATATAATCTTGATTGATTGAGATACATGTTTAGGATAAAGCTTAGCAACAAGGAAATTTAATTAATTTAATGTTATTCACCTTTGTTTTTGTGGTAATGTGTTACATACACATTAAATTTTACTCGATGGCTAATCAAAGCGTATCCCAAGGAATTTATCATTGAACTTACTAAGCCTCATGCTTAACGCCTTGTTGTCTTTGTGCATGGGTATATTTTGCTTGTGGAAGATCAATTCATCTCGTGGATCATCATCCTACACCATAGCGAGATTGAGAGAGTATGAAACTATTGTGTTTGTATTTGTGACTCCTAGTGACATGTACTAGAAGGTCTTTAGTTTATGCATATATGCCAGTTTCATTTTACTATTGAGCTGGTATTAAATGTTGTAGCAATTCCATTTTGAAACATAACACTTACAAATTCATGGCATGATAATTTATTAAACATTGTAGATTACTTGAAAACAACAAAATGATTCTACTAAACTCATTATTTAGTTGTTGACATGAATATTCATGGTAATTAATAGCCTTATTTCAATGTGATTGAGTATGAAGTGTCTTGGGGAATTAAGTAGGTGATGCTAGAACCTCGGTGTCACAACATTGTGACTTCGATTCACGATGTCGTGATTTTATATACATCACATTGTGACTTCATTGGGTAGCCAATGACGCCATGGTGTCCCTTGCTTCGATGTTGCAACCTCAATCCCTGTTTCAAGATGAGTTCTGAAATTAATCTGAAGGTTTATGATCCTTTTCGTGGGCATGACTTAAGTTAGAATATGACATAAAAATAATTTTAAAGCCTTCAATAGGTTTAAAACTTGATTTAATGATATTATAAAAAAATGTTTACACTTTAAGTATTAAATAATTTCAAAGATTATTGCTTACACATGTTTCGTTGGCATCTCTCATTTGTACCGATCGTCGGGACGAGTAAAGGTGTTATAATAACTAAAAGTTTGTTTCAAAACATTTGAAACAAATGTTTTAACATGGATTGATGTACTCCTGCAATGCATTAAATTATATTATATGTAAATATTATATATATATTAATTTATTAAATGTATCTTTTAATTTAAATACAATAAGCACGTACATTTATTATATAAAAGTATTACTTTACACAATTATTAATTCAAGGTACACATATTCAAATTTTGATATATCTTCATTGTTTTTAAGACTATAACTAATTTATACACCAAGTAAGTTCATACGTAGCATAGATAAAAAAACTAATTTTTTATATTAAGTTCCATTATTAATACCAAATTATCAATTTTGTTTTATAGAGCTATTATGTTTATTAATAAGTTTTATGATAATTTTTAGTTAATTATTTTATAATTTTATAGCAAGTAAAACTAAACACTCCCGTTCAAGCCAACAAATTATATTTTTTATTTTTTAAATATTTCCTATTTTTATTCTTTAGAATTTTGTTGGTTGCTCTGACCATTATCGTAATTTTTCAATAAATTTTAAAATACATTAAATTAAATAATTGAGAATATAATTACCTTTAACTTTTTTTAACTCATGTTATAATATTCATACACTATTTAATATTATCATCATTATTACTTCTATATTTATACTATCTATAAATAAACGCAATGATGATCCAAAAGAGATCTTAGGCTTGGATTTTGCTTAGTTGAAAAGAAATTTTACATTAACATAATCTAGAAGCTTCTAAATAATTGGATTTCTTAAATCGATAGATAAGTCCAAAAAATATCTAAACAATTAATCAACATGTGCACATTTAAAAGAAAAAGAATTCCTAACATTATGACAAATGTCTTTTAAATTATATTTAAAATTCTAAAAATTAATCGATTGGCACATGTAATCATTTTAATTCTATTTGTAAAATACTAGCTAATAATTACTATTTTTAGTGTAGTAAAATGGTTTACAAATGATTTTTTATTTTTAAAATATTAAAATAAGTTATATATTTTATTATGTTTAAACAATTTGAATTTGTATTAATCGGAGTTAAATGCATATAAAATTAACGTCATATAATATAAGAATGAAAGCTATACAACGCATATGGGAATCTCTGCCTTTTGAGACAACCGTTGTTGGTGTCCAATTTTCTAAACTAAAATTCAACATTGCCAGCTCCACATTTATTGTCAACTCATGGCCCAATAATCAGCTGCCACTTTTAGAGATTTTTATTTACTCCAAAAATTCAAATATGTTTAAAAATTGAATTTCTTTAGTTTTTACATTTTAACGTATTACATTTTAATTATGATTAAATTCTTAAAATAAAATTAAAAATAAAAAAATAAGGAAGTTAAATTTAGGGGTTAATGGCAAATTTTAGGACAGTTAATGTTTTGTTGCGTAGCGCCGTCCGCGTAATTGAAGTAAATTAGGCAATCGGAAAGGAAACTTCCACCGTCCAACACGCTCTCGGTTTTAAGTTTTGTTGAAACCCACCAAAATAAAAAAATATTAATATATGAAACACGTCTTTCTCCCAATATCAAAGTCCAACTAAAAGACCTCCATTTTCATCTGTTTTTTTTTTTTTCCATCAAATTAAGTTTTGCGTTTCGTTTTTCAGGTTGAAGAAATCCTCCTTTTGGGTTCGATCTCTGGCTTCACCACCAATGCTAGAGATCGGACATGCCCCAGGTAATGCCCTTTTCGGCAAATACGAGATCGGCCGGCTCCTCGGTTGCGGTGCTTTCGCCAAGGTTTATCATGCCAGAAACCTCCGCACCGGCCTCAGCGTCGCTGTTAAGGTCATCAACAAAAAGAAGCTACCCAACCTCACCATGATGTCCAACGTCAAGCGCGAGATCTCCATCATGAGTCGCTTGAACCATCCTTATATCGTCAAACTTTACGAGGTTCTGGCCACCAAAACCAAGATCTATGTCGTCATGGAATTCGTCAAAGGTGGAGAATTGTTCGCTAAGGTTGCTAAAGGAAGGTTCACCGAAGATCTCAGCCGTAAGTATTTCCAACAGCTCATCTCCGCCGTTGGGTACTGCCACTCTCGTGGGATATTCCACCGTGATTTGAAACCTGAAAATCTCCTCCTCGACGACAACGGGAACTTGAAGGTTTCAGATTTCGGTCTCAGCGCCGTAACTGAACAAATCCGAGCCGACGGCATGCTGCACACCTTGTGTGGGACCCCAGCTTACGTCGCACCGGAGATCTTGTCAAAGAAGGGATACGATGGAGCTAAGGTGGACGTGTGGTCATGCGGCGTCATCCTCTTCGTGATGAACGCCGGTTACTTGCCTTTTAATGATCCCAATCTCATGGCTATGTACAGGAAGATATACAACGGTGAGTTTCGTTGTCCTAAATGGATGTCCAGCGATATGAAACGGTTCATTTCTCGACTCCTGGATACGAATCCCGTTACAAGGATCTCCCTTGATGAGATCCTTAAGGATCCATGGTTCAGGAAGGGTTACAAAGAGCCCAAGTTCCACGAGGAGCAACCCAAGGATGACGCTCAGGCCTCAAGCTCGAAGCTGAATGCATTCGATTTGATATCCTTCTCCTCGGGTTTGAACTTGTCGGGGTTGTTGGATGAGTCTCACGATTACGGTGAACGGTTCATATTGAGAGAGTCCCCAGAGAAATTGGTGGAGAAAGTAGAGCAATTAGGCAAGGGTGAGAGATTGAAGGTCAAGAAGAAGAAACAGTGGGGCGTTGAATTGGAAGGAAAAGAAGGGATTTCTGGGGTAGCTATTGAGGTATACCAGTTAACCGATGAGCTGGTTGTGGTGGAAACCAAAAGAACAGGCAGTGATGCTCAATGGTACAAGGAACTCTGGAACAACAAGCTGAGACCTGCCCTAGTGGGAAATTAGCCGTACGTAGTGGTTTGGCTTTTGTGGAAACGCAGAGATGAAGTCTTGTTGATTTCAATATGGGTGCATTTGCTATTGTTGTTATTATTGTTATGAATTGATTGATGAATGATGTGAATAAAAGGGAAGAATACAGACAATATATGCATCAGCAATGGAGGAATTTTCCTTCCAAGGCAGAGCAGAAGGAGAAGGATGAGTGAAACTTACTACTTCATACAGAAGTTAGTATAACAATCATAGTAGTTATTATAATTATGTAAGTTGCTGTATGTTAGCAGCATTTTGGTGGAGTAATACTAAAGATAACCGGGAACTTTGTTTATTTGGGGGTTAACAAAATCCCCATCCCCAACATAAAGTTTACCATTGGATTTCTCTTGCTTGTATTGTATTGTATTTTGTTGTGTTGTATATACCTTTCCTTTTGGTGTATATAAGAGAAGTGCAGCCAAAGAGAATACTGGATTATATAAATAATAAAGGGATGGATTTTTATTGTTTTTCTTTAATTTCTCTTAATTCAGAATCCTCTGTCTTTGTGTTTATTGTTGATTTTGTGTTCACTAGTTATTTCATTTTTTTTTTTTGGGGGATAGATAGTTGCCTTCTATTATCCAAGAAAGCAACCAAGCTGCTATAGTATTGCATTAATGTTTCTATGTACATCTAATGTTGCTAAGGGTTATACAATCGTTGGGGCTGGAAAAATTGCGGTAGCTCAGAAATCTGGGCACAAGTTTGAAAAGGTGTTTTGGCATAAATTGGTCTGGTGCTTAGCCCAGGTCGCCATTCTGAAACACTCTTTTATCTCATGGCTTGCTGTTGCTGTTTGGGATCAGTTACTGCCAAAGAGTTGGCTGATATCATGGGGCTGCAAGGTTCTTCCAGACTGTTTATCGTGTGCAATAAATATTGAAACCAGAGATCATATCTTCCATGACAGTTCTTCAAACAGATATGCTGGGTTGGCAAGAGAAAATTGTTTGGATTTCTCGGGTTTCAAAAGGCGAGTCACTTCTGCTTGTAATTTTAAGGCTTGCCTGGGCCCTGGAATGTGTTCATCTACATGCTCTGTCAAAATAGGAACAACAGGCTACATGGAAGCACAAGAAAGTAGACCCAAGGGCTCTTTCAACTAATCCAGAGAGCAGTTCCTGACAGATTATTCGGTACAAGTATACCCTGAACAACCAAGAACACCAAAGTGACATTATTAGGAGACTAGCCATCAATCCCAAAAGAATTAGTTTTCATGAACTAATTTTTCGACATGGAGAATACTTGGGTTCTATCAAAAATAAAATGATGGTTCGTTGATTGGAGTTTGTTTATGTAGCTGAATAGTGTCAGTGCCGCATACATATGCTTCTTTGGATCATAAAATCTGTAATTATCCGAAAAAGAAACAGGGGTTATACAATAGTATGCCTACTGTTTCTCTAATTTTCTCTGGTCGGCAGCCAACAGTCTTCTCCCTCTTTTATACATACACTTACGAACTTTCTTGGTTTGGACTTAAATTTTTTCAGTTCAAATATTTTTAGATTTGAACTTGGGTCAAGCTAGACAGGTTTTGACACATTTAAATAATTTTAAATTTTTTAATTTCGAACATAAATATTCATTTTATTTTTATAAAATAGTAACGCAAATTAATATTTTATATTTCAATCGTCATATTTTATATAGATCATACGTGTAAATTAAAATGTAAAAGAGTTTTAATCATTCAATAATTTCTAATAGATATAGTGTTTGAGATTAATATGATAGAGATATCGGATCGTTTTAAAATTTACATGCATGATAAGTATAATTGTATTGATAAATACAATGGTTAAATTGTTAAAATATTAATCATACAAAGAGATATGAAAGGGAGTAAAACTACTTTAGTTAGTTTTACATTAATGTAAGTGGATCCCTCCCTACATACTATATTATTATATTATGTAATAGTTTATAATCTATTATAGTTAGCGATTAAAACCAACTAAACTAACCAAATCGAGGCAAATCAAGCAAACCGTTTGGTAAATTTGATTTTGATTTTGGACCAATTATTACATTATGTAATACTACATCACATACTGTAATAGTAATACATAATATATTAATTATCATTATATATTATTATTTATTATTATACTGGTTGAAATATGCTCCAAGTCCCTATAGTCTTTGCACATTTGAAAGTTAGCCCCTCGACCATATTATATTATACAATATATATGCATTAAGGTCGAGTTAGATAATCAGTTGATTTGGTATTGTATGTTCGATTTCGATTTTAAAATTCAAAACTGTTTAAAATTCAAGGGTCGTCTTCTAACGAATGTCGAAAGGACATGAAGAGGCATTGGGAATAGCAGCACTTATGGTTTTTGTGGACATGATTGCAAAGATGTACTACATGTACTTCGAGACTGTTTTGCAGTTAGAATCATCTGGGATAATATTATCCCAGAAGGAAGTCGATCCTGGTTTTATATTGGTCCCATTCAAAATTGGATGAAGTTTGATCTCAATAATCATTTCTCTATTGATGGGGTGGATTGGCCGTGTTTTTTTGGGATTACTGCTTGGCGCATCTGGAAAAACCGCAACTTTTTCATTTTTCAAGACTTTTCTTGGAGTTATGGCGAGATCCTTAAAGTTTTATACAGTTGGGCAAAGCTATACTCTTTAGCTTCAAAAGTGGTTCTTCACAAGGCGCATGGTTACTCACAATTATCGCATACAGACATCAATTAGGTTAGCTTGAAATCAGATGGTTCGGTTAAACTTGATGAAGGCTTTGCAGCTGCCGGGGGGGTATGTGTGTGATCATAATAACGAATGGATCATGGGCTATTGCAGATATTTGAGCAATTGTACGGTGGTCGAGGCTGAACTTTGGGGAATATTAGATGACTTAAATCTTATTTTGGCTAGAAGTTTCGAAAGAGTCTTTATCCAAATGAATAGTATTGAAGCTGTTAATCCCGTTCAAGAAGGTTCTTGAAGGATTTCTAATTCTGCTCTCTTCAAAAGAATTCATTTTATTCTTAAAGCTCTAAAACAGTGGAAGATTCAGCAAATTTCTCGTGAAGAAAATCTAATCGCCGATAACTTGGCCAAGTCAGTTCGTTCTAAAAAACCAGGCTTAAGATTGATTGAGGATCATCCTGTGAGGATTTAGTTTTTTACCTTCTTGAATCCTTTCCTTTCACCAAATATATATATATATATATATATATATATATATAATATATATTTAAGCTCAAACCCAAATCTAAACCCAAATTAAAATTTATATAAAACTCAACCTAAATAAAAAATAAACCTATTCCAAAATAAAAATTAACATAAAAATAATAATGTTAACAAGATTTTAATATTAATACAAAATTAAACAATAATCAATAGAAAACATAAAAGATAAAAGTAAAACCTAAATTCCCAATTATAAAAAAAAAAACTACGACTAAGGGTTAGTTTGGCAATACTTTTGAAAAGTGCTGTGAAAAAGTGCTTATGAGAAGTGTTTTTGAAAAGTTTGGTTTAAAATTTGAGTGTTTAGCATTACTGTTAAGAAGTGCTTTTGAGAAATAAAATGTCCATTTTAGACATGTTATTATAAAGTAACAAATATGTATTTAAATAATATTTAAATTAGTTAATATTATTATATTTTAGTAAGAATATAAAAAATTATTATAACTTCTTGTTAATATTTTAATATATAAAATATAAATTTTAAATATTTTTAAGCAATAAATATTAATTATTTATAAAATTTAATTAGAATATATAAACTATATTTTAAATATTTAAATATAACTATTAAATATTTGTAATTAGTATTTTAAAATTATTTTTATTTTTAATTAATGATTTTAATACTTTTGTAATTAAGTACCAAGAAAAAAGAGAAAATACTATGTTATTGGAGGAGTGAAAAAGTAATTAAGCATTAAAAGTGCTTTTGGGAGAGGAAAAGCTAAAAATTTTAGCTTCTCCTTTTTAGAAGTACTTTTGGAAAGCACTTCTGAAAGTTAAAATTTCAAATTAAAAGCACATTCTCACAAAAATTTCAATAAAAGCAACTTGTTTCATGAGTTTTTCTTCCAAAAGTGCTTTTTGAGCCAGAAGTGCTTTTGAAAAGCAATGCAAAACTGGCCCTAAAACCTAAATTTCCAAATCATTAAAATTAAATTTATTAATAATGTTATTAATATTGCACAATAAATCATGTTTAATCATTTATGTCAAGTATAACACTAGCTATTGTATTATTATATTAATATATTGCATCATTATATATTTTATATTATCATTAAATTTTAATTTTATATTTTAATAATTATGTATAGAAATTAAAATATTTTATACTTAATTAATATTTTTAAACATTTATTTCATTTTATAGTTTAAGGTAAAAATTATTATTAATTACTTACGCAATTAATGAAAATTTAATGTAAATATATATGCTTATGAACATATTTTTATAAAATAAATTTTTATTTTATTTTAATATAAATTTATATTAATTATTAGGATAAGTTATAGAATAAGTCACCTAACTATTATCGTATTTCTATTTTGGTCACCCAATTATGAAAATTTTAATTTAGTCATTAATGTTTTAGATTATTTCTATTTTAGTAACTTACGTTTTAGATTGTTTCTATTTTAGTCATTCTTCATTAAATGATTACTATAAATGATGATGTGCCATTTTTCTACCTAGTATAATAACACATTTAGTCCTCAATACTTACACATTCTATCAATTCAATCCTAATTCTAAATAATTCAATAAATTTAACCCTCCACGTTTACAAATTCTATCAATTTGATCTTCAACCACATAACATTAAATATAAATTATATATTATGAAAAGTACAAAATATAATATTATTTATGCGTTTATATTTAATTATAATTATAAGGCTCAAATATGCATTTAGCCTCCTAAACTTGACACATTCTCCCAAGTTGATACCCAAATTTTTATTCTGTTAAGGGTTCTGGTACTTTTTCTATAACAATGTTAAATATAGGACACATGACACTCTTAAGTTGTGACACGTGACATGGCATTGATGATGCCTTGATCTATTTTTCATAAAATTATTTAAAAATTTAAAAGAAAAATGTATACAAATTATGTATTTTTTTAAAAACTATGAAAGGAATTATAAATTATAGAAATATTGTATCTAAAAATTAAAAATAGTACAAAAATTTTAAATCGAAAATTTTCATAATTGGAAAATCAAAAGCAAATACGCTAATATTTAGGTGATTAATTATATACTTTATATTAACTATTAATATTTATTATGGTTATTCAATTATAAATTCCGACATTTTAGGACTTTAAATTAAATTTATTTCAAACTCGAATTAGATCAATATTAAATTTAAATTCTTATGGACTCGGATCTTTTTGGGCTTAAATTTTCTCGCACTTAAATTTTTCCAAGCTTGAACTTTCGATCGATACGGACCCGCTTGGGCCTGTTTCGCAAGCTCTATCTCTACTTGCATGCCAGATATATCATAGCAATCCAAGCACCACGAATAATGGTTTTGTAGAGTCTTCTCTTTGGAGTTGTTTTGTGATCCGTTGCAGCTGCCTAGCTCAACTCCCTGCTTGTCTTTATATGTGTGTGCCATTTCAGCTTTTTTAAACTACAATCTGCAGATAGATGGTCTTCAGTCTCCCCTTCTTGCTTGCATAGAGGGCATGCATGTGGCATGAGTGTTTAGGGATAAAAACCTTGGACCATGCCACTGGCGAGGTCGTAAGTATATTCAAAACTGCTGCAGCCTGATACTTATTGCTAGCAAAAGGCCATATAAACCCCGGAATCCCTTGAGTTACTACTTGCAAAGCACCAGGCCTTAGTTGCGTAAGCTTCCTCCACTTCAGTTTCATCTTATTCTTTAGAGTTAAGAAATCTATTTCCTTTCCCGCGGAGACCGGAGAAGCCAGAAGATAAAAGAGAGTTTATATGTCTGGCCCAAAAGAAAAGCTCACTGGTAAAATTTATTTATGGGTCAATCAATCCATTCATTCAGCAACAATGCCTGGCCCAAGTACTTTCAACTCTTCCAACTTCAAATTAGGGTGAACCACCAGCATTAACCAAAAACAAAACCAATAAAAACATACATAAAGCGGCAAAGGCTAGCCTAGCCGTTCGTTCATGGACGCTTAAGAAATTTCGTTCATAAGGTACGATATCGTTTTCCGTGTCTTCCAGCTTTTCCAGTTTTGTTCCTAAATTTGTGTTCCACTGAAGTGGGAAGTTGAGAATGTCTAAAGAGGCAGGCTTAAATCTTAAGCTCAACAAAAAAATAAAGGTTTCTTTGGGGAAACCTAAGAATTACATTAACAGGGATGCAACTAAACCTAGTGTTGAAAAGGACGGTGTTATTGGTGGGAAGACCAACTCTGAAAGTAGAAGACTTAAAGATGATGGGAGAAGAATGAGAGTTGATTCTCATAAGAATTTAGAGGCAAACCATAAGAAGGTTTCATCTGGAAAACACTCGAAGACGGTCAAGGGTGACTTAAACAAAGAGAGAAAAAGCAATGTCAAAGCTTCTCCTCCCTTAGAGAGAGCTACTTCTCGTAACCCTAAGAATGGCGGCACTAGAGCAAAAGAAATAGAAATAGATAGTACTCCAAATGATTCATCAAAGAAACATGCCAATGCCAGAGCCAACTCAACTAAAAAAGTAGTTCGGGTTAGAAAAAGCTTAAAAACTGATTCAGAAGCTGTAGATGATAAGCCGAAGAAAAAAAAGCGGGTAATCCGTTTAGATCCTTATGATATCTCAAACAAGCGGCTTGATGATGGCATTGCAACTGATGGTCAGAATTTTTTCCAATTTGTCTGCTGTTCTTATATTTGCACCTTGTTTGGAGTGGATTTTTCTTAAAACTTTTTTTTCTTGTTGCTGTTTGTTTGTTCCTGTCTAGAAAGTAAAAAGGATAAGAAAAAGGATTTGGAGGAAAATGCTGCCATGTCAAAGAATGCGCAATTCCGTGGAATACAGCCCAGTCCGTCCATCCTTTCCTTTGTGGAAGATAATGTAATTTGTATGGGCAGTGCCTTGAGATGTTTGAACTGTACATTCGCATCATTTCTTGCTGCCATTTTTCTGCATTATGACCTTTGGTATACCATTTACAGTTGTTAGGGCGTAGACGATCTATTGAGATCCAGAGAGCAGGCTATAACACTGAGCTTTCTGCCCCATTAGATAATATCCCTTTTTCTACCAATCCGGAAAGGGAACGCATTGAGGAAAATGTATGTTTTTTATTAATGCGATAATTAGCTAAAAGTTCTTCATTTTGCTGCTGTGTTCATTTATAGGCCATGTCTTTGCAGATATTTAGGAACAAGTTGCAGTTTTTCGCTGCTGCAAAGGTTTCATCTTCATTTCCTGCTCTTGATATTCCTGAGATCGCATTTGCAGGTAGACACTTGATATTTTTCATTTTTTCCTTCCAGATTTGTTCGTTTTATTTTATGTTTTGCTGTTTTCTGGTTACCATACGCCCTTTATCTTGATGGCTTCAAAAGTTTTCTCTTCCTTGGTATTACATGTTAAGGTCTCATTTACCAATTGCAAGAGTCTATAATTTTCAGTGTCTATTATATGTCTCAAATGGGAAAGGTGTGCACAGGAGCTATAACAACCATGCTCTCTGTATCTGTACTCTTTTCAAGATTGCCTGTAGGGCCTTATGGTAAAGCTGCTGGAATGACTATTTTTCTTCAATGTGTGCTTTCTTTCATAATCCAATGTAATGAGTTTTCTGAGAGAGGGGATTATAATGTTAAGCTGGTTTCACACTGCTGATTATCAGGGTTTTTTTTTTATGACCCATATGACTACTTGTAGTCTCAGAAAGCTAATACATGTTTATTCATGTTAAGAATGATACATCTTTATTGCCCTTGTCAGGGAGGTCAAATGTTGGGAAGTCATCTCTACTTAACGCACTTACCAGACAATGGGGTGTTGTACGGACATCAGACAAACCAGGCCTCACTCAAGTGCTCTCACTTTTCTTAAACTGCGTTTTAGCTTCCTGGGAATTTATCTTTTTTGTTGAAGTTACAAAAGCTGTTTTGTTGCAGAGTATTAATTTCTTCCAGTTGGGATCGAAGCTCTGCCTGGTTGATTTGCCTGGCTATGGCTTTGCTTATGCAAAGGAAGAAGTTAAGGAGGCGTGGGAAGAGCTTGTGAGTACATGATATCTGGATCCAGCCTTTTCCTGCAACTGCTTCATATATAAACACATTAGTCTTTGCATTTTTAACACCTTATTGGTGGTGAACACCATAATTAAATCTGTGAGAGTTCTTAGTTATTAGGTTGCTAGTGAGTAGTGAGCATGATTCATTTTGTCAGTTGTTGGACGAGGTAGACATTTGTTTTTGCTGAACCAATCAAGTGTTAGGCAAGTTGTGTGTACTGATAGTCGACTGTGGGAGGCTGAAATTATTGGCTTGGAATGTTTCCTGAGATGAAAATTTGAAAACTGGCTTAGTTAAAGAAATCTTAATCTAGGCTTTAAACTTTTTCCATCTTGCTAATTTCTTGTCAAAACCAATTAGGTAGGACTTAACCTCTTGCAATTAAGATACTTTGTTAACTGTTAAAACTTGCAGGTGAAGGAGTATGTTTCAACAAGAGTTGGTCTAAAACGAGTGTGCCTGCTCATTGATACAAAGTGGGGTATGAAGCCTAGAGATAATGAACTTATTGATCTCATGGAAAGGTAATATTTTTTTCCATATCAAATTGGTAACTTTTAAGCCTGCAATCTACTTTCTTTGCTTAAAAAGTAAAAGGTATGGAATGTAGTGGAAACTTAATTTGGTATAATAGTTTCATCTCATTTGTTATAATAGTTTCATCAGGATTTTGTGTGATAAGATTTAAGAGTCAAGATCCATTATTTGGTAAAGAAGAAAGGACCTGCCTGGCAGTGATGTCAAGGCAAGCGCTAAGGCGCAGCACAATGGCCGTAACTTACTTAGCCACCTCAAGGCAAGGTGACTTCCATTAGGCGAGCATCTGGTGTGCTTTTTGGGTGCCTTTGTTGCAAAGCCAGGTGCAAAAAAAGTGCGCCTCACTAAAGAGCTGTTCCATTCCCCTGTTTATCCTTTTTTTTTTTTTTATCATTCTGACTTTTAAAAGAAAAATATAATAAATGACTTTTTTAATTAATTGTTGACCTAATTTTATTATATAAAAACCTAGGTAACTCTTAAAAGTTAAAAAACTTTTCAAGAGAAGATGAAGGAAATTTAGAGCTAGTTTGTGATAATATATTTAATTTCGTTCTTATGGTGTTCTATTTTCCAATACATTAAGTAAATTATTAAACTTAAACTATTGAACAATGTTTTGAATCTATAGATTGAACTATATTAAAAATTTTCTTTTACTAATTAATTAATACTTATTAATTATATGTATTAGTTACATATGTTTATATACATTTTACATATATATTTATATTTATATGTATATGCTTGCGCCCCAGGCTATATAGGGGTCCTAGCGCCTGGCACCCTTGACAACATTGCTACCTGGGGAGAGGAGGGGGGGGGGGTAAGATCATTATTTGCCAGTCTGGTGGCAGTATGGTATGACCATGCAGCAGTCTTGCATGTTTGTTCATGTTTATGCATAGAAGGAACATTAACCACACTAGGAGTATTACAAGTATTTGTTTGTTTTGTTGATTTTTCGATTATTAATATACAGATCTCAAACAAAATACCAGATTGTCTTAACCAAGACAGATACAGTGTTCCCAATTGATGTGGCACGTCGTGCAATGCAAATTGAAGAGGTGCTTTGATGCATTGATGTTTACGTTTTGATTGAAATTCGCATCTTGCATTTGAGACTGACCAGTTTCTAAAATCCTTTTGTTTTTGCAGGGCCTCAAGGCAAATAGATCTATAGTTCAACCTGTGGTATGAAGAAACAAATTTGTTTACATATTTTGATGTACAGTGAATTATTGAGTAGGAAGCCATGTACATGAATTTTGGTTTTATTTCAGATGATGGTGAGCTCAAAATCCGGAGCTGGTATCCGAAGTTTAAGAACTGTCCTTTCTAAGATCGCTAGGTTTGCCAAGATCTAATTGTGGCCAGGTGCTTATTTTGCATCTTTTCTATTAATTGTCTCTTGTAGTTCTTGAACTGTTAACTTGAAGAAATTAAAAGCATTTTGGATTCTTTAGATGAGAACTGATGAAATTTCCCCCAAACCTGTAAACTGTGATTGCCAGGTATCATCTACTAATCAATGACATCAGGAATGACTTCCAACTTGATAGATTTACCTTTTGACTAGTTTTATGTATGTCTTAAAATTTAACCTCAGACTCATTGTTTCTGGTAGTACTTTGGTGCTGCTTTAATTGGAATAAAGTTTCCTTGCAGGATGTGTCCTAGTGCAGATGCAACTACTTCAGTGTTGGCAGGTGACCTGCTCTTGTCGTTGTTGTCAGCTTGAAGTTATTTAATCAAACAGGAAATGATATTATTATGTAGAGGTATTGGTGGGTTGTCTCACTCTTTCTGTGGCATCAGATGTAACTGTATAAGGGATTTTTATGATTGTTTTTCTTTTTTTGTAAGATTTCCCAAAAGAAAAGCAAAATGAAGTGTTGAAAACTTGTTACGTGATAAACTATAACTGGTATTTGACAAGTGAAAGGTGATAGGACTAGGATGGGGCCATTTTTGTGGAGGTGAATGCTTTGTGTGCAGGCACCATGACCAAAAATGTCAGAGAAGAAGGAAATGGGTGCGTTTGTAAAGTATAGTTTGCCAGCAAACTTATCCAAATTTTTCTACAAGTATTTTGGGCTTTTTTCTTATAATAAAGAAAAAATAATTACATAGATGAGAAATTCACCAAAATAGTTCGAGTCAGAACTTAGAGATCCGACTTTCATATATTTTTTTCCCAGTCAAAGTCGTTTCTGGTTAGACTTCCATTGCTAAAATAAAAATGGAATAATATTACAAATGATACTAATAGTTTATCGAAGTTTCAAGATCATTTCTTAAAAAGAAATTAATAAAATCAATACAATAATTATTTGTAGTTCTCATCATGTGTTTTTTAAAACAAATAATTACAGTATGGAATTTGAAAATATTATTATAGCGTATTAAATATATAAATTTTTATATTATTAACAAATTATTGGTTAGGATTTTGTGTATATAGTATAGTGATTTCGTCATTCTATTTGTAATTTTCAAATTAATTGAATAAATAAAATTTCTTAATTAGTTAGTTTATTGTATCTTTTAGATTTAATACATAATTTGATATCTGAGTTTGATACTTTTTATTAATGTAGTACTTGTATTTTTTTATCCTATGTGATATTTGTATTTGATAAAAGTTATACATTTTGGTATTTGAAGCTACTAGTGTTAACTTTTTAGTATTTAATTCGAGTTTTAGAGTTGATTTGGTAAAATTCATAATTAGGTAATAATTTAAGTAATTAACTTTTATCAAATTAACCTTAAAACTTGAATTAAATCACATCCTTTGGTTGTATTTGAAAAATTAAACAATTTCGCAATTAATGCTAAAGTTATTCTATTAACAAAATTATGAAATATTTAAACCTAATAATATTAACAATTAACTTTCATCAAATCATTTCTAAAATTAAATTAAGCACTAAAAAGTTAACATCATTATCTTTGGGTATCAAAATATAATTTTGTCAAATACAATTACTAAATTTGACCAAAAATAACACAGGTATCACATTAGAAAAAAAGGTGTTAAACTAAGGTACCAAATTATATATTAAGCCATCTTTGTCTGATTACCCTAAATAATTTTTTAGAATGAAAAGTAAAATAAAGGCTTAATTATACACTTGGCCCTTGAACTTGTTACCATTTCCCACACTCGCCCTTGAATTTTTTTTGTTCCAGATTCACCTCTAAACTTGTATTATGTTAGACATATTAGCCTCTTTTTTTTTTAATGCTATTAAATTTTTATGACGTGACACTGTTAGCCTATCAAGGATTATCATATGTCATTTAGAGTTTCTTTAGAGTTGATCGGAATCCAAAATAGGCTTTGTAATGTCAAAATGACTTAAAATAATACAATGCTGAAACAAGCGCGACATTACTATGATGAACATTTTGACATCGCGACATGACTCATTGAGTTAATGAGGTTGCGACAAGGCGAAGCGCAAAGTCGCGCTGTTATAACTTCATGATTGCGACATGACTCATTGAGTTCACCCAAAAACATTTCGAATGTTTTTGCAAAGTCTCTTTATTCATGGTATGCATATAACCTATTTAAAGAACTCTTAATTTTATATAAAAACTACTACAAAGCACTTTAAAATCACAACCAAATAATCTCAAAAGTAGAGTATTCATTCATATCATTGATTAACCAAAAGAAGAATAGTATAATGAAATACCAAGCAGAGCTTTTAAGTTCACATTTAAATAAAATTCAACACAAAACAAGTAATATGAAATTAACATATCTAAACGTAGACACCTTAGTACATGTCACAACTAATATGCCATTTTCGTACTCTTGAATATCTCAATAATAATGTGATGTCTTACCTATGTTTCTATCTTTTGACAGTCATCCCTTTGATGCTCAAGACACAATATCTCCTCAATTGGACTTGATAGATGACATATTAGTTTTTCAATTGATTTAAACAAAACACAAAACCATCAAATATTCTAAAAATAACAAAGTAATTTTTGATCACTTGGTTATTATAAAGTTTTTTTAAAATTTTAATATATTAAATGTCACATTAATAAATTTAGTAGATAAATTTTAACGATATTAATGATTAAATCTAAATATAAAAATTTAAAAGATGGAAGAAATAAACTCTTAATAATAAAAATATAAAAATAATACAAAGACTAATAACTAATGATTGAGAGTTTTATCCTCATCTAAAACTAGTAATCAACAACATTACATCTTTTTCAACCTAAATAAAACGGAGATTAATCATTAAGTTGCTCCACTTAACAAACAAAATAAATAAAGCAATGATATTCACCGTCAAAGTAGTTTAGAAATTAAAGCTAGAGAGAGAAAGGAGGAGGGAGATTCGGAAAAAGAAATGTGTCCGCTGAGGCTGATCCTCATATTCCTGTCGGCAACACTCGCCGGATTTTTCCTCCTTAGAAACATCAAATCCCACCCCCAAACCGACGATGACGATCATACCCGCCCCAACAACAATAACTCCCACTCTGCTTTCTCCAAGGTTTCTACTTCTTCTTCTTCTTCTTCTTCTTCTCCCGCTTGTAATTAACAGTCAATGCTTCAATTTGTTGGACTAGGTTTGGGCAGCTATAGAATCAGGATTCTGGGCATCTCTTGACATGGCAAGTGGTCGTTACTTGTGGAGGCATCTGGTTTCCTCTAACTCCAAGCCTTCCTCTTGATTCTGCAAAAAAAACCATTCTTTGGTGTGTCCCTGCTGTTTCCCATTCTTCTACTACTGTTGTACATATCTCCTGGATCTTTTGGATGCATTGTGGGAATTGAACTTCTTCTCAACTTATACTGTTTGTTAAGAGATTTCTTTTTCTGCTTTGCTTTGGAACTTGTCCTTTTTCTTCTCATTATACTCAACTCTGTCAGTTGTAAGTTGTCAAATTTCTTCATTTCCTTGAATATTTGCTCCTTCTACACAGATTTCGTGTCAACCTATGGGTATCTTATGTCTAAATAAACTATGAACAAAGACCTTATTATGACTTTGTTCTTGGACTCAGTTTGTCAGAACACCATCCAATGGTTCATAAATGAGTCGATCTTATTGCTTTTATCAAAGGGGTCGGAACTCAGAACTTCCTAGGTATAACTGCTCTTTTCAAACTTATAACCTGTATCTTGGTTAACCGTAAATTACTGGGGTTGTAGGATTGACGAGTTTTATATATAATTGAAAGCTATTGGAAGCATTTATTTCAGTTTTCTATGCATCTTGTTGTTTGTGGAAATATAGTCAAAACCCAAGAAATCTTGAATTGTTACTCTGAATAAGCACCTTGTTGTTTCTGAACTATATATGTGCATATATCAGGTTTAGGTGGTTGCCGACTTGCAGTTTGTTACTGACACCATGTATGTAACTATGCATTGCGGTATCTTGTAACTTCCCCTTTACAATGTTCCTATATGGTTGGTGTTGATGTTTCAAAGTAGTTTTCCTCTTGATCAAGGATCTCGCTCAGGAGTTTGCATTACTGTCTGTCTGTTCCTTTTTTCTTTGAATGGTTGCCATTTTATCTTTCATAATCTCCATGACCGTTGCTATACATTTTATAAAACTGCCCCTCTTGCCCTTTCTTTTCTTTCTTTAACCTTGGTTTCACTAAATTAGATTGGTTTTAACTAATAATGTTCCTCAATAATTTCAATGACTTTTATTTATTCACTTGTAGATACTAATAAGAGAAACTTTCTATGAATTCTGTGCGGCAATGCATGAAAATGATGGATGCCAAGAATAAATAATATGTTGTCTTTGTTATGAGCATACTAACTTGTGGAGCATATATGAAAGTAATGGCAAATGATGCAGTGAAATAAGGCATGATAAGAACTGCGGGTTTCAATTATCTTGTGCCATACTTATGGTTGTGGATATTGGATGCTACCTTTGAAAAATACATAAACAAAGTAGATAGTTGTAGCTGTGAAAATTCTACTTTGCTTCTGTGGATTCATGCTTATGCATGTTCAACTCATTGGTTGCTGTGAGAACGAGGATTGAAGAAGTAGAGACGTTTGGAAGTGGCATTGTGAATTGTGATTCAACTTATATGTATTAGCTATGGGCATTGTGATAATGAGGATCTGACTTTGGGCAGGACTCTTGACACATCTAAGCGTTGTCCCTCATGTGAGTTGCCTTCCGGTTCTGCCAAGAGCCCAAGCAGGTTCATAGAGTGACTCTACTAAGAACCTGAGTGCTTGAAGAGGTCGACTGAAGAGGCGACGAGTTCACAAAGCGGGAGCAACTCAACAGGCAAATCATGTGTGTTGTGTGTGGTTGGACTCGAACATGTGCCTTATAACATATAGGGCACTTATGGGTGAGAATCCTAGGCACTCGTGCTCCAAGAATTCATCGTCTTTTCAGACTACCTCTTCAAGCACTTAGGCTTTCGATAGAGTTATTCTGTACTTGCTTGGACTCTTGATAGAGTCGAGAAACAAAATCCCCATGGAGAGCAATACCTGATGTATTTGAGGGGCTGACCCAGGGTTCAGTCCTTAACAAAAGGGGAATGTAGAGTGATCTAAAAGGAGGCAAGAACATCCGTAACTCTAAATCCTTACAAATCTTAGTTTATTCAGGAAATAAATTAGTTGTTAACATCTTCTCAGTGCTTCTATTACTAGTATTGACAATGAAGGTGACATTTTAAAATTAAAAAAATTACTCAGTTAAATCCACATTTATGTATGGTTGTGAATGTCCTAGCACAGCAAAGCAAAGCAAAGCAAAAGGCAAAAGACATGTGAGTGGTGATTGGATTAGCCACATTCATATGGGGATTGGGGACAGCGCTATCAATCACTTACCATATTTGCCTTTTTGAACTTGAAAAGGTGAAGCCGAACACAGCCTAATGATCAGATTTCATCAAGCCCTCTTACCATCTTTGAATTCAAAAGCAATTACATTTGTGGTCTGCTTGGCCACCTATTGGTACTACTTGAACCACACACCTACCTAAATATCTCAAGTCATCCCATTTATGATCATCATCATCATCCATGAATAAAGCAGTATGATGATCTACCTTCAACAACGTTAGCTCAGACATTTTCTTTATTACAAATGGAACTAAAACAGGCGCCGCATGTGATTCAATGGTTGTTGATCTGCTGGTTACACTTGTGTTTCAGATAGGTACTCTTTTTTGGCTTGACTACGACTCTCAGTTTCAAACAAGAATATGAACGAGACACTCAAAATCTCAAGTGCTGGCAGCATTAATGCCAATTCATTCATCTAATAACGCAATTTTTGAATATGCTAAGGGAGATGGAAATTGTACAAGTAGGGTGATGGGGAATGGTTTGCCAGACGACAGTAATTTTTACTGAAACAAGATTAATACAATCATAGGAAGAACAAAACAAATGTTCGAATACATAGTATGGCAATGTACAAACATAAGGTATCTTAAGAAATGATCAGTTTGAATACTTGTCAAAGCTGCTGCTGGAAGTAGAGCTAGACTCATTCTGTTGCTGATGCAGCTGCTGCTGTTCCTCATATTGCAGCTGCTGCTGTTCCTCATATTGCAGCTGCTGCTGTTGTTGATCACCTTGCCAAACCCAAACAATATCTTGGAGAGCAGGTCTCATTTCCTCTTTTAGTATCTGCTGATATTCCAAAGTGTCTCCATTAGATTTCTTAATCTCCACCAGATGAAAAGTCCGAGTCACTTCAAAAATCTCCGCATCAATCGACAGGATCCCCTTTCTACCCTCCTTTAGCCTTTCCATTTTCAGAACACCTGCATCCTTCTTTTTCACCTTTAGTCTCAAATGTCTAGCAGCTTCTTCCAGCTTAGAGATGATGACTGAGGCAGGTTGTCTGGACGAAAATCTCGTTTCTCTCTTTTCAGAAACTCCGTCAAACAATCCTGACAGGTCAAATCCACAGATTAGATCAAAAGCATTTAGACTTCGAAGTTGAACTGGTTCTTGTTTAGTCTCAGCACTGTCATTGCTATTCCCACAAGGAGCAGAGGGACCCATGTCCGGAGAAGCTTGCTCATTTTCCTTTTCCAATTTTTTCTGTTCTACATTCAATCCTTTTTTAAACCAAGCACTTCCCCTGATCCTAGACATTGAAATCCTAGAAGTGGGATTTGGATCCAACATCTTACACACTAGCCTGCGTGCTTCTAAAGGGAACCAGCTAGGAAATCTGAACTCCGCTTTGCCAATTTTCCTATACAACTCCATCAAGTTTGAATCATGAAATGGGAGATAACCTGCCAATAACACGTATAACACCACTCCACAAGACCAAACATCAGCTGCTACTCCATCGTAACCTTTTCTGTTGATCACTTCAGGAGCCACATATGCAGGAGTACCGCAAGTAGTATGAAGCAGGCCATCTTGGCGCTTTGATTCTGCTAGCGCACTTAACCCAAAGTCAGAGACCTTTAGATTCTCATTCTCATCCAACAGAATGTTCTCGGGCTTTATATCGCGGTGAAAAACACCCCTACTATGGCAAAAATCCACTGCATTGATCAGCTGAATAAAATACTTTCTTGCAACATCAACCTTTAGTCTTCCATTAGCAACTTTGTTAAAGAGCTCTCCACCTTTGCAGTATTCCATAATAAAGAAAATCTTACTTTTGGTGGCCATTACCTCATAAAGCTGCACGATATTAGGATGCCTAGCAATTCTCATCACTGAAATCTCTCGCTTGATCTGATTAATCATACCAACTCTCATGACCTTGTCTTTGTCTATCACTTTAATGGCCACACTCATGTTGTTTTGTATACACCTTGCATAATATACTTTTGCAAAGGTACCTTGGCCAAGTAACCGACCAATTTCATACCTTTGTGTTAACACACTTGGTTTATTTTCCATTCCGAACTAAACTAATATATAGAGATATCAACTAACCCTGGCAAGCACAACTTATGTAATTTACACAGCAGGTAGTTCTGGTATTATAATGAGCTCAACCGTCTCCGCAAAGTTCACGCAATACCAGAAAAGGTGCTCTCGTATCACTTATATGCCAATTCTGCTTCTGTGCATGGAGAGTTAGTGATGGTTCGCCAATAACTCCAAATCCAGAATCATCAAAGATGAAAAAGGATCGAAAAGCCGTAAGCTCATCAACTTCAAAAATGGAATTTTGAACGATGAGGCACATCTTCCAGCATTCCCAGGCTTTTTACCCTCTCTTTGGGAACCAACTTGAGAACGCTGAAAGGATTTACCAGAGGAAATCCGAAGGACCCTCAATCAAAATTTTAACAATTACTTGTCAGAATTTGAAGTCGATTCGAAACCTGCAAAGAGAATAATTATACACCTTCAATATCTTAACTTCGAATACATAAACCAAAAAAAAAAAAAAAAAAAAACACAGATGGCCGCAGAGAAGTTCATCATTTCCAGCTATTGCCCACAAATGAAACTCAGTTCAATTAGAATACAAGATTGCAAGATATTCAATATTCATTGTGCAGAAAAAAAAAAGGGGGACAAAATTTAAACCAAAAGGTTAAATTTTGCATTCAAGATGGACGAAATAACAAGTCAATCAATATCCCACCATCAAAGCATAAATCAAATGGCAATAAGGAGAATCAAAGAAGGCAGATTCAATAACAAATCCCTCATAATAAAGAAATACCTTCTTTTTTCTGGGTTTTGGAGGACGAACACTGATCCCAATCCTTGAGATTATTATGTTGAAGCTGTTTTTTGACAGGAATAAAAATAATCAGAGCTTTGCTTAATTATAAGGGTTTTGTATTTTTTTAAAGTTAAAATATGCCTATAGTCCCTGAGCTTTTGAAAATTAGGAATTTAGTCTCTATACTTGTATTTCTAGTAATTTAGTCTCACTATTTTTTTTATTTTAAAATTCAGGCCCAATGGTTAATTACAACTAAGTGAGTAGTATTTTTTAAGGGTGAATAAAACTTGATTTGATCTGAAAAAATAAAAATAAAATTGAATTTTAAGTTAATCGAATCGAGTTATTCGAATAAGTAATTCAAGTTTTGAGTTCAAATCGAGATGAATTTTACAATTTGAATAACTTGAATCATTCGAATAATAGATTGATGTAAATAACTTTTTGGTCCCTGTCAAGTTTAAAAATGAGCAAATGGGTCACTCTCAACAAAAGTTACAAAATAATTCAAAATAATTTTAAAAATTCAAACCTAATTTTAAAATTTAAAATATTTATAAAATTCCAAAATTTATATTTTTTAAGATTATAAAATTTCAAAAATATATAAAGAAAGTTAAAAAATTAATTTATTTCTAGAACAATAATTTTTGGGACTTAAGTAAGTTAATTAATGATTCAAATTTATCATACAAAAATATTTTTTATTATTTTACTTTGAATTTTTTTCAAATATTTATGGTTTCAAAGTTATGTGCCCTAATATAGAATTATTTATTTTGCAATAAGATTTTAATTTGACATGTTTAATTTTTTAATTTAACTCGAACAATTTCACTAGATTCAAAAGAAAAAATTCAAATCGAGTTAGGATGATAAAATAAAACTTGTCAACTCAATTAACTCTAAATTTTTTCACTTGTTTCGATTCAATTGAACGCTCATCCCTAGTTATTTTTAGTAACAACAAAAGATTTAAAAAAAATAGTCTTAACAGTTGGACTTGAATTTTAAAATCTGAAAAGGAGAGCAGTAAATTTCTAGAAATACAAGTACATGAACTAAATTTTTAATTTACGAAAAGTACAGAGACTATAGGCAAAATTTAACTTTTTAGATTGGGAAAAATACTAGGAGGAGACCAGATATGGTGCGAGCAGGAACATATTAAAAAAATGGTGAGATCCCAGTGTGTCGAAATCAGATCCAGAAAAAAATAAACTCTTTTTTATTATTATTAATTTGGAATAAAAATTAAAAAGTGATCCAGAAATTTCTGATTATCCGAAAAGGAAATGATAACCGGACAGGCTTTATCTCTAATACGAGGGACCACTGATATTTTGGAATTGCCTCACCATTCATTTTACTTTATTTACTAATTTTTATTTTATTACTTTAAAGCATTCAAGGGAGGTATTTTTGTATTTCAATTACTATTTTAATCTTTTTATTTTATTTTTAGGGTAAAAATAGAAAAATATATAAAAAAGACAATTTTTTTTCTTTTTATTTTCAATAAATTTATTTATAAGAATTTACTCAACTTATTAACAAATACTTGTGTTAGTATATGAACCAAAGTTGTACATAACTTCCAATGCTTTCGCCTTTCTTTGATAATTCTTATTTATTTAATTTTTAAAAACAATTATTTAGAGAGTTATAATTAGGTGAATTGAGTTTTAATTTGATTGGTATTGACATTGTTATCAAATGCAGTAGGATATGACTTTAAACGTGCTGAAACGTATTTATTCTTCTATTTAAGATTGAAGAGAAGTATATAATTTAGATAGTTATACTTAATGGCGGAACCAGGAAATTTTTTTGAAGTGGAATTAAATTGTATATTTTTACGTAGTGAAAATGTAATTTCACCATTTTAAATTTTAATAGCCTATATCTTTATAACTTTTAAAAGGTTATATTAATTTTTTTCATTTTTAGATGACCAAAATATAATTTTACCATTATTAATTTAAATTTTATAAATTATAAAAGATTTAAATTAAAACTTACCATTTTAGGGATTATAACCCTATGTCTCTACTATGCTCCGTCACTAATTATAATTAGAACTTCAATAGAATCGAGTCTAAATTAAGCTCAAAGTTAAGTTTAAACTATTATTTTTACTCAATAGAACATTTAAAAAATTGATTTTATTTGAATATAATTGAATTATTCAAATTTTGCTTAATTTCCACTCGCTCGACTATTTCTAAAGCAATAAGAAGGACAAATTGCAAAATTTTAGATTTGAAAATTATGATTTCTATATTTATGATTTTTTTAAGAATTAAAATATTTGAAGTTCAAGTTGAGTATTTCAAAATATTTCGGTGCATTTTGATTGTCCAAGTGTGTTTTAACTAATACTGACTTGTAATTATGCATATCGACTTGTTTTAGTTGATAGTTTGTTATTATTTTAAACCTAACTTTTAATTTTTTTATAGTTACATTTAAAATTAAACTATAATTTTGAAATTACGTTATTGAATCTAATTAATAATTTTAAAATTTATATTTACATATAAATATATTTATATAAATGTAAATAAGAAATATTTGTATGTATATATAACATATAATTTATCAATAAATTACAAATTATATAATAAATATATATGTGAAAAACTTAAAATGATACACCAAAATCGGCCAGCAATGTTGATATGTATCAATATCAAGGCAAAACCAGAACTTTCATCGACATGGTTAATACCTTATTTTGAACATAGAGTGAATAAAGAGAGAGATAATTTTTTTTATGAATATTAGATTTTGAAAATTTCAAGTTTCAAAATGAATTTTAAAATTCAAAATTGATCTTTTATGAAATTGAGCTTGGATTTGCTCAAATCCAAATTCATTTTTTTTATTGAACATAAAAACAAAGAATTTGGGTTTGAAAACTTAAATCCAAATTTTTTAACTCACATGTTGTTTTCCAAACAAGCCGAATTAAATTCAAATGTCTTCATAGTTCAATTTGGACAAGAATCAGATATGATTAATACCAATGTATTCAAATTCTTTTACGATGTTTTATTGGGTAATTTACTAGATGCGCAATGTGGAAATTGAACACTATGTAATATGCTAAATGATCAAAGGTAGCAAAGTGGAGGGTTTAGTGACAAATTGAGTATACACAGTTGTTTGAGTTGAGATTAAATCATATTAGATGATATGAAATATTATGCTTTTACTTGATATGTTACATGGTTGAATTTGAATCAAACTTACTTTGATGTGATTATGTTTTGATGTATTAGGTAAATATATGAGCTTACTAAGTATTTCGTAATGCTTACCTTGATGCTTTTCTTTTCTATGTAGATTTTGACTTGTGGAATGTGTCAATCTGATCCTCAAGGAGCTCACACAATCCATCTCTTGTTTCGGTAGACTTTTGATCGCTTGTACCTGGTTATATGTGGCATGTACTTAGGAGTGTCTAGTTGTTGAAATGTTAAACATGTTTTGAGACAGTTGATTTTGAACACTTATGGTAATATTAATTTGCTCATGTTCACTGTTTTAGTATATTGCTATGCATATATGGATGGGCAATTATAATGAATTAGGTATGTAACGCCCTAAAAATTGGGCCTAGAAAGAATTGGGCCTTGAGTCTGGGATTCGGAAAGAAGAAAACCTGAATAATTAAGAAGTTTTAAATATTCTCGTTTAAGAAAAAAATTTTGAATTAAATTACTACTAGAAAATTTTTATTGTATTTATTATTACGGATATTTTAAATTTTTACGAAATTTTAATTAGTATTATGAGATAAAATTATTATTATTAGAAAAATAATCTGCATGTATGTTTGAAAAATTTTATGAAAATTATTATTATTATTTATTGTATTATTGATATTTGAAATTTTTATTATTAGATATATTTATAAAATTATTATTATTATAATTATTATTATTAGATAGGAAATATATATATATATATATATATATATATATATATATATATATATAAAAGTATTGTTGTTTTGGTGTTTAAGACTCTAGAAAAATTTTAATTTTATGCTACCTTAGGGAATCTGGGCAGTAGGACTTAATAATAATTTGGGCTGTGTTTTAGCATAAAGAAGCACTTGGCCTAGTGGCTAAGCACGCTAGGAAGGTGTCGGAGGTGCTTGGGTTCAAGGCACGGCGTGTGCCAATGGTTGTTATTTTTACAATCAAGGATTTGCCGCAAGGTGGCCTTATAAATATCTTGGGAGGAAAGGTGACACAAAAGAGGCACGTGGTTAAGTGGCAAAGAGTTGTTAAGAGTGTGCATGTGGTTAGGGGTTCGAGTTTGGTAAGTAGTGATATCTTGTTTTATTTTTAAACGAACCGGGACTGCAGTAGATAAGTATTATAATTAATTATGAGTAGTTTACATCATAAGAAGAGCTTCAGTGCAGTGGCAGCAGCGTGCTAGGCTTACCTTGAGGTTATGAGTTTGATTCTAGGGAAAGACGAATTCTGTTTTATTTTTAAAGCGGGCCAGAACTGAAGCAGGTAAGGTTTATATTTAATTGTAACCATATATTAGTAAGGAAGGAAGCCAGGTGCAGTGGCTAGAAGCACGGACGTAGGTGCAAAGGTGGACTGAGGTCTTGGAGTTCGAGCTGTTGTACGCGTAATGGGCTACCAATTTTGCTGTTCACGTGGGGGAGAGTTAGAGTTTGACCGAAACTCTTCTTAGCAGTATGATGAAGTGGTGGATAAGGCTGTAGATCAATCAAGGAGCAATTCAGGGGATTGGAATTTAAAAGGAAGATTTATACCGAAATGCACTCATTCGGCCATAGCAAATAAGTGCCATTTATTTTTGGCCTTTATGATTCATTTTTTTTTCTCTTCTCTTTTTCATTCTCTTGCTCTTTTAATTCTTCAAGTCGAGGTCATTAAACAATTCCTCTCCTTTCTTTTATCGTCATCTTCCCATCTTCTTTGCTTCACCAATCATAAAAGAAAAAAACCTCTCCCATTCAATCACCTTAACCGATCACTCACAAAAGCCGAAACCTTCATAAGTCATAGTGATTCGGGAATTAATATCTAGTTCTATTCTCTACTTGCATTTTAAGATTGGATTCACTGTGGATCTGATATTGAGGAAGTGTTTGAAACGCTCTTGACAAGTACATCATTGGTGGTAAGTACTCGGAATCTTATTTCCATTCTTTATTTCGGGATTTAAAGAAAAGCCAAAAACCCCTATATGCAAAGGGTGCCTGTCGACTAAACTAAAAGGGTTTAGTGGTGTTATTTGATTTGTTTTGCTCTAGTGTGGATTAAAGGCTACTAATCAAGGGCTTGGATATTTGGAACGACCAGAATTAGATCTAGACCATTTTTCCGGCAAAGGTAAGAACTTTAGTGCCTAAGGTGTTAAGGGCCAAATATGGTAAGGGTTTGATGTGTTAAGTTGTTATGGATTAATAGTTTAACGTGTTAGTAACTGATTATAGGCAACTCGTGTGTGGAACTCGTCAACGTTTCGTCGAAAAATAGGTGTGTAAACGACACCCACTCATAGACTAGATCGGCAAAAGTTGAAAAGTCGAAATGCCGAAAAGCTAACATTTTGTGAACTTGCGAGCGTGCGAGCGCTCGTGAGATGGTTGTTTGTTATTTTTGGTAATCTAAAGCGCTATGATTGCAGAGTGCGCAATTTCGTGCACTTCGGTATATTTGGGCTTAATGGGCCGAAAACGGGTTAATGGGCCAACGGGCCCAATTCAGTAAAGACGCTCGGTAAGTGTTTTTGTTGATGCGTTAACGGTTGTAGGAAGTATGTAAACCCTAAAATATTAAATTTTACTAAAATACCCCTAAGTATGAAAATTACCATTTTACCTCAAGTACAAAATGACCGTTATACCCCTAGGGTTAATTTTGACTGAAATGCATGATATTTTGAATCTGTTTGTTGGATGCCATGACATGTATATCTGTTGCATGGGATCTGGGTTATGTTATGGAGGAGGAACCCGTTCTGGTGGCTGTGCCACATATTCTGATATAAGCAGCTTTGCTACGGATTATAGTTAGTGCCGTAACCGGTGCTAACACTGTAAGTGTAAGGATGGTGTGGGTGATTTATTCCCCACAGGAAGTGTAGGGATAAACGAAGGCAAGTGCAGGGTTGGATAGGGTTATCATGCATTAATCATATGAGGCCGTTTTGTTATGGGCCAACTGTATTGAAATGGGCCCAACTGTGTTAATATGGCCAAGGCCCAATATATCTCGACTTGTAATAGGGCTACGACCCAGATTGATACTGATATGGGCTAGGCCCAATATACTGATCTTTGTAAGGGCTATGGCCCGATTAATATTGATATGGGCTAAGGCCCGATTAACATCGATTTGAATAGGGCTTAGGCCCAAGAAAGCTTGAACTGATTTGGGCTCTGGTTGGGATACTTGACACACTGAGTTTTCCAAACTCACCCCCTTTCTCTTCCATCCTTGCAGGTGAGCCCTAGTTGGTGGACTTGGGCTGGGCGAGGATTCGAGTGGCCACGAAGATTAAGTTTCATTTTCTTTAAAATAAGTTTCGCATTTATTATTTTGATTATTTTTATTCGGTTTAAGTTGTAATAAGGCGCTTTTTTATTATTTTTAATATTTTGGGTTATTAAATTGGTTAGCTTTAGGCGCGTTTTATAAAAGTTACTTATTTTCAAAATATCACGATTACCGAGTAAAGCTTCCGCAATGTAAATGTTTTCAAAGGAAATAAATATTTTAAATGGACTTCAACTTAGTTTGTTGTTTGAGGAAAAGTAATATGCTTTAAGTGTGGCAATGGATGTGTGCATGTCTAGGATTGGATCCATGAAGAGCTTGGTACTTAAGCAGTCCAATAGACTCACCTCCTCTTTTCTGGCTTCCTACCTGGTGCACAGCTTCCATTCACTTTAATCTATAACGAAAATATTCTTCTCAAAGATTTTTAATTAAAACATGAGTTTTACAATAACGCTCCAATGAGTTTTACATCAAGAAGGGTTTTCAATGAAAATATGGTTTTCGAAAAACACTTTAATGTGACACGCCGAATTCGGCCATAACGTCTGGGCCGGGTTTGGGGTGTTACAAGGTATGCTTGAATTAACTTGTTGTATGAAATGGATAAGTGATATGAAATGGTATAAATAAGTGGAATAACTTGTATTGATTCATGTATCCTTGGTGTGAATTGGTGCCAAATGTGACAAATTGGTTTTGTGGTTGATTAGATGATTATATTTTATGTTTTGGCATGGAATTGGTATGTTTTGAACAAGTTTAAATGATGTCAAATGTATTCTTTGGCCTATTTGGATGGTTGGTTTGAAGCAAGTACCAAATGGCCAAATTTGACCAAAAACAAGTTTAACACCCCATATTTGGTCTAGTCGCCAGACCCGAGCTACATGATGTCACAGCAGTAAACAAAAACTTTCATATACAAGTTACTCAATAATATTCTACAATTCAATATTAATAAGTCAAGTCTACATTAAACATGCATTGTAAATAAAATCGAGTCTCATTTAGGCTCATGCAAGCCCTTAAACAAGCTCGAAACTAAATTAGGACTAATTTGAAATATTTTGTAACAGCCTAAAATTTCAGTGGTGTAGGAACAGTGATTCGAGATCACTAAATCCGACGACTAGGATTAGGAAATTAAAATAAAATAATATTTAGAAGTGAGAGCGATGTTAGAAATATTTTAAATAGGTGAAATTAAAATTTAAAGAGAAATTATTAAATAAATTAAGTTGAAAACGAGGTATCGAGATCTCGATCCCATAAGACCGAGCCGAAAATATTTTTATAAATATTTATGGAGTGTTAGTAATATGATGTTAAAATTTTATTAGAAAATTTTATCCTTTGAGTGATTAATTAAATAAAAAAGGACTAAATTGTAAAGGTGTAAAACTTGTGAAAGTGATTAAATAGCTTAAGTGTCTAATGAGGAAGGACCTAAAGAGTAAATTTTCCCAAGGGAGATATTTTGGACAGCAATAGCTGAGAAAAAGTCAGGAAATTAGTGAAATAAGGGCAAAATTGGAATATTGCCAAGATTAACTAAATAAAGTTAGGACTAAATTGGAATTATCTAGGTTTTTCTTCATTTTTCTTCTTTCTCATCAGCTAAAAACGCCATAGGAGGCTTGCAACAAGCTGGTTTTTCATATTTTTGCATCATATCAAGAAATGGAGGATAAACGAGGAAAAGAGAAAATTTCGGAATAGTTCCAGAAATCTCTACAACTACTGCAAATTTTTCCGGTAAGTTAAATGCGATTAAATTATTAAATTTCAATATTATTTTATGAATGGTGATTAATATTTATGTATGTTAATTTTTGAAAATAAGTAAATTATGTACAAAAGTTACGAAATTGAACTGAGTATTTCGGAGGAACGGAAAGCAGGAAATGAGTACGATCGTTCAGTAAAAAAGTTGAATTGACAATAAATTACCCAAGTAAACCATGATTCAGTATTTGTTACGAATTCTCATGTTTGCTTTCCGTTTAGCTCTTACGAGCTTCCGTTTAGCCTTCGGGCTTCCGTTTAGCACTTGTGTGCTTCAGTTAGCCTTCGGGCTTCCGTTTAGCACTTATGTGCTTCAGCTAGACTTCGGGCTTCAGATCACGATGTACTCAAATCCGTAAGCCGTTCCTTGAATGGACAAGTTGGTAAGTTATAAATGTAACGTATAGAAAAAGAAATGTAAGTAATGTTATCATTATTATTATTGAGCTCAATTAAGTAAATTTTTTTTAAATGAGATTATGACTTACAAGATGAAAGTAACTTACTTGAAATGTCCATATGATTTGAATTTTGGAAAACCAATATTTGGTAAGATTTATAGTTAAAGCCGGCAAACTTACTAAGCTATAGTCAGCTTACTTGTAATGTTTATTGCTCTTTGTAGATTAACGGGAGGGTCAGAGGATCGGATCATCACGCTCAAGTCACACTATCTCGATTTTCCGGTAGATTTTGTTATAAATACTTTAAATGGTTTATATGGCATGTATAGGAGCTTATATGACTATGTTTTGTATTAACTCATGAATATATTAGTTAAGTTAAAATAAGTTGATATATGATATGAATGGAAATTAACTAAGATGTTTAAATACTACTTGAAAGTATGGATGGATATAATGTTAGATAAAATAAGGACTAGTGGTATTGTTATGAAACGAATGTGATTTGGATGAAGATTGTATTTATTGAGTTGTTGTTTGTGTTGAATTGGTCGCAAATTTAAATATTGCAGGAAATGTTAGATGTTTTTAAATGGGTTATATTGAGTTTTTTTTAAAATAATAATAAAAATAAAATAAATAAACAAAAAAATAAAAAAATAATTATATTACAAAAAAATTCCTGAGTACTTGAATAAGTCGCTATTCATTTATAATACATGATTTAGGCCTCGAGAGTTCATAAAAGAGATTTAATGATTTAATTTTAATATGCTTGTTGTTTATTCATGAATTGTTTGTAAATTAACCAATATGTTCGGTAATGCCTCGTAACCCTATTCCGGCGACGGTTTGGGGTTAGGGGGTGTTACGCATTTATAAAATATTGGGTAAAATAGAAAAAAAAGAGTCACATGGCCGTGTGATAGGGTTGAGGCCGTATGGTATAGTATAACACAGCCATGTCTCCAACAGTGTAACAAACTGATGCTGTAATACCCAGTTTTGGCAGGTTCTGAGTTTGGCGAGTTAATCGAAAGTAATTTGAGGGGTGTAGTACTATCTGCCCAATTGATACTTTTGGCCAATAGATCAGGCGCATAGTAGATGTTAGAATATTGTAAGGATTGTTCCTAACATGTGTTGAGTCATTAAGAAGAGGAGATAGGTAAGAATATTAAGGATATTTGGGCATCTTGGGTTGTTGCCAAAGGTATTGTACATCAAGTTTGTTTAGTTACGGTGCTAGTTATGTTCTAAAGAGGTGGTTAGGAATGAAATAAATGGATGAACTAAATATATAAAAATGTTGGATTCTCATGTACGTTTCTCCACAGTTGTAAACCATTTATAAGGTAGCTTGGATAGATTGTAACACGTGTCAAGTTCCACTATGAGAATATGAGTTTTAAATATACATATATTGATTTGGGTTTGAAGAGAAAAGGGTTTTTCTTCTTTCTTCCATTCAAAATGCTATGGTTGATTTGCCTTGGAGCTGAGAATATATCTCTCTTGTTAAACTAAAACTAAAGATTTGGGTTCATGAAGAAGGTTGTTTCATATCTTGGGTAAGTATCATAGTCTTGCATGTTGACTTCTGAAAGACTAAGTCTGTTTTATGTGTGAACAGTAAGATGAAAAAGTAAGGCTTTGTATAAAGGTTATTTGGGATTTAGATGAAGTTAAAACTTAAATGAATGAGTTTTAATGGTGTTCTTATGTCTTATAAAAAGTGGTTGCTGAAGTCTTGATGAATGTTTGAATTTGGAGATCAAGTTGTTGACTCTTACATGCTCACTATTCATACAAAGAGATCTATAGGATATTAACTGAAATATGAAATTGGAATTATGAAAGGTATGGTATGTTATGTATATGGCTATATGAGTAATTACAAAAGGATGTCTGTGAATACATGATTGTTTGTCGAGAATAGTATGTATATCTGATATGGAAATTGATAAGTTCGAATATATGTTGAATGGTGTATAAATAATGTGATGCTGAAGTATGGTTATGTATGTAGTGCATGAAGGGTTTACAAAGTGAGTCTAAGATATCAGTGCATGAGGAGTTTATAAAGTGAGTCTGTGTCTATTTTCTACGAAGTTATCAAAAGGGGTCTGTCGGGACTTTAAACACGAAATCTAAAATGAAAAGTCCATGGCCATGGCTCTCTTTAAAAGGAACTAAAGGATGGTTATTACCTAATGAGGTTCCCTACATGTCCTAGGACGATGATGGGCAAACCTCATGCAATGTGAGTTTAGGCAAATCCATATCGTAAACATGCCATGAAAGAAAAGCCTTTGTGGAGAATCATGAAAGGATCGCCTTAGTGGAGTGCTCTATCTGATAACTGGTATGATGAATTTTGCTAAGTCTATGTGGCGTGAATTGTTAGTAATATCTTGTAAGCCATGAATCTAAATGTCTGTCTCGATGGTAAAATATGAGTAAGTTCTAGTAGTTCTATAACAAGTATAACTAAGCCAAAGTATGAATATACTCTGAAATAAGATTTGAATAAAGTCTTAAAGGTTATCCATGAAAAAGAAATGTTTACCTGTATTACAAAAGAGGTGTCTATTATGATGTCCTGTAAGTATGAAAAGTAAGGGGTATCATATCTTTTTCAAAATCTATTTTGAATCTGACTCAATGCTAAAATGAGTTATGATATTCTGATATAGCATAATATGGAGTCTATCTGGATGTTATTTGTAGTGAATTATCAATATGGGTATGTGAACAGAAATGAATCAGGTTATATTTGAGTGTGAACCAATAGTATGAAAAACTATGTAGGTATCTGGCATATGTATGTATCCTCCCAAGATAATGTCAGTAAGAAATTATTTGAAAGAATAGCATGAGTTAAGTTATGGATTGTTGGAGGTGGATTCTAAGGATATATTTTGTTACAAAAGTATTATGGGGCAAGAGAATCATGTAATAATGAGAAGGGTCCTTCAGTTAATTAAGTATGAAAGATTAAGTATAACAGGGATATGATGATTGGCGTATACGAGAATGATAAGATCATATGTATTCAGCTGTAGTAAATGATGCAAAGTAGAAGTTGACTAATTGAAAGTCTTAGAATATTAAGGAGGATGAAAGGTGTATGCTTTTCGTTAATCTGATTGACACATTCCAGATGTCCAAAATCTACAAAAAACTAGTAACATGAGTAAATATATAAAATACTCAGTAAGCTCATACAATATAAACAAATAACTTACCTTAGTCATTTAACAGTTACATGAATCAATATGAAACAAGTTCACTTATCATGATATTCAAAACAATATCAACCAAATGAGATTTAGGCCAAACCACATAAATAATTTCAAATGGTAAAATACCAACTTCAACTCAAAATACATCAGGAATCCATTTTCCAATTTATTACATTGCTCACTTTTATCATTCAAATTGCATCATATATCTTTATCATAATCATTCATATCATATTCATCCTTTTTGCCACACCAAATTCAAAATTTTATATTTCCATCTTTTATTCCGACCTAATGAATCTTCGTAAAAGAACTTTATATACAGGTTAAAGTAATAGTGTCTGGTTACTCGTTAGGGCTGAACTTATATGATAAATAGCCTAGCCAGGGCTTAATATTACTGTATTCTCGAGTCCACAACATATGCAGGAGCTCAGAACCTTAACCTGATTCCTAAGTCCGCAACATATGCCGGAGTTCGAAACCTATTCTTGCATTCTCGAGTCCACAACATATGCAGAAGCTCAGAAGCTAGGAAACACTCGTAACCTCATATATGAGACTTTTACTATTTTCATTGGGATTTAACCTCACATTATACCATTTCGCAACAATCCATTTCAATTTGATTCAATTTTCAATTTAAGTACTAATTTGTAGCCAATTCAAATGGCTAATAAAACATTAATGAAAATACATATAAAACTCAACAGCAATTTAAACATATTTATACCGTCTGAACTTACCTGATAAAACGGTAACGCTTTGGATACCAGGGACTATTCGACAGTTTTTTCCTTTTTCGCCTAAGTTAACAACTTGACCTATATATTGGTTAAGATTCGAAATATCAATACAAATATCATAATAACACTAAAATTCATGCTTATAATCTTTTAATTTTATTTTACATAAATTTTCTAAACTTTTATATTTTATTCAATTTAGTTCCTAAAATCGAAACAAGTATAACTTTCACAATTGAGATTCATTTTTCATTCCAATTTCAATTATGTCCTTTTACATTCTTCAAAAATCCAAATTTATAGAAATTTAAAGTCACTTTTGACATATTCACAATTTATTCCCTAAATGCAAAATTAACAACATTTACTTTAACAAATAGTCCTTAAACATTTCATAGCTTCCAAATCTACCATTTTCTATCAAAACATATAATATTCATCAATGAAAAGTTTTAAAACCTTTAACAATTTTGAAAACGGGGATATGAGTTCGCTAGACTAATTGCAACGATATCAAAAATATAAAAATTACGAAAAATGGACCTCAAAAGTACTTACATGCATCATTGAAAGCTTGGCCGAAGCTCTCTAATATAAAAAATGGTGTTCTTAGGTTGGAAGAGAAGAAAATGAAAGAATTTGATTTTTTTAATTAACTTTAACCTTTTATTATTTTATTATAAGTCAATTTAACATAATATAATTAAGAAAAACGTCAGTGCTAACCGTACAAACATTTAAAAGATGTGAAATTGCTACATTAGGCCTTAATTAATTATTAATTAAGTCATTTAACTATTATAAATCAATAGCGATAAGGTTTTACGGTTTTTATGATTGAGTTATTTTTCCTTAATTAACTATCAAATCACCAAAATTACCAAATCAAACTTCAATCCACTTATACCACAACTCCGTAAATATTTAATAAAAATATTATTAAATATTTACAAGCTCAATTTATAAAAACTAGGTCTCGATATCTCATTTTTCAAAACTACTAACTTTCATTACACACCACTTGTACTTTACTAACTAAACAATTAATAAAATCTATCCAATCAAAATTAACCCTAATACTATATTTAACTCATAAATATTAATTACTAATGTTTACAAACTCACTAATTGGAATCGTGGTCTCGAAATCACTGTTTCTGACACCATTGAAAAACAGGCTGTTACAACAGGTTTCTCATCCCAACATCGATTTTCCTTTGTCACAATATCGACCAACAGTGTGTGACATTCTGATGTCAAGTGTTCCGACTTTGTGATGTAATATATTGTTTGACGATGTCACAACTTGGAGAAAATATTGTCACGACATCAATCCTGTACTTTTCAAACTTTACAATTTGGTCTTTATTCGATCTTGGATTAACTTTAGAGCTTATGTAAGTTCATATTAAGTTCGAGAAAGGTTTTAAATTTGTTCTGGATGATTTATATAATTGTAGATAATTATTTTTTACTTGAAATCTTCGTTAAAGGTTTACAATTGTTTCGTTTTGTACTGTTGCATTCTGTAGCTCAATCCCAACGATTGAGATGGGCTAAGGGTGTTACAGTTCAATCGTGGTACTTTAGTGGATTGACTATATCGCTAAATAATGTTGTAATTAATAAAAAAAAGAGTTAAATCTTAATTACAAATTATTTGAGCCCTAATTATATATGTTCAATTGATCCATTCGCTAGCTCAATACAATTTTTAACGGTTTGTAAATGAACCGATATGATGAATGAATGAATATAATGAATTAGAGAAATAGATTGCATTTATCACTAGCCATAATGAATGCGTTTTCTCATCGTACACAAGAGATGTGTAATGAACCGAAAGTTACGGTATCAGAAATTGAGTCTTGAGTACTGTTTCCGTGAAATTTATTCATGAATATTTATTAGAAATATTTATGAATTATAGTTGAATGGTTATTTAGTGTTTAATTAAGTGAAGTAGCTTGAATTTAGTTTAAAGGATTAAATTGCATAAGGAATAAAAGTTTAATTATAGATTAAAGAAGTAAAAGAGACTAATCTAGCAATTAGACCCTAAGTGCCATGTGTGTGAATGTATGATATAACAAGTGTAATAGTTGGTATATATGTGTAATAGCTATAAGATATTTAATGTTATAGCTATTACACATGTTAATTTATATTTTTATAGGTTAATAATAATATAATATAGTATAATGAATAAATAATAATGAGTAAAGAAACATAGAAAGAGTTACAGAGAGCAAACGTGAGAAAGAAAGAAGGAAAGAAAGAAAGAAAAGAAAAGGGAAATTTGAGGATTAAGGCCCTAAAGTTTAATTGGTAAGTTGTTTTAGCTCATTTTCTTATGATTTTTATGTTTATGGATGCCTAATTCAAAGTTCTACATGTATGAGGTTAAAATGAAGAAAAATAGAAAATTTTAGATATTGATTTAGTTGAATAAATTGAGGTTTTATGGGTTAAATTGATAGGAATTGAAGTTAGAAGTGAAAATTGAGTGATTTATTAAAAGAATTCTAAGTTAGGTTTAAATAGGGATTAAGTTGAATAGAGCTCAAAATTTATGTTTTATAATGAATTTTATGAGTTAGAAATTGTTAATGAGTTGATTAAAAGAGAATATGAAGCTTAAGTTAAAGAAAAAGATTAGTAATGGAAAAGGACGAAATTGGAATTTTGTAAAAGTTTGATAGAAAGTGAAAATGTGTTTTATGAATTAGTATATTGATGAATTTTAATTGTATGATTGTTAGTAGCAAACGTAGCAACCGGATACGTCATCAAAGAAGGAAAAGAGAAAGTGAACGAAGATATCGATTAAATTCGATAAATAGTGGTTTGTATTTCTATAAACCGAGCTTAATCGTTATTGCTATATTTGATATTTATATTGTATGAAAATGTGAATGAGGTAAGTATTTTTACCATATTGAAATGAATGTGATTTTGAATACCCTATTAACAATTATCGGGCTAGTCGGATATAGTTGACATGTCATAGGAATTGGAAGTATTGGGATATTCGACATTGAGTCGATGAGACACTATGTGTCGACTCATCGTTAAAGTTCGGATTTGTTCCGATGAAGTACTTTGTGTACTATAATGTTAAAGTTCGGATTTGTTCGATGAAGCACTATGTGCTTATCCCGGAGTGTGGGTTGGATCCGTGTATCCGTTAGTGTCCGAGTTATGTTAATAAGGGTAAATAAAGTAAAGGTTATTAAAGTCTTGATTGATATTGAATAATAGCAATAATGTGTTTGAATTACCATGTTTTAAAGTTGATTAAGCTATTGTTTATAGAAATACCACTGAGAGTATTCTCAGCGTCGGTTTGTTTCGTCTTGCAGGCTAGGTATGAAAGTATAAGGACTCAAAGATACAAGCCGATCCCCAAACTCAAATTGGTGAAGTTTCTATCTTTTTGGAAAATGGCATTGTACCTAGGATGTCTTTTGGTTATATTGAAAGTATCTAAGTTGTTAAATGATATTTTGGTATGTTTTGTAAATGTTACCAAAACCTTAAGAATGGTATGTTTTGATATGTTAGTGAAGAGTAATAAGAGGAATTGTTGGTAAATGTTGTAGAAAGAAGAAATGAAGATGTTATAAACTTAGTTATCAATATTTTATACTAAAATAGATTTGGACAGTAACAGTAGTCCAACTTTGAAAATATACCAAAAATAGTATAAAGTGAATTAGATGATGAATAAAATATGTAATTGAAGCTTAATGAATCTATTTTTATATGGAAGAAACAAAATTGGTAAAAGAGTTGTATTTTATGATATATTTACGTTTTGGTGAAACAGGGTTAGAACAATTTCTGGATTCCCTGTTCTGACTTTAGAAATTCACCATAAATTGTGTATTAAGAATTAGGACTCAAACTTTATTTGTATGGATTCCTTATTGAGTCTATTTTAATTGAAACAAATGGAATAGTCATTGGATTTCTGTACAGGAAGAAATTTGATTCGTAGTGCACAAGGGTCAGAGTAGCTGAACCCTGAAACAGGGAGACTTATTATAATAAACTGTACTAATTGGCCTGACCAAAATTCTAGAAAAAATTAGTAAGTAGATATATGAGTCTAGTTTCAGGAAAATTTACGGAATTGGATTTCGAGTTTCGTAACTCGAGATATGATTTTTTAGAGACTGTGACGCAGATGGATAGTTTACTACGAAAACTGTTTAAGTGCTAAGATAAGTTTTGTAATGTCTCCTGCTTGACTCCGGCAACGGTCTCGGGTAGGGGGGACGTTACAATATTGATTGGTATCAGAGCTATTTAGGTTTAGTCGGTTCTAGGACTAAATCGAATGTCAATGGGAATCTAGAGGTACATGCCATTACTGAGTCAAATTTGAGTTGGGATTGGATGCTGATATGTTTGTTGAATATTTTGTTTTATAGCATTAAGAATGTCGATAAAAGCATTGAGGATACTGATCAAGAGATGTATAGTGAAGATGATGAACCGTATAATGTGAATGAATCGGAGTCTGCAACTCCAAGTGTGAATCTAGTAGGAAATCAACCGAATGTTGGAAGTGACAATACTGAAGTCTTTAGAATAATCGCCGATGCCCTTCAAAAGCGGTAGGAACTATGCTTTTACGTCCTCTATCCCTACTACCGAAGAGCTCCAATTAAAGAATTGAGAAAATATGGAGCTACAGAATTTTTGGGTGCCAAGGAATTGATTCGACTCTCGCTGAAAATTGGTTAAAGACTACAAAGAGAGTTCAAGCAACTTGAATGTACACCACAAGAAAGCTTAGTGTGTGTTGTCTCATTACTGCAAGAGGAAGCTTTAGTATGGTGGGAATCGGTGATTCGAATGTACTTGAGGAATAGATAAGTTGGGACTTCTTTCAAAAGAGTTTCAAAATAAGTATTTGGGAGAAATGTACATAGAAGACAAAAGACAAGAGTTCTTAACACCGAAACAAGGTGAGATGCTTATAGTGGATTATGAACGAGAATTTCTGAGATTGAGCAGATATGCCACTGAGTTTGTACCGACTGAAGCCGACCGATGTAAAAGATTTTTAAGAGGATTACGTGATGAATTTAGACTACAGTTGATACCTCTTAGAATCACTGAGTTTGTGGATTTAATGGAAAGAGCTAAGATGATTGAACAAATTCTTGGAAGGGATAAAAAGTCTGAAGTTGCTCATTCGACTGAAAAACGTCCCGGAATAGTTAGTTCAAGTCCGCAGCCTAAGCGGTCAAAGGAATCACGAGGTAATTGGAGATTTAGTTCTCGATCAGAAAGGAGTGATCGAGGTCGGAAAAACAGACTCATCGTGTCTCTGGCGATATCCAAGTCCGATTCGAATCTGAAATTCCAATATGTGAGCATTGTGGAAACCGACACAAAGAGGAGTGTAGAAAATTGACTGGAGGTTGTTTCCGTTGTGGAGCTACCGATCACTTTATTAAAGATTGCCCAAAGATATCTGGAACAACACCGACAAGATCGCAAAGATCTGAATTTGCTTCCAGAGGCGGGATCGGCCAAGTAGTTCGTTTGCTAGAGGTGGTACTAGAAGAACTAGTGAGAGTGCTACACAACAATCTGAAGCTAGAGCTCCAAATCGGCGTATGTTGTGAGGACTCGAGAAGAGAAAGATGCTCACGATGTGGTGACGGTATATTCTTATTGAATTCACACCGTTTATGCTTTAATAGACCACAGGTCATCACATTCATATGTTAATACGAAAGTAGTTGAGACAAAAAATTAGAGTTTGAATTGTCTAAAGTTATAATAGAAGTGTCTAGTCCATGGGACAAACTACTTTAGTGAACCATATATGTCAAAGATGTTCGTTAATGATTCAAGATAGAATATTCCTGTTGATCTGTTGATTATGCCATTTGGCGACTTTGATGTTATTTTGGGAATGGACCGTTAATGAACATGGAGTGATTTTAGATATTATAAGAAGAAGTTTATTGTTCGAATGAAAGTGAAGATAGAATTGAAGTAAATGGTATTCGGACTAGTGGATCAATTCGTATTGTTTGACCATTAAAGCTAGCAAGCTTCTTCATCGAGGTTGTAATGCTTTCTTAGCATATGTGATTAATTCGGATTCGGTTGAAAGTCGGTGTAGTAAAATTGGATTTGTATGTGAATTTTCCGATGTATTCCCGAGGAATTACCTAGATTACCCCGATCGAGAGGTAGAATTTGTGATTGAAGTCTACCAGTGCAGATCCGTGATCGATACCTCCGCATCGTATGGCACCCTCTTGAGCTAAAGGAATTAAAAGTACAGTTGCAAGACTTATTGGACAGAGGTTTTATACGACCTAGTACATCACCATGGGGAGCTCCAATGTTATTTGTTAAGAAGAAAGATGGGTCGATGCGATTGTGCATTGATTATCGACAACTCAACAAATTGACTGTCAAGAACAAGTATCCACTTCCCCGAATAGATGATTTGTTTGATCAACTGAAAGGAGCTTCCGTATTTTCAAAGATTGATCTAAGGTGGGATACTATCAGTTGAAAGTAAAAGAGTGTGACATATTGAAGACGGCATTCCGTACGAGGTATGGGCATTATGAATTTTTAGTGATGCCATTTGGACTGACAAATGCCCCTGCTGCTTTTATGGATCTTATGAATCGGATTTTTCAACCATACTTGGATCAGTTCGTAGTAGTTTTTATCGACGATATTTTGGTGTATTCCAAGTCAGAAAAAGATCATGAGCAACATCTCCAGATTGTTTTGCAAATACTACGAGAAAAGCAATTGTACGGAAAATTGAGCAAGTGTGAATTCGTTATCGGTTGTGTTTCTTGGTCATGTCGTATCGTGGATGGAATTAGAGTGGATCCAAAGAAGATTGAAGCGGTTATTCAAAGGAAAGTTCCTAAGAATGTATCGAGGTACGAAGTTTTCTCGGATTGGCTGGTTACTATCGAAGATTCGTCAACGGATTTTCAAAGATAGCCTTACCGATGACCAAGCTACTATAGAAAAATATTCCATTTGTTTGGAATGAGCAATGTCAGAAAAGTTTTGAAGCATTAAAACGAATGTTAACAGAGGCACCGGTGTTGACTTTACCGTAATCGAAAGAGATTTTGTAGTGTCAAGTGATGCTTCATTGAGTGGATGGGATGTGTCTTGATGCGAGCGGAAAGTCATTGCTTATGCTTCACGGCAATCGAAACCGCATGAACGCAACTATCCAACTCATGATTTAGAATTAGCAATGTAATTTTGCCTTGAAGATTTGGAGGCACTATCTTTATGGTGAAAAGTGCTATGTTTATCTGAATCATAAAAGTTTGAAGTATCTACTTTCACAAAAAGATTTGAATCTGAGACAAAGGCGTTGGATAGAGCTTCTAAAAGACTATGATTGTGTCATAGACTATCATCCAGGGAAGGCTAATGTAGTAGCCGACGCACTGAGTAGAAAAGCTGCGATTGAATTACGAGCAATGTTTGCACAACTTAGTATCACTGAAGATGGAAGCCTTTTGACCTGAATTAAGAATAAAGCCGGAATGTTTGATCGAATCGGATCAAAGCAGTTAGAAGATGATAAGTTGTTAAAGAAAAGAGATGATTCGGAATGGTACAATGTAAAATTTTAGCATTGATGGAAATGGTCGCTTAAGATTTCGAATCGACTTTGCATTCGAATAATTCGAGTTGAAAGAGTTAATTCTTGAGAAACTCATAATAGTCCATTTGCATTTCATCCGGAGGTATGAAAATGTATCGTGATTTCGTGAATTGTATTGGTGGTCGGGAATGAAAAGGATATAACGAATATGTGGCAAAGTGTTTGACTTGTCAACGAGTGAAGGCGAACATCAAGTTCCATCGGATTACTTCAACCCATCAATATTCCTGAATGGAAATGGGACCGAATAACGATGGACTTTGTGGCGGGATTACCGATGTCTACAAGTAAAAAGAATGCTATTTGGGTAATAGTTGATCGACTTACGAAGTCACTCATTTCTTAGATGTGAGAACCGATTGGTCGTTAAAGAAACTTCTTGAGGTTTATGTTCGGAAATCATTAGATTACATGGTATTCCAAAATCAATAATTTCGCGAGAGATCCAAGGTTTACGTCAAGGTTTTGGAAGCAATTACATGAATCTTCGATTTTCGACTTCATTTTAGTACGACTTTTCATCCACGATCGATGGTCAATCTGAACGGGTAATACAAATTTTAGAAGATATGCTTGAGCACAGTATGATTGATTTTGAGTCTAATCGGAATATTATTTGTTATTAGCGAATTTGTGTATAATAATAGTTTCGATCAAGTATCTGATGGCACCGTATGAGGCTTTGTATGGACGAAGATGCCGATCACCCGTATGTTGGATGAATCGAATGAGAAGAAGATGATTGGACTGAATTGGTTCAAGAAACGGAAAGTACTGATTAAGAAAATTCGGAAAGATTGAAAACGCTTTTGATAGATGTAATCGTATGCAGATTTGAAACGACGGGATATTGAATACTCAGTCGGGGATAAAGTATTTTTAAAGGTTTCACCTTGGAAGAAAATTCTAAGATTTGGTCAAAAAGGAAAATTAAGTCCTCGTTTTATTGGGCCTTACGAAGTTATTGAGAGAATTGGACCAGTAGCGTATCGATTGGCCTTACCTCCTGAACTACAGAAAATGCACGATGTCTTCCATGTTTCTATGCTAAGAAGATATCGATCGGATCCTTCACATGTTATTACGACCGAGAATGTAGAGATTCGACCTGACTTATCGTATGAAGAAGAACCAGTTGAGATTCTAGCACGAGAGGTAAAAGAATTACGTAATAAACGTATTCCTTTAGTAAAAGTGCTATGGCGAAGTCACAGTGTTGAAGAAGCTACATGGGAACCAGAAGAAACGATGAGATCTCAATACCCCCATCTCTTTTCGTAAATTTCGAGGACGAAATTTATTAAGGGGAGAGAATTGTAATGAACCGAAAGTTACGGTATCGGAAATTGAGTCTTGAGTCTTGTTTCAGTGAAATTTATTCATGAATATTTATTAGAAATATTTATGAATTATAGTTGAATGGTTATTTAGTGTTTAATTAAGTGAAGTAGCTTGAATTTAGTTTAAAGGATTAAATTGCATAAGGAATAAAAGTTTAATTATAGATTAAAGAAGTAAAAGAGATTAATCTAGCAATTAGACCCTAAGTGCCATGTGTGTGAATGTATGATATAACATGTGTAATAGTTGGTATATATGTGTAATAGCTATAAGATATTTTATGTTATAGCTATTACACATGTTAATTTATATTTTTATAGGTTAATAATAATATAATATAGTGTAATGAATAAATAATAATGAGTAAAGAAACATAGAAAGAGTTACAGAGAGCAAACGTGAGAAAGAAAGAAGGAAAGAAAGAAAGAAAAGAAAAGGGAAATTTGAGGATTAAGGCCCTAAAGTTTAATTGGTAAGTTGTTTTAGCTCATTTTCTTATGATTTTTATGTTTATGGATGCCTAATTCAAAGTTCTACATGTATGAGGTTAAAATGAAGAAAATAGAAAATTTTTAGATATTGATTTAGTTGAATAAATTGAGGTTTTATGGGTTAAATTGATAGGAATTGAAGTTAGAAGTGAAAATTGAGTGATTTATTAAAAGAATTCTAAGTTAGGTTTAAATAGGGATTAAGTTGAATAGAGCTCAAAATTTATGTTTTATAATGAATTTTATGAGTTAGAAATTGTTAATGAGTTGATTAAAAGAGAATATGAAGCTTAAGTTAAAGAAAAAGATTAGTAATGGAAAAAGGACGAAATTGGAATTTTTGTAAAAGTTTGATAGAAAGTGAAAATGTGTTTTATGAATTAGTATATTGATGAATTTTAATTGTATGATTGTTAGTAGCAAACGTAGCACGGATACGTCATCAAAGAAGGAAAAGAGAAAGTGAACGAAGATATCGATTAAATTCGATAAATAGTGGTTTGTATTTCTATAAACCGAGCTTAATCGTTATTGCTATATTTGATATTTATATTGTATGAAAATGTGAATGAGGTAAGTATTTTTACCATATTGAAATGAATGTGATTTTGAATACCCTATTAACAATGTCGGGCTAGTCGGATATAGTTGACATGTCATAGGAATTGGAAGTATTGGGATATTCCGACATTGAGTCGATGAGACACTATGTGTCGACTCTTCGTTAAAGTTCGGATTTGTTCCGATGAAGTACTTTGTGTACTATAATGTTAAAGTTCGGATTTGTTCGATGAAGCACTATGTGCTTATCCCGGAGTGTGGGTTGGATCCGTGTATCCGTTAGTGTCCGAGTTATGTTAATAAGGGTAAATAAAGTAAAGGTTATTAAAGTCTTGATTGATATTGAATAATAGCAATAATGTGTTTGAATTACCATGTTTTAAAGTTGATTAAGCTATTGTTTATAGAAATACCATCGAGAGTATTCTCAGCAGACGGTTTGTTTCGTCTGCAGTGCTAGGTACGAAAGTATAAGGACTCAACATACAAGCCGATCCCCAAACTCAAATTGGTGAAGTTTCTATCTTTTGGAAAATGGCATTGTACCTAGGATGTCTTTTGGTTATATTGAAAGTATCTAAGTTGTTAAATGATATTTTGGTATGTTTTGTAAATGTTACCAAAACCTTAAGAATGGTATGTTTTGATATGTTAGTGAAGAGTAATAAGAGGAATTGTTGGTAAATGTTGTAGAAAGAAGAAATGAAGATGTTATAAACTTAGTTATCAACATTTTATACTAAAACAGATTTGGACAGTAACAGTAGTCCAACTTTGAAAATATACCAAAAATAGTATAAAGTGAATTAGATGATGAATAAAATATGTAATTGAAGCTTAATGAATCTATTTTTATATGGAAGAAACAAAATTGGTAAAAGAGTTGTATTTTATGAGATATTTACGTTTTGGTGAAACAGGGTTAGAACAATTTCTGGATTCCCTGTTCTGACTTTAGAAATTCACCATAAATTGTGTATTAAGAATTAGGACTCAAACTTTATTTGTATGGATTCCTTATTGAGTCTATTTTAATTGAAACAAATGGAATAGTCATTGGATTTCTGTACAGGAAGAAATTTGATTCGTAGTGCACAAGGGTCAGAGTAGCTGAACCCTGAAACAGGGAGACTTCTTATAATAAACTGTACTAATTGGCCTGACCAAAATTCTAGAAAAAATTAGTAAGTAGATATATGAGTCTAGTTTCAGGGAAAATTTACGGAATTGGATTTCGAGTTTCGTAACTCGAGATATGATTTTTTTAGTGACTGTGATGCAGATGGATAGTTTACTACGAAAACTGTTTAAGTGCTAAGATAAGTTTTGTAATGTCTCCTGCTTGACTCCGGCAACGGTCTCGGGTAGGGGGGACGTTACAAGATGACTTAAGAGTTAATTTAATTTCTTTGAATTATTATTTAATTGATTGGAATTAAATAATTGAAGTTTGAAATGAACATTAAATTAATTAGTCATGTGCATTTTTGGTGGACAAGTTAGTTAAATTTATCTATTCATAGATTCTCGTGCACTAAATTGTTATGAATTTAACGGAATTAGAATTGAGTAGAAAAAATAATTTCAATAGAAAATTAATTAAATTCATTTAAATAAATAACATTTTTGGGAATAAGAAATAATTATTGGGTTGGAAAAATTATATAAGTTAATTTAAAGACTAGATAACAAGTATAATTGTATCCAATAAAAAAAGTCATGCATAGGGGCCCATCTAGATTATAGTGGGCAGCAACCTTGCTCCTGGAGACTAGGTATAGCTAACCCTAGGTATTCCCAAAAGGGAATATTTGTATTTTTTATTAAAATAATATTATTTATTTTACCATTGTTTAACCAGAACTCTTGTATTTTGCTCTATATTAAGGGACATAGTACAAGCCATAAACAAACAATACTGAGTGTCAATACTTTGACAGAAAATGGTTGAAATTTATTCTAAGTTAAATTCTATTTACTTGAGAGCCTAGTTTATTAGTTTTTTTTATTAGAAGAGATAATTAATTTTCCCACTAAAAAATTAATAAAATTTTCATTCTATGCTACCGGTTCATGAAATTACTTCATTGGAAGCCATTACCTTCTTGGTATTCTTGATCAACACAAGTTTCGGTCATTCACCATATTCTCTAGAATTTGAAGCTTTCACAAAAGTAATAAGATTTTTGATAACAACCTTTCCCTTGTCTACATAACCAATCCCTCATTTGTCTGGATTTCTCTTCTCTAAAAGCAATGATTTAATCAAGTTTGCTATTGTTGGAATTGAACTTGCCAAGCATAAGCTTGGTTGCAACAAGTTCTTTCTGGATCTTTACAAGATTGTACATCTCTTTAGTAAGAAGTAGTTCTTTAGCTTTAATCTGCTTAACTAGTATGGTATTCTCCTTTTTCAAATGACCATTTTCCTTCAAAAGTTGACACTCACATCACATACCTGCTCCAAGTTTCGTAGCATGATCATGTAAGTCTTCAAAAATTCGCCATTAGAACCACTATCAGAATCTTCAATTGAATCAACCTCTGATCCTTTCATAGTATTGGCTATAAAGGCCACAAAGTTGTTGAGATGGTCTTCATTTGAATTTGAGTTGCTAGATGTGTAACAGTCCGATTTAGACCCTAATCGGAACGGTGGTTTTGAGGCCATGAATCCGAGTCAAAAAAATATTTAAATATTATTTTTCGTGTTTATTATATGTGAATTTTCATGTGGGAAAGTTTCGTATAAAAATTTGATTGTTTGTGTGCTTAATTTAACAAAAGGACTTAATCGCGTAAAATGAAAACTTGATAGTTAATTGTATAAGGGCTGAATTGTTGTTTTATTTTTAAATGGAAGTACTTATGTTGTAATTAGGCCATTGGCTATATGAGTGGACGATTGTAGGCCTGTTTTATATGGTTTTATAATTAAAATTTTAAGGTTAAAAATGTAAATAATAAATGATATATATGATATATTATAACATAAAAAAAAAGAAGAAAGCCATGCATTTTGTTCATACTTGTGACCGAAACTAAAAAGAAAGAAAAGAAAATAAAGATTGGTTTAAGGTTAGTTTGGTTTCGATTTTTAATAATTTTTACGTTTTTGAGATCGTTGCTTCGAATACTATCCGGCCCTTACTTGAATTTTTGATTTTAATGAATATTTTGAGTTGTGCCATTGATGAATATTTGTGTTTTGTGATGTTTGATGATGAAATATTAAAGATATGTTTTAGATAAACATTGTACTGGAGTTTTTGAAGATTTTGAGTAATTAGGACTAAATTACAAAAATAATAAATTGAGGGAATAAAATAAAAAATAAATGAAATGTGTGTATTTATATGTGTTAGATGAACATTCGGCCTTAGCATGTTGAATGAAGATTTTGTGTACTTTGTGTTTTATGCAATTAGGACTAATTTGTAAAAGCATGAAATATTAGGGGTAAAATAGTAATTTGTCCATTTATGTGTTGTTGGATTAAATTGAGTGAAATTGTGTTTAAATGAGGTTAATTTGAAATTATATATATCAAGAACAAAAGAAATCGGACTTGGATCGGGGAAAAGTAAAAATAGTCGAATAGCCGATTTATAACGTTCGTCGATATCCGAGGTAAGTCTTTAAGTAATTAAACATCATCTATATTGAAAGTAACTTGGTTTAATATGCTGTTTGGAATCTATAGATTTAAAAAAGAGCTAGTCGAATGTGTTTGAGCATAGAAATATTGTATTTGAATTTAATTTGATTGAGTTATATCATTTGAAAGTTCGAATGATCTATATGGAATGTCTGAAGTTTTTGTTATATGGATTGTGTACGAAAAAGTTATAATAGTGATATTCGGGCTTTGAGCCTAGCAAGCCTTGTGCTGGTGAATGCAATCAGGCTTTATGCCTAGCAGGCTTATTGCCGGTGAATAAAAATCAGACCTTGAGTCTAGCAGGCTTTGTGCCGGTGTGTGATTCAGGCTTATGCCTAGCAGGTTTATGCCAGTAATTTATTTTCAAGCCTATGCCTATAAGATTTCAAGTTGATGTGGGAATTGAGCAAGTAAAATTGAGCTAAATGACCTTGTGTATTCGGCCATAAAGGTATGCACAAATGTGATATTATATTTGAATTTGTATATTCGGCCATATAAGTAAGTACATATGTGATATTAAATTTGATCTTGCATATTCGACCATATAGGTAAGCACATATGTGATATTGTATTTGATTTTGTATATTTGGCCAAATGAGTGGTGTTGGTATATGAAGTTTAATTTTGTTTTGTGAGTTGTGCAAATGTGTGGAAGTATATTTGGATATATAATGATGTTTGGTTTGGTTTAATTAAGTTGCTATTATTTTTGAAATGTTTATTTGCTTATGACTTACTAAGCGTTTATTTGCTTATGACTTACTAAGCTAAGTTAGCTTACTCTGTGTATTATGTTTATTCTATTTTATAGATTTTGGATTCAAGTTAAAAGCTCGAGGATCGTCAGTGAAGTCATCCACACTATCGTCAACCTTCAGTACTTTTACAAAGTCTTATTTCGAACTTATGGCATGTATAGGCTAGTAGTTGTGCGATTATGTTTTGTGATGTATATATATTTAGCCTAGTGATTTGGCTATTTTATGTTTGAACTTATAGTTTAATAATGGTATATAATATGTGATTTTAAAATGCAATTGTGGTATGTATTAGTTGGTAAGTTTTGGTAAGTTTAGCTTGAGATGGAATGAAGTAGGGAAGGAAATGTTTTGGTATGGTCTTATCTTATATTTTACCATAAAATTGGTTGAAATGGTAGTGTAAATATGTTTGTATGTTTGCTAAATATGTTTGTATCTTTGCTTGTAGATTGACCCAAATTTGGGGTGGCAAATTGGTTATTCAAATAGCTTATTTTGTCCATATGGGAAGAGACACGAGCGTGTGTCTTAGCCGTGTGCGACACACGGTTATGTTGCACGACCGTGTGTCCCTTGGGGTACCCTACAATTTGTAAGTCAAATTCAACCACGGCCAAGACACACGGGCGTGTCTTGTGGCTGTGTGAGCAAGTTAGTATGTATACCCTGATTCGACACGGTCTAGACACACGTGCATGTCTAAGCTGTGTGAGCCACACGGCCTGATCACACAGGTGTGTGACCTTTTTAAAGTTAAAGAAAATTTTTTATAAGTTCTGAAACTTTTATATGTTATCGAATTGATTTTGAAAGCATGTTTAGACTTCTTACTATCGTTTTAAGCTTATGTTGATATGATTGATCTATGTTTATTGAAATGAAAGGATCTTTGATTTTTAATGGCTTTAATCTGTGTTAAGAGTCCGGTAATGCCTCTTAACGTATTCTGGCGATGGTTACTGGTTTAGGGTGTTACTAAATGTCTCTTTGTAATGCCCTAATTTAATTAACTTTGTTCATGTGAATTTTGTCACAAATGAGTATTTGCTTCAGTGGTTAATGATTTGATGGTGTGTTTGAGGTCTTAAGCTCAAGTCCCATTTATGGAAAATTTTGTTATTTTTTTATCCTAATCTTATCCCTGTTGGGTGGGCTTATGTTATATTTTTGGTGAATTTATATCATTCTGAGAGAGTGTGTGCTAATTCTGTAATAGTAGTGGGTCTTATTGGGATTCTGGTTAGTAGTGGGATGCTAAATTGTCTCTTAAAATCCCCCCACTAATATTTTTCCCAAGTTTCTTTTTTTAAAAAAAAAAATTCTTTCTCAACATTCCACTTTGTTTTTGACGTTATTTTTATTTCTCTTTTCTCTTCCACTGTTATTGACTTCTGTCTTTCAAAATTCCTTTTCAACACTTAATTGTGAAATCTTACTTTTTGTTTTGTTAATTCCTTTTGTGGTGGGTTCTCGGTGTAAGGTAGGTTAAGCTTTGTTCTTCTTGTGCTTTTTGTGTGTTTTATTCAATATGGCTTGAAAGGGGAATGATAATTTGATTCTCTGTGTGTGTCTTGGCTAGGTGTGGATTGAGAATCATTGGATTTTCCTCTGGCAACCTAATTTCATTGGTAGGCTACTGCTTGGTTTGAAAGTAAGGGGCTAAATTGTGACGTTGGGTTGATTGTATCAATTGGGTGTTGATTTTGGTAATAGTTTAAATGACCAATTGGTGAATTAATGGTCAATTTTAGGTTCTGGTTATCTTTGTGGGAGCATTCGCGACAAAAACGAACCAGGTGTGTAATGAAAACGCGAGAAAATGAAGTTCGACAGAAGCCAAAAAAGTGGCATGTCGACGCCACATAGGTGCGTGCCCGATCGTGTGGTCGGCCGTGTGACAGGTGAGTCGTGTGGGTCACATGGCCTAGGCCGATTTAGACATGTGGGTCCACACGGGCATGTAGGCCCAAAATTCAGTATTTTTCCTTGGGTCAAACAAGTCGTTCTGATCAATTGTGGGCTTTCTGTAGGGTTGGTAAGGGTAAAACAAACCCTAATGCATGAGATCTGCTATTTTGATAGACTGATTTGAATATTAAGAAAATCGATAGGTATGATTTGACTATTTTTTATAAATATGTATGATATTTATATATGAGCATGCGAGACATGTGAATTTGGTTATATCTGTTTATCTGTTATCTGTGTCTGTATATGGGGTGGGATTTGTATATGTGGAGAAGTATTTTGTGAGGCGACATTTCTCCGACATACTGGCAGTATGGCTGCAATTTATTCTGATAAGTGTCGTATAGACACTATATGATGTATAATGATGGGTGAGTGTTTTATACCCCACGTGGTGTAATGGGATAGTCGGAGTTGGTGTGTAGAGGATGGGGGTAGGACTTTACATATCTGCTTGATTCTGATATGATCTGATTCTGTTAAGGACTTATGTCCGCCTCTGATCTGTTATGTTGGAAATTTGAATTATATGCATGTATGTTTTGTTGAGTTACACACTGAATTTTTGAAAACTCACTTCTGTTGTCTGTTCTATTCAGGTAATCCTCAGGCATAGGCAGGTCGGTGCGACAGAGGCTCAGTGGTGACCACTAGTCTGCAAACTATTTTTAATTAACGATTTTATTTAAATTTCTGGTTTTTCTTGAGAGTTTTGTAATTTTGGGACTCTCTCTGAACTTTTGGATTTCTTTGGTTTTGTTGATGGTTTTGGTTATGGTTATATTTTCTACGACACACATCGAATCATTTTTTTTGGAATTAACGGTTCACGCGAATAAATGTTTTGGAAAATATGATCTTGGTTTTCAAAATATAACGACTTTTAAGATTTCCGCTGTAAATTTCTAAAAGAACAAACTGTCGATGGTTTCAATAATGAATATGATAATAAATATGTTTTTATAAAATATGGACTCTTTTTAGCAATGAACTATACGAGGTTTTTAACGTGATAAGATTAGATTTGAAACCCTTCTTAGTAACATTCCCAGATTCAACTATAACATTTAGGTCGGGTTCGGGGTGTTACACTCTTTATCACTCCAAGTCATGCATAATGATTTCTTATTCTTTAGAGTGTTAGCACACTCAGACTAAAGGTGATCATATCCATGAAACTCGCCGCACTAAACACTTCCCTTCTTATCTTTTACAAATTCTTCCTTGATGATCACCCATTGGATTTATTTTTGGGTACATTCGTGATAGACTCAAATTTCTTTATCCTCTTTGATTGCTTCTTAAAAGCCTTGTTGAAGTTTTGTGTGAGTAACACAATTTGCTTCCAAATTTCTTCAATCGTAGTATTGTGGGAAGTTGGCACTTCCTCTCCCACTTGGAGAGCAAAATTTCTTTTATCCTTTGTCTTGTTGTGTTTGGCCTCATCAAAATCATTTCAAAATTTTGTTGAGAACGAAAGAGTTTATTGATTGCCAACCTCTCAAGGTCTTTAGTCTTCTCTATAACAGTGACCTTAATAAAGATTCTCTAAGGAAAAGATCTTAGTAGTTTCCTGATAAGCTTGGCATTGAAATATTTTCACCTAAAGCAAATGTCTGATTTGACAGATCATAGAGTTTTGCATAGAATTCTCCTATTGTCTTTGTTCTTGTATCCTCAAGGTTTCAAATTTGGAGCCCAACCTCTACATTTTAGATTGCTTGATAGTGTTAGTTCCTTTATGGCCAGCATATGGAACATCCCAAGCTATTTTAGAAATGACACACTTTGCAATTCTCTTAAACTCTTATAGATCTACTATACAGAAGATGGAAAACAATGCTTTGGAGTTGTCATTGGCAAGTCATTCTTCTTCAGTTGTCCATTTTACTTTGGGCTTAGCTACTCATCCATCTTTAATGTCAATCATAGGAGACTCCTATCCTGTAAGAATTGAGTGCCAAGCCTCATCATCAATGGATTTGATGTAGGTTTTCATGTGTGTGTTCCAGAAGGTATAATGACCAATCTTCAACATTAGAGGACGAGTGGTTGATCCTTCCATAACTTGTAGTTAGCAACACCAGAAATCTCCACTAACTATGTTATGTAGGAGGCTTTTATATAAATTATTGACCTGAAACAATTGCTAAGTCTACAAGAAACAAATAATAAGAAGCAAGTGATTGTGGAAGTGGGCACTTCTGTAAAAATTGCGACAAGCACAATGAAAACATAAACAACAAAGTTATTTACGCAATTCAGTTTCCTTATGTCTGTGGAGCCTAGCTCAGTGAGATGAATTCACTATCCTTGAAAAAAATACAACTAGTGATCCTAATTCTAACACATCTAGTGAAGAATCCTCACTCTTGTACTTCAAAGATTAGATCTCTCACTGCTAAAATTTCTCCCTCAGAACTTAGTGTGTAAGATCAACCATACAAAGGTTTTACAATCACAAATGCATTCTTACAGGTAACATTCCTATATGAAAAGATAAGTGCTCTAAAAAAATAAATACATCAATCTATCAATATATCAATCTATACAAGTCTCTCAATTATAAAAGATTTTTTTAGATTTGCTAACATAATTAAGATCAATCAGAATCCTTTCTAAGCAACAACTATATTATCTAAATACAATTTATTATTCAATGACCAAAGTAAAATGAACTATTGGTAGATAAGTATTCAATTTTCGATCTGATTCAACTTCCTTGATCCAAGGGATTTGATATACCCAATCCAATCCACTCTTCTAGTTATGTTTCTCTAAGCAAATTGATCTTCATGAATGAGCTTGAATCATTCTACAATATCAACACAGTCCAAAATTTGGGTTCAATAATTTATCAATCTTCTAAATATGACAAGCTATTAACTTGTCATAGTGGTGAATGAAATGTTCACTTTCATTAGCACATTTTAGCAACTTCAAATATTTCAACAGCAATCCATTATGTGATTATACCCCTTTAGATTGTAATTAGTTGTTTAGGCTGCACTTTGCCTTGATTTATTTCCAGTGTACGGTGGCCTACTGGCCTTTGATGAATGAAATGATTATCAATGCATATAAAAAATAATAATAAAATGAAAAGAACTATTTCTTTTTTTACACTGTTGGGGTATAATATATTTTTCATTCAAGTAATCTGTTTTTGTAATGAGGATTAATTAGCTAAAAGATGAAGTAAATTAAGGCAGTTAACTCTGTTCATTGAAGAGCTTGGAAATCCCTGCTCATACCGCTACGCATAAACACACAATCGTTTTCATAACAATTTCCAACTAACTACTGAATACAATAAAAAGTTGAACCTCATGATGGATTGCCATAGTTAAAGATTATTGTTCAAGCTGAGTCCATTAACTGCAGCAATTGATGATATCTATCTCCTTTGATTACGATTTCCAGGCTAGATGAGTACTACTCCCAGTCCCAATTCAGTTTGCCAGCTAGTTTTGAAATTTAAGGACAGTGATCGTCCTCACTGTACTACACCACATTGTTCATTTACAAATGAATAAGGAGCTACTAAAAGCATCAGATGGATCTTTATGTTGATTAGGTGTGTGGTAATCATAACATATTGTTCTTTTGTAGTAATTAATTACCCCTAGAACCCTTGCCTTTCTTAGCTTAGCTTACATTTTCGATGCCATTCTTAATTTGCTCTTCTTATTGACTTTCCTCCGTTGGTATGCCACATGCTTATTACTGAATACACCATTAATGGGAGAAGTGCTACTTCATTTTTACTTTTTGTTTAAGGACTATCCTAAGTATCCTATGCAATGCCTACTTGGAATATTATGATGGATAATGATATTCTGTCCAATGGAATTTAAGGAAATGGAGAACTCTAAAATGTCATTATAGATAATAATGGAATATAAATAAACAGATCATGCTTCGTTTCTTGTCTCAACATATATAACATACATGGCCAAAAATACCAACGAAAGGGGGGAAAGCATATGCAAAATTCATACCTCTGATCTATTCTATTCAAGAGAACATGATGCAATGGTAATTAATATAGAATGTGCATCCCGCACATGAGATGATTAGTGATCCATAATTCCATATTATTTATTTTTGGTGTTAGTCAATAATAATGAATAATGGCAAGGGTAGGCAGTTTTAATGTCGTCTTTTTATCATCTTAATATGCATTCACTAATCTGTGGCCTCACATCACCTTTTTTCCAATCTGTTGTTTTATTTTTTTTGGTTGGGTTGAGATGTAATGATCCGAGTCATTTCCTTATTATAAAATTGAAATGTAGAACTTGTCAACTTCACAATTATTAAAATAATAATCCCACGATATTCATCATAAACCATGTAGAATACCAGTTCCTACTCAGCCATATATAGCTCTACTTCACTTAGTTTCTCCTTCATTTATCTACAAAAATCAAAAGTGGCCAAAAATGCAATTAGGCAGCTCTTATTTCTTCACCAGACGTTCAAGCAGAGGGTTGGTGTCTTGTGAAGAATACCATGAGGGAGCAACGGTGGCAATTCCATTCAATTGGGAGTCAGAACCTGGCACGCCTAAAGTCAAGTCTTGTGAAATCCCCCGCCTCCCTCCTCTAACGCCCCCACCTTCCTACTTTTATGCCACTCCCAAAAGAACATCTGTTAAACAGCACTCAAAGCCTAAACTTCTTAATACCATCTTCCCTAAGCGTCTCAGGAGAAAACCTCGTGTGCAACTTTCTCCTGCTGCTTCTTCTTCATCATCATCCTCGTCGGCTTCTTCATCGCGTTCATCGTCACCGTGGCCAAGAGCGTATTCCGTGCCATCATCTCCAATAAGTGCATCTAACTTATATGCAGGTAATGAGTTACCAAGGGGAGAACTATTCTCCGGTTCAAGGGCGGCTGACAAGGAAGACCATGAATACAAATACTCCGTTTCAACTCCATGTTTTGGTTGTGGTGGTGGAACAGGTCCTATGTCTCGAGGTTTTTGTTCAACAATGCTCAAGGCATTGCTTAGGGACCGATAAGTTATCATGTTCCATGGTACTATCCCATCTATATATATTTCTATGGAGTTTTGGGTTGTTATGTATGGTTAAAAAGTGTAGCCGGCTGTGTTACAGAATCGAAGTCGTTTTCGTTAGTAATTGAAATAGATCCTAATGATGAATTAGTGGTTGGAAAAAAAGCGAAATGTTATCTAAATCTTCTTCTTCTTTCGCCTACTTGCGCTTTGCAATTGCCTTTTCACCTTATGTTGTTGTACATAGGATTCAATTAGCACACTGGTTCCTTGGTTTTATTTGGATAAAATATAGTATAATGCAATGAATCTATTGACCACTGATTGGAAATAACACAAAGGAAATGTAAATTTAAAAACACAGAAAGGGTTTATTCTTTAGGTTAGGGACATAAAAAACCCTAGTCCTTTCTTTCATGTCTAGGTTAGTCCAAGTGAGGTCTTGGTGATTATCACGTAGCTATGGATCTCCAAATTTAGAAATTCGTTCAGAGCCATTGATATAGAGAAAATGGCAGCATTGTTTATTCTACATTATAAACGGTGGAACATGTATTGTATCTCACAAACAAATATTGTCACATTATACTTTCGGAAAATCTAAAAAAAAAAAAAATAGTCCTTATAAATTATGTAACATATACTGAAAAGAGAAAATAGATGGTTCAAGAGAGATTAATTTTTTCCACGAATAACCAATGCATTGGGTAGGTCTGAGTGTGCAATATCCATGGTATACACTATAAACTAAAGTAGTGGCTTTATTGAGCATTAATTGGAATTTCAAATATCTACCATGTGAAGGCACATGGCAGGCATCAGATGCCTCCGCCATCTTTGGGCCGTCTTTGAGCTTCACTGATTATTACTATTTCATATATTATATGGGGTTCATGCTCTTGTTGTAATTTAATTATGGTAGCTCCAATTTCTTTATTAGTTAGAAGGTTATGACCTTGGAGAATTTATAAAAGTATATGGCATTTTCAGCTGGAGAAGAGATTCTTTTTCTAACCCCAAACCCAATTGTAAGTATTTTTTAATCACACGACTTTGTCGGCAGCTTCAAATTTCGAATACGAGCGGAACAACTTTTGACTTTATTTTTTCAGTAACCATAATATGACAATAACATTTTACATAACATCTAATGCATGTAATAAGGCAATAACTTATTGGTTGTTACTAGTGATAATTAATATATATATCACGTCCTTTTTGCATCCCAAATCCATTAGCCTTTCAATATCATAAATAGGCAGTCGAAGTGGACTTAGGGGTTAAAACGAGTAATTGAAAGAAGATGCATCACCCAATTACTTGTTCATCGTATGCAAAGATTTGCAAGGGCGGGGCAACAAAGCTATAGGGTAATATATGTTAATATATAAGGTCGGGGATCCAAACACTGATGATGATGAAATACTGGGAGTAATTGCCTTTAGCCGATTGGCTCGGGGCTTATTTATTAATTGTTATGAAATAAGGTAGACATTGAGACGTTACCTACATCTGTATTTGCAGTATCATGGAACGTTGGCATGCACGATTATATTTCTATACGAATTGATATCATAGATTTAATTTCCTAACAAGCTTTTTGGATATCCACCGATGATGGTGTTCCACCGCAAAGGGTGTAATTACATTAAGCATTGTCTGGTGGCTCTCATGGCTTGTTCGTCGAGGGTGTGACTTAGCCTTTACTCCTCTGCCACTTAAAGATCATATCAGTGTTGTAATTATTCCGATGTTTTCTGTGGGCTCCGATCATTGGCCTCATTTGGAGGCGCCTTTCTTCGGCCAATTACAACAGCCATTTTACTAGACCTTGGTCCTCTCTCCCCTCTTCCTCCGTGGCAGCTGCAGCAGTGTTTAACTCACTAAGGTTTTTAAGCGACTACGCGGGTCAAAGCCTTGGGCTTTGATATATATATGTTTGGGCTTTGCCTTACCTTGTAGTACGGTTTCCTTTTAGGCTCCGTTTGTTTGCCAGTAAAATATTTTCTGGAAAATGATTTCTAAAAAATGATTTACTTTTCTGATGTTTAAATGAATCAGTGTAAAATATTTTCATTGTTTGTGATTTCAAAAATATATTTTCCGGAAAAGTTATTTTTACATATATTAATAAATTTATATTTTAATTTTTTTACATATATTGCAATGATTTATTTATAAATAAATCAAATTAAATATATAATAATACTCAATTAATTGTAATAAGTCAAATAAATTATTTGTAATTGTGTTATAAAAAATAAAACAAGGATTGAATAATTATAAATTAGCTTCCCAACCACAATTAATAGGAATTATACGGTTGATGAACCATGTCTTATTAAGAAAAGATGAAACCAAAAACATGAAACTTGAAATAGGATTTGTATTTGACATTAAGGTGAACCAGGGTCTCGTACAAATATCCATACAACAAAATTTTGGATATATATGTTGTTGTATTCCATATCTAAATGTCAAACACATATAAATTTTTATATATTTCATTTTATATAATATCAAGATCTGCTATACAAGCATATACACAATTGAAGAGGGTAGTTACGTTAAAAATGCCTACAAAAATGAAAAGCAATTCATGTATGCCTACAAAAATGCCTACAAAAGTCAACTCAGGAAGAACCTTGGCAGATATGCCTGGCAACACTGGAAGCAATTCCTACAAAAATGGATGTGAACTCAAGAGGTCAAAATTGAAGATTATGGGGGACGCAATGTAATGCCCCGTACCGGAGACCGTTGCCGGAGTCGAACACGAGGTGTTAACGGACTTAATTCATTACTTAAACAGCTCATACAATTCATTTTAAAATTTCCAGACAAGCTGGCTAACTGCATCATAGTCGCTTTAAGAATCACATCTCGAGTTCCGAAACTCGAAATCCAATTCCGTAAATTTTTCCTGAAACTAGACTCATATATATATCTAGTAATTTTTTTCTATAATTTTTGTTTGGGCCAATTAGTACAGTTTATTAGTTAAAGTCTCCCCTGTTTCAAGGTTCGACTACTCTGACCTCTGTGTATTACGAATCAGATATCTCCCTGTACAGAGCTTCAATGACTATTTCGTTTGTCTCTAATAAAACTAGACTCAATAATGAATCTGTACATATAAAGCATGACTTATAATTATCTTTGTAAAATTTATGGTGAATTTCCAAAGTCAGAACAGGGGATCTAGAAATCGCTCTGGCCCTGTTTCACAAAAATTTAAACATCTCATAAAATATAGCTCATATACCTGTTTCGCTTCTTCCATATGAAAATAGACTCATCAAGCTTCGATTCCATAAATTATTCATTATTTAATTTCATTTCTACTATTTTTAGTGATTTTTCAAATTCACGTCTGTAACACCCATAATATACACACCTTTATACACAAGTAAAGCATATATAAAAAAATTTCAATTAACATAATAAGGTCGAATATTATATACACATGCCTTAGTATATATTATAAGTGAACATCAAATTATACCATGTATAAGTCTTGATTTTTACTTAACATGCACATGGCCAACCTTAACTTAATTAACATCCCATAAAAACATATAGGCTAAAACACAAAGTACCTTCACAAGTTTTATATACTTAGATACATTTTAAAATAACACCAAAATGATCAGCCATGACATACGTCATAATAATCAAATAGACTTAGACTATTACTCAACCAAAACCGAATTCGAACCTAAGATTAAAGTCATTTTCAATGCATGAAATACTTACCACAAACATCATCCATTCATAGTAATGATCACTTTAACTAAAACGAATTTAAACCACTATCAAGCATAACTAAATTATCAAGACCAAACTTACTAAACCTTATAACTAAGCACCCATAAGACCAAATCCAAACATAAATAGCAAGCCATATTCGCATGGCTAAAGTATACATATCAAAGTTCAAACAAAAACATAATAACCTATACATGCCGAAATGTTCTCTTAGACCAACTAAGAAGAGGATACCAAAAAGTTACAAGCTGGTGTGATGACTTCGACGATAGTCCCGAGCACACAAAATGGATCAAAGAAACCTAAATAAGTAGCAAGTAAACACACCAAATGAGTATATAACTCAGTAAGTCATAAGCCTTACATACCGTCCATTAATAAAAGATCATAAGAGAAAACAAATAATGCAAAATCAATTACTCCAACCATACCGAACTATGCTATAATTTCTTAGAATTTCGGTTCAATCTCATGCCAAGTCCTACAATCAAATCAAATACCAAAACAACCCAATTGATTTAGACCCGATTCCTCAAAGCATGGAACCATGATGCACTAGATAAATTTATACCTACTCAGCACATGTCTCAAGTTCGATATTTTAGTTACTAGTTCTACCACTTCGTTCTTTCATGCACATTTTATATTATCAACCGAATTTGCACACATAGTGCTCGTCACACTCGCACACATAGTGCCATAGTAAACCGCACACTCAGCGCATTGGATTTTCTCTCATGCTTCAACATCCAAATCGGCACACATAGTGCCACTTAATTCCGCACACATAGTGCCATATGTTAACTCATTATGATAAGGCAATTTACTTAATTCAAATAGCGCATATGGTCACATTAATAAATAGGAAAATCACTCCAAAAGAATACTTATAAAAAGGAATTCTTTTATGATTCACTAGTATTATTTATATACAAACTAATCAACCTTACAAAATGCTTAAGGACTTACCTTGTGTTGGGTAAAACGGTTCCAACTCGGCTACTCGATGTTCTTTGCTTTGCCCTTGCTTGATTCCCCTCCTTTAATTTCTTGAGCTTAATCAAATAAATTAACTAGTTTAACTGCCTTGCTAAATATTTATATCAAAATATTAATGATTTCATATCATAAGAAACACATGGTAAATTTTTATCTTTCTACCTTATGCTTTTGAGCCATTCGCTAATAACCATATAATATCACCTTACTATCAATAATCCAATTATACATACATATCAATAATCCAATTATACATACATATATATATATATATATATATATATATATATATATATTTGTATATTAGGCAACCACCCTTACTAATTACTCATTTTATTCGATTTTATACAATCAAAGGTAATATCACAAATGGGCATACTTATATAGCCGAATGTGCAAAAATTATATTTAACATCACCTATACACTTAATTAGATGGCCGAATACATATAATATCAATTATAATATCATTTTTAATTCATTTAAACACATAGTTTCCTCTCATGAACACTTGACCGAATTTTTCCTAATCTAGCATAGCTTCACATCTATTTGTAACATCATATAAATCCACATATAACTACATTTCTACCTAAATTTTCTTTCACCTTTCTACTATTTCCATTCACAACATCAAAAGCACCATACTCTTAGCATTTATCTCCCCCTAACCGTATGCCATTTAATTACCTATTTAGGTAGAAAATTAACATATGGGATATAATAAGACATTGGCTACTAACTAGATTTTCACAAAAAATTTAATAAAATTAACATGAATCCTACCTTAATCAACCCCTTAGGATGGCCGAATGTTTTAGAACATTTCTTCCTTCTTTCTCCTAGCTTACGGCACTTGAAAAAGAAAGAAGATGAAGACTTTCTCTTGCTTTCTTATTTTATTCATCTTCTTTTTTTTTTTCTAATAATTCCTTTCTTTAATTTATTTTAACCATTAACTAATAAAAAGAATTACATTAAAAATTCAACTTAGTGGAAGAATCATCCTTGCTTGGCCAGCCACTACTTGAGTTTTGGGCCATTTGACATGCAAACCCAAGTTTTCTCACCTTGTTGTTATTTGATCCTTACAATTTACCTATCATCTTTTCTAAGTTTCTCAACTAAGTCCTTTCAAGAAAATTCACATTCTTAAGACTAAATTAAAACATTAATTTTTCATACACACACTATTACACATCAAATATATGCAATTAAAATTAAAGTAAATTTTTATGACTCGGTTTTGTGGTCCCGAAACCACATTCTGACTAGGGTCAAATTAGGTCTGCCACACGCAATGCACACCTACTACAAAAACCAACCAAATAGCTTTAACCATTGATTTTCTAACACACTTGGACAATGTTATGTTACCTAGGGACATAAGGTTCAAAGAGTGTTATCCAAGGATTTGGATCATACTGCATTACATTAGTCACTCGTTCGAACTCTTCTCTTAGAACTTTAGTGCTGAACTTGTCCACCACTCGACCAAGGTCATGAGATACCACAAACGGATCCTCTATGTAGATTAAATGACGATCATTACCAATTCTTCTTGTCGAGTCTTTTTCTCCTTTACTAGACAAATGGAGTACTCATAAGACCAGAAAACTAGAGATCAATATATATATAGGAACTCATAAGACCAAAACAGTTGAACTCTAACTGATTAATCCTATACGTTTCTATTTGAGAGAAAAACAAAATTATAATATTAATTATCCCTGTAGAAGAATTTTCCAACATTAACACAACTCGTCTGCTTCCTTATCTAAGCCATTGTTTTTTAATCAAACACAATAAGAAACAGTGAGTAAAGGCCTTTTGTCCAATGAAATCAAGAGAGAATGAGAACCTGCTTGAAAAGGTGCACTAGCTGAGTCGAAAGAAATAAATTTTGATTATTAGGCTTGTGTTATCTGTGACATGTAGAGACCCTAACTTATGTAAGTGTAAGATGAATTATACAATGAAATCCACCAAATACATAAAGTTAAGCTTTCCAAGAGATAAACAGCAAAGGAAGGGATAGGATATGTACTTCAAGGAAAACTAGGAAAGACTTTTGAAATATTACCATATGCATTTAGCTTGTGTCATCAAGTTGAAATTACTTAAGTGCCCCATATCAACAAAAATGGTTCATAGAGTAGAAACACTTTAGATGAAACAGGTTAAATGATGCTAAACATTTTAATAGGATAAGCCATTCAAACAATAACAAGCAGGAGACAAAGATCTTGCAACTGAAGACAGAGTAACACATCTGTTTCTCAAGCTCCCTAGCTCTAGCTTCTGCTTCCTTACATCTTTCTTCAGCAGAACGAAGTTGCACAGTTTCAAATGAAAAATCTCATGTATAAAAAAAATTGTAACGTGAACATAATTATTTATTTACGACATGTGAAAAGTAGATAGCCTTTTACTTGTGAATTATGATCCGTAAATACAATTTTCAAACTGTAGACAGTGATAGAAAGAATGCAAGTTCCAGAAAGATCAAGATAAGAGAACGGTTGTAGTGATTTTTATGGTTTAACAATTAACAAGCATGAAGGTAATTATATTATAAAGTGCATATAAATAAAGCTTGTTATCATTCAAATTATATCAAGGAAAGATAAATGAATACAAGCTCAAAACCCACCAAAATAGTTCTCATACTGAGCTTGAGATGATGTTAAGGCTCCGTTTATCTGACTAATGTATATATGTCAAGAATATCACAAGTCCTTCATTTTGAATAGATTATGTGAGGTTAGGTTCGGAGTATGTTGGATGAGGTTGATTTTGAAACATATATATGGCTGAATGGCATCCTAAAAATGAAAGCTTAAAAAAATGGTATAAACATTAATTTTCTCTACTTTGAATACAACTAACATAATTCACAAACACCCTCATCTATGAACTATTGTACACTGGTTTAATGCTGTCTACAATCTTACTATCCATGTAACCGAAAGCAAGCATCCAATATTACTATCAATTAAATTAGGAACACTAATGATGTCTACAATGATGCAACTGATGAACCTAGAGCAGTCTTTTGAAAAGGTAAAGCAGAGGCTACTTAAGAAGATGAGCGAACAACAAAGTCTTAGCTCAGTCTGATGATGGATTGACATGGACTTTTTGCTAACAAAACCTTCTAGTAATTATCAACTCGGTAGATTCATTATTTTTCTTCAACTCTATTCTTTAAATGCATTGCTAGACTGTCATGATGACTACAAAATATATAAGTGACCTCACAAGGCAATGTTCTTGATGCCAAAACCTAGCTTGAGAAAATTAATATGCAAGAGTTCTTAAGCCAACTCAACTTGTTTTTGAGAAAAGGTCTCAAAATAAAGGATTAGGTTGTTCCTTCTCCATTTAGATAAATCTATGAAGCCTATCCCTTCGTAAACTGTCCCTCTAAGGAAAAAGCACAAAGGAAATACTAGAAACAAAGACAAAAAATATTTGTAATTAACTTCAATTGTATAATTGAAAGGCATAAAATTTTAATCCCAAACCCAGAAAAATATTAAAAATAAATAAACAAAGAACGGCATAAAATTTCAGGCATATGAACCGAAAGAAACTTGTATAACTTCACTTTCATATAAAACCCTCCACTAATTCAGCATAAAGAACAAAATGGTATTCACAACTAAAATTCTAGGGAATTGCCAAAATTATCTGTTAAAATGTGGACAAGTAAAGAACAAGAAGAAACAAAAGAGCTTTAAAGAACATTATAAAAGATGAAGAACGGAAGAAGTTAGAAGGAGGAAAGTTACCTGGATGAAGAAGGAGAGGGAAGATGAGAACGGCAAGAAAAAAGAGGAAAGAACTAAGTGAAAGTTGGAAAATGTCTTACAGATATAAAATCGGTAAGACATTTTCCACAAAAGAGCCTAAAATCCCTTCTCATTTTCTCGTGTTTCTGAAATCATTTTACCAATGTAATTTATTTTCAAGCAAACAAACACTGGAAAACCAGGAAAACATTTTCCGGAAAATCAAAGATTTAATTATTTAAAGTAGTTAGTTATAAAGTATTTTATACTATTTGATTCTAGTAGGGGTAGATCCGAGCGTAGGTAGAGGCTCTGATCACCCCTTGATTTATATGATAAAATTGTTTTTTTTTTAAGAAAAGGAATAGGATTTTGTAACACCCCCACGCCCGAAACCGTCACCGGAGTCAAGCTTGAGGTGTTACTAAACTTATATTACCTTTTAAACAACTCTAAACCACTTATTTTAATTTTTGGAATAAACTGTTTTTCTGCGTCATGGTTGCTTAAAAATCCATTTCTTGAGTTTCAAAACTCAAAATTTAGATCCGTAAATTTTTCCTGAAACTAGACTCATATATCTATCTATTAATTTTTTTCTAGAATTTTTTAATTGGCCAATTAGTACAGTTTATTAGTTAAAGTTTCCCCTGTTTCAAAACTTGACTGCACTAACCTCTTCTTACTCCGAACCATGTTTCTTCCTTTAAAAAATTCATATGACTAAGACGTTTGTTTCTATCAAAACTAGATTCAACAAGGATTCTAACCATATAAATTACACCTTCTAATTAGTTTTGTACAATTTATGGTGAATTTCCAAAGTTGAAACAGGGGATCCAGAAATCGCTCTGAACCTGTTTCACTAAAACTTAGATATCTCATAAAATATAATACCTTTACCCATTTTTCTTATTCCATAAGAAAATATATATAATAAGCTTTAATTTCATATATTATTCATCTTCAAACTATGTTTCTACAATTTTAGTGATTTTTCAAAATTACATCATTTCATTACTTGAATCTGTTTTTAGGTTACTTTCACATTTTTCATAATTTTCATGTGATAATCATCATTCAATCATACATATTAATAAACATGTATATCATCGGCTATTTTATTAGCTAATCACTAGCAAGTATTTACACATCATTCATTGTTCATATTATACCAAAAGTAGCTAAGTTTCTATACATGCCATACCCAAAACAAAACGCCTAGTTATACCGAAGTTATTTCTTTGATAGTGTGATCGGCCTCGACGCTTTCCTTCGATCCCGAGTGACTAGATAAGTACTATAAGAAGAAGAAAATAAAGAGATTAAGCACTAGGCTTAGTAAGCTTACAAGCAAATAAATCACAACATTCAACATAATGGATAATTATGCATAATATCATCTAACATCATAAATTTCTTTACTTCTCAATTTCTATCTTCTTCTTTATTCCCTTACCTTCTTTCTTACCTAACCTTTCCTTTTTCATAAGTATAATCTACTTTTCCTTTGCTGTTAATTCACTGTAATTTAACTCGTATCCTGACCCGTTGAACCACTCGGAATACTAAGGATACTAGGTCGCTTCTCGCTCATCAATATCCCGCCAATGCCATATCTTTGACATGGACTTACATGAATTATTCCTGTCTCCAATGCCATATATAATATGGACTTACATGGCTCAATCCCATCTCCAAAGCCATATTTCTAATATGGACTTACATGGCTCATTTCATTACATCTGTCAACCCTAATATCCTAACATTCCTAGGGTTCAACCGGCTTTCTAACACTTTTCCTCTCATACTTCACCTTAAATTGACTTTAAATATTTTCATAACATAATATATAAATGCTGAAAATTGACAATAATAATGTAAAATAAAATAATATTGCATTTATTTATCAGAACTTACCTTGATACAAAATGTGACTAAACTTTACAATTTAGTCCTTTACTTTTTCTTTTCCCGATCTACTCCCAATTTCGTTCTTCTTGATCTATAATAGCAAATTTAACTTATTTAATATTCACATTTATTAAAACAATCCTTGACCCAACTTTTGCAAAATTATATTTTTACCCCTAAACTTTCACATATTTGCACTTTTTCCCCAAGGCTCGTAAATTAAACTTCATCCTATTTTCTTATGTTTTATGACATGTTGATCATTTTTCCTTCTATGGCAATATCAAAATCACACTCTAACATATACTTATGACTATTGGTATTTTTTCCAATTTAATTTATTTTACTGCTTTCACTTAAAACCGAGTAGCATAAGTTGTTTAATATAATTTAAAACCTCATATTCTATCATAAAACACCAAAATACAAAAATTTCAGCCATGGGTATTTTTCCAAATATGAACCTTAGGTTGAATTATTGCTAGAATAAGCTTAATCAAGTTACCGGGACTCCAAAAACGTAAAGATCATTAAAAACGGGGATTGGAATCACTTACTATGAAGCTTGAAAGTTGAAGAAACCCCAGCTATGGAGGAGAGCAAAAATCGGCAGAAACTAATTGAGAAGATGACCATTTTTGTGTTATTTTTCCATTTTTAATTCATTTAATATCCAAATGACCAAATTACCCCTCCTTACTAAACTTTCAAAAATTCCTTCCATGTCCTAATTTTTGTCCATGAACTTAAAATTGGTCAAATTTTTATTTAAACCCTCCTAATTAATATTCCAAAGTAATTTCATACTAAAAACTTCTAGAATGCAACTTTTGCAGATTATTCGATTTAGTCCCTAACCTCAACTTAAGCACTTTATGCATAGAATTTCATCACGAAATTTTCACACAATCATGCAATCATACCATGAACCTCAAAATAATAATAAAAATAAATTTTTCTACCTCGAATTTATGGTTTCGCAACCACTATTCCGTTTAGGCCCTATTTCGAGATGTTACATTTCTATTACTCAAATTAAAACCAAACATCAAAACAAGCCAGAAGTCCAAAACCGGGCCCAGACAAAAGAAAACTAAGCCAGCCTATCCTCTCGAGCAGTGTGTACCCGTCCTATCCCCTCATCTTTCAATTCAAAACCAACGGTTTCATTTCCCACAGAAAACTTTTCATTTTCCATCCCCGTTACAGACCATCATTTCTCTCAAAAACACATTTCTAAGCTTTCTTTATCCTAGAGACCGAAAAGCTTTTACCATCTTCCTCCTCAATCGGCTTGGAGTCCATTCTTCTTCCATTATCCTCACAACGAATCTTGGGACCTTCTCTTCCAGGTAAATCTCTTTACCATTTCTCAAACTTTCAGTAGCTATTACATGAGCAAGTTGATTAGCCGAGCGTCTTGCATGTTTGATTCGTCGAGACCGGAAACAGTTGATATTTCGTTTTATATTCCGGATATAAGCACTTATTTCTTATTTGTCTTGTGAATCTGAGTTGGATTTCTTTATAACTGATAAAGAGTCTCCTATAATCATATTTGTGAAACCCAAATCTAACCTCGTTTGTACTGCCCATAAACGGCAAGAGCTTCCGCTGCGAAAGCCGACCCAATATTTGCATGTATGACCGATCTAGAGGCAACCACCTTTTCCAGGACGTTTTTTGGCACTATCCCCGACCTCGACCTAGAATGTGTCCAATCAAAATCTGCATCGAAGTTTATTTTAATACAAACCCCCGAAGGAGGTTCTTGTTTCGCGCTAATAACTCTCCTGGTTGGCCCTCATTCTTCGATGCCTTCTAGTTCTTTAATGTAACTTTGAATGAAATTGGCTACCTCTCTACCCAATTTTGCTAAGTTTTCATGCACACGCTTATTCCTTTCAATCTACAAGGCCCAAATGGCACAACAAAAAACCCTCTGTTGAAGAACAGAACTTACACTGAATACCCAGGTAAGCCATTCAAACGTTTTTTGAGTTGTATTTGACATTATCCACGAGTACTCTAGTAATTTCCAAACATCCTTTAAAGCAAGGAAACTTCAGAAAACATGATTCGTCATTTCCCCCGCTCTTGGGCACATCGCATTCGCCACTAGTCGCTTGTAATACATATTAAATAAAGCAGGGATAAAATTTTAAGATATTCGCCATATCATAATTTTAATTTTAGAAGGAAGATTTAGGCTTCATAGCTTCGTATAGAATCCTTTAGATGTGGTATGTATTTCATTGAAAGTAGGAGTAGGAATACCATATTGTAATAGTTTGTAGGTGCTCCGAACAGAGAACTCTCATGATGGTTTGCATCTCCACACCATCACATCCTCGTGTGTTTCTTTCGCCAATGGGATTCGAAATATATTGGCCGTATCAACATTCGGTAATAACTCGCGCCGCCATTCTCTATTAGCATTATTAATTAAATCAACGAACCATGCTGCTCAATTTATAATCAACCGAACTAGGAATCCATGCATGATTAAAAATAGAAAATTTTTCTTCTGTTCCCACTCTCCAACACAACCCATTTTGAAGATACTTCTATGCCGATCAAATACTCTTCCAAGTATATGATGCCCCATGCTTTAAACTTGCATTTAAAAATTCGATTTGAGGATAATACTTTGCTTTTAAAACCTAGGCTAATAAAGAATCAGGATGATTAATAAGTTTCCACCATTGTTTTGTTAAAAAAGCCACATTAAATTTTTCGAAACTCCTAAAGCCCATGCCCCCATTCTCTTTCAGCTCACAAAGTTTCCCCCATTCACACCAATGCAATTCTCACCTCTCATGAGCTTTTTGCCACTAAAATCCAGCCACTATGCTCTCCAATTTCCCACACAAAGATTTTGGAAAAAGTAAGCAAGCCATTGCATAAGTTGGTATGGCTTGAAGCATTGATTTTATGAATACTTCCTTACCCCCTAGTGAAAGAAATTTAGAGCGCCAACTATCAATCTTCTTCTTCATTTGATCCTTTAAACTAAGAGAATTATAGGAAAAATAAGAGAGCAAAGCAAACAAAAACGAAAGGATAATTTAGTTTTTTTTCTTAGAATACAATAGGTTTATACATGCCCTCTATTATGGTCTCAATCACCATAGATTACAAAAACATAAATAAAAGAATTAAGGCATCCTGTAAAATTTTTAAGGGTTATTAGAGAATAACTTCTTGGGGATTGGGAGTTGGATGAACATCCATTCATTAAAGGATTTACGACACTCTGCCTTAAATGTCCATCAATGACAATATGCCTTATTAAAACATTTTTTCATGAAAAAATTTGTAGGATAAAAACTAATGAAGGAAAAAGAGTATAGAATCTTCTATTATAAGTTGCCTCATTAAAAACCTTTATTAGGAAAACACAACGAAACAAAATCTTGGTTAAATGAAAATAGTACACACCATGTTTTAGATTATCGCTAATGGCAACATCACATTAATCTCCTATTATAAGGAATCTCATTAATAATTTTTACTAGGAAAACTTAGAGGGACAAACTTTGGTTAAAGGAAAAGAGTACAATTTATTTTAGACTCTCACTAATGCCAACATCACATTACATTTTTTAGCTGACTCATTTCAATCTTGTATACTAGTATTTCAAATGTTGTAGTTGGAAATGCCTTAGTAAAAAGATTTGTCAAATTATCACTTGAACGAGTTTGTTAAATTTCTATATCACATTTCAGCTCAAGACTATGAGTGAAGAATAATTTTGGTGAAATATGTTTCATTTTGCCACTTTTCATGTAACCACCCTTTAATTGAGTTATACATGTTGCATTATCTCCATGTAAGATAGTTGACATATGTTCTTGTAGAGACAAATCACAAATCTTTTGAATATGTTGGGTCAACAACCTTAGTCAAACACACTCTCAACTTGCCTAGTGGATTGCAAATATTTCTGCATGATTTGAAGAGGTAACAACTAATGTCTATATTGTTGAACACCATGATAGAACAACACCTGTTGGAAAAAAGTTGGTTTAGAAAACAATGTTTTTTAGCACAATGGAAGTTTAAATTTTTTCTTAAAAACTGATCTCTTCTAATATTTATAGTAATAAACTTTAACTGAAATTATACATGTGTTTTGTACAAAGATTGTCTTGGTTGTTTTCAAATTTTCAACTAATCAATTTTCACTGATATCCCCGAATCTAAAATTGCTTTGAGTGTGGGCTCAAAGAATCAAATTAGTGCGCATAATGAAAATTTTACTTAACTTTCAGTAGGGAAGTTTATTCTTTTTATAAATTGAAAACTATTGAGTATTCTTGCAAAAAATATAATTTATTCTTAAAATAAATTGCCATTATTTTTTGGCAGAATTTTGGTGCTCAAAAGATATGCGTTAGTAGGTTAACTCATAGTTATTATTTATAGAGAATCGGTATTCGAGTTCTGTTTGAATAAAGTCTTAATTAAATAATAATATTTTAATAGAAAATACAATGTTCCAATAGAACTAGAGCACAAGAAGCGATGACATCCCTAATAAATATTAGAGTTTGTCACCCCTATAAAGTAATCAAACCCTATTAAGCCTTTCATGTATTAGGTACAATTATAGGTGTTATCTGAACTTTTATCTAACACTTATAATTTATCCAATCCCATAATTATTTTTATTACCCAAAATATTAATTAATTAATTAATTTAATGACCAAAAATTAATTAATTAAATTAAATTAACTAAATTATTTTCTCAATCTAATTGTAATTTCGTTAAAGTTATGATAACTTTATCGCATTAGAATCCATGCGAAATTAATGTAATTATCTTATTCAATAAATTCATGATGACTAATTAATTTAATTCTTACTTGAACTTCAATTATTTAATTAGAATAAATTAAATTATAATTTAAAGTAATTAAACTAGTTTCTAAGTCATCTTTTGTACTTAGTGAAAAAACGTATTCACTACGAATAGTGATACATACAATCTATTTCTTTTACTTATCATTTTAATCCATTCCACAGTCTGTTGATTCTACATGCAATTTGTTTCAGGTCATCTCAATATAGTGAAGGGATCGAATGCACATATATACAAATAATTTGTAATTAAGTTTTGACTTTTCGCCAATTAATTACAATTTATTTAATAATGAATTCATTCCACTATAGTATCATGATTGAACTCTCTTTTATAATATATCATTACGAAAGTTATTTTATTAAGTGTTTGTCTGATGATATTGTCATAAGTGTGTGACCCTTATAAGATATTCTTAATCTTTTTGGAAAAAAAACTTATGATGGCTTATGGTAGACAACTCATCGGTACTGCGAAATTACGAATGTTGAAAAATGGCCTGAAACCAAGTTCTCCTTCGAGGACATTTATTGTGACCCAAAGTTATGTAGTGTGATTAAAAGGAAGAAATTGAGGCTGATAATTAGCTGGAAGCCTCCTCTTTCAGGCCAACTAAAGTTTAGTGTTGATGGTTCTGCGCGTTGGAACCCTGAACTTGTAGGCATTGAGGGCATACTGTGACAACGGTTCTATCCTAATGTCTTTCTCAAAGGCATGCGAGTCCCATACTTCTGGAAATTTTAGCTGTGAAGTAAGCTTGTCTTATGTTTCCTTCTTCCTTTTTGTTATCGAGATGGAAGGGTTTTTATATAATTTAATCATTGAAAGCGACTGCAACGAAGTTGTTCCAGAAATTCAAGCAAGATTCCTCAAAATCTGAAAAGTATTGTGTAACACGCCCATTTCGCCCGGGCCTATACAAAAGCAAAAATAAAAAATAAGAATAAAAATAGTAAAAATAAAATAAGGTCCAATGTCCATTTACATTCATTAGCCCGAATCCCTAACAAAATTAATAGCCAATACCCAAAACCCGAAACCCCTAGCCCAATTACTAAATAAATCAAATCCCAGCCCATTCCTAAAACAGCCCAGATGGCCCAAACTTCGGCATCAGGAGCTGAAACCCTAAGACCAAGTTGCACTGCAACCTCGCATAGAATCGGTCTCCACGTGCGCCACCACCTCCAACTGGCTCCTCCTGCAACAGATTAACAAACGAAAACAGCAAACAAGCTATGGGCAGCAAATAACAGTAAATTACAGCGAGGAAATTTGTATTTTTTATTTATTTTATTTTTATTTTTCGACTATAAAGACCGAATGAAACGATGTAAATGGGATCTTTTCCACAGAAATACATTACGAAATACTGAAAACAAAAAAAGAGGCATTTAAAAGTCAATTTTGGAGAGGTGATTCTTAGATCTGACATTTCTTTCGTTTTTATTTCTTTGTTCTTCTTGATCTTTATTTACGGTATAAAAGAAATAAAAGGAGAGGAACTTATCTTGGTATCGGCTCTTCTGAATCCTTGCTTGCTTCGTTGTACTCGAAGTTTAAGCAAAGATTCTGTGGCTTGAGAGCAGCAAAGCCTTCGGGCATGCTTTCATATGGTGCGATCCACCAAAATATGGAGGCGAAGGGGTATTGAGTGAAGTATATTTTGATTCGGCTGAATAAGAGATATAGGAAGCTTAGTTTATTTTTTGTTTTGATTTTGTTTGAGATTAAGTGATCATTTAGGGTTTTTCATTTGTTTTTCTGAAGTATATGAAACGGAACTGTTTGGTTAAAAAAGGATCAGCGCGTTGACCCTTTTAGAGGCCCGGATCGGCGCCTTTTCACCTTAATTGGTCAATTTGCGCGACGAGTCCCTACTATCCTGCATTGATCTATTTTTCGGCCTTGATTCTATTTATTTGTTTTTACATTTTCCCTGTGATTTATGCATTGCTGCAATTTGGTCCTTATTTAAATGCCGCGTTTCAAAGCTTGGGATATTTGTATTTTAAATCCCTGACCATTGGTGCATGTTTCATCATAGTCTAATCTTTGGTTTTATTAATTTTATTTGTTTATAGATTGTCCTCTTAATCTTATTTTTATTTCAATCGAGTTTTTTTTAATTTATGTTTTTATTCAATATTATTTAAGATTTTATTATTTGTTTTTAAAATAATCTTAACATAGTTTTTAAATATTGCTTTTATTTGTTTTTTCATTCATTTGTATAATCGTTTCTTTAAATTGTTCTATTATGTAAAATTTCTATTTTAAAATTTTCTTTATACATGTATTTTGTTTTCAAAATTTATACATTATACATTATATATTATTTTAAAATTTATATTATGCATTATTTTTTATATATAGTGTTGATTTCATATTATTTTATGTATATATCACTTCTTGAATTTACTCACATATATATATATTTTTATATATTTTCACATAAGCTAGCTCTTTTAAAGAGCCTACTTTATTTTATAATATATATATATTAATTCTATTAAGTTTTGCATTTTATGTATGTCATCAATTTTAATTGATTGTTTTGTATTTAACTTTATTTTGAATTCTCTCATATGTTGCCTATTTTTAAAACTTTTGTACATATAATTTGGTTTAAAATTACATACATGTATTGGTTTCAATTTTTTTTCATCTATTTTAAATTCTTTTACCCTTCAAATTTTGTTTTACATTTTATTAATTTGCCATGTAAATGTTATAAAATATATATATATTCGAAAAAGGAAGTTCATCAGGCTTTGATTGTTAATATATATTACTTCAATATGAAGGGATGGGAGTCCATTATTGTATATGTCAAATTGTATGTTCGCATTGTTATCTTTGTTATTCAATAGTGTAATTTTATGTTGAATTCAAATATAGTTGTGCTATGCTTGATACCATGTTTTGTCTCCCACGTATTTGGGCCCAATTTTTAATTGTTTTGTTCTTTTATATCCCAAACGAACTAAATAAATGCATTTTGAGCCGGATTCATAATTGTTTATCGGAAAATTTACAAAAACAAGGCAATGTTCAGTATTTAGAAGTTCGAGAAATCGTGCCCTACTGTGCTGGATTCGATTTTTCGTATAACTAAATATTTGGATATCCTTTGGTAATTTTTGACATAAGAGCTTTTGGAAGTCAAAACTCAATCGTGTTCTTAAAAGTATAAAAGATCATGTCCTATCGTACTGGATGTGATGCTTTATGCCTTTGAAACGAGAAAGTTTTGACGACCAGCTTAAACCACTCAAACGTTTTAAAAGGAATCATATTTCAAATTTTTTGAAAAAAACCCTAGACATAAGGACAGCAAATTAATCAATCTGGTACCAGTTTTTGGGCGTAGTGAGAGTGCTAACCCTTCCTCATACGTAACCAGCTCCCGAACCCATTCTGAAATTTACGTGGACCAAAATTGATTTAAATGAAACAAAATGTTTTATTAGGTGATCCAATCACACCTAAACAAAAAGATTGGTGGCGATTCCACACTTTATTTCAAAAATTTGATCCCCGTTTTTCCCTAAAAAATGGTTTCGACAGCTTGGCGACTCTACTAGGGACTGAACAAGAGAGTCAAGCCATAAAATTGATTATTTGTTGTCCTTTTGTCAAAAAAATTGAAAATTCGTTTTGAAAATCATGATTCTTTTAATTACATTTGTTTGTATAATTGTCGTGGTTCGAGTCTTGTAGAATAATATGGCATTGCATTGCATGACCGCTGTGGTTATACCTGTTAAGTGGGAGTAAGAAACTATGCTTTCGTGAGGTTTTCACCTCCGTATGGGCTAGTGGATTGCTTTCGGGATACATCCGTACCTATGATTTCGTGAGATTTTCATCTCCGCATGGTCATAAGGAAATGTATTCCCCTGAACTAAACTCGATCCAAATGAGCCTATAATAGGTGAGGATTGAGGAATCTGCTGGTTCAGGTACCCTTTCTTTAGAACTAAGCTACATAAAGTGAACCTTGAGAATCCACCTTAGGTAGAACCTTACCCAAATTTAGTGGTCACCCGAATAGGTACTTTATTTGTTATTTATTTCTTCTATACTAACGGGTTTTGTTTTTGTTTTGTTTATGACTGCATTGCATTACATCATTATAGAAAGGAGGTATTGATTCATATTTGATTGCTAAATAGAACAGTTTGTCATAAGAAAGCGAATTTCTTGATAAAGTGGATTATAATACTGTTGTTTGAATATGATTCAAGTAAACACAACAGAAAAATGTTGATGGTTCGCGGAGGAAAACAAGACTTTACTAGAGGATTCAAGCTGATAAAGATTATTCGAGAGCTGTCACGTCTCGATTTTCTTAAAGGAGCTAGTTAACATCGCGAGGATAATAAGTTGCAGCCTGGATCAAGTAAAGAGGAGCTAGTGGAGGCATTTATTGGAACTTGCGAGATTTGACTTTTAAGAAGAAAAAAGTTCGGTGTCTTCGCCTGGAATATGAAACCAAGGCCGTATACATAATCCGTTTTATGTAAAGGAATTTGTTTTCTAGAAAAGTTGTTCTAATGGAATTAAATTCAAAATCAACACCTCTCTTTCTTTTGCATTCATTCCATGCATTTGCATTACATTGCATTATTGCATCATTGCATCATTTGCATTAGATTTTCATAAAAGGGCCCCTAATTAATTGAAATCATTTCAGTTAATTTGGAAACCAATAAAAATTTACCAACCAAGCATCGTTACGGTACCCGTGCTAAGACAAAAGATATGGACCAAAGATTGAAAAGATTTGAACAACTTCAAAGAGAGATGCAAGACCAATTACAAATAAAGATGCAAGAGCAACTGGCGAAGATTAGGCAAGATATGAGAGATCTGGTGCTAGAGTCTCAAAGGAATATGTTGAGCCAGTTGTCTCAATTGTTGACAAATGGGCTTGAAGAAAGGAAAAAATTCAAAGATTAATACTGGGAAGGACAATGAGGAGCCTCTCTACCCTCCGGGTTTCACCCCAACAAGTGCTCAGACATATCCGTAAGGTGTACCTGTTATCAAAACTCAGCAATATCAAGCCGGTACTTCTACACCAGTGGATTACCCAATAGGCTCAGGCTCCAATCCGGTGGGCAACCTAACCAATCCTGAAGTTCCTGATCTAGATGAAATGGAAAAAGCAGGGAGGGAATTTCCAAGACAACTTGAAGATCGGTATAGGTGGTTGGAGGAAAAATTGAAGGCAATGGAGAGTGTTGACTTCTACTGTGGAATTGACGCCAAGGATCTGAGTTTGGTCCCCGATCTAGTACTCCCGCCGAAATTTAAAACTCCAGAGTTTGAAAAGTACAATGGGACTAGTTGTCCTGAAGCTCACATCACAATGTTCTGTCGAAGGATGACAGGATATGTTAATAAAGACCAATTATTAATACACTGCTTCCAAGACAGTCTGATCAGGTCAGCAGCTAAATGGTACAATCAATTAAGTAGTGTTAAAATCCATTCATGGAAAGACTTAGCACAAGCTTTTATGAAGCAGTATAGCCATGTAATAGACATGGAACCTGACAGAATTACCCTGCAAAATATGGAAAAGAAGCAAAATGAGAGCTTCAGGCAGTACGCCCAAAAATGGATAGAGGTAGCAATACAAGTCCAACCGCCTCTTCTGGAAAAGGATATTACGATGCTTTTCATCAATACTTTGAAAGTTCTGTTCATTGACTATATGTTGGAAGCGCTACTCTGAGCTTTTCATGTAACACCTCTAACCCGTATCCGCTGCCAGAACAGGGTTTCGAAGCATTACTACCATTTACAGATCACTAAAAAAAATTTAAATACTTACCGATTCAATGCATCATATAAATAAATATATTATCATTCAATCAACAGTTTGACACTTGAATAAGCATCAAACAGCAACATTGTTAGTAGACTTGCACATATCTTATATAAATTCAACATTGATATATCTATTTTCTCGACATATCGCACTTGAGTTTAATAATAGTCTCAACTTACATAATTTCCTTGTATCAACATATCAAAGATAATCATATATGTACATGTCATGAAACATATCATGCTCTTATCGTTTCTTCATAAGCATATATCATTCATTTCATTATATCAATATTTCATGCTCCATCATTTCCATATATTTTATGTATATTTATTCCGGTAATAGCTTATATCAAACTTAATATAAATTATATTCCATGTACTTATACTTATTTCGTTTATCTATCTTCATAATTATTTCATATAACCATTCGTTATCTGATACATATTACCTGAATATCAATTGTTCAACAGATGTTAGAGTGTCTCCCATCCACGGTCTTATTTATCTTTGACATGATGCCATAGTGTCTTTCAACTATGGTCTTACTCATTTTCGTCATGTTGCCATGGTATCTTTCAACCATGGTCTTGTTCATTTCATATCACGTTGCCATGGTATCTTTCAACCATGGTCTTACACATTTCATATCAGTCGCCATGGTATCTTTCAACCATGGTCTTACACACTTCATATCAGTCGCCATGGCATCTTTCAACCATGGTCTTACACATTTCATATCGAGAGCACACTCCATGAACCTCATCCTTACAAAGGGGATTACCACCAAAGCTAAATCCTCGCAATGACAATTACTCTAATGAGCTTGGATCCAATTACAGTCCAAAGCTAAATTGAACCTAATTCGGATTACCCGTCCGGCTAAATCCATTTTACACGTATTCTTCGGGAGGGCTATATCAGAATAAGATCACCCGTCCGGGCTAGATCCTTTTTACCGTCTATTCCTTTTCAGAGATCCATCGAATTTTCTTTTCATTCAACTGGATTTATTTTCAATTTATATCGAGTATTATCAATATTTCATCAAATATCATGAATTGATCATTCAAATCATATTTTCATCACATAACCACATATTTCAAGTATTTAAAATACAATTCAAGTTACACAAACTTACCTCATTGCTTGTTTGTGTTTATAATTTCATTAGTCCGATATCTTTTCTTTTCCACGATCAAGTCTCATATTTGAGTCGTCTGGATCTTTATAAATAAATTTGATCATCATTTTCATTCATTTCATCTTCTAATGCATTTAATTAATCTCTAGGCAAAATTACCATTTTACCCCTAAACTTTTAATTAATGACGATTTCATCCTTAGGGTCAGGAAAATAAAATTCTTGCAATTTAATCCTTATTTTCAGCTATTATTCTCATATATATTGATAACAGTCCATGAATTCTATAAAATATCAGAATTTTCCATAATTTCAACACTTTTTAATTTAATCCCTAAAACATGTTTTCCCCCGATCTTGAACTAAATTAATAATTTCATTCAATTTTGTAATTTAAATAATAAAATAATCCATTTCATGCAATTTGGTCGTTTCTGACATTTTTACAAAATTACCCATAAAGTTTTACTTTTATTCAATTTAGTCCCTAAGCCTAAAATATGCAAATTAGCCATGCTTAATGAATATTCATATATGTTTTCCTCCTCCTCCTCTCCATTCCACATCCTTGATGTATGTAGCACACTTGTAAGTAACATTATCTATAATCTTTATTATTTACTTTTATGAATATTCAAGCTGTCCATCTGTGTCATAGTCACTAAATTATTTATATGTGGAGCTATAGGACTCCAAATTAAGATCCGATAATTTTCCCTGAAACTAGACTCATATATATTATTACCATAAAATTTTCAGGATTTTTCGTTTATTCAATAAGTACAGTTTATTCTTTAAAGTTACCCCTATTCTGCTGTCTGACAGTTGTGACCCTTCTTCACTAAAAATTAATTATCTCCTTGTACAGAATTTGAATGATGTTCATATTTGTTTCTATTGAAAATAGACTCATTCAGGATTCTAAACATATAAATTTAATCCCATAATTATTTTTATCCAATTTTTGTATGATTTTACAAATTCAGAACAGGGGAACCCGAAATCATTCTGACCTTGTCTCACAAAATTCATCATATCTCATGATTTAGAATTTCATTGCTTACATAATTTCTTCTATAATAAACTAGACTTAATAAGATTTAATTTAATATTTTATTCATCCTATAATTATATTTCTACAATTTTGATGATTTTTCAAAGTTAGACTACTGCTGCTGTCTAAAACTGTTTTAGTACAAGATATTAATTACCATGTTATAACATCCTTATTTTCTTTTTCTACACCATTTCTCATCACTTTCTCTTATTTTTTCTTCACTAACATATCAAGAACATAGGATCTTATGTAAGAAAACTCTACTATAACATTATTTCCATGCTTTATCAATAATAACAAACTTAAAAACATATTGAAATCTTGATGTACTTACCTTTTCTTATTGACTTCAATCTTTACCTTGATTTTTCTCTCTCCTCCAGTTTCGATTTCTTAAATCCAACTTGATATTCTTGCTCCCCATCATCTCCTTGCTATCTTTCTCTCTTGATGGCTATGGAAATTCTTTCAATTTTTAGGTGAAAATAATGAATTTTTCGGGGAAGGACTAAATAGTAAAGAAAGCAAACTTCTTTTCTTCTTCTTATCTTACGTTAGTTTGCATGGGAAAGGAAATGTGTTGATAATTCTTTATCTTTCCTTCCTTTTATACTAAATAAATAATAATATAATAATAAACATCTCATAAAATATTAATAAAATAATATTTATCTAATTAATTAATTTAAAATATCATCAACATAATCATTACATTCTAGAATTCTCTCTCTTACTAATTGACCATTTTGCCCTTCATGATCTTTTAGAATTCCATCCTTGAGTCATCACTTAATTTGGTAAAATTGTGATTTAGTCCCTCATAATTTTTTTACCTATTCAATTTGGTCCTAATTCATCAATTTTTCTTGGTTTCTAGATCATTCCACCCTTAAAATATTTGCACCATTAGTCCTTCAACTTTTTTTATATTTACACTTCAACCCCTTAATTTTTGAGTATTTACTCTTGTGCAACAAGACTTTTCTCATCTTTGCAATTTAGTCCTTTCTTGAATTAATATATCATAATATACTTCTCAATATTGAAATCACTCAAAAATTCCCTTTTTGTCACTTTATTTCCTTATTTTACTATATCACGGATAATATTTTACTGTAAAAATTTTCGGGGTATTACATTTCAGATATAGTAAAGTCCGGTGAGATGATTAAAGATGTGATAAGAAATGAGAAAATAGGTATGGGAGAAAATGCCAAAAAGTCAACCTCGGGAAACAAGAAAAATGAAGTGAACATCGTGAGCATGCCTTCCAAATTGGTCAACATAGGCCAGCCAAGGGTTATAACCATTAATTATCAAAGAGAATCTGAATGACATATCCAAAGAGAGGTCCAGGAATAAAAGTTTCCAAACCCTTATGTATTTGGGGGTGTTTTAAGCAATAGGACTGTGGAAGAGATCCCTGTGTTTTTAGAGCTGATTTAGAGTAATATTCAAAACACGCTTGTTGCCTTAAGCCTAGGGGTTTGTGTCCAAAAAATTCTATTTCAATAAAATGCATGCTTTTTGAATAAATATTCTTTCATTCTTTATTCTTTTGTTCTTTGGACTATTTTTTTTAAAATATGCTTTCATTCTTCATTCATGATCATACCATACAAATAATTATCCTTAGAATCATTTCTTCTTTGGAATTTGTCTTTGTACTTACAATAGTTCCCCAGATATCAATGACATAAGCAACGCTGTAACTGACTCCCTTTTGACGACCAGCTTAAACCACTCAAACGTTTTAAAAGGAATCATATTTCAAATTTTTTGAAAAAAACCCTAGACATAAGGACAGCAAATTAATCAATCTGGTACCAGTTTTTGGGCGTAGTGAGGGTGCTAACCCTTCCTCATACGTAACCGGCTCCTGAACCCATTCTTAAGTTTACATGGACCAAAATTGATTTAAATGAAACAAAATATTTTATTAGGTGATCCAATCACACCTAAACAAAAAGATTGGTGGCGACTCCACACTTTATTTCAAAAAGTTGATCCCTATTTTTCCATAAAAAATGGTTTCGACATATTGTATCTACTTATGTTTAAAGCAGGGGTTTTCAGGCTTAATCCACTGGTTTTTATATGCTGCTAGCAGTTCGAGTTTGGTGCTTGTGCTTTGGCATCTGTATGTTTGTTTTCCTGTCGTGCTTATAAGCATTGTTAAGTTGTTGTTTGCTCTTGGCTGGCTACTTTGCTTGTTTGCTGTTCACTTCTTTGTAGCAGGGGCTTGCCTTTGGCCATTTAGATTTTTGAATCATTTGTGTAGTCAAGCTGAAGTTCATATTAATTAAATATCACTTTTTATTTTTAAAAAAAATCCATAAAGTAATAATATTAAGGTAAAAGACACTTTTTTGTAGTTTCAAAAATGCTCACTTAGCTTCTCCAGTTTGAAGTAAATTATGCAAATTTTAAAATAAAAAATTATACTCTTATTATTTATTTATGTATTTTCTATTTTGTTTATTTGTTTTTCTAGTTTTAATTATATAATAATAAAATTTAATTACATAATGAAATGTTATAAAATTATGTATTTGACGCTTTCATAAAAATTAAATTTGACTTTAACTAAAATTAAGTATTTAAATTTCTATTTAATTAAGTTATATATTAACTTGATGATTATTTCATTAAATTGTTTCATGTAAAATTAACTAGTTATCATTATTTAGAATGTTCTAATAAAAAGAAATTGTTTAAAATATAAAACTTAAAAAAATAAAAGAATCATCTTAAAATTAATATATACAATTAAATTAAAAAAATTGTTAACATGTATTCTCATAAAAATAATTTAAAAAATAAAAAAAGTGAAATAGAAATCAAATATAATGAGCACAGATAATAGTTGTGGTCAATGTAGGAGAACGTGAATTCGAGTGTGCTGAAGCGTTATCCTCCTATTTATGAGTTGAAGAGGGGCTATGGGTAGTTTTAGGATTGTGTAAAAAAATAGATATGATCAGAACATATAATGAGATTGTTAAAAAAAAATAACTTTGTGCCAATGATGTTTTAACTTAAGGGCAAAGTTAAGGTCCTAAAAACTTTAAGATATATCCCACGTTCAAGTCTTAGTCTATATAAATCATGTGTGGGTTCTTAGTCTATATTCTCGTCTAGCTTTGATTATATTATGGTTATTAGTCGGGCTTTATAATGATTGATTTTGGTTATAATTATTTGCTTGTATTTTTGTAATTGTAATGTAATTGTAATTGTAATCTAAAAAACTTTGAAAAAACCATGTTTAACATATAATCATATTAAAATATAATGATTTATAATTTAATATAACAATAATTAAAATATTTTATAATTAATTAAATTTTTATAATTTTTAGTTAAAAATCATTAAAGATAAAAGATTGATGATAAAAAATGAAAAGAAAAATATGTAATTAATAAAAGATAATTATGATGAATTTTGAAAAGGAAATTGAGCTACTAAATCTCCTCTATAAATTATTCAAAAATTTTGTAATTCATCAATATATTTAAACTAAATAAGTAAATTCATTCTTATAATTCTAGAAGTCTTAATACAAATAAGATCTTTTCTACAAATCCCTCACCCAAACACACTAATAGATTAGAAACTTTGACTACAAAAATAAATATAAAAACTAGGTAGCCTAATGTAACATCCCTTATCCGGTCCAGTTGTTGGATTGAGCTACAAGATGAGACTAAATCGAGCTTACGGAAGCTCTATCGATGATCCAGGCATGAATTAGAATCAAATCGTAAAGTTTGGAAGATTTGGACTTCACGTTGTGACGAGCCAAATAGTGAGTCATGTCATAGGCTATTGGCCGACGTTGCAACGAGGACTCTGATTTTGGTAAAATAAGATCATATGGTACCTATTTTGTGTCAAACCAAACCATATGCTCAAATAATGCATATATGGTCATTCAAACTTGCACAAAACCAACTAAAATGCATACCAACATATCCATTTAACCAACCACAAGACCAATCAAGCTATCCCATATAAAGTGAACACTTTACTAGCTTAACAACTTATGTATTCATTAAATACTCAAACATAGCTTACCATTCACTTATCACATTCCAATTTTAACCAAAAAACAATCAAATATATCATTTATGCTTCAACCACTTCTTAACAAAATGCCAAAGTTCACATCTTATTACGCAACTCATTTACCATTAAAGTTAAGTACCATTCAAGGACCAAAACTAACACCATTCAAGATAACATCTAAGCATACTAAGGCATATACACAAGAATCACGTATTCAAGCATTCTCATATCACTTTGTTAAATAAATACTACTTTCATAGCTATAGACATAACCAACCATTACATATATAGATATGACATAAATTCATTCCAAATCCAAGTCACATATTTGATTCAAAATAACATATTTCAAGGTTCACACATATACATGGCATTTCCTATACACATGTCACATAATCAGGTCCAAAATGAAAAGACTATCGAATCGGGTATTTGATAGTGTGAGCTTTGGAGATGATTTGATAGACGCGTACCACAAAATATCAACTACAGAAGACAGAAAACAAAACAGAGTAAGCATTTCATATGCTTAACAAGTTCATAGATAAAATATACAGTAACTTACCTTAGAACACAAGAAATACACAAATACAGTTAATTTACAAGACATTTTAAAACTTGGCATTTTAATTCACAAGAGATGTGAGTCCATAATATTACTATATAGCAAAACATTTTAATTTAGCATTTCATTGAATTTAGTCAATTCACTCAAGTCCAATACATGCATTTAGATCATTCATCACTTCTACTTAGTCAAATTAGCTTGATGAACATTAGCAAAAAGGTTCGAATACTAGAATATCTACACCACACCAGAAAGCATCGTAATGCTATACAGAGGCACCGAAGTGCAATCTCGTACAAGTGCGCAACTAACATTATCGGCATGCCAATCATATCTTTATCGTTTACTAAGTTCAAATGGGCATTTATACTGAATTCAAAACATTTACATTGCCGTAGCATTTCCATGAATCAAATCATATGACAAAGCTATATCATGTCCATTCACCACATGAATTATAATTATCACATACGCGGAACTTTACAATTAAGCCCATTTCTCACCTTTTATGCTAACTTGTAAACACTGTAATATACATTCAAACACTATAAATTCACAATTCAACCATAAACAATACATATAAGTACGTAATACCCTATGAACTTACTAGGTAAAAATAGCAATGATTGACTTGTCAGGGACTAATATGTAATTTTTCCTTGTTCTCGATTATCTACTAGTTGGTTCAAATCTTGATCTATACTATAATTCATTTCAATTTATCAGTTCCAATTACCTTAAGATTTCTAATTCTATGCATATGACTGTCATAATTGCATTTTTCATAATTTCTCTAAAATTTTACATTTTATTCAATTTAATCCTTAAAACCGAAACAACTATAACTTTCACATTTAAGTTTCGTTTTTCAATTTGTTTGAATAAAAATTAAAAAATTCATGTCACTTTTGGCATTATTACATTTTAATCCTTAAACTCAAAACTAACAAATTTCATTTTACAATTTAGTCCATAATCAAATCTAAGCTAACAATCAAACTATTTAACATAAAAAATCATCAATGGAAACATTTCAAAACTCTAACAGTTTTACAATTTAATATCTGGATTAACTAATTAAGCTACAATGATCTTAAAAACATAAAATTTATGAAAAACGAAATTCAAAATCACTCACATGAAATGGAGAAGAGCTTGGCCAAATCCCTAGCTCCTTGACAATGGTGGAAACGGGTAAAAGAAAGAAAAATGATGAAGATGATATGTTTACTTATGTTTTAACATATTTTTATTTTCTTTTTAATTAAATCTTAACACATATTTTAACATAAAAACAATTACCAACCGTCTCACTAACTTAAAAGTGGCTAAATTGCCATTAAAAACCTTAAAAAAAAATCTTAAGCCTTTTACCTAATAAAAATCAATAACAATTAACTTTTATGTTTTTTACTATTTAATTCTTATTCCTTAAAAATTAACCGTTCAATAAAATTATCGGACCGAAATTTACTGACTTGAACATCGAAAAATGAGATTCCAAAACTACCATTTTTGATACCACTGAAAATCAAATTGTTACACACATCTAAGCCTCGAAAATTAAAAGTGGTTGTAACTTGTGTTGTGTGAAAATAATCATTCTTAGATTAAACTCTCTTTCTATTATAGTTATATTTAAATTATATTCATGTTGATTTTTTAAGAATAATCCGAATTTAAATTATTTTAATAAAATATATTTTTAATTATTATTGCCATGGAATTAAGTCTTTACCTAATCTTTCAACCATAGTATAAATATAATCAAAGTTGAAAAATATAAAACCCACAATCTTCTCCCGTTTCTTTTTTCTCTCTCCGCGGAATTTTTATTTGTTTGTTTCTCTTCTCTTAAGAAAAAAAAAAAGCATTGACCTTGGCTAATTAATTATATCCCTCCTCCCTGGATTACCTTGCCTTTAAAGCACTCTTTTCCCTCATTTTCATGCTTCTTTTACTCTCCTTCACAATCCAGCCACTCACCTCCTTTCATCCAGACAACCCCACTAGCATGCTTGAATGTCCAGAGACAGGTAAACTTCTTTCCTAATTTAATTCAATCATGAATGAAAACCCAAATCATCACATCTTTTAGCTTATTACTCATAGATACTTATGTGTGTGATATTAGTGGTTCCAGAGGCTTGTAACTAATTAGAATACATGTATGGAGTATTCAAAAGTTGTTGTATTTGTTGTTAATCTGTCAGGGAGAGATTGGATGAAATAGGGAAGAAGATCAAGACAGATGCAGGTGGTGAAATGGGGAGGAGACATCTGTTGGGTCCGCCTGGAACCTTGAATACCATCACACCTTGTGCCGCATGTAAGCTCTTGAGAAGAAGGTGTGCTGAAGAGTGTCCTTTCTCTCCTTATTTCTCCCCACATGAACCCCACAAATTTGCTGCTGTTCACAAAGTTTTTGGTGCAAGCAACGTCTCCAAGATGTTAATGGTAACACCCCAACTCTCTCCTTTTCTTTTTTTTTTTGCTTTCCCCAAGTTCCCTTTCTTATATATATAGAATATTTGCAGGAGGTGCCAGAGAACCAAAGAGCCGATGCGGCAAACAGTCTGGTTTATGAGGCAAACTTGAGGCTAAGAGATCCGGTATACGGGTGCATGGGTGCCATCGTAACTTTGCAGCAACAAATGCAGAATTTGCAAGCGGAATTGAACGCAATAAGAGCTGAGATACTGAAATACAAGATTAGAGAAGTTACTAATAATAACATCCTCCCTTCTACTCATCCTCACACTCACACTCACACTCACGCTACTTTAGTTTCTGGTGGGGCGGTATCAGTTGCTGCTTCATCTTCCCCTCTTCCACCTCCACCTTCTATTGTTGTCTCAACATCTTCCTCATCTTCCGCATCTTCTCTCTACACATCGGCAACTAGTGCAACAGGCTATAGCTCCATTTCTAGTGATAATGTTCCATTCTTCAATTAATTCTACAACCCCATTGATGAAAATAATAATGTTATTATTAGTTATAGAGTAGAAAGCTAAGGACATACTGTTTTAGTTTGATTTCCCAATTTTCATATATTGATGGAGAAATACCCCGCAGAAAAAGAAATGTAAACTTGGGATCTTACGGCCTTGATTGATCCTATCTGAATTACACTATTGCTATCATAATCAGAATCAGATTTCAAGTTTTCATTTCTTTTTATGTACTTTGAACCAAATGAGTAGTAATTTTGTTCTATCTTCCCTAGTAATTTCCATGGCTATGAGCAATACCTTTGGCTGAGAGACAAATTTCTAGTAATTAATACAGATTAGCAGCTTCGTCTTCCAAGCAGCCATGTGTTGTTTATTTCCTCTCCCGAGATTAAAATGCACTGAAAATGTCAACCCATTAATTGTTGAAATAAGAAGCATGCTTGCCAGCAAATGGAAACAAAAAAAGTCAACACAATCCACCTAGACCTAGCTTGCTAGAGAAGATCAATGAGTATAGCTAAGAGGTGCATTTTCCACCAGGAGACGGTGGACGAGATCTATCATTAACTATCACACATGCAGGTAATTAATATGCTAATTGGAGTTTGACTAAGCTTCTCTTCATGATTGTTAATGCAAGCGCCATGGAAGAAGGAATGACCTTAAAAGCTTGTATTGCATTGTACTGTATTTGTATAAGAATAGGAAGGTGTGCAAGGGAGACAAATAGCATATGCTGTCTCATGCTGGTCCTGTTCCTCCCCATGTGAAGTTGAAAACTTGCAATCAATTTGGAATATATATTGTCATTAAATTCCCCATTTTTTTTTATATTTTGTGTAACACTTCTTGAGATTTGAGTTTATGAAGACTTGTTAAATTTGCATGCATCGTTTAGATGAATCTCATAATAAATTTCTTCCGAGTCAGAAAATGATAACCTTTTTAACCCTAAAAAACTTGGGGTAGGTCTCCTGGATTTGTGAAAACAGGTTGGAGAAGATATCGACCTATTTCCACACGATATGCTGTCTTTGTCTATGCATATATAATATATATTCATTGTGGGCCAAAATACAGGCATATTTCTCCAGCTGGTATAGAGTATAAAATAGAGTAAAGAGATGGAGCAACCATAATCCCTTTGTATTTCTCAAAATGTGACTACTACTTGTTAACTAGTAAATGTACATGGCAGTACTGTTTTAACTACCATATTACAGTATAAAATAATTGCTTATCAATTTAATAATAGGGATATTAAAAATGCAAATTAAACCTACATATACATAGAGGGGGGGAGGGTTAATGTTGTGTAGTCATGGTAATTGGTACTGTTCCGGTACTGCTCGTACCAGTCAAAGCACTCCATTCCGGTGTTAAACAAGAATAATAAATTTTAGGTTTCGTTCCGGTGCAAATTCTAGTCAGTACCAATTGATTTCTCCTGTACCATTCGAAGTATAGTGTATTGACCAATGCAAAAATAATTATTTTAAAATATATATATTAAATTTAGATTTAAAATTTTAGTATTTATTTTGAATTTGTTGAATTATGAATTATTATATAAAATTTGTTTAATTTATTGAATAATTTTTTGCTTGTTTATTTTGAGTTTGTTTAATGATGAAATGCATTTACTTTAAGTTTATTAAAGAATATTTTATTATCTTAAAATTTATATACTGACGAGATTTGGATCTATGCTACAAACATTTTTAAAATCTTTTCCTTATTACTTCAACAAAATTTCTTTTTTGATGAGCATTTTATGTTTGAGACTTATTTAACCTCATTATTTCAGATTTATAAATACTTTTTATATACACATATAAAATATTTTAAACAATAACGATAAACTCGAAACTATACACCAAAACAGACCGTTACCATATCAATATCAGTATGTATGATCAATAGGGAAGGAAGGAACAGTAGTTTTTGTTATGAGGATGAAAATGACAATCAAAACAGGATGGGGTTACTTTTGGCTGTATATATATATATCATCAAAGGTCAAAACGTCGGCTATGGTTTCCTTGGCGTGTGGAGCTCAACCAAAATATGAATGGCCACCAACAGAGTTTTACTTCTGTTGATTTCGTTGTGTTGTAATAATAAAATTTTGAAAGAATTTATATATAGATAGTTTAAAATTTTATAAAAATACCAATAGTCATCTTTTATAACATAATATAAAAGAAAATAGGTAATTATAAAATAAAATAAAAGTTAGTAAAATACCAAATAAAAGTGTCTTGAAAGTGTTATGGTAATTGGTTTCACGTTATGGTTGCTTCAAATGTTGGCATCTCAGTTTGTTTAATCCTAATTTACCGACAAGGGGCTAAGGAGGTTATTAATTTATGATAATAATAATAGTAAAGGATTCTATGAAATAAAGACGTTCCGTCCTTTTTTAATTATTTAATAATATTTTAGTAATTTTTATATCATTGATATATTAATTTGATACTTTTTTAATTTAAATCTAGAATTCTGAACCCCAAATTTAAAATTATAAATTCTGAATTTTAAACCCTAAACCAAAAGGTTTTGTTAAGGGTTTAGGGTTCACGGTTCATGATTTAGGGTTCGAGATTCATGGTTCAAGGTTCAGGTTTAAAAATTACTAAAATTATGTATTAATGACATGGAAAAAATTATTGAAATATCATTAAATAATTGAAAAGGGATACAAGATGACGTGACACCCTATTTCATTCAATTCTTTCCGTAATAATAATAATAATATAACCACAAGTTAGGAAACCACATTTAATTGAATAATATAGCCTTTGTTGTTTATTATATAATTGATTCAATCAATTTAAATTTTAATATTTATAAAATTTATCACATTTTTAATAATTTTAATTTTAATAAAATTAAATAAATTATAAATAAAATTTTGATTTTATTAAAAGGACTTTATTAAAATGAGATTATATATAATTTATAGTTAAATTATTCCTTAAAAAAGTTATAGTTAAATTATCTCTTCATTAATTGAAAAGAAATATATAATACTTAGTTGTAAATAGTAAAAGAAAATGAGCTTGTAGAATATTTTTAAATGATTAAAATACATTTGATTGTTTTTATATTATTGTATCATATTACAATAATATTATATATGTTTTTATATTATTGTATTCACATTACAATAATATTATATATGTTTTTATATTATTGTATTCACATCACAATAATATTATATATTAGTAAAATTTTAAAATAATTTATTAAAGATGAAATTATATTTTGTATTTACATTAAATTATACTTTTATTACATTTTCAAATTATTCAATTTTAAGTTATATTTAAATTAAAATTTTAATATTATAAAACTAAAGCTTACCAATATATTAGCATTCAAGATTTAGAAATTTTCATTAAATTAGTAGTTAAAATTTTTAAAATGGCAGAATTTCACATTTTCCATAAATTTTATGGTTTCAATTTCTTTTATAATTTTAATATTTTAATTATGTTCAATAATTAGAATAATATTATTTTACAATAAATAATACGTAAAATCACATGCAATACATGTGATATTAAGAACTAATAATAAGAAATAGGCATGAAGTCTTTCTATATGAGTTTAGTTTAATACATTTTCTTATATAATGTTTATAATTATCCATATCTTCTCGTTAATTCTTAAATAGAATTTACGTTTTACATTAACAATAAAATTAATGTCAACCGAGTTAAGAATCAATCAACTAATTTAATAATTTTTTTTACGTAAATTCATTTATTTATTGTATATAATATCTCATGAAAAGATGATTATAACGTTTATTGCAAACATTAGTATCATTAATTTCTAGTGTGGCAAAAGTTACACTTACGTAATTTTATATATCTAGATATTGTAATTTATTAATCAATATAATTATATATTTACATTACGCATTTAAATCTAGTGGCAACTTTTGAGAATCTTGAGAGGCGTTGACCATTTATATTAAGATTTAGATTCGGACATTTACAAGCAAACCTACTTTCAATTCCTTAGATATGAATATAACTCATTAGGGTAAGTTATTTGCTCGGGTTTGAAGGTCCATTCGACAAGTAAGAAGGTTTGAACAGAAAATAAGGCCCTTTCCTAAATAGGTTAGGCCTCGAATAAAATTTTTTAGCTTGATTTCAGCTTGAATCAACTTTTTTGGTACTATTTTAGAGATATTTATTTGTTAAGTTACAACTACTTTAGTGTTATTTAAGTATAAATTTCTTTAAATATATTTTCAATTTGTTGGGAAATATTTATTTTAAAATTTATTCCAAATTCAAATTTAACAATTTTAATTTAGATCGAACTTAGACAAGATTTTAAACCTATTTTCTGAACCAATTTGAATCTAAAATTTTACACCGACCTAACTCGAATTCGGTATGAGCCATGATCATGAATATGAGCATTCCTACATGTACCTAGTACTTCTTTTTTCTTTTCTTTCATTAGATGTAGCTCTTATTAGTTTATTGATTTGTGGTGATTATTTTTACTTTGTTGTTAAATTAGCCGACTTGACTTAACAAGGGAGATTAGGGTATGTATCACGTCACATGGGCTTTTTGGTTGAAGGAAATATAATATAATCCGTACATATTAGTCTTGTTCTCATATCAATATTTAATATGAAAATTAAGAAATTGGGATGTATGTATATATTATATTATTTCCTTAATTAATTGTAATATATTTTAGATATATACTAGTTTAATTAATAATTAAAACATATTATATTAATTTTAATTAATTAACAGTTTCTATTTAATAATTTAAAATTCTGTTTCTAAATTTTGAATAATTGGAAAAATAAAATGTACAAAGTAAAACAGTAATACATAAAAAATTGAATGCTAATTTTGTGTGCAAAATCCTATTTATAGGTTAAAATATACTAAATACATAGACATACAATTAATTATTTTACCAAAAAAATTACCCTATTTCCCCTAAATTGTTTCTTTTCTAAGTAATGGGAAGAGGACCAAAACATGTCACTAAAAGACTCTACAGAAATAAAGATGGGCTATCAAGAACATAGAAGCGGTACGATAGGCGGTTGGTCAAATCTAGTATGGATCATATATAGATGGTAGTTGAATGATGACTCCCCTTTGAGAGAAATGCGGCAAAAGGAAGGAAAATCCATGGGCCGCTGAAACAGATACGGAATAGGAAGTTTGGAACTTCTTAATCTTTTCATTCAGTTTTATCTGAAGGCACAAAAGAGTGAAAATTCAAAAACTCTTTTTTGTAATTGTAATTATAATGCCAAAAAATCAAATTGACATAGTCGTCTTTATGTTGATCGTTACAGGCTTCTTGAATTTTCTATTATCCTACTTATTTCTTTTTCTTTGCTTTGATTTGTTCTTTTTATGAAACGTGGTTTTATTCTTATTTTCTTTCTTTTTTTATATGAAATCTCTTATTAAGACCTTATGAGTCAATTGAAATTTCAGATTCATGGGTTTAAATGCGTTAAAGCGCATCCTCTCCTATTTATGAGTTGGAGAGGGGTTATGAGTCGTTCTAAGCATTGAGTCAAAAAAAGCAAATATAATCAAAACTTATAATGAGATAGTTTAAAAAAATTACTATTTCATTTCTTTATCAAGTACAATTAGTGTTATAATTTTCGATATAATAAAATTTCAATGTAAATTATTCGTAACAAAATACAATAAAATTAAGTCAAGACTGTAGTGACCATGAAAGAATTAAATTAGTGAAAATTATAAAATTTTAATCATTGATAATATTTATAGCGAAATATAGATCATGCCTTAATACCAAATTTGCATGAATCATAACAAAATGTTAATGTTTATACCCATGGGGATGAAGGAATTAAGTATAATCAAATAGCTAATTAATAGGCAATAAAAAATTTCTATTTTTCACGTAAGATGTTCATATTTAAAAACAAAATGATCTTTTACAAATGTCATGCTACGATTGTTCCAAGTGTCAATTGGAGAACTGTGCCAACAAACTTAACTTTCCTTCTTTCTTTTTATTTTTTTCAAAATCCAGAATACAGAACATAGTTTGAGGATGTATTGTGAAATTAACCCTTAGTTATGTAAATATACAAATGCACATCATGAATGGGTATGGAGAAGAAAAACCAAGCCCAACGGGTTTTGGTCATCCCAACTTGATAAGACTGAGTTTTTTCATTAAAATTTATAGACTCTTATTTAGGGAAAATCCATTCAGCTCAATATATTTACAAAAACACCTTCTTTTAATTTTATACTTGTTTTTCCCTTCAAAAATTATTTTAATTTTATAATATTATTATATATTGATATAATTTCCTTAATTTTATAAGATTATAAATATTTGATTTAATTTTTTTTGGTGATAAACAAAAATCAGATTAGTCAAAAGCACCACTAACTTTGTCTTGTTGTAGAAACTCCAAAATTTCATTGCGGGCATCATAAAAAACTTGTAGGCTTGCCTTTCACACTAAACTTAGCTTAGCTAACCAATTAGCAACTAGATTGCCTTCTCTAGGGATATACCTAATCTACCATTGTCCTTCAACTCTCATAATCCATTGAACCCTCTTAAGTACTGTAATTCTTGAATCTGTCATCGCATTATCTTGTAAGGCTGTGATCACCTCTAAATTATCTGTCTGAATTGTGACTCTTTTGAAACTTCTACTAAGTAGCACAAGAATATAATCTAAAATGCCCCATAATTCAGCCTCAAAAACTGTGCATCTCCTTAAATAATGAGTACAACACACCTATTTGATTTAAAATTTGAAAATTAATATATTATAAAATATTTTTTAAAATTTCAGGGTGAAATCAAAAAACCTATTTCGGAGTTGAGTTGAGATCGAAGTCAAAAACAAAAATTTTAAATAAAGCCAGACTTTAAACAAGATCGAAACAAGAAATATAAAAATCGAATCAAAATCAGGGCAAGCAAAAACTATACTGTCATTAAACGATTTACTCAAAACCTATTTTCTTCGTCATATTTTAGTTACTAACATTTTAAAGACACTTGACATCTTTTAAAATTTTGTTTATATACAACACTTACAGAAAATTCATAATGTTTAGGCTTAATTTTAGGAAGCAATTGCACTGATACAGCCAGGTTGGGCAGTGAGCCCATCTTCATCTTCAACATTAGGACATTATGTAGGGCTTAGAAAAGGAGTCTGGGTTAATTGTAGCATTTTAAACGACCATGTCCTTGGTAGCTTAGCTGCAGAGTAAGAAACCCCCTTTCAACTCCATTGACAGCAGTGAGTCTTCCCTCCTCTAACTCATATAATTGGATATATTAAGCCAACGGAATCAAAATTTTCAATGATTAGGTAACATATACACAGTTTAGTCAATAACAACACTGTCGCCAGCTGCTATTACCACCGCATACGGTAGCTAGCAGGCCTAACTTTCCCAACCCTGGACTTATTTAATTAATGTGGTCATCAACAACTTGGCTTCCTTTCACTGATGAATTTCTATTATTGACCCATGCATCAAATAGTAACCACAATATCAACATTAATTTCTTCTTCATCCCTTCATAATTAATTACCCTATATTTATAGACTTTTGGTCAAACAAGGCTAAAGCTCTTTCAATGGATTTCGCTTCTTTCCATTGTGCTGTAAGAGATTTTGTTTAGGCTTAGTTTGTTTCATTGAAAATGACTTTCGAAAAAATTTGTGTAAAATATTTTCTGTTGTCTGGTAAATTTCCTTAAAATATTTCATAAAAGTTATTTTAATAAAGCAAACATACATTTGAGATTTATGATAAAAAGTTTAAATGAAGTAGTGAATTGATTACAACGTAATGTTAAGGTGAAATTATAGTAAATAATGAACCTTCATGATGTTAAGGATTAAATTGTAAATTTTGTAAAATTTATAATTGCAACAAGAGAAGTGATATGCATGAAATTTTTTTATTTAAAATAAGATATTATAATGAACTATTTGATTAAAGTGCTTATATAGTGAAAAACAAATTACATGGCAATAGAGACTAAATTGAAAATTGGACAAAAGTTTAAGTGAAGAACAATTTAATGTGTGAATAAAGAAATTTTAATAAAAGTTTAATGAATGTGTTATGAGATAATAAAAATGTATAAAGTATTGTAAAAGTGAAATTGTGAAAAATATGGAATTTTCATGATGACAAGGACTAAATTGTTAAACTTAAAAAATATGTGGTTAGAATAATAGAAGTGAAATACATAGAAATTTGATATGTGAAACAAGGTATTGAGATAAATTATGTGATTAAAGTGTAACATGAAAGAAATTTGATTTAATATAATTAAGTAGTGAATATTAAACTTTTATGACAAAGAAGGACTAAATTGAAAAGTTATGAAATTTTATAGAAAATATTTGATAAGTGAAGAATGTAGTAGAGAATGTAACATCTTGATAGTTAGACTCAATGTTCGAGTTTGTTACGGGGGTGTTACAGTGAATAAAGTCTTATTAATTTGAAAAATGTCTTTTGGTAAAACATTTTAAAAAAATAAGATGGTAACTTTACGTTGAATGGAAAACCTTTTACATTGATCATCTTATTTTACATAAAACAAACATCGAAAAAGGCTGAAAATATTTTCGTAAAAATTGTTACATTGAAACAAATGGAGCCTTAGATGATTATATTATTCATTAGTTTAAATTATTCAAATATCTTTTGCAATATCAAACATTTAATACACCGTTGGAGTCCAATTCAAAAAACAATAAATACTATGAGAGAGAGATCTAACAAGTTTTCTTTTCTTTTCCTTCTCTTCTCCAACTCATGTTTGGGTTAATTCTACTTAGAGTTGACAAACAGGCAGGTTTAAACAGGTTTGGATTGGGATTATTTCAGATTCAAATTTTTTCAGTCTCAAATTTATTATGAGCTCGAATTTTTTCATATTTAAGTCCTTTCGGACTTAGGTTTTTCTCGGATTTGGACTTGAATCGAGTCAAGTAAGCTTTGACGGATTCAAACAATTTTAAATTTTATAAGTTATAAATATTCTAATTTCGAATATAATAATTCATTCTACTTTTATACGATGACAACACAAATCAAATTTATATTATAAAAGCATAAATTATATATGTTTAATAAATTTATTTAATATAAAATAATTAAAGTGCTTATTGTATGCGTAATTGTTTTTACTATGATATTATATGAATTAACAAAAATATCTTTTATTATTCATTATTATATTATATTGACAATTGAATAACTTTTTATCTTTCTTATTAAATTTATAAACTTGATACTGTATTCTAAAGTATTTATTCCAAAACTCAAATATATTATATTAAGCATAGCCAAAGAAATATACACATTATTACCCAAACTCAAAATAAGTATAATCAATGCTTATGAATACATTTTCAAAAATAAAGAATCATCATTTATTTATTTATATATATATATATATATATTTAAGTAATATCATAAAATTTTATTAATTATTAATGCATATTATGGTTGTTCACTTATAAATTCAGGCTTTTTTGGGCTTCGGGCCGAATTTATCTTAGGCTCATATTTTTTACAAGCTTGAACTTTCTCGAGCTCGAACCATTATGAGCTCAGATTGACACAGGTGGGCTTTTAGACTCTGGCCTATTTTGTCAACTCTAATTCTACCAAAGGTTTGCAAACTATCATCCAGTTTTTATATCGATCTTTAAACTTTAAAATACTTTTAAGAAACTAATATTGTATTAGTCATATCTTTCCATATTTAAAATGCTTAGATCAATTTGTAAATACATACATACCTATTACATAGACTTGAATATGATATGTTAAAAAATAAACATCCAATAAAGTTTAGGGTTTTTTTTTTTATTGTAACATGTTAGATTCAATTTTCCACGCCACAGGTATATGTGTTTTACAATTTGACCCATGTGTTTTAAATATGTTTTATGTCAGTGTTTAATATCTAATCTAACGACTGAATTAATGGAAGGACTTGATTGATACGATACTGAAGACTCAACTAGAATATTTTAAAATTCGAGGATCAATTTAAATTCCAAACCATAATTTCAGGACATCTAGTGAAATTTACCTTATTTATATATAAATTTATATGTATCAAGATAGGGTTAGTTACCTAGGATATTCTCTAACTACGAATCAAATTTTAAATTGGTATTAAATTTGATTACTTTCTAATTGAGTTCTCGATGTATCATTATTTTATCAATTAGATCTTTCTATCAATCAAATTGTCAATAAGTATTAATTCAGTTATAAAGTGAAATACAAATTAAAAAATAAATCAAATTGTAAACACATATCTCAGATATCTTATAGACATCTTCGATTCTATTTTTAATATATTATTTATAAACTATTCAAATAATAGATACTTACATATTTAAAATTTAATACACATATTTTAAATATACTTTACATTAAATTTGAAATAACATTTAACACATAAATTAATGAAAAACTTCATTCATACTTTTGAAATTTGAAAAGCCATTCAAAATTTAATCGTGTGGTGAAATTAATATTATTTATAAAACGTAATTATGCATATATCAAACCTAGGAGCCTTGGATCAAAGGAATGAATGAAGACAGATTGATCAATCAAAGCAAAAGACTAGATACCTATCAAACAACATTAATTTAAATTGGTGATGGAGGTGGAAATTTCAAAGCTAAGGGGCCCATGGCATGCATGATTAGACATCTAAACAACCGAGAGCACCCCTATATTGATGATTAAACAAGGAGGGAATGTATTAACCCAGCAGTAAGCTAATTAATGGCGGCTTTGCTCACATCTTCATTTAGCTTCTCCACTCTTCCCCTCTGGTTGCATGTATAAAAGAGGAAGATACCGAATTCCCCCTCCCACGGTATTACTTTGGTGTAAGTAAAGGACAAGATGTGAAACCCAAATTAAATGCTTTTACTGTATGCACTGGAAAAGTGATTGTTATCCAATTGGAATTTAGCCCTTTTCTTTATAGTTATTATACTATTCCATGTTTTCACTGCATTGCATATTTGAATCTTCAGTTCAAATTTTAAGTCAGTGTCACTTTATCTATATAGTTAAAGCTAATACGTTACCTTAGGAAAGAGATAAATTAGGTAGTGTATCCTTTCTTTCCGGTCCACACAGCCATCTTTGAAACTTCTTTGATGCAGACCAGAAGTGAATTAATTTTGTTTTGGATATAATTCATAGCATTAATTACTAATAACAAGAATGGGTTGAATGAAAATATAGAAGGGAGCTTTATGGGTTCACATTATGGTTAAAGTGTTTACCGTCGCAGGTGTGATCTAGATTCAAGTTGTGAATTTTAGTTTTTCAACCGGTGCTATTAGCTTCAATTTTGATTAATTGGATACAAATCATTAATTATATGATTAATAATTTATTATAAAATTTCTCATCAACCCTAATTATTACTTATATAATTAGGACTTAAGGGTATAAAAACTCTCAAACTTTAAAAAAATAAAAGGCCCTTTTTTTTTCACTCAATTGTCAAGATGCATAAAAATGCCCATTGATTGCAAACTTTAACAATTGACCGTTAAAGTTAACTACCCCTAATTTTTTCAGTTAAACCATCCTATGTCACAACCACTACGTCAAATGTGACAAAAATTATAAAATATAAAAATATAAAAATATTTAAAATTTACTAAAATTAGAAAAAAATATATAATCTTAAAAATTGTAAAATTTTATAAAACCATCAAAAATTTATAAAATGCAACAAAAAGACCCTTTAACCATTAACTTTAACCGTTCATTGTTAAAGTTAACGATCCCCAATTTTTTTCATTTAAAGCTATCACGTGTTGCAACATAACGTGACATGTGGCGAAAAATGATAAAAATAAAATCAATAAAAGTTTAAAAAATTTATAAAATGCTTCTTTTGGTATAATAAATTTTATAATTCTTTTACAAATTTTACATTTCTTTACATTTCTTTATCATTTTCTTATGACTTTATAAAATGCTATATATTTTCTATATTTCTAATATTTTATATTTTTTACAATTTTATAATCTTTTTCTAATTTTTAACAAAAATAAATATTTCTTATTTTTTTAGAACTTAATAATTTTATAACATTTATTGATTTTTATTTTTATCATTTTTGCCACATTTCACGTCGTGGTGACTTTAACTGAAAAAATTAGGGGCGATTAGCTTTAACAATCAATTATTAAAGTTAACGATCAAATGGCCTTTTTGGTACATTTTGGCAGTTCAAGTACCAAATTGAGTGCAAAAAAAAGTAGGGGCTTAATTGCTTTTTTTGAAAATGTTTGAGGGCCTTTTTGATACATTTTGAAAGTTTAAGTATCCAATTGGTTGCCAAAAAAAAAAAAAGAGCAATGGCTTAATTGTTTTTTTTTTTTAAGTTTGAGGGCTTTTTACACATTTAAACTTATAATTAATGGGATATTCATGTATGGTGGTCATATAATTTAAAGTAATCTTCTCACCAATGTATCAAGATATCTTTATTTATATTAATTATTTAAAACTTCGTTGTTCCAAAAAACTATTTAAAATTACATATTTAAAATTTTAGATTAATTTATATTTATACATATCATTATATTAGCTTTAATTTATTTTTCTTTTTGTAGTGAAGTATTAATCGATCTTACAAATTGGCAAGATGAAGACATTGATCTTCCGGAGTTGTGATAAGGCAAGGGCAAATGGAATGGATCGTAGGTTTAGTCAAGCAATAGACAATCATCAAAAGTTTTTCATAGCTTTTATTGGCTCTTCCAACAAAGGGATTTCTAGGCTCATTGTGAAAAAGTTCTTTGAGAAATATGGTAATGATGGAGATGTTTACATGGTGTTTCATAGCCTTAGGAGAAGAGACAAGGAGACTACTTTTGCTTTTGTTCGTTTCAAATACAAGGTAGGTTTAGAAAAAGCAGTGAATGAAGGAAACCACATCGTTCAGAATGGTTTTTGCCTTAGAGTGTTCAAGGCTTTTGACTAGCAAGGTGGTTATAAAAAGCGACTGTTGAAGAGGGTTTTAGGCTCCAAGTGGTTTGTTGAACAATGATCCTGGGGTGAGATTATCTTCACAACTTGATTTGAATAAAAGAATGGTTGATTTTAGATCCTATAAGAAGGTTCTAGTGATTGGTCTGGTGGGTATGGACGAACTGCCCAAACCTGGATTTTGGTCTGGTGATTGGTAGTTTTTTTATCGTTTTGAGTCTAGAGTTGTGGCATGTATATAAGTGTCTTGTATATGTATTGTAATGTATAAAAGTCTTGATGAGTTTGGTAACTTTTGATGGCTTTGGTATATGATGAATCTCGTATTCTTCATAGTAAATGAATTAGCAATGCTTGATGAATATGGGAAGTTGAACATGAATTTACTTAAGCTTGTCATGTAAGTTGGTAGAATAAGGTGAGTAGAATTGTAATACCCCTAACCTATATCCGTCATCGGAACAGGGTTTTAGAGCATTACCGAAGTTTATAGATTTGTTTTGAGTAAATCAATCAAAGGTACTATTTACATTCAGAAATAATCATATTGTCCTTTAATTGGGCTCTCGTAACCCAATATGAACAACAAAATTGAATCGAGACTAATTCAGAAACTCTAAGAATTTTTTACGAAGTTATAAAATTTTCCTTATGTACAGTGCCCACACGCCCGTGTAATCAAGCCGTGTGGCTACACACGCCCGTGTCCATAACCCGTGTAACTCTCTGACTTATAAAACATGAAGAAATTGAAGTCACACGGCTAAGTCATACGCCCGCGTACAATTTTCATAAATTAGGTGCAGATTTCACACGGCTATGTAACACGCCCATGTTCAAGGCCGTGTCACACACACGGCTGAGACACACGCCCATGTCTCTGCCCATATGCTCAAATCTGAACATTTTATTTCTCATTTTTAAGGTGCAGGGGACACACGGCTAAAACACATGCCTATATGCTAGGCCGTGTGTCACACACAGTCAAGACACGCACCCGTGTGGATGAAAATATGTCATTTTAAGGCCACTTTTCGTACCCTTTACACATTCAACCTGCATACAATTCTTTTATATACCAATATACTCCAAATCAACAAGCAATTCCAGTCAATAACTCATATGGTAAGCCAAATTTATAACTACACTACTTATTTATATAAATTTACTATGTTATTTCATTCATTAACCACCATTATATACTAATAAATACAAACACATAAACTAACATATATGTATGAAAGTCAGTCATAACCATATTTCAAGTTTACTTTCGTTTAATTCCATCCTATATATGCCATATAAACCATAAGTTGTAACACAAAATCTACCGGTGAAATCTGGATAGTATGACCCAATGTGATGATCCGATCCTTCGAACTCTTGTTAATCTACAAAGAATATTTAACACACAAAAGTAAGCTTATGAAAACTTAGTAAGTTCGTAGACTTAAAACATAAATCTTACCAAATTGCAATAACAATTCAAATAATAAATTTTTCACTAATGTTTCTTGTCATACACAAATTCAAATGATGAATTCACTTGATTGAGCTCAACATCAATATCTCATTAAATCCAAAAATTTAAATTCAAATAACACTTACAAATACTTATCAAATTAAGGAACGTTTTATGGAATTGAGTACGTTGATAGCTTGATTTCACATTCCACTTTGGTCTTGTACACATTTTACCATGGCTTTGCCATGATCGTACACTTTATCACATTGCCATAGCTTAGCTATGATTGCACACTTGCACGCACATATAATTGTCATGATTCAATCATGGTCTTACGTCACTTTCATAATCCCATAACCCAGTTATGGTTTTGCACTATAATGTCATAGCTCCACTATGGTCTTACATTTCACACTTTGCCATGGTTTAACCATGGTCTTATCCGTCAATTCATCATTGATCACTGATTGAACGTACTCAACCCTGCGTTTCCCTTAATTTGAACTTTCAATTTGATTTTCACATTATTGCGATTAATTATAATTCAATAACAACATATGGAAAAAAAAATACATTATGTCATCTCTAAAATTAACAATTAATTATGAAAGTTCAACCATATGAACTTACATGGGTCAATTTGTAGAGTTTGTAGAATTTCAAAAACTAATCCGTCACTTTCTCTTTTCCTCGTTTATCTTTGGATTCTTGATCTAAAATATAAAAATTTTCATTTAATAGCATCAATTTCAATTCTAATTCACTTTACAAGTTATTCCCTTTAATTTTTCAAAATTACACTTTTACCTCAAATTTTATAGTTTTACAATTTAGTTCCTACTCAATTAACCCATCAATTGAGCAAATTTTTCCTCAATTATAAACCACTATATACCCTTTAGTATTCAAAATTTCAACATCAAACCCTAATTCTAAACTTTTTCACAATTAGGTCCTAAAAAGCAATTTCCACTAAAATCACTTAATATATTCATCATATAATGAATTAAAAGCTTCAAATCCATGATAATTCATCTTAAAAATACATCACTTATCATGGAAACTTTCAATTTCACTCATAGAATAAAAAAATAATGAATTCAATAGTTGGACCTAATTGTAAAAGTCACAAAAATATAAAAATTTCAAAGAGAAAGCAAGAATTGAACTCACATGGTGCAAAAATATGAAAAAGCAACTTATTCCAGACCTCCTATGGCATTTTTTCTGAAGAAAAATGGTGATTTCTCTAGATTTTTCAATTTAGTCTTTATTTTATTTAGTTAATTTGCAAAATTTCCAATTTTGTCCTTATTTCACCTTATTTTATTGCTGATTTTCTTTCCCTTGCCGTCCAGCCTTCCTAATTTTAGTCTTAATTGCCCTTTAATTCCTCTCTCTTTAAACACTTAAGTTATTTGATCACTTTAACAAGTTTTGCACTTTTTACAATTTAGTTCTTTTTAATTGATTAACTATCAAAACATTAAAATTTTCTAACAAAAATTTAATACTAACTTAATGACACTCCATAAATATTTCTAAAAATATTTATGGCTCGTTTTTATAAATTTGAGGTCTCGATACCTCATTTTTGACCTATTTGACCTAATAAATGCTTTTAATTCACAAAATTCTCTAATTCAGATATATTTCTAAATTCACTCTTGAATCATAAATATTAATTACTAAATTTTCAAACTTACTCGTCAAATTTAGTGTGTTACAGGCCAATTTTGGCCCACATCACCAAACCCGAAGCCCAAAATTTCAGCCCACCTAACCACTACCCAATACACAACCAAACTAAATAGACCACAGCCCAACAAACCTACTTAAATTCGTTTACATTAAACCCCAACATAACCCACAACCCAAACCCATCAACTAACAGCCCATCAGCCAACCCAATACCCTATTAGCCCAACTAAGGCCTAAACTAACCTAAACACTTAAAACCTAACATTAGCCCAAACCCAATTGAAACCCCAAACCCAAAACAGAAAAAAATACCTAACCCTAGCCACTTGCACTGACTGCGGCGCCGAACCAACTCCACTGGCAACTAGCCACCTGCCCTCTAACGCCTCTGACGCTGCGGCCATCACCCAAGGTCACGTCTACCATCTATCCTCAGCACCTGCAACCAATAAAGAAGACAAGACAGAAAACAATAGAAAATAACAATGTAGTGGTTATAAAGCCAGTCAAATTTTTCATTGTAAAAGGTTGGATCGTTGAATTAATACAAGAAATAATTTCAATATATACACAAGCAGTGATCTGAAGGAAGAAAAATTCAAGAACAACACCAAAATAGATATCCTAAAAGCGAAAATCAAAATAAAAAATCAAAGGTGACTTTTTAGTTTATTTTGAATCGGTCTCATTCTTTTTTTTCTTTTTTTTTTTCTTCTTTTCTACTTATATTTATACATATACATATATTATAAAAATAAAAAATAAGATTTAAAAACAAAAAAAAAATCTTACCTTTACGATTTTTGGCCATCATGTACGGTGGCCGACGGTGGCCGGCGGCGACGGAGATGCGACGGCGACGGTGGCCTTCCGGGCCGAATACTGGACTTGGTCCAGAGAAAATAGGCCTCTCTCCCCTTTTTTTTCCCCCTCAACATGCATAAATGATTGAGTTTTCAAAATTTTTTAACTTTTATAGAGGTCTGGAACGGCGTCGTTTTAGGCCCTGCACTTAAGCACTGAAACGGCATGTTTCATCATGGATCGGGCCGACCCGACCTTGCCCGCCAGGATCCGCATGTTTTTGTGCGAAAGGGCTATTTGCGCTTTCGGCCCTTCCGCTTTTTCATTATTTTGCAATTAAGTTCCTGTAATTTTTAAAATCGACCCCATAATTTCATTTGGAATTCAAATGAATCCTCGTCGATACGATGTAGTTTTAAGGACTTGGGAATATTGCGCCTTTGGTCCTCTACAGTTTTGTGCGCGTTCTAATAAGCCCCTTCCTCTTTATTTTCCTTTTAAATCTGCCCCAGAATTTTGTCTTTCATTCAATTTTAGTCCTTTTGGTTTATTTTCATTTCTTTATTATTAAATTAATCACTTTTAATATTATTTAATATTATTTAATATTATTATATTTACTATTATTTATATTATTCTTATTATTACGATTAATAGTAGTATAAGTTTAATTATATATGTATATATATTTATGTAGCATTACTAATAGGTGTTTCTAACATTGTTATTATTTCTAACATGTATATACTATGTAAATATTTTAATACTATATTATGTATACATTTCTTATATATATTACGATATATGTATCTTTTAATATTATATTTTATATATTATTATGTATATGTCTTTAATGTTATTAGTTGTATATGTTTATTATACTATTCCATGTATATATTTTTTATGTCATCTTATGTACGTATACAAATACTATGTTATATATATATATATATATATATATATATATATATATATAATATAAATTTTTAATACCATATTATGTACGTATTATTATTATATCTATTTTATCCCTATTATATTTATTGTTAATACTAGTACATACATTTTATTATATGAGTATATATATACTTTTATATATAGTATTGTTTCCATACATCATTATATTTATTATTATACCTATTATTTTCACTATTATCACTTATTATTTTATTTTAATATATTATGTATATATATTCTTCATATATGTTATGTACATACATTTTTCGATATTTATTTTATATATATATATATATTATGTATACATTTTAACATTAGTAGTTATATATTTTTACTATATTATGTGTACATTTTGAATGCTATGCTATGTATCTATTTTAAACACTATATATATATATATATATATATATATATATATATATATTATATGCATATTTCAATACTATTATTATGTACATATCTTTAATATATATACGTATATGTATATGTAGTATTATTAATATTTTAATATTACATTTTCCGTCACCTTACATACTATTATATATTATATGTATATATATACAATCCATTGTTTTATTTCGTGTTTAATGTTATTATTATCATGCATAATATCAAATGCATCGTGAATACTTTATAATTATTATTTTATCATCTGCTTCATATATTCGTGAATTGCATTTTAGTACAACATTGTTATAAGTTTCTATTTTTTTTTTAAAAATATTCTTATTCATGTTTTAAATCAATTTCAATAAGCAATGCAACATACCGATTTAACATTAAGTCATCAATTTCATCGCTATGTTGGGTGAACATCAATCGACTCGTGTTAAAATGGTATGTCCTTCTCAAAAAAATCAAAAAAATTAAAATCTCTCGTGTTTTAATCGGATCACGATTAAATGCTACACTGAACTCGTATTTTTGAAATTTGAAACAACACATGTTTAATAAGATACCAGTTTTGGGCGTTACGAGGGTGCTAATACCTTCCTTGTGAGTAACCGACTCCCGAACCCTAATTTTTCTCTGAATTTTGACGTAGACCTAAACTCGGTCTTTTTGTTATCCAAAAATAAATTTTTATTTGAAAAAGAAGATTCATTAGGTGTCCGATCACACCTAAGAAAAAAGATCGGTGGTGACTCCCCTTTTTAGTAAAATCGCAAGTCGATTTTCAAATTTTCAAAATCGCAAGTCGGTTTTCAAATTTTCAATAAATTGCCTCAATTAGCGACCGAAAACAAAAAATTTTACGTTGCTACAGCTGACAACTCCACTGGGGACTCAATTTTGAGAGTCGAGTCGAATTAAACGCGTGTTGTCAAAATTTTCAAAATTCCTTGTTCAAATTAATATTTAGTCGTGATCCCAAAATTGTGTTTTTTGAAAAGTCATGCATTTGCATCGTGTTGTATATATTCTTCTAACTTGTTTTATCTGGTTGTTTTTCAGCTTTAAATTTTTATGGTTTTAGTTTTGGTTTAGTTTTTAAATAAAACGTAAAGGTTTGTGAGTTTCTCCCCACACACCGTGCACTTGCATTTTTGCATAACATGAGCTCTCTACCGGGCTCCGCTCGTTTAAGTGAAAGTAAACGCTATGCCTTCGTGAGTTAACTCGTCCCTCCTTGCGACAAAGCTAGTGAATACTTTCGGGTTACATATGACTTATGCTTTCGTGAGTTAACTTGTCCCTCCGCATAGGCATAAGTAAATGTAATCCCTCAAATTGAACTCGTGAGCCTGTGATGGGCTATGACCGAGGCTTCGTACTAATATTAACAGATGACAGTACGGACAATTCGAGTACTTATCTAGATCCGAAACCGCATATAGTGAACCATATGAGCCACTTGACTAGGGCCATGCCGAACCTCCGTCTGTTTAGTAGTCACCAAAATAAGTACAAGGGAGAAATGCCTCTTGTCTTTCATTTCCTTTACATTTACACTGTTTATACAAAAGAATTGAACCGGGTAGCTTAATTTGTTGAAGTTTCCATAGTTTTTCTCAGTTTATATTCGTTGTGATTACTAACCAAGGTTGTTTGTCTTTATTTTTATTTTTCATCACGGATCGTAGGCATCTTAATTAGGAGGGTGTTGATTAAAGATCGGTTGCCAAAAACGGGTTTCTAATAGAAGAGTTGATTATACAAACAACTGAGAAAAATACCGTGGTTCGGGACTGGTCTCTAAATACTCAGAAAGAAAAAGGGGATAGTCTAGCGGAGGGATGTATTGCCAATCTGCCCGAGCACGTAACTATGAATGTTCGCCAGAATAACCTTGAAGACTTGGTTCGGGTTTGGAATCAGTGGGACTCGGACACTAAAGGCATCTTCACTGAAAGGTACGGGGACATAGCCAACTTGATTACTGTCAACGTAGACGAACGATTGATCCAAGCCAAGGTCAGATTTTGGGATCCGGCTTACCAATGTTTTACCTTCAATCGAGAAGATATGACTCCGACTATAAAGGAGTACGTTGCTTTGCTTCGTGTTAAAAATGCGCAATTCTATAAAGTATATGTAAAGGAGCCTAAGCCGATGACCTTCAAGAAAAAGTTAGTGAGATTGACAGACATGACTTACGCGTGGGCCGAAAAACAGATAAAGAAGAAGAATGAAACCATTTGCATTCCATGGTCTTCCCTACAAGATTTGGTTCTGAACCATCCCGACATGTTGAAAAGGGTAAATCTATTCACTTTGGCCATTTACGGTTTGATCATCTTCCCGAAAGTTCTCGGATATCTTGAAGTTGCGATGGTGGATTTCTTCGAAAGATTAAAGCAAGGAATCAACCCTGTCCCGACTATCTTGGCGGAGACCTTCAGATCCTTAAGCAATTGTAGGAAAAAGGGGAAAAGACGTTTTATCGGATGCGCGCAGTTACTCAATGTCTGGATTTTGAGCCATTTTTGGAAGGTGGAACGCACACCATTCCATATGTTTTCAAAAGCATTTGCCCCATTGGAAGCCTATCTTAAGAAAGAATGGCCCAAGGAGGTCACCGAACAGCATTGGGTCTCAGTTTTTCAGAACCTTCGCGTCGAGGATGTAACTTGGAGAGCACCGTGGATACGCCCGTCAATTCTGTTATACAAGGTTGGAAATCAAGATTGGGTGCCACTACTCGGGTTATGGGGAGGAGTTGGATACGCTCCGTTAATGGTCTAAAGGTAATTTTCTTCACGACAATTCATACCCGCCACCGGAGGATTAGCACAGTCCGAGTTTACTTTTACGGGTGAGGGATATATGAAGAGGGTCTGAGATACCACAAAGTCTTGGAAGAGAATTCATCTCATGGAATTAGCTCTATATGTACGACATATGGAGAAAGCAACGGGTGAACAGTCAGCAAATCTCGTCCACAAGTTACACCGTCCAGAATCCTTTTTCGGAAGAAGTGCCATCTGAGCTAGAAATGGCAAGACAAGAGTTTGAACGCGAAAAGGCCAAGATATCTTGAGACCTTAGTGCTCTTCAAGAGGAAAACTACCAACTAAAGATCGACGTTTAAATTGAAAGATCCAGAGCTAAGAAAGTTCAAAGAGAAGCTGAGATCGTAAGAAATGACTTAAGAGATCTTCATCTGGAAAATAAGAAATTAAGAGGTACTATAAAGAATAGTGGGCTGGGCAAGTCATCAGCAGAATGGAAAGAAGAATTAAGCAACATCAAAGGCAGGATGGAATTTTGGAAAGGAAAACCGAAGAAAGAAGAAGAAAAGGCTGCGCGGGCTATGATGGAGCTAAGGAAGAAGAACGCCAAATATGAAGCTGTGTCTGCCGAGGTAATGACTAGTCGATCTAAACGTCAAGAACTAAAAGAGAGGATACAGGATTTAGAAGATATGCTGCAAGATCGTCAACAACAGCTAGATACTCTCTTGGAGGCTTTGGAAGAAAAGAATAGTTAATATGATAGAGACATTCGTGTTTACGAAGAGGGCCTCCAAGAAAAAGAAATGTAACTTAGCTATTTGATCAATGAAATTTGTGGGGTAGCCATGCACGTGGTACAACTATCAGATGAAGCAGAGGATCTCAGTTGCCAATTCCCGCTGAGCCAACGATCGAGCATATCAGAATTCTTAGAACGAGTAAAGAAATATAGTGATATAGCTAAGAAGTTCGTGTAATTGCCAAATCAAAAATGGCGAAATGTTTTGTAATGAACTTTTTTTATGAATGAAATGCCTAAATAGGGGCTATCTTGAAATCAACACCAATTTCTTGCATTTCTTTCATGACTAACATTCATTTGACATTTATGCATTCATTCATTCATTGCATATCTCATAATCGTTCGCTGAGGTTAAAACATACAATTCGCAGTTGTAATACCACAAGACTAGAACCATGTCATTTGTATAGGACACGCCGACAAGCTAGAGTAATGGAGGCTGAATTCAATGAAAGGATTGAAAGGATGGGAAGAATCCAAAGAGAATTACAAGAACGGTTGGCCAAGTCGCAGCAAGAGACAAGAGACTTAGTGGTGAGATCTCGAGAAGAATCGCTCGAACAGAAGGATCAAATAGCCAAGATGATGGAAATGATGTCGGCTCTGGTAAAAGGAAAGGGACCTATGAACCCTGATGTTGTGGAACCACAGTCAAGGGTTAACCTCGATCAGGATCCGCCCCATCCTCCAAGATTTACTCCACCGCATGCCCACGCAACACAAAGAGGGTACGCTCAATGAGAACCTATAGGCTTGGAGCAACGACCTGCGCCACCTACTAATCTGAGGCAAGGAATGTTCGTATCAAACCCGGGGGTTAGTCTTGTTGATCCACTCATTCCAGATTTGAACGATCCAGTAGAGATAGCCAGGTTGAAATTGGATGATCATGATGCAAAGGAGAAATATAGGAGCCTAGAGGAAAGGCTCAAGGCGATAGAATGCACTGAAGTCTTCTCTGCACTGAGCGCTAAAGAGCTCAGTTTGGTACTCGATTTAGTTTTACCTCAAAAGTTTAAGGTACCGGATTTTGAAAAGTACAATAGGACAAGATGCCCAAAAGCGCATCTCATCATGTTTTACCAGAAGATAACCGGCTATGTGAATGAAGATAAGCTACTCATACACTGCTTTTAGGATAGCTTAGTCGGATCAGCTCTTCGATGGTATAATCAGCTTAATAGAGAAAGGATCCGATCATGGAAGGACTTGGCGTCAGCATTCTGTGAACAGTACAATCATGTATCAGATATGGTGCCTGGTCGAATGACTCTACAAATGATGGAAAAGAAACCAGCAAAAACCTTTAGGCAATATGCTCAAAGGTGGAGAGATATCTCGGCTCAAGTGGAACCACTACTAACTAAGACTGAGATAACAGTCCTTTTCATCAATACTCTGAGAGCACCATTCTATGACAAATTGGTAGGAAGTGCCACAAAGGACTTTGCGAATATTGTGATATCCTGGGAACTTATTGAGAATGCCATCAAGAGTGGAAGGATGGAAGGTTCTGACAATTCAAGAAGGGCAACACCCGTAAAGAAAAGAGAGCTAGAAACCCATATGGTGGGAGCTGAAAGCCGTTATACTCCAAACCCATACTCAAACCAACCACTACCACAATATCACTCATCCCCAAATGTCTATTTTCCTCCCCAAAACCCTTACTACCAAGCACCACCTCATTACCCTTCTTACCCCGTCTACGCCACAAATAACCAAAGACCAGTCTCTACGTTTCCACAGAATACCATGCCAGCTCGAAGCCAACCTAAAGATGAACAAAGATCGACAAGATCCAATCCTGAAAAACCCCAGTTCACTCCAATTCTCGCATCATACGGAAAGCTGTACCCAAAACTATTGGAAAAACAATTAATATCCCTACATTATATGGCACCCCTGAAGCCTCCCTACCCAAAATTGTACAATCTTAATGCCAGTTGCATGTACCACGCCGAAAACCAGGGGCATTCTACGGAAAATTGTCTAGCCTTTAAAAGGAGAGTTCAAGGTCTTATTGATATAGGCATCTTACGATTTGATGGTACTAGTAATACAACTGGAAATCCACTCCCTAACCATAATGAAGAGAACATGAGCGCGATAACAAAGGAAGACAAGTGGCGAAACAAAAGCTGCGTTTCTGAAATAAAGACACCTTTACAGAAGATATGGAAGGTGATGGTTGAAAAGGGGCTATTCTATCGCCCCTACAGAATTTTTAGAGAAGAAGTATAAAAGGTCAACGTTTTTGTGACTTCCATGATATTGAAGGGCATGACATTCAGTCTTGTAAGGAATTTAGAAAGTTACTCTAAGACATGATGGACAATAAGAAGAATGGGATCTTCAACAAAGAGGTCGATGAGGGAGAAGTTTGCGTTTCTGACAATCAATCATCAGGTCTCTCGTATAGTGCCGATTGACCATTCGTAATTTATTACGATGCAAAGAAGGAACCGGTAAAACCAAAGATGATCATTGAAATACCATCTCATTTCCCTTACAAGGATGACAAGGCGGTACCGTGGAAATACGATATCAACATCGTCACACCTGAAGGTGAAAAATTCGAAACCACAACTAGAGACGTTGGGGAGGTAGGCCATTTTACCCGTAGTGGGTAGTGTTATTCTAAAAAGATTGAGCCTATAAAGAAGAACAGTAACTGGAAGCAAAAAGGAAAGGCAGTGATGTATGAGGCCAAAGTCGAGTAGGAAACTCCACCCGTGCAAGAAACTAAAAAGCCTGTGGATGAGGAGGAAGCACAGGAGTTCTTAAAATTTATCAAGCACAGTGAATACAATGTGGTGGAACAATTGAATAAGCAACCAGCACGAATCTCGGTTTTATCTCTACTGTTAAATTCAGAACCACACCGGAACGCTTTACTAAAGATGTTAAATCAAGCTTACGTAGCAAACAACATATCTATTGAGAAGCTTGATAGGTGGGTGAATAATCTGAAGGCGGACAATTTCATCTCTTTTAGTGATGATGAGATACCGTCAAACGGTAGAGGCTCAGTGAAAGCACTGCATATTACGACTCGCTGCAAGGGCTACATAATATCGAACGTGCTTATCGATAATGGATCGACACTCAACGTCATGCCTTTGGCCATGCTTTCCAGAATTTCGATGGATCTGTCCTATTTAAGGCCTTGTCATTGCACGGTAAGGGCATTCGATGGGACAAGGCATGAAGTCATGGGAAAGATTCAGATCCCTCTGGAAGTGGGCCTTTATACATACGATGTTGAATTTCAAGTCATGGACATTACACCATCATACAATTGCCTCTTGGGAAGACCTTGGATCCATTCTGCTAGAGAAGTTCCGTCCTCTCTCCATCAAAAAGTGAAGTTTATCATGGATGGCTATTTGGTCACTGTCGAGGGAGAAGAAGACATTGTCGCATCTATCTCTGCCGATGCACCGTACCTAGAAGTGAGCAAAGATGCAATAGAATGTTCCTTCCGATCCTTTGAATTTGTCAATAACACTTTTGTCGCTGAGGGAAATAGAATTTCGGTGCCAAAACTGTCAAGGAATATCAGATTGGGCGTTAAGATGACTGTGGGAAAAGGAGCCCGAGCAAAGAAAGGTTTGGGAAGGTATCTGCAAGGAATAGTCAGGGCTCTAAAGCCAGTGCACCACAAGGCCCGATACAGTTTGAGGTTCCAGCCAGACATGCGTCAAAGAAGAAAACAATGGAAGAAAGATCAAGAAAGAAGGATCGCAAGAACCTTATGCCGAGAATTAGAATTGGAGCCCATAACGTACCCTCTTTTGTCAAAAACATTTACATCTGCAGGAATGATATACCCAGGGCAAGATAACTCACGAAGCACGCTGTTATTAATTGAAAGGGGTCTTCAGAATGTCAGTATAAATGTCATTGACAAAGGAAGTGATGCAACTAAAGATGTTTCAACGATACGCCCTTGTCCTCCTGGATTTGTTTTGAACAATTGGACTGCTGTGGAGCTCCTTGTAGTTTCTAAGTCTTCTCCAGAGTAATGCTCAATGTTAACACTCTTCTTTTTGTGTGTCTTTAAGTAATAGAGGGATTCTTTTGTAAGAGCTTATGATTTGCTCTTTATCATTTAAATGAACATTAATGGAGATACATTTGCCATGGTCTTTTCATTCTCATTAACTTCATACTTTTTCCCTCTTCTCACAGTCTGTCATTGTATATATCTCATATCATGCCATTATGCTTGTTGGTCCCAATACTTTGATGCTCTTCTATAGTTTTCTTTTCCATTCAATTTTCAGGTGCTCAGATATCAACAATATGAACAAACCCATTTCAAATCTTGAAATAGATTTCAAGAATGCTATTTGTTTAGGAGAGTTCGAAGCCGAGGAAAATGTTGAAGATTATGTCTCGTCTCCTGACTTACTAAGAATGGTAGAACAAAAAGATAAACAGATTCTACCTCATCAAGAATCTGTCGAGATAGTAAACTTGGGAAATGAAGAAAAGAGGCAAGAAGTGAAGATTGGGACCTCCATTTCAGATGACACCAGACATAATTTAATCTCTTTGCTTCATGAGTACAAAGATGTATTTTCATGGTCATATCAGGATATGCCAGGATTGGATGAGGATGTAGTGGTCCATAAACTCCCACTGAAACCAGAATGCAAACCCATTCAACAGAAACTAAGACGAATGAGACTTGAAATGCTGTTAAAGATAAAAGAAGAAGTCAAGAAACAATTTGATGCTGGCTTCCTACAAGTCTCCAAGTACCCACAATGGGTAGCTAGCATAGTCCTAGTACCGAAGAAAGACGGCAAGGTACGAATGTGTGTGGATTATCGCGATTTGAATTGAGCAAGTCCTAAGGATAATTTTTCTTTGCCACACATCGATACATTGGTGGATAACACAGCCAAACATTTATTGTTTTCGTTCATGGATGGATTCTCGGGTTATAACCAGATAAAGATGGCTCCTGAGGATATGGAGAAAACCACTTTCGTAATGATGTGGAGAACATTCTGTTATAAAGTGATGCCGTTCGGATTAAAAAACGCTGGGGCAACATATCAGAGGGCCATGGTGATGTTGTTTCATGACATGATGCGCAAAGAAATAGAAGTCTACGTCGATGATATGATCGGCAAATCAAAAGGGGAAAGAGAGCATGTTGAGAACCTCAGAAAGTTGTTCGAGAGACTGAGGAAGTTCCAGCTGAAGCTTAATCCAGCCAAGTGTACGTTTGGGGCAACCTCAGAAAAGTTGCTAGGCTTCATTGTCAGCGAAAGAGGTATCGAACTTGATCTAGATAAAATAAAAGCCATTCAAGAGTTACCACCTCCGTGCACGCAAAAGGAAGTCAGAGGATTTTTAGGGAGGTTAAACTACATCGCCCTATTCATCGCTCAACTTACCAACCAATGCGACCCAATCTTTCGGCTTCTTCGAAAACATAACTCGGGAGAATGGAATGAGGAATGCCAGATGGCCTTTGATAAGATAAAACAATATTTGTCTAGTCCTCCAGTGCTAGTACCGCCAACTCCGGGAAGACCATTGATATTGTATTTGACTGTGTTCGAAAATTTAATGGGTTGCGTACTGGGGCAACACGACGAGTCAGGAAAGAAAGAAAAGGCGATCTACTACCTCAGCAAAAAGTTCACTGAATATGAGGCAAAGTATTCGTCCATTGAAAAATACTGTTGCGCTGTAGTTTGGGTAGCTTGGAGACTCAGTCAATATATGTTGTATCATACGACATGGTTAATTTCAAAGCTGGATCCAATAAAGTACATGATAGAATCACCTGCACTCTCAAGAAGAATGACACGATGGTAGATCCTGCTATCAGAATACGACATTGTCTATGTGAGCCAAAAGTCGATAAAAGGAAGCGCAATACCTGATTTCTTAGCAACTCGAACAATGGATGAATACGAGCCATTGAGATTTGATTTTTCAGATGAAGACTTGATGTGCATGACAGAAAAAGAGTGCGAGTCATCAAAAGAGAAGTCATGGAAGATGAGCTTTGATGGTGCATCGAACGCATTAGGGCATGGGATTGGAACAGTCTTAATATCACCAGAAGGGAACCATTATCCATTCACTGCTAGATTAAACTTCTTCTGTACCAATAACATAGCGGAATATGAGGCTTGTATTATGGGACTTCGTGTAGCAATTGAACGAAACATCAAAGCTTTAGAGGTATACGGAGACTCAGCATTGGTGATTTACCAAATCCGTAGAGATTGAGAAGTGAGAGATTCGAAATTAGTCAAATACAGCGATCTAGTGGCAGGACTGATTAAAGAATTTAAAGAAATAACTTTTAATTACTTCCCACGAGAGGAAAACCAATTGGCTGATGCCCTGGCCACTTTGGCTTCAATGTTCAAAGCAAACAGAGAAACGGAAATAATGCCTCTTCAAATGAGCATATATGAAGTCCCTGCACATTGTTTCAGCATTGAAAAAGAGCCAGATGGATGGCCATGGTTCCATGATGTCTTAGAATATATCAAGAACCAAAGGTATCCCGAACAAGTAAATGAGAACGACAAAAGAACAATCAGAAGAATGGCAGCGGGATTTGTTCTTGATGGAGACATTCTGTACAAAAAAAGAAAAGATCAAGTGCTCTTGAGATGCGTAGATGCTGTTGAAGCCAGAAAAATACTTGAAGATGTCCATGAGGGAATTTGTGGGACACATGCCAATGGTTTCACTATGGCCAGGAAGATTATGAGACTCAGTTACTATTGGTTGATGATGGAAAGCGACTGCATTAGTTTTGCAAGAAAATGCCACAAATGTCAAATTTATGGCAATAAGATTCATGTAGCCCATTCGCCCCTTCATGTCATGACTTTTCCATGGCCTTTTTCTATGTAGGGCATGGATGTTATAGGGTCAATTTCCCCAAAAGCTTCTAATGGACACCGATTCATTTTTGTTGTCATTTACTTCACAAAATGGATAGAAGACGCTTCGTTTGCCAACGTGACGAAGACTACAGTTTGTAAGTTTTTGAAAAAGGAAATCATTTGTCGATATAGTTTGCCTGAAAGAATTGTAGCGACGTAAAAAAAAAATTTTTAGCTTCGCTTGGTCGCTAATTGTGGCGATTTATTAAACATTTGAAAACCAACTTTCGATTTTATTAACAAAGGGAGTCGCCACCGATCCTTTTTTATAGGTGTGATCGGACACCTAATAAAATTATTTTAAAACAAAAAGAAGGCCAAATTTAGGTCTACATGAAAGTCCAGAGAAAAATTGGGGTTCGGGAGTCAGTTACGCGTGAGGAAGGTATTAGCACCCTCGCGACGCCCAAAATTGGTATCTCATAAACATGTGTTGACTTGATTTTCAAAATACGAGTTCAATATAATATTTAATCATGATCCGATTGAAAAATGAGAATTTTAGTTTTCGATTTTTTTTTAGAAAGGGTGTCCTGTTTTTAACACAAGCCATTTAATTTCACCCAACATAGCGATAAAATCGATGGCTTACTATTAAATTGGTACATTGTCTTATTTTTGAAATTAATTAAAACATGAGAAAAATATTCCTAAAGTGAGAAATTAAAATAGATAAAGGACTTAAAAAATGATATCATTAATGAAAAATATTAACATGGAATACTAGAATATTAGAATAATAATAATAATGATATTTACAAAATAAAAACAAATCATGTACTAATAATAAAATAGGAAAAATGATATATTTGGTAATAATAATATAAAATAATAATATGTACATAAAATACATATATATATATATATATATGCATATAATAAAAGTATGTAATAATAATAATAATAATATCTACAATAAAAGAAAATATTAGGAAACGTATATAAAAAATATATACATAAAAATTTACAACAATAATATAAAATAATGATATGTGCAAAATATATATATACATATGTACATAAAATATACACTAATATAATAATAGTTATAATAATACTAACAATAGTAATAATTTGTAATAATAATATATACACAATATGGTATTTAAAATATATATATATATATATATATATATGTATATAATAGTATTTAAGAATATATACATAAGAAATATATAACTAATGGCATTAAAAATATATACATAATATATATAAAATACCTAAAAAAGAAGGGGAAAGAAGAGAGAAGGGAGGGGGAAAGGAAATCCGGCCAAGGGGGGCTTGGTCACACGGTCACCGGTCGATCGTCGATCTCCGCTGTCGTCGTCAACCATCATCGCCACCGCCCACTGTGGCGGAAAAAGGTAAATTTTTTAACAATATATGTATATATAAAGAAAGAAAAAACAACACAAAAAAAGAAAGAAAAAGATTCGAAAGAAGAGGAAAAAAGAAAAATGCAACCTTTTATTGATGTTTCTTTTGTGTTCAAAATTTGAAGGATTTTGTGTTTGTCTCCTTTTTTTTTCAATCTTTTGTAAAATCCCCTTTTTTTTTACATGATTTTGAATGGCTTTTATAGCCATCTTTTACATGATTTTCTATTTTTTTTCTATTTTGTAGGTGGTGGTGGTAGACAATGGGAGGAAAAATGGGGCAAGTGGGAAAGTGGTTAGGTGGCTAGGTTTTTTATCTTTTTTGTTAGGTTTTTTTTTTTCTTCTTTTTTTTGGGGGTTAGGTTTTTTTGGGGTAGGTTTTTCTTTTCTTTTTCTTTTTTTTCTTTGTTTTTTTTTTGGGTTAGGTTTTTTTTGGGGGGGCTTAATGGGCTTTTGAATTGGGTTTGGGTAGATGTAAATGGGTCATGAGTTAAGGGTTTTAGTGGGTTTAGAGGTTTGGTTGGGTTTTCATATAATTGGGCCCGGGCAATTTGGGCTTCTACAAGAATCATTTTAGATAACGCCTTAAATCTAAACAACAAGATTATGAAAGAAATGTGTGAGCAATTTCAAATAAAGCATCATAACTCATCGCCCTATCGCCTGAAAATGAACGTAGCTGTTGAAGCAGCCAACAAGAATATTAAGAAGATTATTGGGAAAATGACTGAGACATATAAAGACTAGCACGGAAAGCTACCATTTGCTTTGTATGCATATCGCACATTTGTGCGGACATCTACGAGAGTAACCCCTTTCTCTCTGGTCTATGGAATGAAAGTTGTGTTACCCATCGAAGTTTAGATCCCTTCTCTACGAGTCTTAATGGAGTCGAAATTAGAGGAAGCAGAATGGGTTCGAGCTCGATATGACCAGTTAAACCTCATCGAAGAAAAATGTCTAAAGGCAATTTTTCACGGACAGATGTACCAGAAGAGAATGGTCGCGGCCCATGACAAGAAAGTACGGCCAAGAGAATTCCACGAAGGAGAACTCGTGCTGAGAAAGATTTTCCCAATACAAAAAGACCTGTGAGGAAAATAAGCACCTAATTGGGAAGAGCCATACGTCGTAAAGAAGGCATTCTCAGGTGGAGCTTTGATTCTCACTGAAATGGATAGGAAGTAGTTACCTAATCCAGTGAATTCAGATGCTGTGAAGAAATATTATGCCTAAAAAAAAAGAGAAAAGAGATCAAGGTGAAACCCGAAAAGAGCGTCTTGATAATAAAAAGGATCAAGGTGAAAACCCGAAAAGGGTATTAGGATGAAAACCTGAAAGGGCGTTCTAAGGAAGCAAACCCGGGCTTAAAGAGCAAGGCGGTTGAATGGTGGGTCAAATAGCGACTACCGTATTTGAAGCATTTTTAGCAGCTCGAAACCTTCTACGCAAGAAGCCATGCTCGAAAAGATTCTTGATTGAGGAACGTGGAAGAGTTCATGCGTTGAATATTTAGAGCATTTGTATTCATTGAATGCGATCCCTTTTCTCTTTATGACACTCTTTTTAACTATCATTGGTTAACTTTCTTTGTTTACTACATTTGAAATGAATAAATGTGAGGTATCCCTTTTGTTCCTACCTGACCATTTTCATGCATCTAATTATGTGGTTTATTTACATGATAAATAGTGAAATGACATACTCTAAACAAAAAAAATGTTAAGCATTACCCGAATAAGAATTTGATAAGTACAAGAGCCTCAAAACAAGGACAAAGTTCAACTAGGAGCAAAAGAGTGATATCTGAAAAACGCAGATTGTTCGTGAAACTTGAGGATGGGTACAGGGCCTAAAGAGAAAGTCAAGAGCCGAAGTAATGAATGCAGATCATCACAAAAATCGTGACAAAAAAGGACATACGACAAACATGCCTGAGGCACATAGCAAAATCATGTAGGCATAAAGGCATTTGAGACAAACATGTGCATATCATGATAACATCATGCATGACATATACAGGTACTCCAGTAGAGCAGGAGGATGTGATGAATCTGTACTAAATCAAAGGAAAAGACACCTGAGTTCCACCAGATGACATCTTTTGGTATTTTGATGTTTTATTTCTGTTTTCAAAAATCAACTCATATTGCGAGAGGTGAGTTGAGCCTCAAGACACGTTAAGGAATTTTCAATTTCTATCTTTAAAAAAAAGAAATCAACTCATATTGCGAGAGGTGAGTTGAGCCTCAAGACATGCTGAGGTAATTTTCAATTTCTATCTTTCAAAAAAATCAACTCATATTACGAGAGGTGAGTTGAGCCTCGGGCCACATGCCGAGGTATTTTCAAAATTCTGTTTTTCAATTTCTGTTTCTTCTAAAAATTAACTCATATTGCGAGAGGTGAGTTGAGCCTTGGCTCACATGCTGAGGTATTTTCAATTGATGTTTTTTCAGTTTATGCTTTTCAAAAATCAACTCATATTATGAGAGGTGAGTTGAGCCTTGGGTTACATGTCGAGGTTTTTTCAAAATCTGTTTTTCAAATTATTTTGTCAAAAGTCAACTCATATTGCAAGAAGTGAGTTGAGCCTTGGCTCACGTGCTGAGCTATTTTCAATTTTTGTTTTTAATGTCTGTTTTTAAAGATTCAATTCATATTGCGAGAAATGAGTTGAGCTTAGGATCACATACCAAGTAAAGAATAAAGATTGAAGCTGTAGATCTTATCTTTCTGAAGTTACAGTGAAGCAGATCGAAGCCACAAGTCTCATATAATTAAAGTCACATTAGAGTAGATCGAAGCTACAAGGCATATGTCAGAATATGCAGTGGATTGAACCAAAGCTACAAGATACGGTAGACAGGAAGGAGACTACCTGAACAAGAAGAGCATCAAAGAAGTCAACACTTGGCAAGACTGGGCAAAGTTGGCCTTTCTGTGTGTCTTTGCTCTATTCCTGTTACACGGCAATGAGCAAAGAGGGGCAGCTGTTACAGGCCAATTTTAGCCCACATCACCAAACCCGAAGCCCAAAATTTCAGCCCACCTAACCACTACCCAATACCCAACCAAACTAAATAGACCACAGCCCAACAAACCCACTTAAACCCGTTTACATTAAACCCCAGCATAACCCACAACCCAAACCCATCAACTAACAGCCCATCAGCCAACCCAATACCCTATTAGCCCAACTAAGGCCTAAACTAACCTAAACACTTAAAACCCAACACTAGCCCAAACCCAATTGAAACCCCAAACCCAAAACAGAAAAAAAATACCTAACCCTAGCCACTTGCACTGATTGCGGCACCGAACCAACTCCACTGGCCACTAGCCATCTGCCCTCTGACGCCTCTGACTCTGCGGCCACCGCCCAAGGTCACATCCACCATCTATCCTCAGCACCTGCAACCAATAAAGAAGACAAGACAGAAAACAATAGAAAATAACAATGTAGTGGTTATAGAGCCAGTCGAATTTTTCATTGTAAAAGGTTGGATTGTTGAATTAATACAAGAAATAATTTCAATATATACACAAGCAGTGATCTGAAGGAAGAAAAATACAAGAACAACACCAAAACAGATATCCCAAAAGCGAAAATCAAAATAAAAAATCAAAGGTGACTTTTTAGTTTATTTTGAATCGGTCTCATTCTTTTTTTTCTTCTTTTCTACTTATATTTATACATATACATATATTATAAAAATAAAAAAGAAGATTTAAAAAAAAAATCTTACCTTTGCGATTTTCGGCCACCGTTTATGGTGGCCGGCGTGGCCGATGGCGACCGAGATGCGACGGCGACGGTGGCCTTTCGGGCTAGATTCTGGACTTGGTCTATAGAAAATAGGCCTCTCTCCCCTTTTTTTTCCCCCTTAACATGCATAAATGATTGAGTTTTCAAAAATTTTTTAACTTTTATAGGGGTTTGGAATGGCGTCGTTTTAGGCCCTGCACTTAAGCACCGAAACGGCGTCGTTTCATCATGGATTGGACCGACCCGACCTTGCCCGCCAGGATCGCGTGTTTTTGTGCGGAAGGGCTATTTGCGCTTTCGGCCCTTCCGCTTTTTCATTATTTTGCAATTAAATTCCTGTAATTTTTAAAATCGACCCCATAATTTCATTTGGAATTCAAATGAGTCCTCGTCGATACGATGTAGTTTTAACGACTTGGGAATATTGCGCCTTTGGTCCTCTACAATTTTGTGCGCATTCTAATAAACCCCTTCCTCTTTATTTCCCTTTTAAATCTGCCCCAGAATTTTGTCCTTCATTCAATTTTAGTCCTTTTGGTTTATTTTCATTTCTCTATTATTAAATTAGTCACTTTTAATATTATTTAATATTATTATATTTACTATTATTTATATTATTCTTATTATTACGATTAATAGTAGTATAAGTTTCATTATATATGTATATATATTTATGTAGCATTACTAATAGGTGTTTCTAACATTGTTATTATTTCTAACATGTATATACTATGTAAATATTTTAATACTATATTATGTATATTATTATGTATATGTCTTTAATGTTATTAGTTGTATATGTTTATTATACTCATTTCTTATATATATTACGTATAATGTATCTTTTAATATTATATTATATATATTATTATGTATATGTCTTTAATGTTATTAGTTGTATATGTTTATTATACTATTCCATGTATATATTTTTTATGTCATCTTATGTACGTATACAACTACTATGTTATATATATATATATATATATATATATATATATATATAAAATTTTTAATACCATATTATGTACGTATTATTATTATATCTATTTTATCCCTATTATATTTATTATTATACCTATTATTTTCACTATTATCACTTATTATTTTATTTTAATATATTATGTATATATATTCTTCATATATGTTATGTACATACATTTTTCGACATTTATTTTATATATATATATATATATATATATATATATATATATTATGTATACATTTTAACATTAGTAGTTATATATTTTACTATCTTATGTATACATTTTGAATGCTATGCTATGTATATATTTTAAACACTATTTATATATATATATATATATATATATATATATTATATGCATATTTCAATACTATTATTATGTACATATCTTTAATATATATACGTATATGTATATGTAGTATTATTAGTATTTTAATATTACATTTTCCGTCACATTACATACTATTATATATTATATGTATATATATGCAATCCATTGTTTTATTTCGTGTTTAATGTTATTATTATCATGCATAATATCAAATGCATCGTGAATACTTTATAATTATTATTTTATCATCTCGCTTTATATATTCGTGAATTGCATTTTATTACAACATTGTTATAAGTTTCTATTTTTTTAAAAAAATATTCTTATTCATGTTTTAAATCAATTTCAATAAGCAAGGCAACATACCGATTTAACATTAAGTCATCGATTTCATCGCTATGTTGGGTGAACATCAATCGACTCGTGTTAAAACGGTATGTCCTTCTCAAAAAACCAAAAAAATTAAAATCTATCGTGTTTTAATCGGATCACGATTAAATGCTACATTGAACTCGTATTTTTGAAATTTGAAACAACACATATTTAATAAGATACCAGTTTTGGGCGTTACGAGGGTGCTAATACCTTCCTTGTGCATAACCGACTCCCGAACCCTAATTTTTCTTTGAATTTTGACGTAGACCTAAACTCGGTCTTTTTGTTATCCAAAAATAAATTTTTCTTTGAAAAAGAGGATTCATTAGGTGTCCGATCACACCTAAGAAAAAAGATCGGTGGCGACTCCCCTTTTTAGTAAAATCGTAAGTCAGTTTTCAAATTTTCAATAAATCGCCTCAATTAGTGACCGAAAAGAAAAATTTTTACGTCGCTATATAGTGATCTCGAATCACTATTCCCGACATCACTGAAAATTAGGCTGTTACAAGAATGGCCAAAATGATGCCCATTTGAAATGGTAAGTTTGGTTTATATATTTGAGATATGTATTGGTTGATTTGGTTCAAGTTTAATGCCTTTAAATCATTAAGGTAGATAATGTTCACATGTGTATAAAATGGTAGGTTTCAATGCATTATAGCATAGGTAAGATTGGTAGTTGAAGAGTTAAAATAATTTGTTTGAATGGCATTTTATTGATTGTATAGAAATGATTAGCTTGGTAATAGGTTGAACTTATATTGAATTGGTTTGTTTTGAAATGAATAAATGACTTGTTTTTATATGTTTTGATTCAAATGAAATTGGTATTTGATGCACAAATTGATAGGTTTGATTGGAGAATATGAAATAGGTACCAAATGGTTCATTTTTAGCAAAAACAGGGGCTACATACGTCACAATGTTTCCATTACAATGAGTGACGTTGTGACGTCGTGATGAACTAAGGCTTGTCGTCTCGACACGACATACGGAGATGGCCACATCGTGACGAGCACTAGATGAAGTCACTACGTCGATCCATACACTTTTAAAACTTTGCAAATTGGTCTTATTTCGTACTCGGGTTTTAAAAGAACTTTCGTAAGCTCGATTAAGATTCGGAATTGGTTGAATAACATTATTTGAATATGATTGGCGTCAGATTACATGTATAAATGATTGTCTAATGTCTGATTGACTGTAGTTGCTCTGACAACGTATGTAACATTCTGACGTTCGGACCCAATGATCGAGTCGAGCGATGGGTGTTACACTGGGAACGTTTTAGGTTCATCTCGCACAAAATACATGTACTTTTCGATAGAATATTTATTGCTATAAATATCACAAATCAAGTCAGTTTTGAAAATTTTTAAACTTTCGTTGTAAAAGTAAATTGTTTTCATAACAAGTTTTTCCAACAATTACACCGTATATATTACAACATCTTAACACTGTTCCATAATGTGATATTATAGGATAGCCAAAATGTTAACAATCCAAACACAGTAATATTATTCCGGGCTGTAACATTACGGGCTACAAATGTAACATTCGCAGAACCAAATACCCTTTAGGTATTATTTGGTAAACTGAAAAATTAAGTGCTAAAAAATTAAGTGTTGAATAATTAAACATGGACAATTTAAGTACTAAATTTAAGTTATACTTTTTTATATATTACTTAATATTAATTATAGAATATAATTAGATTGTTTGATAAATATAATTTTAATTATAATAATATATATTCCACATTCTATCTTTAATTTTAAACATTTCCTTTATTCTAAAGAATAACTAAATTTTAAATGTAAAATTTTATAGAATAAAATAAAATTGAATTAATTAATTAAAATATTCTAATATTAATTTTAAATTATCAAATATGTTCAAATTATTAAATTATTAAAATAATAATTTTTAATTGATTTAATTTTTTCAACAATTTATCCAACATAGTTTCTTCAAATTTAAATATAAATTTAAAATTTAATGTATAGTTTGCAAACACTTATACAATTAAATCGAGAGGCTATGAAAATATCAAAGTTTAAACCCTAAATTTTTAGGCACTAAAAAGGTCTTAGTCGTACCTTGTACTATTGGCATGGAAATCATAGTGAAATTGATGCGTCAGACATTAAACGTACTAAAGAAGGAAAAGGCAAAAAATTGGTGAAAGTATAAGGTAAGCCTCTGTATTTAGAGGTTTTTTCAGAAATAACCCAAAAATTTGCGTTATTTACAAAAATAATTCATGTTGAAAATTATGTACCTAAATGACCTGTTTTGAACGATAAATGTCAGTGACGCCATTACCGTTGGCGGCTTTAGACTGATATGTGATTATATAAAACATTCAGAGACCTGATGAAGTAATTACCCTTTAGATTTGATAAAAAAAGTGACTCCTTTTGAAATTAAATTTAAATAACCTTAAAAAATAAAAAGAATAACCAAAAACCCTTTTCAATTTTTATTATTTTTCTAAAACAGTAAACTTGAAAATTATATAAAATTCTTATTTAAATTACCCAAATATATCCTCAAGAATTTTTCTCAAGTCAAAATTCTTATTTAAAACTTGAGAAAAATTTTAGGGATACATTTGGATAATTTAAATAATAATTTTATATAGTTTTTAAGTTTATTATTTTAAAAATAATAAAAATTTAAAAGGTTTACTTTTGTATAGTCTTATATTTTTAAGGGCCATTTAAATTTAATTTCAAAAGGAAAGAGATCTAACATATAAATAGACCAAAAGATTAAAGGCATTTAAAATTGGAGACAATTGGCGTGACCACTTTTTTCATTCAATCTAAAAGGGTAATTGCTTCATCAGGTCCCTTAATGTTTTATATAATCACAGTTCAGTTTGATACTGTCAATGGCAACGGCAACAGTAGCACCTAAAAATAAATATTTTTTAAAAACCAAAGGTGGTGATGCTAATGGCAATGGCATCACCGATGTTCACTGTTCAAAACATGCCATATACATAATTTTCAAAGTGGATTATTTTTATAAATAATGCAAAATTTTGGGTCATTTTTATTTAAAAAAAGCCATATTTAGAGGTAGATTGTATTTTGACATTTTTATTAAAAAATATAAATGAGTTCTTATACATTTTAAAATATACAAATTAATCATTTTATTAAATTTTTCTATTAAATGATAATGTAGAACGTTGATTTAAATGGTTATTACTAATTTAGTCCCTCATTTATAGCTACAATATCATTTTAAGTTTTTTAAAAATTCTTAATAATAATTTAAAAATGAAAAAATCGAAAAATTAATATAAATGATTAAAATTATGTTAAAATATTTGAAAAATAATTTGATAATTTCTCTGCAAAATTCTTTATTATTAATAAAAGGAACAAGGTGACAGAAAACAAAATAAGGTGCAAGTGCATCAAAATTTATGGTTCACTGCTAACAAGTAGAAAGGGATAAGCTATAACAGTGAAATTGATGTGTCAGACATTAACAGTAATAAAGAAGCAAAAGGATAAGAAAAAAGTGGTCTTGTAATAATTAACCTCCACTTTATCACATGCATAAATATAATAAGATTTAAATTTGCATTCCAATTTGTTTAGTTGACTTAATTCTTGATTAGTTTTTATTGTAATATCGAGAGCAGAGATGAGATAACAAATTCGTCTATTTCATAAGAATTTTAACTATTATTTTATATAAATTAAAATATTAATTAATTGTTTTTGAGTATATAAGTACGGTATAATTATAAAACAATTACAAAATAGAATTAAATTAAAGTTAATACAAATCGATAAAAAATCAAAATAATTTAAACTAAAATCTATCTATTAAATTAAAACTCACATATAACAATACGTGATAGAACTGAAGAACTATATATGAGAATTGCATATGATAAATCTTGAGCTTAAGTATTCAATTACTCAATACCTTCATTTTTACCAACTATGTCAAAGCTTATTAGCAATTATTGTTTTTTTTTGGTGTTTTAAAATGTAATATGTCAAATACAAATACAAGATTTATAATAATCACAGTAACAATGATAATTTGTAAACAAAATGGTAAATTTCTAATCAACATTTAATAAACTCAAGATTATAAAGACAATCAATTTTAATTTTTTAAGGATTTGCATTAATTAAAATTTAAAGGGAGGATTCATTCACACAATGTAAAAACTAAAGTAATTTTGCATACTTCGTAATTATTTATATGATTAATATTTTAACGACTCAATCGTTATATTTTATGGTCTATTCATATAGATTATGCATGTCAAATTTGATGTAAATTTAAAACTTCTAACTATTTATTTTTTGTAAAAATTTCAACCGTTGAATATTTATTAATATATAGAGTATTTTAGAACGACATGATAAAAATATCAAATCGCTTAAAAATTTACATGTATGACAAATTAATAGATTTAATGATTGAATCATTCAAATATCAAAGTACATAAAACTACTTTAATATTTAGCTTATAAATTGTTTTCCAATTTCTAAATATAATTATCCAATCAAAAGATTAATAATCAATATCTTAAAATTATTAAATCAATAAAAATTAATCTGACATAAAACCTTCAATTATTACAAAAGAAAGCAAAATTCCAATTCATTTTCTCTTTATAAACTTTTTTTAAAAAAAATTTGTGGTCCAATTGACTCTGCTGTTAGTTAGTATCGTGTCACATCTTCAGCACCCTCAAGAAGACAATACTAAAAAAGCAAAATTTCTTTTTTATTTTTCAAATGTTAACTCAGCAATATAATTTAGCTTACTTTTGTGACAACTGAAAAGAATAATAATAATAACAATAGTAGAAAGCAGACAGACAAGTTTGACTCCGTTGGTACTGCGTGATACTGATATACATAATTTAGGGCAAAAATATTTAACACTTCCTTTTATTATAGAGATCTTATCAATTTAGTCCTTTACTATTAAATGTATTAATCTAGTCTTTCTACTAAGAATTAGTCCCTTTATATCGTCTTTCCTCATCTTTGAATTCACTGCATACGCATCACTTTCCAAAATGATATCCATTAAACCACGTTCTTGGCCAAACTTCAGTGCAAGAGTGATTGCATGTGCTCTAACTATACTAGCATTCTCACCATTGGCTATACAAAGATGACAAACCCTTCATTATCCCATGCCACCAAGCTGACACCCTTTTCTTGTGGCCTAAATTGAAAGCTCCATCTGCATTGATTTCACACAATTACGCATTGGTAAAATAGGAGTCTGTACAATATCGTAGATTTTAGTGCCATTTGCATATCCCAGTTGCAATTTGGACGCGTGTGCAACCTATCATTTTGTGTTGGCATATTTGACATAAATTGTGTGAGTATATCTTAAGGATTTTAATTCTACCCATGTTGAATTAAGGTCAAGCAACTTTATGTGGAGGGTTTGTATGTAATCAAGTTACCATATTTAAGGAGATACAATTTTTGTATATGGAAGTTCAAATCAAGATCTCTACTTATTTTGATGCCATAAAGTTTAATTGAAGAATAATTCCAATGCATACCTCGATAATTAGTAGGAGATTTACAAGCCTACAATTGCCTACTTAAAGAAGGCTTGTATTTTTTATTAGGTACAAATTAGAGAGAATTTAAATTGTTTCTTAGAGGAACTTATTTTAGTGCAAATACATTATAAACAATTTATTTCATGATCAATTTGTAGTTAAGTTTTTGTGAAAAATAAAATAAAGAACACACAAATTTTACGTGAAAACCTTTTCGAGAAAAAACCACGGGCAGAGGAGAAGAAAATTCACTATGTCGAAAATTTGAATCAATACAAGAGGAATAGACTATGTCTATTTATAGGCTTGTAAAGCCATATTCTAGTAGGATTGAAACACCTTATCCTAATCAATATAAAATAGATGGAGTTTAATAAGGTTTAAAAAACCTTATTCTAAAATAAAATAAAAGAAGTCTAGTTCTATATGAATTTTACTTTTATTTTATTTTCCATCGTATTTTACTTAAATAAGAATTCGGGTCACTTAATTCTAACAATCTCCACCTTGACACAAATTCTCAATGAACAAGTTCTTCATCGCGAACTTTTAATGAACAAGTTCTCCACCTCTTCCATAAAACCCCTTAAGGGTTTAACATCAACAATGAACACCAACCAAGTCTAAGCAATGCTCAAACTTGGTTATAGGAAGTGATTTAGTCATTATATCTGCAGGATTTTCATGAGTACTAATTTTGCTCACAACAATATCACCACGAGCAATAATATCACGAACAAAATGATACCGAACATCAATATGTTTTGTTCTCTCATGAAACATTTGATCTTTTGTAAGGAAGATGACACTTTGACTGTCACAAAATACTGTACTTATTTGAAGGTCTTCATTGAGTTCACTAAATAGTCCCTTCAACCAAATAGCTTCTTTACAAGCCTCAGTAATCGCCATGTACTCAGCTTTAGTGGTAGACAAAGCGACTGTAGTTTGCAAAGTGGCTTTCCAACTAATTGCACAACCTCCGATTGTAAAGACGTAACCTGTAAGAGATCTTCTTCTATCAAGGTCTTCAGCAAAATCAGCATCAACATACCCTAGGACTCCATCTTTAGTTCTTCCAAACTGTAAGCAAACATCAGTAGTGCCTCGTAAGTATCTTAAAATCTATTGAACTGCTTTCCAATGTTCTTTACCGGGATTTGCCATGTATCGCTAACCTGACCGATCGCATATGATAAATGGACGTGAACAAACCATAGCATACATGAGAGATCCCACTGCACTAGAGTATGGAACATGTGACATGTACTCAATCTCATCATCTGATTGTGGAGACAAAGCCGATGAAAGTCTGAAATGGGCTACTAAAGAAGTACTAACAGGCTTAGCACTCTGCATATTGAACCTGCAAAGAACTTTCTCAATGTACCCCTTCTGACTTAGGTACAATTTACTTGCTTTTCTATCTCTAAGAATCTCCATACCAAGTATCTTCTTTTCTGGTCCTAAATCTTTCATCTCAAATTCTTTACTTAGTTGGACTTTGCCCTTTCTTATCTCTCATTTATCTTTTGCTGCTAGCAACATGTCATCAACATAAAGAAGTAGATACACAAAAGAACCATCACTGTTTTTCTTAAAGTAAACACAACTGTCTAAACTACTTCTTTTGAAATCATGAGAAGTCATAAAGGAATCAAACCTCTTGTACCACTGTCTTGGTGACTGTTTCAAACCGTAAAGGGACTTTCTAAGCAAGCAAACATAGTCCTCTTTTTCTAAGACTATAAAACCCTCTGTGTAACACCCCTAACCCGTATCCATCGCCGGAATGGGGTTACGAGGTATTTTCTAACATAACACAACTCAAAATAATATTCCTTACATTTCATACTTTGTAACTCAATCCCATAACAAAATTTATCTTTTAAAACTTAGACATAATCAAACATGAATTAGCAATTAACAAAAACTTATGCATGTGATAAAACATACCATTTCATGATTTGATAAATTTACATGTTATGCATATTACTCTAAGCTAAAACAACCACACGACATAATAGAGATATATATATTTATATACACCTAAACATGCATTAAACAAGGCCAAAAATAAACATCTTTTCTCATATCAAAGTATACACATATAACCACATCTATTTAAACCATTTTCAAGCATCAATACATAAACATTTCATGACTATTATAATTATACCTAAATTTTCCTTCTATCTCGTCAATAAGTCATATGAAACCAAATCTAAATACACAATGCTTATATAAAAACTAGATATTATTGATTCATATTACGCATGCTAGTTATCAAAATGTTTAACATTATAAGATCACAAAACTAGATTGTGTGCCATTTTCGTATGGTTCATCAAAAAGATAATTACATTACTCAAAAATACAAAACTCATTTTATTAGTTTTTTCTATCCTATACATGCCACATTTAAAACTTAAAGCTTCTTTAAAGATACCAAAAAGATGACGATAAGTGTAATGACTTCAGTAGTAGTTCCGAGCGCACAACGGATCCAAAATTTAAATAAAAATGAACAACAATTTCAAATGAGATAATACTCAGTAAAACATAAGCAATTTAATAAATAATTAACAATCGAACTTCGTTTAAATCTAATTTGTCTACTTTGTTCATTCATGATTACCATATAACTCCATACTCTTATTTCTTCTTCCAAGACTTATATCATAATCTTTAGACAAATATACATACATATATATATATATTCCATACACATTTCATCTTCTTAATTACCTATGATAGAAACCAGTATTCTATTTCACACCATGCTACGATCATATTCCCTAAATAATTTCGCACACACACAGTGCCTTACACCCGATCTCACACACATAGTGCTCGGTTAATAATTTCGCACACATAGTGCCTTACACCCGATCTAGCATACATAGTGCTCGATTAATAATTTCGCACACATAGTACATATATTCATCCACACACAATACTAGCTTTTTCACACCCACATATAATGCTGCCCCATTCGCACACATAGTGCCCCTTTTTTTTTTATTCGTACATATACATACCTAAAGTACATTTATTCAATGCCATCAGCTCAATACCACATTATCAATTCAACATTTTTTCACATATAGAAAAAATTTCATTTCATAAGCTATGTGTACTCTAGGCATACATAGTAATCTAAATCATAATTGCCTAGAACTTACCTTATTGTCGAACGAACAGCTCCGATCAGCTACTCAACGACCTTCGCTTTCTCTTTATCCGTACTTGGTCCTCTTTGATTTTGAGCTTAATTTAAACAATTAAACTATTTTAAATTTTCTTATCAATTCATCATAACTCAAATTCTATTTATTTTAAACACATATATCATACGACACTTTCATCATTGGTGAATTATACACATAGCATTTTCATATTAACAATGGAACATTCATCTAATTTTAGTAAAGCAAAATTTACTTTCTCTTACCACTATCACATACATGACAACTCAATTTCCTTTCATGTCAATTACATTTAACTAAACAATGTTTTAATATCAAGTGCATTCAGCAATGACACAAACCGACCTACCTCCACATTCCATTTCCCATACCTTAATCGAATACTTCTTAGAATATTTCAATTCTCCCAATTAAATCTAAGACTTTAAAATTTACCTAATTGAGTTTGTCCATGTCAATCTTATTATTTAACTAAAACAATAATTAATTTCATCTCAAGTCCTCCATGACCGAATATAAATGTATATATATAACTCAATAACAACCAATTATCAACCTCCCAATTCAAGTCCACATTCGGCATCCATAAAACACTTACTAACAATTAAGTTAAAATAAAAGCTAAACATAACTTCACCTTACTCCACAATAGCCAAATAAGATTTTTGTCCATTTTAATCATTTATAGAATTTTTTTTTACTTAATTCATACTCATCTATAACTATTTATATTCACATACTACAAAACATCATCAATTTAACATATAAGAACATAACCGAATGTTTCATGCATCACAAACTTAAAAATTAACTCATGGGTCACGTTATGAGCATCAAAACAAACTCAACTTCACAAAAATTCCAAAAGAATTACATGATATCATACCTTAATCTATACATTCACCATAGCCGAATGTCCTAGCCCCATTTTTCTTTTCTTTTCTTTATGGTTTCGACAAAATGAAAGAAAGGATGATGGAACTTTGTTTTTATCACCATTTACTATTATAAATTTATTATTTCACAATATAAAAGTCATTTTATAATAAAATACTTATTTCTATATTAATTATATATATAATTCCCACCAATTAAAATAAAGACAATAGAACACATGATTACATGCATGTTGACCGGCCATTTATATTCAAAGTTGGTCTATTTTACATGCAAGTCCCCCATAATACTAAAACATAAAACGTTTGGCCACTACACATTTGCCTATCCCATTTTCAGGGTTTCTTAAACACATCCTTTTTAACTAATTTCACATCCAAATGACAGAAATCAAAACACAATATTTTCACATATGATATTTCACAAATAATAAACATAGAATATAACATGCAATTATTTTCGCGACTCGATTTTATAGTCCCGAAACTACTTTTCGACTAGGGTTAAAATAGGGTTGTCACACTCTGGTTGTTGCATGTAAATATCCTCCTCAAGTTCTCCATGCAGAAATGCAGTTTTTACATCTAACTGCTCAAACTCCAAATCATGCATGGCCACAATACCAAGCAAGCTCGAATTGAACTATGCTTAACAACTGGAGAGAACACATCTGTGAAGTCCACTCTTGGAATTTGACTATAACCCTTTGCAACAAGCCTTGCTTTATATATGGGTTCTTCAACTCCTAGAGTCCCTTCTTTCTTTTTAAACACCCATTTACAACGAACAACCTTTTTACCTTTACGAAGTTTCACAAGGTTCCATGTTCTGTTTTTGTGGAGTGATTCCATCTCTTCTTGCATAACAAACATCCACTTTTCTGAGTCTTCACAGCTAACCACCTCAGAATAATTAGATGACTCTTGATTGGCATCTATATCTTCAGCCACATTTAAAGCATAAGCAACTAGATCAGCCTCGGCATACTTCTTTGGAGGTTTAATTTCTCTTCTAGTTCTGTTTTTAGCGATAGAGTATTGTGGTGGAGAACCAACTCTATTCTTAATTTTTGTTCTGGCTTGAGGAGTTGACTCTGTATTAATTTGATGCTCCACCTGCTTTTGATTTTCTTTATTGGAAGAGTCTTTAAGAGATAAGTTAGGTAGCATAGCAGTTTCATAAAAAACAACATCTCTGCTAATCACAACTTTTCTATTTTCCAAACACCATAACTTATACCCTTTTACACCAGCTTTATAACCAAGAAAAACGCATTTAATGGATCTCGGTTCCAATTTTCCATTATCAACATGAGCATAAGCAGGACACTTAAAAATCTTTAAATCAGAATAATTAACAGGATTACCAGACCATACCTCTTGTGGAGTTTTTTTCTCAATGGCAACGGATGGAGATCGGTTGATCAAAAAACATGCAGTAGAGGCTGCTTCTGCCCAAAATGACTTCGGTAAGTTGGCGTTTGACAACATACATCGAACCTTCTCCATGATCGTTCTTTTTATTCGTTCTGCAACGTTGTTTTGCTGTGGAGTATGACGAACTGTCAAGTGTCTCATGATCCCTTCTAACTTGCACAATCTATTAAACTCATCAAAACAGAACTCTAAGCCATTGTCTGTGGGGAGGTATTTTATCTATTTTCCCGTCTGTTTTTCAATCATAATTTTCCAAGACTTAAATGCAGAAAACACATCACTTTTCTGCTTCAAGAAGAACGCCCAAACTTTTCTGGAAAAATCATCAATAAAGGTTAGCATATAATTAGCTCCATCTCTCGAAAGCACTCTGGATGGTCCCCACAGATCAGAATGAATATACTCCAACGTTCCCTTTGTGTTATGGATTCTTCTAGTGAATCGAACTCTCTTTTGCTTCCCAAAAACACAGTGCTCACAGAAATTCAGTTTGCAAATTTCTTACCCATCAAGAAGTCCTCTTTTGCTCAATTCTGCCATGCCATTCTCACTCATATACCCTAGGCGTATATGCCAAAGTTTAATTATATCATCATCTGACAAGGAAGAGGAAGCGACAGCTGCATCACCAGTAACAGTAGAACCCTGCAAAATATATAACTTGGCAATCTTTCTCTGGCCTTTCATCACAACAAGGGACCCTTTGGAAATATTTAAAACCCTACTTTCAACTGTGTATCTGTACCCTTTTGAATCAAGAGTACTCAACAAAATTAAATTTCTTTTCAATTCTGGAACATGTCGTACGTCACTAAGTGTTCTGACAACTTCATCAAACATCTTAACTTTAATTGTTCCAACACCTACGATTTTACACGAAGCATTATTTCCCATCAAAACAATATCTTCAGACACTGTTTTGTAAGTTGTAAACCAATCCCGATTGGGACTCATGTGGAAGGTGCAGCCTGAATCAAGTATCCACTCCTCGCTTACTTTAGAATCATTGACAGAAGCGACTAGAAGTTCACCATCACTGTAGTCTTCTACAACATCAGCTTCACCGGAATTTTTTAGTTGTTTTTCTTTTTGATTCGCAGCCTCCCTTTTAATTTTATTTTGTAGCTTATAGCACTCAGATTTAATGTGCCCTTTCTTCTTGCAGAAGTTACAAGTTTTATCTCTGTTTGAAGACTTCGATCTACCTTTAGATTTACCACGAGGATTCCATTCTTGTGTCCTACCACGATCATTATCAACATTCCGATCTTGTCTCCCACGAATAATGAAATCCTCTCCCTGAGAGTCGGGTTTAACCACAAGATGCTTCATCTTATCATACAAGGTTAAAGAATCATAAACCTCATCAACTGTGAGAGACTCGCGGCTATATAAAATCGTGTCTCTAAAGGTTGAATAAGACGAGGGCAATGAATAAAGTAGAATCAACCCTAGATCTTCCTTATCATACTGAATCTCCATGGCATCCAACTTTGAGAGAATTTCTTTAAACACTGTTAAGTGTTTGTGTACAGACGCACCTTCCTCCAAACGATGAGCATAAAGACGCTGCTTCATATACAACTTTCTTGTTAGAGTTTTCGACATACATATTTGTTCTAGCCTCTTCCATAATGCAGCGACAGTCTTCTCTTTCATCGCATCCTGCAAAATTTCGTTGGACAAATGCAGATGTAATTGTGTTAACGCCTTTCGATCCTTACGCTTCTTCTCTTCATTTGTTAATGTCAAAGGCATCTTATCTATCCCTAGCAGAGCATCCTCCAGATCCATCTGCGCAAGAACTACTTGCATCTTAATCTGCCACAATGCAAATTTGGTGTTGCGATCCAACAGCGGAGTTTCATACTTCGAAGACGCCATTACTGTGATTGAGATGAACAACCCGGAAGCTCGGATACCAATTTGTGAAAAATAAAATAAAAAATACACAAATTTTACGTGGAAACCCTTTCGGGAAAAAACCAAGGGCAGAGGAGAAGAAAATTCACTATGTCGAAAATTTGAATTAATACAAGAGGAATAGATTATGTCTATTTATAGGCTTGTAAAGCCATATTCTCGTAGGATTGAAACACCTTATCCTTATCAATATAAAATAGATGGAGTTTAATAAGGTTTAAAAAACCTTATTCTAAAATAAAATAAAAGAAGTCTAGTTCGATATGGATTTTACTTTTATTTTATTTTCCATCGTATTTTATTTAAATAAGAATTCGGGTCACTTAATTCTAACAGCTTTCAAGGGAAAAGTCTTAGTGGGAAGGTTGATCTTAGTTAATGTACAAGCATGGGATTGCAACTTGGTGAGTGAGTTGAACTTAAATAACATCTTGTATAAGTAATTGATAGTATATTACTCTTTAAGCAAAGCCCTGAAGAATTATTAAAGGGTTCCAAACTACATAACCAATTTGTTTGCCTATATCTTATTTTTACTTTTTCTTTATCTTTTTCGTTAGTTGTAACTTAATGTACAATTAACGAGCAACTCAACACTTACAATGGAGAAAAATAATAATTTTGTATCCCTTGAGCATACTTAACAATAATAATAGTGCTATACCCCCTCCAACCTAAGACACGCGATAGCATAACAAACCACAAAAAAGAAGCCCCTTCGCTTGTCACCAGAAAACCAATAGCCCAAAAGGCTTAAAACCATCTAACTTTCTGTCTCCTTCTGAAGGACCCTGACCAACCATTCCTAAAAACTAGTTACCTGTTTTCTATGAAAAGTCTTCACTCAACACCCACTCTTTTGTTCATAACGTGACTCTTTAGGCTACCGAACCCCATGTGGGCTTAACCACTCTACACCATTGATCAAAAGGAATGAAAGAATCCATCCCATCATAGACATCCTCCCCATGTGTCCTACAGTGATAACTTGATAGTAAGTTCACCATGTCAACGCCACCAATCACAGAACCTCCTCTATAAATAACCATCGACGCGATGAAGAAGGGATGGATCCAAAAGCATTTAAGCCTCCTTAGTGTCTCTAGTATACTCCTTAGCAACCTTAGTCTCTTTGCTCAGTTACCATCTACGGCTTTCTATCTAGAAAAGGTGAATTGGCCATCACCAGCATCACCACTCCCTCCTTCGTGTCTCCCCTCTTATTGATACCTAACATCAATAATTGGTCCGACTCGTTACCCAAACTAGGTGAACAGGCGTTCACTAGCACCATCACATCACTCCCTCCTTCGCATCTCCCCCTTTTTTTATACCTAACACCAACAATTGGTGCAGCTCTCCGCCCAAATTGTGTCAACTGGCCTTCACCACCACCGCCACTCCCTCCACTATGTCTCCCCCTTATTGATACCCAACATTAACAATTGGTGAAGTGAGCGTAGGTATCAAGGAATCTCAATCTCAAACTGTGAAAATTAAACATCGACAATGACAATAAACCGCTAAGAAAGAGAGAAAATAGGACACACAGAATTTTACGTGGAAACCCTTTTCAGGGAAAAACCACAAGTAGAGTAGAAGAAAATTTACTATGTTAAATTCAAATGATACAAGAGGAGAGACAATTACGTCTATTTAAAGGTTTAAAAATATTATTCTAATCAAAGTTAAATAGAAGTAATGCAGTAAGATTAAAACACCTTATTCTAATCATCATCAAATAGAGGAAATAAACTTCTATACGGATTTTACTTGTACAGTCTATACCGTATCGCGGCCCTCAGCCTTCGCTCTCGTAGATCCCCCTATCTTGTCACTTGTATTTTTTTTTAACAAGAATTTGGGTCACACAACTCTACCACAAACTAAAGCTTTCCTTGACCTTGCTAGCCCTACCAACCTAGCTAATTCTTTTACTCTAACAAACTCTACCAGTCTAACCAACCTTGGATCATCTTCTAGGCTAAATACTACTTAGAATTCACTATCAACTCAGGCATTAAACCAGTCTTTATAGTCAACATCTATTCTTCTACCATCCCTCACACAATTTATGGAAGCACTCAACATTCTATTGGCCTCCAATCCATCTACTTCCATCCCATCTGCTTTAAAATCCATTAAAATTGTGGCTTAAGAAAATGATGATACTTTAAAATCCATCAAGAAGGATCTAGCTGATTAAAAGGTTTTCTTGAAAAAGTCTAGAGGCCGACGTGAGAAGTTTGATGAAATTTTGGCTTTAAGAATATTTGAACTTGGGCATAAAGGACTTGCTTACATCAATTTTAGTAAAGAACCTATTACTCCTACTATTTCTATTAGAGCTAAAGAAGTGGATTATTCTTCTCTTGAGACTGAAAAAGGAATAATCAAAAGCATGTTTTTTATTGTTGGTATTTTAGCAACAATATAAAACACAAAAAATATGAAAGAAAGATATATTAGAAGCACATTATAATATGTTGTATTGTTCATTTTATATAGCAAAAAACAAAAACCTACAAAACTTACTCCTAAAAAACATGCCACGAACACTTAACTTACTCCTAAAATCAACAAAAATTTAAATCCCTAAAGACTTGGTCTACAGACCTAAGCAAGTCTAAGGTACATCCTCAACATTCCTCCTTGCTTTAGTAATTGAAAAAGCCTAATTTATTTCTTAAAACTTTAAATTTAACTTTTGAAAGAGCCTTGGTTAACATATTTGCAATTTAATCTTCAGTCTTGCAAAAAAAAAACTTGATTTCACCAATCTTTTGTTATTTTTTCAGATGATATCCATCAATCTTATTGTACCAGGCCCTAAAAGTTGTTTAAGACCACATGAGGCCTTATTTAACATGTAGACTTTCTCCTTCTGTCCCTTGACTTGGAATACCTCGAGTTGCTTTTCTCTCATTGCTTCAATCTGTTTGTCATCCTTCTCAACTTCTTTAAACTCGGCAGACTAAAATACAACAACATTGCTCCTTTTATAAATTTTAGATAAAGATCTTGTGTCACGAATTGGAACATCATCGATGTTTTCATCAATGTACTGAGGGTCTCTAGCAATTGATTCATTGTTGACTTCTCCTCTATTAGATTTGGAGAAAAAATTTTCGCTTTCATTCTTACTTTTAATACATCTCTACCTTTTGAGTATTTGATCAAGCACCATTTGTCTTTAAATATAATTTTGAATCCTTTTTCAATCAACTGCCTAGCACCTAAAATATTTTGGTCAATGTTAGGCACATATAGAACATCAATTATATGTTTCAAACCTATTAAACTTTCAATAATTACTGTCATTTTCCCTTAACTGGAACTCATCATCATTTCTAATTTTTATTTTGGAAATGATAGTTTTATCAAGTTCTTTGAAAAGTGTTGGGTCATTAGTCATGTGATTTGTGCAACCGCTATCGATCAACCAAGAATCATGGGAGAAACATGTCGCCACAAAAAGGAACTCATCTTCTTGTTGCCAATAAATGCTTTTGTCTCTTTACTTTGTTGAGACTTACAGACTCACTTTATGGGCCCAATACTACCACATTTTCTGCATCTGATATCAGGCCTCCACCAATATTTTTTTGGCAAGTGATTTGTCTTATTATAATGTGGACATGGTGGATATGTCTCCTTGTTGTTATTATTGTTGGTATCATCTTTAATTTTCTTATTTTTGCCTCCAGAATTTTCAAACTTTGCTCAAAAATCACCATCTACTGATGCTTCTTGTCTTATCTTTCTCCTTTGTTCTAGAGCCTACAATGCATTCACTAATTCTGCCAGCGATATACTTGACAAATCCTTAGATTCTTCTAATGAAGAAATTTTAGACTCATATTTTTCAGGCAAAGTGACAAGAATTTTTTGCACTATTCAATCATCAGAAAAATCTTTACCCAATAATCTTACCTTGTTTACTATGCTCTCCAACTTGTCAGAATAGTCTTTAATGGTTTTTGTCTCCTTCATTTTCATCATTTCAAACTCTCTAGTCAGATTGAGCACTTGCATATTTTTTGTTTTTTCATTACCCTGATATTTTTTCTTGAGGTAGTTCCAAATTTCTTTTGCTGACCCCAAATTCATGATTCTTGTAAATATTTTGCTTGAAACAGTAGAGAAAAGTCATGCTTTAGCTCTGGACTTCCTTGTCTTCTTCTCTTTGTAAGTCTTTAGTTGATTCATCATTGGATTTGCTGGCAAAGACAAAACATCATAGTCTTCTTCTACTGCTTCCTAAATATCCATTGCATCAAGATAAATTGTCATTCTAATAGCCCAAGCTTGATTGTTACCACCATAAAAAATTGGTGGAACAATATGAGAAAACATTGTGTCAACTTCCATGTCTAAAGCTTATGTGTTTCTCTCAACTTATAGACCCCTTAAGATAAAAGCTCAGATAGCAATTGTTGGTATTTTAGCAACAATATAAAACATAGAAAATATCAAAGAAAGATATATTGGAAGCATACTATAATCTGTTGTATTGTTCATATTATAGAGCAAAAAAATAACAAAAACCTGCAAAACTTACTCCTAAAAAACATGCCACAAACACTTAACTTACTCCTAAAATTATGTAAAAAAATTTTAAATCACTAAAGTCTTGGTCTACAGACTTATTATTAAGCAAGTCTAAGGCACATCCTCAACAATTATCATTGTGGAAAGGTTATGCATATTAGATCTTTTTGTTACAAGTTGATAAATGATCGAAGGAGAAATGCAAAGATTGTTGCAATGTTTAATATAACAATACCTAGACAGCAGCACAAAGTTAACAAGATGAAAGGAAAACTCATATACTTTTATTGTGGGAACAAAGGACATATCAAACCTTTATTGTTTTAAAATGATACAAGATTAGAAGAAGTTCAGATCTAATGCACAACTTGTTAGAACATCGAATGGAATAAGGAGACTACAACAAAGTAGATTTGGGTGAGAAAGGATTGAGCACATTTGAGTTATAAATATCAATGTTTGGTTGATGTTCATATGAAACATGAGGTTGCAACTCATATTGATTATATTGAACATATACCGAAGATTACATGTACTCCATCTAGATTTCATGGAAAATTTCTCTATTGTTCCACGAGCTACGATCCCTATTATTGTTGAGGTGGCATTTAATCTCATCCCATCTAAACAACATGAAGTAATCTGATTAGGAATGAATAGAGTAAGGGGAGAGCAATACTACTGATTTTACTTATGGTTGATTTCAATATTTCTGTAGTTTGAATTGATGCATCTAAACTGATATTGTTGGTTGTTGTTATTGCATATTATTGTTGATTTTAGGATGTTCTTTTTCTAAAGATACAATGTGGTTTGATCATCAAATTGAAGAGATTGGTGGCTAAAAAAGAAAAATGTTGTTGAGCTGGTATGTAATTTGTCACTGTTTCATCTTTTGTTTAAACTAAAAATACAATAGACTCTTGTTTTGGCTACCTAAAAAGCTCAAGTGTTAGGGTTATTGAGGACTAATATGAATTTATTTAATACTCATATTCAAAGGTTGGGGGCTAAAAGTCCAAGTTTGCTAAAAAAACCTTTTAGTTAGGGGGAGCACTTTTGGCATTTTTGCCAAAAACGAGAAGAAAATGGTAGCAGCAAATGGAATGTTCATATTGATTTGTTAAATATGTTGATAATCTGGCTATAGTTAATGGTTTTGATATGATGGTTGATTTATGGTTTTGATTTGGTTGATTTATGATTTTAATCTGATGGTTTATGGTCTATTTTGATGGTTATTGCATTTCGCTTTGTCAAAAGGGGAAATGATGAATAATTTTTAAAGACTTTGTTGATTCGATAATAGTTTGTTACTTTTAATTTTTATAGATTGATATAAATTCATTTTATATCCTATGTTATATATCCCTTGATTTTATCTTTGAGTTTTTGATGCATGCTTGGTTGATTTTGTGATGAACAAGTTTGGTTGTTGATATAAAGAGTAGTTGTTTGAGGATCATTCTACTTCTTAGGGGGAGAAATATTCTAGTTCCTTTCATATTTAATTTGTTTGAATTGTGTGTTAATTATTTGCTGCAGGCAGGGGCGAAGCTAGGGGGGCTGGCATAGGTCTCGGCCCCCTTAAAATATAAAATTGTAATTTAGGCTCTTAAAATTTTTTAAAAATTTTAAATTAGTAAAGGTAAAATTGTATTTTAAACCCCCTAACCTTATAAAAATTCAATTTAATCTTTTACAAATTATAAAGATATAGATTATAAAAAACTAAAATTTCATCCGGCTCCCCCTAAAAAATTGCTCTAGCTTCTCCCCTGACTGTAGGGTTTTGTAAAAAATGTTAAAAAGAGAGAAATTGCTGGCAACTTTGTTTGCCTTGTCCCATTTCATGTTTGAACAAATGTTAGAACAAATTATTTGGAGCAATCAATTATTTTAGTGTTACTATAAAACCCGAAACAACAAACAAGGAGAGACTTTCACAATAAATTAAAATATAATCATCATCCATTTAATCAGCCTTGGAGAGGAAGGAAGAAGATTAAAATGTTAAAGATATTTATCCTTATCCTTCTTATCTCTTAAAGTGATTTGAGGTTGCTGTAAAACTTGATAATGATGGGATTAATGATATTGTTTACTAGAGAATTTGTGCAGATAATTTTAACAGTCTTATCTTGTGGTGGGAGGTTGTGCTATTCATGGCCTATATTGGTGGACAGTTTTTTCGTGTCTTTGACTTTTTCCTTTTTCTATTTTATTCAAATATTTTATTATAAGGTATTTGAATAAAGTGATTTGTAATAATTTGAGTTTAATATTGGAGTTGCAAATATTTATCAATTTAAGAATAGTCTATAGTTGAATCGTACGAATTGTGAAATAAAATCTATTTATTAATGTATTTTTTCTCCTTGTTTCACTTTTTCAAATACTCTAAAACTTGCAAACCAATCCTAAATAGCCTGAAAAGGAAACAGAAATCAGTAGCAAGACAAGAAAACTCCACCAAACGTTGAGAGAAATCCCAAATGCGTAAGGAGAGAATTAGTTTGTTGTTAGTTTTCTTGGTGATTGATGGTAGCAGTAAAATTGAATTGTTAGGCTTTGCAAGTATCAAATTGAATGACTAAAAATGGGCAAAAACAGCTGAAGTGGAAGATTAGATAAGTATGATTATCAACTGATGAAAAAATTATTTGAGATTACGAGTCTTTTGCTGTTTCAAATTAAATGAAATTATTGAAAATTTCTGGTTTTTGTTATCATCATTAATTTGTAACTACGACGAGTCTTTTGCTAGTTGCTTCCTATTAATTTCTGAGTACGATTGTTTCCTTGACTCTACTTAATTATTGAGAAAGTGAGAAGAGTAAGCTTAATTTGTCAACTCATTTGATTAGGTTTAAGTTTGGTGAGCAGAATAGGATTGAGGAACAGTTCAATTAATCATTAGAAATATACATGAGGGGAGTTGAATATTGGCGCTAAAGTGAATCGCCACCAAACTGAGACGGAAAATTACTGTTTAAGGTTTCAATATTGTTAGTAAAAACCGTTGGTTAACGAATCCAATTTCTATAAATTATCAACCGTGTTGGTCCAAGAGCAAGAAATAAAAACAAAATTTGAACCAATTGGTTCAGTTTGCTATATACTCGTTACTATTAAATATTCAAGTCCCATCAAATATTGTGTCGCAATTAGAAAGTGCAAGTTCGAAGTACTCCAAGAGATTACAACAGAATTGCTGATCACATGACGAAGATTGCAAACTTTTACTGTAATAACTTATAGATTTTTAATCGTTGTTTTTTGACTGTTTAATTACACCGAAAAACTATTCAATCTTTTATAACGAGGGTAATTTGCCCTAAATGCTAGATTGAAGTATGCAACTCGAGTTAAACTTTTAACTTTATATGACCAAGAAAAACAGATAGAAACAAAATCAATAAACAAGTGATTAGCTGTAGTGTGCCTAGCAGAGAACTTTTCAAATAGTGAGTGAATTTGTCAAATTCACTGCCTTCTAGCCTCTAGGTAGTTTTGTTCTATAGTCTTGCATTGCGTGTCGTCTTCAACGACAGGGAATATTTAAATGCGTTAAGGAATCATGGACCCCAATGAGTTTGATAATTGGATGCTCACCCCACCAACTCGTTGATGAATTCCTCTCATCAATCAATTACTAATATGCTTTTTATAGATATATTATCTTCATCTTAATTACTAGCTAGACATCGAAAATACAAAGTCATTCATGCCTTGGTCTTAAAGATTAGGTGACCTGCCGGTTTCATGGTGCCAAACGCCTCTATATATTACCTCTAATGGCTAATGCTAACACCATCCCTTCATCTAAACACCTCTGCACTTTTATCTTCTTTTATAATTTGTCAAGTATAATATTATACATATCGAGACTAGAGAGAATGGCTTTTTCTTCTTCATTTAGTGTCATGTTTGTTGTGGTGGTTTGGATGATGGCGGGGAGCAGTAGCTATGCTCAGCTCTCCACTAGTTTCTACTCTAAATCATGTCCAAAGGTGTTGTCTACAGTTGAGTCAGTAGTTAAATCCGCAGTGTCAAAAGAGAAGCGCATGGGTGCTTCTCTCGTCCGCTTGTTCTTCCATGACTGCTTTGTCAAAGTAATTTCCTCTCTTTCTCTTTCCTTCTTCTTGCTAAGCCCTTCTCTTCTATACACACATACTCATACACCTGCTGCAGCCTCCCTTCTTTTCTCGATACACTAATATTTTTGTTGCATTACATGCCTACATACATATTCATTATTCTTGGTCAACTGAATTAAAGGTTTTTTCCCCTTTCAATTTAAAAATGGAGTTTCACGTTGAATGGTATCCACACACGCATATATATATATATATATATATATATATATATATAACCCACGAAACATTCACAAGCTATATAATTCAGATTTTAAAGTAGTGTCCAAGTTCAAAGTGTTCTAAATGAAACCTCAACCTATCAATATCATTTAGTTAGGTTCTTTCATTAGTTAGAGCGTTAAATACTAACTCAAATGTTTAACTTAAATACAATGTGAAACATATTTAAAATTGATGAATCAAATTCCAAATATGTGTAAACTTATTACATGAATAATTTAGATGTGACATATTAAAAGAATAAAAATTATTTTAATAATATTATTTGTTTTTCAATGCACCATATACAAATTATCCATACTGTAAGTATACATGTTTACCATTTGGTCCATATATTTTAAATATGCTCTATATTATACTCAAACTGGTATTTAACATTTGAATTAATAGCCAGATTTACAAAAACTCTCAACTGCAATAACATGATTTAAATTCATTTCACTTGCTTGGTAAGCATTGGCTGCTGGTCCAAATATCTTTCCAACCATGAATGCATGCTTTTTTCCTGCTTCATTCGTGGACCCAAGTAACAAAAAGTATTCATGTATGATTATCAAATGCCATTGGCTCATTAGCTATTAAGCTAAACCCCTCAAAAAGAGAAAGGATTGCAGATTGAGCAAGTAAATGACTAAGGAAATACCAACCATCTTAATTAGTTAGAATATACATAGCTGTGTTCATATATATGGTTGGTAAGTATGTATATATTTATCATGTCTAATTATGACAGGGTTGTGATGGGTCAATACTCCTAGACGACACTTCTTCTTTCAGGGGGGAGAAAACTGCGGCTCCCAATAATAATTCCGTGAGAGGTTTCAATGTTGTTGATGACATTAAGGCCAAGGTGGAGAAAGCTTGCCCCGGTGTAGTCTCTTGTGCTGATATCTTAGCTCTTGCAGCTCGGGACTCCGTTGTTATTGTAAGTAAATGAAACGAAAAGTACATATATACATGTATGTGCTCCTTTTTCTATTATTATTGCGTATTAGTAATCAACTAATCACAGAAAATCTGCTGTACTCTGAAAAGATAACGATATTCACAAGAAAAAAGTTGAATTTGATTGGTACAGCTTGGAGGGCCCGGCTGGGATGTTAAGCTTGGAAGAAGGGATTCAAAGACCGCCAGCTTTGCTGCTGCGAATAGTGGTGTCATCCCACCTCCGACCGCCACCCTTAGTCAACTCATCAATAGATTCCAAGCGCGAGGTCTTTCTGCCAAGGACATGGTTGCTTTATCTGGTATAATAGACCATTCTTTCCTCTCCTGCACTGCACTACTTTATTATATCTATACATCTCTTCTAAGCTAAATTGCACCCGACCCAGGGGCTCACACAATTGGGAAGGCAAGGTGCGTGCTTTTCAGAGATCGCATATACAACGAGACAAACATCGATGCTTCATTTGCGAAGGCAAGGCAAAGTAGCTGCCCAAGAACAAGCGGATCAGGGGACAACAATCTAGCACCCCTAGACGTGGCAACCCCAAATTCTTTTGACTTAAAATACTTCAATAACCTCTTAAACAAAAAGGGTTTGCTCCACTCGGACCAAATACTCTTCAATGGCGGATCCACCGATTCATTGGTTAAAACATACAGCAGCAACACCAAGAAGTTCTATTCAGACTTCGTTACTGCAATGATAAAGATGGGAGATATTACCCCACTCACCGGATCAAATGGTGAAATCAGGAAGAATTGCAGGAAGCCTAATTAATGGCTCTTCCTCCATTGCTTTGCCCCAATATCTGAGGACTTGTCTAGTCTACACAGTTTGCTTCTTTATTTATATGGTCGTAGGAGGTCGGACAGTTACGAAGAAAAAACTGTACTTGCCGTTCGTTATGAATCTAACAACAAAAGAAAGATAATTGATTCCAACAAAATAAAATCAAGGGGAAAAGAGAAAGCATGTTAATGTTTGTTGAGTTCCAGAAGGAACAATGATGTGTCTGTTTTGATGCAAATTAATGAATTTTGTGTTTTCTCTTAGCCCTAGCCAGCTATTAAGCACAATGATACATTTTTCTTAGATATTCAAACAATCCCACACACACGGATCAACTGATACAAGCAACAACAAAGATGATCAAGATTTGCATGTTTCGAACTTGTTATGATATGGCAACTATGTCGGTAATGGCTTTGTGTCTAATATATTAGAATGCATTTTGGAGCATGTCAGGTTGCATTTGAGTCTTATTTTTCTGCAATTCTAAGTAGGCATGAGTCTTGAGACAAGACAAACATGTCTCAATATAGGATGATGTCTTAAGACATGATAAGCAAGTCGAGACATTTGAAGTCATCAACTAAATTAGTTTCAGGGGAGATTAGTCTTGAGACATAGTCTTTGTGTCTCATTGATACATTGGCCCAAGTATAAAGAATTGGCTCTAGTTTTTAAAATTTGAGTTTCTAATTTTAGAATAGTAAAACAAGATCTGATATATAGCTTTAATAAATTAAAATCTGTTATGTCAAATCATTAAAAATAAATCAAGAACAAAATTATATGCGAAAATAGTTTCTCATTATTTAACCCTCTAAAGGAGATGAAAACAAATATGAGATATATATCTATTTCTTGGGTACCACTACCTTTTTTAAATAACTTATTATTAAATCCATTTTAGTATTTATAATTTGGCCCTCATCGAATAATAAATACAACTTATGGTATTTACATATTATTTCCATGACACTTTAATACATGTGACACTTTTAACATAATTGGTCACTTAATTTTATATCACACTTTATAATAGCATTATACATTATACATATCGTCCGTAACATTTTAAGGTCCTTTTGAGCTCATTCTTCGTTCGTAATGTTTTATAGATATTGGATAGATTATTTGCATAATTAAAACTTCCGTTTAAATACTTTTTAGATATTTGAATGATTAATCATTGTTGCTTCGACAAGTAACACTCTTTATTCGATTTAATTTTCTATATCCAGTATAGATGTTACAAAATTCTACTTGAAACTATTATAATAGTAATAAGAGATGGCACCAACCATCCCATTAAATGGAGAATGAAAAATATAAATTAAATAAAAGAATATTCTTACAATTCTAGAAAAAATTAACTTTGGCTAGATAAATGGAAATTAATTACTCATAATTCTTGTAAATGCCAAAACAATATTAACCAAAGAAATATATTACAAAGCCTCCTCCCACCTTGGGAGATGCCGAGTTCTTTATTTATAAGGACTAAAAAGGAATTTTACCCTAACTTTCTCCACAAAATAATAAAAATAAGGTAAACTACACAAGTCAATTTTGTTTGTTTTATATTATATTTTATTCACTTATGTTTGAAATGTTATGTTTTCGTTATCGCTTTGTTACAAAGTGGTCACTCTACCGTTAAACTCCGTTACTTTCTTAACGGCAATCTTACATGGCAACCCAAATAGGTTTTAAATGCTAACTTGGATGTCCTACGTGACCGTCCAAATTAAATTTATCTAATTAAAAACCTATTTTCATCCCAACAACTGGATATCCAAGTTGGCATTTAAAATTCATTTGTACTGTCGTTAGAAAGGTAATGGAGTTTAACGGTAGAGTGACCACTTCGTAACTAACGATAACGTAAGTAACTAAAACGTAACATGTCAAACATAAATACTTAAAATGTAATCTGAAACAAATAAAAGTAACTATTTTTATAATTTACCTTAAAAATAATATAAAAAATAAAATAAAATCTCAAAATGACAAAATCATTAAATATAATATCTAACATTCAAAGAAAATCCTAAATCATTAAATACAAAACAATTGCTTTATCTCAAAATAATTCTATGATTATTAATGTGATCCACGTTTTGTCCAAAATCTTCAAGCAACACACCTACCGTATTATTCCCACGCCTTTGTCAATCATCGTTCATGCATCGACTACAGAAATTGGATCCAAATCTTAATATTTTTGTGACATTATTACACTTTTTAAAAATCAATATAATTTACTAAATTAGTAATAATTATATCTCGATTTTACTAAAATTAGTAATAAAAAAAACATGTTAATATTGTACGTATCAAATCCAAGTAGCCTTCAACTGAGGGCACGGTTCAGCAATGAACAAAGATAAGGATTGATTGCTCAACAAAAATAAATAGATTTATTTAATGTTTAATTAGTCTAAAGTATCAAACAATATTAATATAGAGTAGTGATGGACGTGGAAATTTCGAAGCTAAGGGGTCCATATGTACCATATGAATAGGCAAGCGGTGCAAGATTAGACACCTAAACAACCAACCGCTAGCTAACCATCCCTACATGTGATAAGCTTGTCGATTAAATTTTAATCCGATTCGTATTAATATTATTATCAATGTAAGAAGATGTAGATTCGAGTATGTTAAAACACATAATCCTCCTATTTATGAATTAGAGAGGAGTTATAGGTAGTTCTTAGTAATATAGATCTGAAATTTAGTCCATGTAATTTATTTTTAGAAATTCAAGTTCATTAAGTCATTTTTTTTAATTATATTACTACCAAATAAGTATTTTTTTTAACTTCACTCCAACCTTAAATAAAAGGATAAATACGCTTCAAACGCACTCGAACTCATAAATTGTCTCTTAAATCGTATTTCTAAATCCATCAATGATCAAAGGATTTATTAGAATATATAGGCTTATCTTTTAGAATCAATTTATTCGAAAGATTTCTTAATTTTATGAATAAATATTTGATAGTACAATAATCTAATATTAAATTTAAGACCATCAACATTGAAGGAATGGCTATCTAATATATTATTGCGACATTGGCTTGCCTTAAAAATAATTATGCCATATAATTAATTATTTTGATTTTATTTAATCATTAAAAATATATTTATTATTGAAATTATTATATTTAATTTTAAATTAAATAAATATTTTTATAATCAAATGGGAAATATATATAAATTTTGAAATGTAATTACTTACATTTTAATTTTACTTAAATTATCCAAATTTGATAATTAATTTTTAAAATTGTTTAAATTAAAATTTAAAATAGATAATATATATAAATAAATATTTAAGTTAAATCAAATGGTTAATTATCTAATTAATTTTTTATTTAATTAAATATTTATCTAAAATTTAAAGATTCTGATTATCTAATTAAAATTTTAATAAAATTTAATTATTAAATATAATAATTATCCAAATTATTATATTTAATTTCTTATTTAATTAAATAAATATTTTATAATCAAATGGATAATATACAAAAAAAATTATACGTAAATTGTACTTATATTTTAATTTTACTTAAATTATTTAAAATTTTAAGTAGATAAAAATAAAAAATATAGAAATTTAAATAATAATAATAATAATAATAATAATAATAATAATAATAATAAGATGCAACACCTGTCCAATATCATGCTTTCGTACTTTGTTATATTATATTATATATATTTGAGTCTCTTTTTTTTTAATTTGGTACATGAATTTAATTTTAATGTTCAATTTGATATTTAGACAAAAAACTTAATGAATGATTGACACATCTGCTCTAGTAAAAAAACTTAAGTACTTAATTAGGACCAAAAAGCTCAAGTTCGTATTTAATTGAGATTAAAAAAACTTTAAGTACTGAAATGAATATTAAAATTAAATTCAAGTATCAAATTGAAAGAAAAAACCTTTTGAATAACTCAATTTAAACTTAACTAGTTAAGGTGAGGAAAAATTAACTAATTAATTAATTAAAATAAATAAATAAATTTATAGGTGATTTATATATGATGAAAATAGAAATTAAACATTTTTAATGTTGGTTCTTTGAGTAGAAACATTTTATTGCATAATTGAAGATCATAGAAACACAAGAAAAGTAAAATTTCCTTTGTCTTTTCCTTTTGAAAAGTGAAACTAGTAATAATCTTAATAGTAAAAAGGTAACAATAAGGAGAAAGCAACCACAAAAGTTTAAATTGATAATGTTGGAGATTAGATTAGATAAGTATGATAATCAATTGATAAAAAATTATCTAAGGGTGTGTTTGGAAAGTTATTTTATTGATATTCGTTTTCTAAAACATGTGTTAATTTCTGTTATGTTTGGATGATTATATGTAAAATATTTTGCGTTATTTGAAAATTAATTTTACTAGAATATTCATTTTAAAAGCTGTTCTTAGTGAAATAAACATAATATAACATTATATTTGTTATGAAATATTATAAAAGTATTTTCTTTTAGTAACTGAAGTTCATTTATTATAATTATATTTTATATAAACTTAATAATAAATAATACCTAATTAAAACTTAATTTGAAGTTATGTGTATGACATATATGCTAGTGGATAGTAGCACATTAAAGTTTGAAAGGATAAATAAACCTAAGCATGATTTAAATAAATAGTTATACTTGTATTATTAAAATATTCAAATTTTTACACTATTAAATATTCTAAATTGTAATATATAAATATTTTTCGATAAAATATTAAGAATATTATTTAAAATTTAAAATTATTACTAATGTTAAAATATATTATTAAAATGAAACTGCAATATTAAATAATTTATTAAAATAAGAAATAATATTAATAAGTTATTATATTATTAAATATAAATAATAAAATATGCATGTTTAATAATATAAAAAATATAACATTTGATATTATATTTTTAAAATTAAAATTTATTAATAATATTATACTTAATTCAAATTAATTTTATATAAAAATCAAGTTATCAAGCTCTTTTTGTTTTCGAAAAATGAGGTAGAGGGTTTATTTTCTGTTGACTCTTCATTGGTCGAGTTATTTTTCATGAAACAAACACGAGAAAATATAAAATACTATTTTTAATAAATTATTTTCCGTAGAATAAATAAACCTAAATTAGTAATTAATAAGCACTTCACTTGATAATTTGATATGAATATAATTATCAATGTAATATTTGGGTAACTATTACAAAATTTAGTATAATTGAAGTTCACTCACCATTCTTATATGATTGAGAATAGGAGTAAATTAGGAGGTGATTAAGCATGATTACTTTCTCTTTTCTTTTTTAGACTTTTTTTATTCCACTTTTAAAGATGGAAAGTTTAATTCATGATATAGCTCCTAAACTAGATTAGCTTTTTAATTTTGTTTATAATTTTTTTTGTTTGTATATCAACTATCATTTTCATTTTAATTTATTTTATCTGAAAGTAAAGTTTTTAATAAAAAACATAGCATATGATACATATTGTTATTGGATGACGATAATCTTTTGTAGCACTTTGAACTAGACCTGATCATAGGTCGAGTCACCTGTCCCAGCTCGAAGGCTCTTCCGAAATGTGAGAGAGTTTGAGTAAAATTATAGGTCCGAAAAATAGACTTGTACAAAAAAATAAGGCTTGTTTAAAAAAAGAGCCGGGCCACAGGTAAGGCATTTTAGCCTGGGCCTGGCCCGAATTCACTAAAAAATAAAAAAATTACTTTTTTTTCTTTTGAATGTTATTTTCATGTTGTTTTCTCCTTATTTTGCTACCATTTTACTATTATGTTGCTACTATTTTATTGTTATTATTTGGATATTATATAAAACTTATTTTATTATTAATTTTGTTATTATTTTAAAAGTATTTGTTAATTTTGTTATTATTTTAAAGGCACTTGTTAATTTTGTTATTATTTTAGAGGCATTTGCTTGTTAAGTTGTATTTATCTTAGTGTTATTTAAGTTTACATATTTTTAAAATTTATTTTCAATTTGTCGGAAATATTTATTTTGATGGTTTTATTATTTTGATATATTATATATATTTAAAATTTATATAAAAATAATATAAAAATTTTAATACAATTGGGTTAGATCAGGCCCAAATTTTAACATTTTTATCCGGGTTGAATTTAAAAAAAATTTAAGCCCATTTTTCAAATTGGGCCAAGTCCAAACTTAATAAATGACCTAAATTTTTAGTTGAACCCAGCCCAAATCTTTACGGTGAAATACATAAAAACAAAATCAACAAACAAGTGATTTAGCAGAGGTGATAACTTTTTAAAAGGTGACTGAGTGAATCAAAATTCAGTCCCCCTAGCCTCTAGCTATGGCAGTGTCGTCTTCAACGTAAGAGAATACTCAAAAGGCATTAAGGAATCATGGACCCCAATGAGTTTGAAAATTCAATCGGTTGATGAATTGCTGTCATGGATTAATTTCTAATTTGATTTTTATAGATATACTTTCATTAATAATCTTGTTCTCTACACATGCCTTAGTGACTTGCCGGTGTCACGGTGCCACATGCCTATATATATTATCCCTAATGGCTAATGGTACCACCATCCATTCATCTAAACACCTCTGCACTTTTTTGTCGTCTTCTTATAATTTGTCAAGTATAATAATATATAAGCATCTTCAGAGTTGAGAGTATGGCTTCTTCATTTGGTGTCTTGTTTGTTGTAGTGGTTTGGATGATGATGGGGAGCAGTAGTTATGCTCAGCTCTCCACTAAGTTCTACTCTAAATCATGTCCAAAGGTGTTGTCTACGGTTGAGTTAGTAGTTAAAACAGCTGTGTCAAAAGAGCAGCGCTTGGGTGCTTCTCTCCTCCGCTTGTTCTTCCATGACTGTTTTGTCAATGTAATTTCCACTCTTTCTCTTTCTATCTTCTTACTATATATACACATGGTCACATAAGCGTATTCAGTGTTCTTGGTCAACGGAACTTGAGTAATTTTTTTTTCATTCCTTTCAATTTAATAATATATTGGAGTTTCATGTTGAAAAGCGCCGTCAAATGTTTAATCTCATGTATATATATTTGGTGTAATCAATATAAAACTCAATCCAGAATACCTTTCCAACCATGCATGCATGCATGCATGCATGTGTTTTTTTCCCTGCGGACTTAAAGAAATTCCATTTGTGGAGCCAATATAAGTACTGATGTATGATGATGAAATGCCTTTGCACCTTGGCTCATATTAATCTTAACCACTCAAAAAGGGGAAAGGATTGCATATGGAGCAAGTGAATGACTAATGAAATACTTAGTCAGTTAGTATATATGTGTATATATATATGGTTATTAATTAAGTACGTCCTGTATTTATCATATCTAATTATGACAGGGTTGTGATGGGTCAGTACTCCTAGACGACACTTCTTCTTTCACCGGGGAGCAAACTGCTACTCCCAATAATGGGTCCTTGAGAGGTTTCGAAGTTGTTGATGAGATTAAGGCCAAGGTGGAGAAAGTGTGTCCTGGTGTAGTCTCATGTGCTGATATCTTAGCCATTGCAGCTCGGGACTCCGTTGTTATTGTAAGCACTTGAAATGAACAGTCCAACGTACACACTGCATATTAGTATGTCACCAAATGAATATAGAAAATTGAGTTTGATTGGTGCAGCTTGGAGGGCCCGACTGGGATGTTAAGCTCGGAAGAAGGGATTCAAAGACCGCCAGCTTTTCTGATGCAAATAGTGGTGTCCTCCCACTGGGTAGTGCCAATCTTAGCCAACTCATCAGCTTATTCCAAGCGCAAGGTCTTTCTACCAGGGACATGGTTGCATTATCTGGTATAATACAAGTATATAACATTCTTTCCTCTCCTGCACTGCAGTCTGTACTACTTTATTATATCTATAGATCTCTTCTAAGCCAAATTGCTTTATGTTGCTGAGCCAGGGGCTCACACAATTGGGAAGGCAAGGTGCTTGGTTTTCAGAAATCGCATATACAACGAGACAAACATCGATACTTCATTTGCAAAGACAAGGCGAAGTAGCTGCCCAAGAACCAGCGGATCAGGAGACAACAACCTTGCACCCATAGACCTGGCAACCCCAAATTCTTTTGACTCCAAATACTTCAAAAACCTCTTAAACAAAAAGGGTCTACTCCACTCAGACCAAGAACTCTTCAATGGTGGATCCACCGATTCATTGGTCAAAACATACAGCAGCAACGTGAAGAAATTCTATTCAGACTTTGTTGCTGCAATGATAAAGATGGGAGATATTAAGCCACTCACCGGATCAAAAGGTGAAATCAGGAAGAATTGCGGGAAGCCTAATTAATATAGCTCCTCCGTTGCTTTGGCCTTATAATTAATGAGGACTACCCAGGATTTACTTCTATGTTTATATCGTCGTATGAGGTAAAACAGTTTACGAATAAAAAATATTACTTATCGTTTGTTATGAATCCAACAAAAGAAAGAAAAGTGATTCCACCAAAATAGAATTAAGAATGAAGAAAAATAAAGCATGCTTAAACGATAAGCAGCTTGCATGTTAATGTTTGATCGAGTTCCAAGAAGGACAATGTTGTTTGTGTATTTTGAAGCATATTAATGAATCATTTTTCTTTCTTAAGCATAGTGATTCACAGGTTGCCTGTAAATTATTGCTCTTTTTGTTACCATATTATATATTTCTTTAATTAGATACCATTAGCTTTTTAAGTTTGAGACGGTCACTGGTCAGAGGCTGAGAGCCACTGGTTTGATCATTTCTTATCCATTAAATGCTTTGATTTTTTTTCATATTTGTACATTATAATATATTATCCATGGTATATGCATACTAGATAATTCGTTTAGTTAAAATAGACCAGTCAATCAGTACATATTAATGGTAGCTTAGCTATTGATTGAGATGTTTGCTTTACTCTAAATAAAACCTTTCATTAGTAGGGCCCAACCATCTAATTATAACATCAAATATTTATATTTTTTTTTGGATAAGTCCATGGAGTGCTTGAAAACAAACAGGGAGGAGATACGAGACTTTGTTTGTTGACTATCTTCTAGATAGGATGCATTGGAGATGCCTGCGACAATTGCTGGATACTTTCATTCCTCGTAAGAGAAGTCGTCGTAGTAGGAGATATGGGTTCCTGTGTCCTTAACCCGTTTAAAGGAAGAACCTCATATTGGAGGAAGGTGAAGCCTAAGGTGCATCGTGTTGGAGATGTGGTCTGAACGAGGTTGAGGAATAACGCAATAAGGTGATGGATTCTGTTCGGCAGTGGAATCTAATCGGAATGAAATGTCATCCTCGAAGGAGCGGTGGGATTCTGAAAGGATTGGGAAGGGGATTAATAGTATGAAGATGATCACAGGGGAGGTGAATGAAGAAATGGTCAAGTTGTTGAAGAAGTGTGTGGTGGGTACCGCTCGATGCTTTTATGAGACCATGACTCTCAAAGAAAACTTCAAGATGGGTGGAGTATTTGAAGTGAATATCAATAGACTGGGGGTAACCAATTCCTAATTGTCTTTGATAATGAGGATGAGACAAGAAATAGAACGGAAAGCCTATGGTTGTAACACCCTCGTAATTAGTAACCTTCACACTTAAAGGGGTAAAAACAACTTATCGTTATGTGTAGGTAATACACTAGTAAAATTCATTTTAAAAACAAGTTTAATGAAAATTAGTGTGGTCCATTGCTTATAGGGAACGAGTTTGAATACTCTTAATGAATTTCACGGTTATTGTTTAAATGTTTAAAGCAATAGAGACATTATAGGAACTCTACCTATATAAATAGCAGAAGTGGTGCCACTTCAACAAGTAGAGATGAAATCTCTCTTGTAAATATTTATTATAAACAAAATAAGCATATGGTCGTATTAGTGCTAAAAGTGAACAACCTATGACGAAAATATAAATGAATATTATGTGCAGTTTATTTTAACTTCTAATATTAGGAGTTGCGGTTTAATCTTGAACACTAACTTCATTAGAATTATAAAATATATCTGCTAATTGATAGTCTAAATCAAGAGATACTATTTTGTATGTATAATATGTGTTTGTGTGAAAGGCTATAAAGTAAGTTACCAACATTTTAAATTAAGTGGATTATTAATAGTTTATAATGTTAGTATAATAATATTTCAATATATAAAAAGTCTAATAAATTATAATTATTGATTAAGTAGTTGTATTATAAAGACGTAATTTTTGTACGTAAAATTATCTTATAAAGATATAATTTTATGTAAAATTATCTTATTAAACAACATAATATTATGAAAGGATATTTCATGAAAAGATGCACTTATCATGTGTCTATACAACTTTTTTTTTTCTTAGGTGGGCTTAGGTGCTTTTATGCGAGGCCTGGGCCCAAAGAAGTAGAGACAAAGATTTGGCGAATGTGTTACTGTTAAAGCAGTTGACTTAACTAACAACACAAACACAAACAAACCGAAAGGAAAGCGAACTCGAAACTCGTTGGCATAGCTAACTGAGACAGATATGAACTCACCGCAGCTTCCACAGACGCGTGGGCGCGTGTTATCCTCATCCGAGATAAACAAATCCCCAGCCGGGTCAGGAGGAGATCTTGAATCTTCTTTAATCCAAATCTATCACCATCACCACCACAACTCCCTCAAGCTCCGGGATCAGGCCGGTCAGTTCTGTTTTTTTTTTTTTGTGTGTGTGTGTTAAGTAATTAATTAATTAGTTTAAAGGAATTGATCGGAACAGAGAAAGCGAAGAAAGATGCGATTAAGAAAGCGGGGAGAGTGTCGGATTTGTTGGTGGAGGCGGTGAACGGAGGTGTGCAAGAGTCGTTTATAAACGAGAAGCGAATCGAGGCGGAGATTCGTGCTTTGGCTTCTACAATTGCTCGTTTCATGAAGCAGACCGATCAATGGCTCGCCGCTTCTCACGCCATTAACACCTCTGTCAAGGTTTTTCCCACTTTCTATCTCATCCTTAACTCTCTTTTTTAAATTAATTACAACTGGGTTTTTGATGAATTGTTGGTTTTAGGAAATTGGAGACTTTGAGAACTGGATGAAGAGCATGGATTTTGATTGTAAGAGTATCAACGCTGCAATCCGCAACATCTACCAACAATGACATACGAATTCAGGTAGTTTTATTAGGTTCCTCCATTTATTTTAAAATTACTGCTAATCATATCCAATTGTACTCTTTCTCACTACTGTTACTGCAAGTTCCTTGAAATCCAATGAGATTGCTGGCTTCATTATTTTAATTTATTAACCTGCTAAAGTAATAGTTGTATTTGCTAAGAGTAGAACTCAATGGCATACCAAACTTTAGACTACATTTACCATAACACTTAAGCTTGGAAGTTGGAATCATAGGGTTTAATGTTTTGATGCTGGTTCTCTTGGAGTATCCTATGCTCTGAGCGGATGAACATCGCTTAATATGTCTATGTGATAGCATCGAAAAAAACCAAAATGTTAATTCTATTTTATTCTAGATGCCAATATCCTATTTGGGAATGTTTTTGAACCTCAGGCATTGAGGAAACTTTTCCCAGTTCCCTTTTCTTTCCTTTCTTTGGAACATGTTAATTTCTTCATGATTTTCTTTTAAATAAAAACTGGTAGAGTAACAGACTCTCATGGTAACCTCAACCATATATACATATAAATTTACATAGTTTATGGCTTATGTGGATTATCTAGGGAAGTGCTTAATCTTCTACTTGCTCTTTATCCAGTTAACATTAGAAAAGAGCTAACGAAATTTGTTCTTTAACCATTCTTGGTGCTTCTGCGGCCCTAATAGTTGCATATCTTGGAATGAATTTTATGCGAAATAATAGTTGCTTCATAACATCAATAACCTCATAACTCTCTACATTCAATAAATTATATCATTTAAGCACTTGGTTTATATTTATAGCTAAAAAATTGCTTGTTTATTATCTTCTACAAGAAAATGAAGGATATCGCACCTACTATATGCGGTTTGTGAAAATTCATAGTCATTGCTTCTCTGTTTACTGTGTGTCATTCATTTGCATGCAGGCAGGCACCAATTGAAGTCCCTGCTTCTTCTGACAAGTCTCTGCAATTTCATTTCCTTGTTCTTTTGATAAGAAGAAGCCATTATTAGGCTGTTGATCTCTTTCCTTTGAGAAGCTAGCAAAGTTGTGCCTCTGCAATTTCATTTCCTTGTTCATTTGTTCTATACTATTAGGCAGTCGATCTCTTTCTTTTGAGAAGCTAGCAAAGTTATGGAGGCATATATGTACAAAACACAATAGAAGAAAAAAATTAATAGATGTAATAATTGATTTATCTCATATTTGATTTGCATTAACTGATGGTTTTTCCTAATAATTTCCCTGCTTTTAGTGGTGGTGGACGAGCGTGCGTGTGATCAATATGGTCAATGGTCGTAGAATGAGTTATAAAAAAAATGCATGATTGATGCCCATACTTGAGGGTCTTCCCCATCTTTGACCCAAGCTCAGATCCCGGCAAACTCAAGCTTGATACTCGACTTGAACTCAATTAAACATTTATATTTTAAGACGGGAGTTCAACTTGAGATATAATTAAACTACTCTAACTTGATTAAGCTTATATTTTAAGCTTATATATATTTAAACTTGAGCTTAACTCAATATTTAAGGTTAATAATATATATATAAAGTGCAATAACATAATAATATAAAAATGTTAAAAATGAAAATTTCAATAAGTGTAAGGAAAACACGGATGGAGCAAGAAGAAAGCAGCAATTAAGATCAAACACCTTTATTACTATCGCCATCCTACCTCGATCCTACTATTCTCCTTTTCAACTTAGTAACATATAAAAAAAGAAAAGCCTTCAAAACTGAGCTTCCTAAACAAAAGGCTCTCTACACCACAATTTCAAGCAAACATTCAAAACACAAACTTTTCTTCCTCTGCTCCGACTGATACTGATCCATGTCCCATCTCTTTGGCAGCTGCCGCCACTGAATCACTTATGTTAAGCAGATACTGCAAGCGGGACAACTTCTCAGGAACAGGATTACTTTGTGCGTATACACCAAACAGATCAGCTAGCTCCTCCGGCACCTCCCATGATAGTGGCTCCGAAGGCACAGCTTTGTCACAAGCTAGCAAATCATTAAGCGAGGAAACCTACAAAACCAGCAACGAATCTTAGGCATTAATTGACCTTGTTACAAATACAAGTATGCTAACACCAAACACTATTGAACTATATGAAACCAAGCTAGAATGTTCGTTACCGCTCCCTGTCGGTTTCTCTGCCGTAGCAATGCCACAGCTTGAATAAGTGAGTTGGACAACCTAGTCCGTGCGAGATCATGAACAACACCTTTTGCCTTCTGAGGATTAATCTTGAGATCTGCTGGGATTTTGTCATAGACTTCTTCTTCATCAAACTCGCCAGTGCCTGATGAGAAAATCTCATCTACAGTTTTCTTGAAGAGGTTTTCCCGTAAGCTCTCTGAGATCATGTTGTCTAAATCAACACCTGATTCCTTGAGTTCCCTTATCTGCTTAATGTTGAGTCTCCCTTGACCAATAGCTGTTTCAATAGCAGCTGCCATTTTGGTAGTTGTTATGCTCTTTATTATTTTCTGTGCATATGGTCCAGGTAAGCCAACATTCTTCTGCAGCTCATTGAGCTGCTCCATCCTAGCCTTGGTCAACTGTCCATCAGCTAAAATCACCTCAGCTTGTTGCCTAAAAGCCTGCTCCGCCAAACTCCGATGGACTTCTACTGTCTCCTCACTCGTCAAACCAAGGATCCCACCAAGCTGGTTCAGTAGAACATACTCTGAATCATCCTTCTTCGTGGTTATTTGAGCACCAAAAGGAATCCTGGTGACTTCACCTGTCAGACAATATAACAAGTATGTTTTGTAGAGGTCCATACGGTCTCTTTCGGAGAGGTCATCTTTGAGTGTTATCTCTGTTTGGCCTGGCTTGCCCAACTTTGCATTAAGTTCCTTGTTAGGTTTTATTTTCCTAAGTGTCTGAAGGGATTCCCATTCATCATCCTCGTCAACTTCTTTTACTTCCTCTTTAGCAGGTTCTTCTGATGGAATATCAGAAGATTCCCCCTTGATGTCTGCCACCAATTCTGTGACAACCAAGGTGTTAAAGGCAATCAACTTCTTAAGTTCTCTTGCAGATTCCGTCCGATTACCCGCCGATCGAGACCGTTTCACATAATTCAAGAAAACCTTACGGACCTGAGCACATGCATGATGATTCAAGTAGAGAGAAAGACGTTAAACCTAGAGCTCAAATTTAACAAAATGAATAACCATTGGCACAAAATAACTGTAGTGTGCACTCACAGCCTTGCTCGCAATTGACATAGCTGCTTCTCTAGTTAATCGCAAACCATGTGCAGCTTTCCTCACAGCATTCTTTACATCAGCATCATAGCCATCAACACCAGCAGAAATAGCATCCTTCACGGCCTGAAGTGATCATTTATAATTAAAAGAAGAATTAAGACACAACTAACCACATTTTTGGGTTCCAATAATCCATGTGAGATTTTTCATTTTTCCCAGCTTTTCCATATCAACATGACAGTATCATAAAGACATCAAACATTTTACTGGTGCATAATGATTACAGATGTGCTGATGCCACAAATAGTTCCAGATTTCATCCAACCTCCAGGACTAAATATCCCTTTTAAAATACAGTACAGCTGATGAGGTGCTAGTGCAATACTAAATCGAGGAATCTACTTATTCTATTCTCAAGTGTAGAACATAACAAAGAAATAACTGTTCAGACTGAATTTTGAGTAGATATAGTATTAGAATAATGAATTTCCAGGCCAAAGGGACACAACTTTACCTTCTCAAACAAACTGCCGCAGATATCTGAGTGAGCTGCATCAACAGTTTGCTGAGGAATGCAGAGCATGACTCGCACCTTCAACAATGCAGCAACATCACTTTCATCCAGCTCACCGTCAGATACACATTGTTGAAGCTTTTTCCGGTAGATCTCTTGAAACAAAATAGATATGTCAGACACTTCAAATAATATTTTAACATTGAAAACAGAAAAAACAATATCCTAATAGGGAAGACAAAAAGTCTCAGCCTTTTCCTTTTCCCAACCCTGCTTCTAATACCTTCGTGAATCTGACTAGCCTTTTGTGGATCAAAGTGCAATTCTTCACAAAGATTCTGGAGGAAGGCAGCCTTGCTATCTGCCATCTCAAGGTCACCACCCTGAAAAGCCTCTGAAAGCCGTTTCTGATACACTTTCGAAGTAACATCAAGTATGATAGCTTCTGCTTCTTTATTGCCCAAGCCAAGTATGTTCCTCAGTTGGTTCAATGCAGTAAGCTGAAGTTCAGACACAGTCAACAAAAGAAACAAGCATTAGACAACAAAAAGACAATGTGCAGCAAAATAAAAAGATAATGCATCAAAACCTACTAGTAAACCAAGACAGAACAGAGAAAAAAGGAATGCAGTAAGCAGTTGTTTTGACTGTTGAAAACACTCCCTGATACTGTTGAGCAAACAATGGGACTCTTATCAGCTAGTTTATCCACTAATAAGTCTAAAGTTTCCATGCAGTCACAATTTAAAAAATGAATCAACAAAAAAGGAGATACCAGGCTGAGTAGCCATGAAATTAATAGTTATATAAAGGGCATTAAGAGAAGTCTCCTAAGTTTGATGCTGTTAGGTTTTATCATGAGGTGGGAAGTGAAGAACAAGGGGAGGCAACCAGATTATTAGCAGGACGACAAAAAAAAATTCTATAGGTGAATCCTAATGGTGCTTTGCTTGCATATGCTATAAAAATGAGAAGCAAATATTTCCGACTAACACCCTGGATATTTTCAACTTTATCAGGATCTTCATCTTTTCCAAACTAGTAATAATCAGGAAGTTCAGAAGTTACAGAAAACAACAATAACCTTCCCAGCTCTACAACTTAGTAAAAAGAAAAGCTTCTAGTGTTTACACTTGAACATACATATAAAGAACAATACCAGCCAGAAGCACCAGCTACTTATAACATAACTTTGCAGGTTTACTTCCAGCCTCTTTTACACCATTATCCAAGAAAAACCAGCTAGATATTCTTTTAATATTTCCCATAACATAACATGGATCATTTCATTTAGTCAAGGTTATGAGCACTCAATTTTCTTCCATTAAGAATTTTTCTCCAGGAGTGATAATCAAAATAACACTAGTAGCATCCCATAAGAATTGTTCTCCAGGAGTGATAATGTTTCTGCCGATAGGAATAGTTTAAAACAAAAATTAGACATAATGCTTCAGAAAAGGTAACAACTGCTATAATAAAGGAATTTGTTGATGTTCTCCGGACCTCTAAGCTATTAAGACCAACCATGAGGCAACTGAACAAGAATATAGAAAGAAGGAATTCAATTACCTTATCCTTTTCCATGCGGCCACCAGATAAAGAATCAGATACATAAGCCCTATAAAGAAGCTTCAAGTCATCCATCTTTCTGTCACTATCATACTCACCACCTGTGCCAGTCATAAATAATGCTAGTTTAATGGTTTTGGATGAGGGATGGTCAATCCTCGGTTATCATAAAAAATAAGCATAAATACAACTTGGTAAGAAACAGGTTTGCTCACCCGTTTTAAACAAAGCCAGATAAAATTTCACCCAGTTCATCCAATTTCATCATATGCTTAAATATAAAAACGTGCGGTACAATTGACAAGGTCTAATAGCCATGTATCTGATTAAAGGACTAGGAAGCATACCAACAAGAGAGACAGGACCAAGTCCAGGGGCAAAATGATCAGCATCTGGGTGTTTACTCAAAGAGATAAGCAAATCATTGAATGACAATATCTTGTCAAGCTCTTCGACGGCTTGCTTGACTCCCCCACTGAGAAAACCTTACTTGATTAGTTGAGCAAATGGTATCAAAGAACAAAAAATTTAATATTTTATGGTAAGGACAGAACATTCATAATCAGAAGCAAAAGTAAAAATATACAAACACATTTAAGCATCATCACTAAGGAAAATTTTCTGACAGAAAAGAAATAAACTGCATTAGAGTCTAGGCATTCATAATCATACACAGTTCTCGCCCTAGACTTCAGTATGTTGAGTGCCACAGAAATATTTTCCTCAACTAGCTTTCTTTTGTGCTCCATCAACAGATCCTTGGCAAGCTACAAATCGGAAAACTACTATATTAAGAACAATCGGAAAACTACTATACCATTAACACCAATGCCAAAAATTGTGAAGAAATTACCTCATCAGAAAGTTTGTATTGCAGTTGTGCTTTTCTAAGGGAGACAAGCAGTTCCTCACCAACATCTGAAAGTAAATACTTAAATTGAATTAACATTAAAGGCATTATTTGGCAGGTTTTAGATATTGCACAAGAACATTAATCATACAACCACCTTAAATTCTAAAATGGTCAATCTAAAATACACTGCAGAAGGAACATGCATTACCTCTTCCAACTGAAGTTAACTTGGAAGCATACAATTGTTTGGCATTATCACGGATGGCAATCTCAACCTGGAGGCATAAATAGTATATATTGACTTATCATCAGGTTGAAAAAAGTACGAGCTTATCATCAGATTTACAAAAGTTGAACTGACAGGGCTGCATTCATGATGCCAAAAGTAAAGCGATTGAAATAATTGATTGGAAGAGTATAAGAAAATCGGAGCAAAGAAGTTCATAAAAATAATGGTCATAAGTACCTGTGCATCAGTAACCTTAAAAACACGCTTCCATGGCAAAAGAAAAGTTGATGCATCCCCAAAAACTAGAGTTGAAACATAAATCAGCCTCTGAAATGCCTGCACTGGAAAGAAACTAAAAATGGTCAAGATCCACATGCGGATTGCATCCTCCTAAGTTCCTGATTCATTATAACAGGTGTACATAATCACAGGTGACTGACCCGCCGCTGCTCTAAATCACCATCACGATCTCCAGTCTCAAGCCTTTGCCTAAAGATTCGCCTACCAATCTAGCAAGCAGAATCCAATAAACAATTTTGAAATTTCCATTAAAGACAAAACGTCTACATAGAGTGAACATCACGAGATTACCTCCATATGCATGGAAGCTGCATCAGGGTCATCAATGCCTAATGCATTTTTGAAGCTGATTATGGTTTCAACTTCATCGCCTCTAAGATCTTCACTTCCAGAGGAAAGGACAGAAGATACAAACCTGTAACATCGAAGATTCAGAGCCAAACCTTGCACCTAAATCCTTTTTTCCAAATAAGAAGAGAACTGATTTAACTAGTATCAAACATACCGACAGTACAAATCACAAAGCTCCATGTTAAATGCCTCATCCTGCTTGCTCACTCCGTATCTGAATTATTTTAAACATTGCAAAAGACTTTAGCTCCCAGTGAAATTAGTGAAAACAAAAGCCAGTATCTTTTCAACTTAATCACAATAATAATTGGGTAAGATTAAAACATGTACTTTTGGGCAATATTTTCAATATCTTCTCTCTTGATAGCATCGGGGCTATCACAGGCAGCTACATAATTATGCAAAGTAACAGCCGCAACTTCCGGAACAGCGGCGTTCACCGCATAGATGGCCGCTCCGCCAGCAGCCCCGAGGACGGCGGCTCCACCAAAGGCGGCATTCCGATTGCCACCGAAACGAAGGCCGAGGCCGTACCCAGCAGCTAAAGCTCCAGCAAGGATGACAGCAGAAGTGGCTAGTCTAACTGGCGGTGACAAATTCTGAACCAAGGGTTGGATGCCAGTCAGCTCCTTGGGGCCTCCGAAAATGTTGGAGGCTTCCGTTTCCGATGAGGAAGCGGGTTGGTCATGGGTAGAGAGGGAGCTGCGGGGGAAAGAGACCCGGAAACGACGTCGAGAGGGCCTGGGAAGGGAATTAGGGGTGAAAGGGAATAAGAGAAGAGGGCGAGGGTGAGAGGAAGGGGGAGAAAGGAGAAGAGAGGGATTCATGGGGTGTGGCAACTCGGCGGCTTTAGGGTATAGGGTTTAACGAAAAAATGGAGGAGAAGAACGATGAAGCAGGCCGAGTGAGTGAGGATGGGATAGGGAGACGAGAAAGATAAGAGTTTTTAAGATATAAAAGACGACAAAATTTCAAGCCCCGTTCTGTAGCATCTATTAACAGTCTTTGTATATTTACTATGATATAATGAGTGGGTTAATTTTCAACAAGGGAATTAGATAGTATCAAAACAAGATTAAGGTACTGTTTGATATAAAATACATCCCTGCATATGACACACTAACAAACAGTTTATATAGCTAGGTGGACTCTTACATAAACAAAATAAATATCATCATTTGGTGATGAAGAAAGTCGAAAGTTACTTCTAAGTCGGGCTAACGCATAAGTGTACCTTTTTTTTCTCGAAAAACATGCTTGAATGATTTAAAAGTCATACAATAGATGAGCATTTTACACTCATCAATCTAAGGAGATAATATAATGTTAGAGACTTTATCGGCAAAAATAAACTGAATAATGATAATAGCATCCATTTCTATTTCAAGATTGGTGATTTTCAAATCTCTAGCCATTAAAAAGTTATCTCTCAAGGCTTAGAGCTCTGCCTCAATGCTAGTAGCTTTTGATATATGTTGATAAGCTCCAATTGCTCAACTACCGATGTGATCCCTAATGAGAGTCTGACTCTCACTATACTTGGCTTACCTATAGTAGATCCATAGATGTTAGGCTTATACCAGTCAAGTAGAAGTGGTTTCCAAGTAACTAAAACAAAGGATGGTAGATATCTCCTACTCATTATAGTATAGAGGGCAAAGAACTCTCCAGCCGCAGAGATCTCCCTATCAAGGAAATGCTCTTTAAAGTAGGCATGACCAAATATTAAACCATTGTGAGGAAGCCATACCTCTCATAAGGTGAAAGCAAATAGAACACTCCGAGGGATTTTAAGTTTGATTGCCCATATTTTCGATGAAAGGATTGCAGTGAGCTAATTCTCCCACTCGATTCCAGAAATTGGGGGATCTAGGAAGTAATGTGAATGGAACACCAAAAGCTCCTTGTAAAATTATGACGATTTTACACCTAGTAAAATTTCGAGAAAATATGTATAATATTTCACAACTCAACATGTTTACTATGCCCAAATAGTTTGTTTTTCTTTTTGGGCTTTAAAATAGCTCAAAAATATAAACTTATTCTTCTAATCATTTCTGAGTAATCTATGTACACTTGCAAATGAATAATTTCTCATTTTCATTTTCATTTCCATTTCCATTTTGAGAAAACCACATTTATTTCTAAATGATTCCATTTCTCCATTTTGGAGAAAACCATAATTATTTCTGAACGTTTTCTATTTCTCTATTTCTATTCATTTTGTTCATTTTGATTCAAACACGCAATTCATTTTTGGTTTCAACGAGCTAGTGGCGGGACTGATTGGATATATGTAATTAGAACTCAAATGATTTATAATTAAGTTTTAATTTTTTTGCCTATTAATTATAAAATCATGTAGTCATGAAGTCATTCCACTATAGTATCATGACTAAGCTCTAACTAACGACATACCATTACGAAAACATCTACTTAGTGCTTGTCCAATGACCTTGTCATAAGTGTGTTACCCTCATAAGATATCATTGATCTCTTTGGGATAATATCCACTCTCCCAATATGATCCTACTTTTTCTCATAGTAACCATTACATCTTTCTTCATGAAAAGTCATTCACTATTAAATAGTGATCAAGTCATTCATCACAAATATGAACAACCCGAGGCTACATTTACTTTTCATTAACCATGTAATGCCAATGAGAGGATATCATTTACCCATGTCTCGGGCTATGAATTCCACTATTGTGAATGATGCTATGTACTGCAAAAGTCGTACACCCAACGCACCTGCTTTCGGTTCCCTATATATTCGAACTCAAACTTTTACTTACATCAAAGTATATGAGTTACGCATACATAGTCTACCATCCACTTAGGATTTAGGCACGTAACACTATGAACGTCACAAGTGAATAAATCCATAAACAGATTCAAAATCTATTTTGCTTGGGTCCTGTCCAATGTATTATCAATCTAAACAATCACATCTATGTCTCTATCTTATGGGAGTCATCCACTCTAATGCCTAAGACAAGACATCTCCTGAATTGGACTTGATAGAAAACATATTAGTCTTTCAATTGATTTGTTCATTTCTAATTAGTCTAAGGACATGTTTAGGTTCGTCTACTAATACAAGCTGTCTTTTTGTTTTACGATCTGACTACGTAATATGGCTTAGTATTAGTTGCACATTAGACAACCAGTGAGCAATATTTGCTTCCATTTTTCTTTGTGTACAAAAACCATGTGAGGATAATATACAAATTATTAATGTAATTCAAGAATAATTTTAGTAACCAATCTATTCGAAAAATTATAAGTGTACTTAGACGAAAATACTATACTTAGGGCATCAAATCCAACAACTTAGTATGCTCAAATCCGAACAAGATAAGTATAGTGAATTTCATTTGAACTTACTAAGCACTATATGCTTTCACGTTGTTTTTGTGCATAGATTACACTTTCGGATCCGTGAAGCCAACATCTCCTTTTGGAGCATCACACTATCATCAAAACAATAAGAGTATGAAATTCACATATTTGTTTATTTTCGCATGTACCTAGGCGTTTGCATGTGTAAATATGCTTATTTCATATGTCATTTGGTACTTGAAGCATTGGTTGTGATGTAGTTGTTAAAAGCTTAATTATTTTTGTTATACTTCATGAATACATGAAAACCCCATTTGCATGAATACATGAAAACCTCATTTGCATGCATGCAAATAGCCTAATTGTTCTAAGCTCTGAGTATTTGGCCAATTAACTTGCTTTAAATAATTTTATGATAGCCTTGTTTTGGTATTATTGTTCATAATTATTTGTTGGATAATGGTTTGAATTGAGTAAATTTTATGTAAATTCTACTTGTACATGGTTGTTTTTTGAAGCATGTATCATGGGTGCTCTTGGTGTGAGGTGTTTTAGATTGATTTTTAAGTGTTTATAACTCAAAATTTTGGTCCCCTACACCTTGGGTTCAGTACCCATGATATAGGTATTGGTTCTTAGCCCAAAAAAGGGGGCCAAAATTTCATCATAGGTGCTTAAGGTTCAGTACCCTTATCAAGGGTACTGCACGCCCAATCAATAGAATGTTAAATTAGATAGGACAAAGACTTGGGTTTAGTACCTAAGGCCTAGGTATCCTTGTAGGTGCTACAACACTATTTTGTCAAAAACAATCCCTCCAAAATCGAATTTGGTTCTGAACACTTATAAATTGATTCAAAATCATTTTAATAAGATTCCAAAACTCTGAAACTAATTTGATCTATTTTCTATGATTTTATAAAAATGTTTTCTTATTCAATTTTTAAATAAATTTGAGATTTTGGCATGAAAGTGGTCTAATGACATATCTCATTCATACCAGTAATCGGGACGGGTAAGGAGTGTTACAATTACTTGTTGGTCTTTGGCACACAATATCACCCTTAAATGAGGGGTCAAGTACGAGAGTACTCAGAAAAATGTCAACTAACTCCTTTAGGATAAAAGGAAATACACTAAGGCCTGGATACATCCCATTCATTTCTGACTTGATTGAACATCTAATTTCTTTTTCTAGATGAAGTGGAACTTGGATTAATTCCCTCATTGATCCCAATCCTAACCAATTATCATACCAAAAATTAATTTTTCTTCCATCTTGAACTACACATTTGATCTTTGAAGAAAGGATCGGGTTGATCTTTCAAAGTAAACTTCATAACACGAAGTGTTAACTTCTTATGGGTTTCTTGGGTCTTGTAAATATTTAGATATAAGAGTTTTATCCTAGTGGCTTTCTTTTTCTTAGAGCATTCTCCAACTCAATTTTACTAGGAAGGCTTAACTTTTCTGCTTAACACGTCAGATACCCAATCTATTTTTGTCTTTGAGATGAGTTACAGTTTCCCAATTAACCAAGTGGAGTTTCATAGCCAGTTCACTTCTACCCCAATGGAAATTTCAATTAATGAGATCAATTTAATTGAAAACACTAAACAAAAGTAATTGACATTGCATAAAATAACTTAAGATGACAACCATCGTAAACTGAATGAGGATAAGCCGACATGTAGGAGAGAGAACTTTAGTTTTCCATGCTTCAATTTGCTTCTAACTTTATCAATACTGAATTCATAATCCTTGCAGATCACTCTTTTAGAATGAATGGGGAAGGCCAAATATTTCCCTTAATCTAGAGTTTCCCTTATTGTAAGAGGGTTACATATACGATCTCTAATATCAGAGGCACAATTAAAGGAGAAAACAATTCTTGACTTACCTAAATTAATGCATTGTCTATGCTCTTCCATAAATAAAAGAAGGGCTTTGTTAATGGCCTCAATAGTACACCTAATTGTTTTAGCAAACAGAATTACATCATCTTGTTGGGATCTTATGACCTTAGTGTAGTTGTTTCATCATTAATGCCTATAACCTTTTGGTCTGCTTATTTAATAAAATTCCATTCTTTGGATTGTTATATTTTGTATATTTGTCCTCAACGATTTTTCCTTCAAAAACAAAATGTATAAGCAAATATTGGTTGACTGATTATTTAAAGTTTAACTAATATCAAGTCGCATCATATGGTCGAATAATGATATAAGAAGGTAACTTATATTAGTAGATAATTTAAATAGTTCATAGTTTGAATAATAAAAATTGAGCGAATTGATTGAATGAACTATTATGTTGTCTATCAAATCCAAATGGAGAGATACATTGCCTTAAGTATCAGAGTGAATGACTTCCAAAAAGATAAAGATATAGGTACAATTGTGAAAGATTTCAAGAGAGCTTTTAATAAAATTGTACCACTCTTATTAACTAAAGAATTGAACTTAAATAGAGAAAAAAAGTCCTAATCCTAATTGGGAAAATAGTTCCCTTATTCTAATAAACTACTAAAACATAAAAAGAAAATAGTTCCCTTATTCTAGTAAACTACTAAAAGATAAAATAAAAATATTTCTAGAATATGAATAAAACTTATCTACCCAAATAAGATTTATCTATCTAAATAAATTTAAAATATATACATATTTCAACACCCTCCCTCAAGTTGGTGCATATATATCAATCATGCCCAACTTGCTTACAAGAAAATCAAAGCTTGTTTTAGAGAGTCCTTTGGTGAGTATGTCAGCAATCTGTTGTTTTGAAGGAACAAACGGCATGCACACTTGGCCTTCTTCAATCTTCTCCTTGATAAAGTGTCTATCAATCTCAACATGTTTAGTTCTCATCATGTTGGATGGGTTGTGAGCAATGCTAATAGCAGCTTTGCTATCACAGTACAACTGCATTGGTGAAGTTATTGGTTTCCTCAGCTCTTCCATAATTCTTTTTAACCACACCATTTCACAAATTCCTTGAGCCATTGATCTAAACTCAGCCTCTGCACTACTTCTTGCTACAACAGTTTGTTTTTTGCTTCGCCAAGTCACAAGGTTTCCCCAAACAAATGTACAATATCCTGATGTAGATCTTCTGTCTGTTATTGAGCCTGCCCAATCTGCATCTATATAAGCATCAATTCCTCTCTGTTCGGATTTCTTGAAGAATAAGCCCTTTCCCGGTGAACTCTTCAAGTATCTTAGAATTCGAAACACTGCTTCTTCATGTTCCTCCATTGGGGAGTGCATAAATTGACTCACTAAGCTTACTGCAACTGCAAAAGCTATGTCTGGCCTTGTATGTGATAAGTAAATTAACTTACCAACTAATCTTTGGTACTGCCCTTTATCAGCTAATTGACCTTCTTTATTTTCAAATTTTACATTTGGATCAATTAGTGTGTCAGCTAGGCGGCAACCACTCATCCTAGCCTCTTTTAAAATGTAACAGCCAAATTTTTCAGTGGTGTAGGAAACAGTGATTCGAGATCACTAAATCCGACGAGTAAGTTTAGAATTTTTAACAAATAATAATTATAGGCCAAGCGTGAACTTAAAAGAATTATTTTTAATTAGTGAATTTTGCGATTTTAAAAGAATTAATCAGGTAAATTTGATTGAAAACGAGGTATCGAGACCTCGAATTTATAAACTGAGCCATAAATATTTTTATAAATATTTATGGAGTGTTATTAAGTTAGTATTAAAGTTTCGTTAGAAAATTTTAACGTTTGGTTAGTCAATTAATTAAAAAGGACTAAATTGAAAATAGTGCAAAATTTATTAAATTGTGATTAAATAGTTTAAGTGATTAAAAAGGAGGGATTTAAAAGGAAATTGGACCCAAATTGTATGGGCTGGACGGTTGGGCAAGAAAATCAGCAAAAAAGACAAGGACAAACAAGGGCAAAATGGAAAATTTTGCAAATTAAACATATAAAACAAGACAAATTTGAAAAATCTAAAGATATCATCATTTTTCTTCAGCAAAAACGCCATGGGAGGTCTGAAAGCTGCTGGTTTTTCATACTTTGACATATGTGAGTTGAATTCTTGCCCTTTTCCTTGAGATTTTTATGTTTTTGTGACTTTTACAATTAGGTCCAAGTGTTTAATTAATTAGTTTTTGATTTTATGAACAAAATTAAAAGCTATCATTGATAAGTGTTAGCTGTTTATGATGAAATAAAATGAATTTGAAGCTTTGATTTTGTTGTTTGATGATTTTATCAAGTAATTTCAATAGAAATTGATTTTAGGACCTAATTGTGAAAAAGCTGTGAATTAAGGTTTAGTGTTAAAATTATGATTTTCAAAGGTTGTGTAATAGTTTAGAATGATGGAATAAAATGTTAATTGAGAAAATTAGCTTAATAGATGGGCTAATTGAGCAAGGATTGAATTGTATGACCTGTGAAATTTAGAGGAAAAATGGTAATAAACATCTTGAACTAAAACAATATTGGACAGCAGCAGTAGACTAACTTTGAAAAATCACCATAAATTGTAAAAATCAAATTAGAAGATTAATAAAATATTAAATTAAAGCTTATTGAGTCTAGTTTTTCATAGAAGAAATGGTGTAAGCAATGGATTTGTAAATTATGAGATATAATGAATTTTGTGAGACAAGGCTAGAAAGAATTCGGGTTCTCCTATTTTGACTTTGGAAAATCACTAAAAATTGGAGAAAATTAATTAGAGTCTCAAATTTATATGCTTAGAATTCTTAATGAGTCTATTTTCAATAGAAATCAATGGGAACATTATCCGAGTTTTGTACTGTGATATAATTAATTTTTAGTGAAGAGAGGTCAGAACTATGGATAGTGAAACAGGGGAAACTTAAATGAATAAACTGTACTAATTGGCTAAACCAAATATTCTAAAAATTTTATGGTGGAATGATATGTGAGTCTAGTTTCAGGAAAAATTTACGGATCTTAATTTTGAGCTCTGTAGCTCGAATTATAAGTAATTGAGTGACTATGACTCGTGTGAACAGCTTGATGTGAGCATTAATAAGTAAATTGTGAAATCGTACTGACAAGAATGTTATATACATTAAGGATGTGGAATGGAGAGCAGGAGGAGGAAAAATATATATGAATATTCAGTTAGCATGGCTAATTTGCATGTTTTAAGCTCATGGACTAAATTGAATAAAAGTAAAACTTTAGGGGTAATTTTGTAAAAATGTCAAAATGACTAAATTGAAGGAACAAATTGTTTTATTATCTAAATTAATAAATTGAATGAAATTATCATTTTAAGATTGGGTGAAATTTGGGAAAATGGTAAATTACCAATATGCCCCTAAATCTTGGTATTTCTGCAATTTATTCAGGTAGGTTCGGATACCCTGAATGAGCATGTAAATATAACAATTTAAGTATTATATCGTATTTTATATGATATTTGAATTGAATATATGAAAAGGATGTTACATGAAACATGAAACATGAAACATGAATACTAAATAATATAAATTAATTGAAATTATTCTGAAATTTTCGATAATGCCTCGTATCCTATCCCGGTCTCAGGTACGGGTATGGGGTATTACATAAAAGATCAATCACATATTTTTTTCTGAGAGACCACAAGACCCTTCTTTGATCGAGCAACTTCCATTCCAAAAAAGTATTTCAAAAGACCCAAGTCTTTGATCTCAAACTCCAATGCTAGATGCTCCTTGAGACGTCTTATTTCATCCACATCATCTCCTGTAAGAATGATATCATCGACATAAACTATAATAACAGCTATTCTACCTTTTTGTGAATGTCGATAGAACATTGTGTGATCAGCTTGCCCTTGTGAGTAACCTTGTTTTTTAACAACTTGAGTGAATCGTTCAAAGGAGACTGCTTCAGACCGTATAAAGATTTCTTGAGTTTATATACTCGAGTTCTAAATTTTTCTTCAAAACCTAGAGGAGGATCCATGTAAACTTCTTCTTCAAGTTTTCCATTTAGGAAAGCATTCTTCACATCTAGCTACTGTAAAGACCAATCAAGATTAACAGCAATTGATAAAAGAACTCTGACGGAATTTAATTTGGCCACTGGAGCAAATGTTTCAATATAATCTATCCCGTATGTTTGAGTGTACCCTTTTGCTACCAACCGGGCTTTGTATCTATCTAAAGATCCATCTGGTTTGAATTTGGTTGTGAACACCCATTTACAGCCCACTGTTTTTTTCCCTACAGGTAATTTCATTGTTTCCCATGTACCTGTTTTTTCAAGAGCACGCATCTCCTCTAAAATAGCCTCCTTCCACTCAGGAACCTGTAAAGCATCTTTCACATTTTTTGGTATTTGGATAGTATTGAGACAAACAAAGGTTGAGAATGTCGAAGATAAGGCTTTATAGGATACAAAGTTAGACATGGGATATTTGACAATATTTCCAACACCTTTTCTTTTGGCAATTGGAATATCTAAATCAGAAAATTTATTGGCTGGATTATGAGCTTTACCTGGTCTTTTGACAGGATCTTGCGGGTCGGATTCTTGGTGATGAATCTGGTGGATTCCACTTTCTTGATTTCGATTTCTTTTTGAGTAAACAATTAACTCCTTTGTTTTATTTTCATGATTAGACTCTACACATTTATCCTCCTTTTCATTAACATTAACATCATTAATTTTTGTGTTAATTATAAATTCACCTTCCCCATTATTAGAATCTCTATGTTGTATATTCCTAGTCTCTTCTTGATCAATTATAGAATCTTCTTTAGTATAATTCCCTCACTGAAGATTAGAATCAAAATAAGATTGTGTTTCAACAAATGTGACATCCATGGTAACTATAATCTTCCTATCAATTGGATCATAACATTTGTAACCCTTTTTATTAGAAGCATAACCAACAAAGACATATTTTTTTTGCTCTAGGATCTAGTTTACCTTGGTTGAGAAGATGAACAAAAACACTACACCCAAAAACTCGGAGGGATAAATCTGTAATCAATTTAGAGTCAAGAAAGTTATCTTTAAAGAGACTAAAAGGAGTTCTATAATTTAGAATTTTACTGGGCATTCTATTAATAAGATATGTAACTGTTAACAAGGCTTCGCCCCAAAGATAACGTGGTACTTGACTAGTGAACATCAAGGCTCTAGTTACTTCCAAAAGATGTCAGTTTTTTCTTTCTGCAATCCCATTTTGTTGTGGTGTATTTGTACAAGAACTTTGGTGGACTATTCAATGTTTGGTTAAGAAAATACCTAATTGGTCGCTAAAAAATTCCCCACCATTGTCAGTTCGAAATACTTCTATTTTCACACCAAATTGTGTTTTCACCATAGCATAAAAAGACTGAAACACATTTTTAACTTCGGACTTATCTTTTAATAAAAACGCCCAACAAAGTCGAGTATGATCATCAATAAATGTGACAAACCAACGTTTTCCTGAAAAAGTCGAGACTCTTGAAGGTCCCCAAACATCACTATGAATTAACGAAAAAGGTTTGGAGGCTTTATATTTTTGAGGTGGAAAGAATGACCGATGATGTTTAGCCAATTCACAAAATTCACAATGATATGAAGAAGGACTTTTATTTTTAAATATATTAGGTAACAAATATCTTAAATAATAAAAATTAGGATGTCCAAGCCTATAATGCCAAATCATAACCTTATCAAAATCAGAAACAGAATTTAAACATAAAGTAGTTGTTGGTTGACTTAGATGGTCGTCTTCAAGAAAGTAAATTCCACCAAATTCTTTAGCATTGCCAATCATCCTCCCCGAGACCATGTCCTGAAACTTACACATAAAAGAGTCAAATATAACATGACAATTTGAGGACTGGACTGACCGATATGAGATTACAAGCTAGATTTGGCACATGTAAAATATCATGTAAAACCAAGGAAGATGAAATTTTAACAGTGCCTTTCCCGGCTATTGCCAAGAAGGACCCATCTGCTACTTTGATCTTTTTGTTTCCTGCGCAAGGTGTGTAAGTTGAAAAAAGAAAATGACTGCTAGTCATGTGATCACTAGCTCGAATCAACGATCCATGTGTTTGTTTTACAAGGCTTGACACCTGAAAAAAGCAAAAATCAAGACTGATTGGGCAAAGAGGAAAAATGATTATTGGATGAGTTAGGAATAGAAGAATTCATCAGAAATTGTGGTGATTGAAAAAACTTGTGTAGATGCTCTAATTGTTCCTTAGTGAATAGAGACCCTTCCAGAGAACTTTGGCCCTCATAATTTCCATTAGCTGTTTGGAAAGCTCTGCTATCCCCTGATTGTGAACCACGACCATTGCCATTCTTTTTCCTTCCATTTGTCGGTTTCCCATGGAGCTTCCAGCACGTTTCACGAGTGTGCCAATATTTTTTGCACTAATCGCACCAAGGTTTTTTCTTTTTTTCACTATCATCATTATTTTTAATAGTTACAAGAGCAGAATTATCATCATTAGCTTCAAACCCTGGCTTTAACATTACTTTTCTCCTTGTCTCCTCTCTTCTAACCTCAGAAAAAATCTCACGAAGTTTTGGAAGTGGTTTTTTCCCTAGGATCCGAGACTCACTTCATCAAATTCTTTATTTAAATCAGCCAGAAACAAATAAGCTCTTTCATTCTCTTCTTTTTTCATAGCTTTTACACCATCTCCGGGACACTCTCATTCATCATTATAACACTGATCCAGTTCTTGCCAAAGAGACATCATCTCATTATAATAAAGGGTAACTTCTTTTTCCCCTTGCCTAGCTTTCCACAGTTTTATTTTTAATTCAAAAATCTGTGAAGCATTTTCTAAATCTAAATAGGTGTCTTTCACAGCGTCCCAAACATCTTTAGCAGTTGGGAGAAAAAGAAAAGGTTTACTTATGGAAGCTTCCATGGAATTAATAAGCTACGCAATTACCATAGAATTTTCTGACCTCCACTTGCTCATCTTTGGATCACCCACCTGTGGTCGCTCAACTTCTCCATTTAAATGACCTAGCTTGCCGCGCCCATCAATTGCTAATTTTACGGACTGCGACCATTCCAGATAATTCTTTCCATTCAACTTGTGAGATGTCAGTTGAAAAGAAAGGTGAGATGCCTCTGTCCCTTGAGTCATTGTACTCTCGGTAGTTGTTTCAACTGTAGAACTTTCTTCCTCTGTTTGATTGCTGGATCTCTTATCTCTAGTGAAGGCTGTTTTAACCATGATGTTACTAGAGATTTTAACCTAGCTCAGATGCCATGAAAGATTTCAAGAGAGCTTTGAATAAAATTGTACTACTCTTATTAACTAAAGAATTGAACTTAAATAGAGAAAAAAAAGCCTAATCCTAATTGGGAAAATAGTTCCCTTATTCTAATAAGCTACTAAAACATAAAAAGAAAATAGTTCCCTTATTCTAGTAAACTACTAAAAGATAAAATAAAAATATTTCTAGAATATGAATAAAACTTATCTACCCAAATAAGATTTATCTACCTAAATAAATTTAAAATATATACATATTTCAACAAATTGTCTAGACTAACAATACATTAGACAGGACCTAACATGAATTTATCTTGGACCATTTTATGGATTTATTCACTTGTGACGTTCATGGTGTAACTTACCTCAATCCTAAGTAAATGTCTGTATGTGTGTAACTTGTATACTTTGATATATTAAAAACCTGAATTCAATTGGTAATAGAGTCGAAAGCTGGTATGATGGGTATATGACTTTTGTATGACATAACTTTACTTATAAAAGTAGGATTTATAGCCCAATTAAGGGTAAAATATATTGTCTCACTGGCATTACATGGTTGATGAAAAAATCATGGCAACCAGTCATTTGTTTAGGACAAATGATTTTATTACTACGTGTTAGTAATAGACTTCTTCATAAAGGAATGTGTGATGGTTACCATGAGATAAAATAAGATTATATTGGGTAAAAAAATTTAACCTAAAGAGATAAATGATATCCTATAAAAGTAACACACTAATGATAATGTAACGGCCTAATTTTCAGTGGTGTCGGAAATGGTGATTTGAGATCACTAAATTCGACAAATAAGATTGAACAAGATAGTAATTTAATATTTATGAGTCAAGTAAGAATTTAGAAGAATTTGTGAAATGGTGAAATTAGTGAATTAAAAGAATTTATTAGGTCAAACGGGTCAAAAATGAGGTATCGAGACCTAAAAGTTGAAAATTGAGCTATAAATATTTTTATAAATATTTATTGAGTGTCATTGAGTTAGTACTAAAGTTCCGTTAGAAAATTTTAACGTTTGGATGGCTAATTAATTGAAAAGGATTAAATTGAAAATAGCACAAAATTTGTTAAATTGTGAGTAAATAGCTTAAGTATTTAAAAAGATGGATTTAAAGAGCAATTAGACCCAAAGGTTAATGGCTGGACGGTTTGATTATGAAATAAGCAAGAAAACAATGTGAACAAGGGGCAAAATTGGAAATAGATAAAAGTTAATAGTTAAATAATGATGTAATTGAAAAATCTAGACATTTTCTTCATAATTTCTCAGCCAAAACGCCATAGAAGGTCTGGAGAAAGCTGGTTTTTTCATATTTTTACATCATGTGAGTCTAATTCTTGCTTTTTCTTGATAATTTTATGTTTTATGACTTTTACAATTAGGTCCACTTGTAGAATTCATTAGTTTTTGATTTTATGGGTGAAATTGGAAGTTACCCTGGATGGATAAGGAATTTTATGATGAATTATTATGAAATTTAAGTTCTAATTTCATATTAAGGTGGTTTTATTAAGTGATTTTGATAGGAAATGATATTTAGGACCTAATTGTGAAAAAGTTGTGAATTGAAGGTTTCTGTTGAAATTCAGAATATAAAATGTTTTGAAATAGTTTATAATGATAAAATAAAGTGTTAATTGAGAAAAATTAGTTCAATTGATGGGTGAATTGAGTAGGGACTAAATTGTGAAAACTGTAAATTTTGGGGTAAAAGTGCAATTTCGAAATTTGAACAGCATAAATTGTGAAGTGAAATAGAAATCAAATAAATGCTAATGAGTAGAAATATTTTATATTATAGATCAAGAATCCAAAGAAGAACGAGGAAAAGAAAAAGTTGCGAATAGTCCCAAAATTTCAATATCTTCTACAAATTAGCGGGTAAGTTCATATGGTTGAAATTAGATGTTTATTTGTGAATGATTGAAGTATATAATGTGTTATTATATACTAATTTGTTGTGGGATTGTGTAGATTTTGTTAATGAAAGAATAAATGTGGAAATGCAAATTAGGAAAAACGCAGGATTGAGTACGTTCAGTATCGTGACGTGTGATGAATTGACGGATAAGACCATGGTTGTTCCATGGCAAAGTGTGAAATGTAGGTATGGTATCATCCAAACTGAGTTGTGAAATGTAGGTATGGTATTATCAAATCCATACTGAGTTAAGAAATGTAGGTATGGCATTTCCCATACCGAGTTGAAAATGTAGGTATGGTATTTCAATGAGGAAAACCATCTTGAGTTGTGAATCGTGGCATTGAGCAACGACGTACTCAATTTCATAAGTCGTTTCCTAATTTGATTATAAGAAATAAAGAGAAGTGATCCAAATGAAAGAGATTGAGTAGTTGTTCTTGTTGAGCTCAACTATGTGAATTATTATAACAATGGTTGTGAATCGCAGAAACTTTAGTAAATGTTTTGGTATTGTTTGGAAATATTATGTTTGGTAAGCATTACTTTTAACCTATGAACTTACTAAGCTTAAATAAGCTTAATTGTGTGTTTTTAATATTTTTATGTAGATTGACTTGAAGTGAAGTGGGTAGATCGGATCAACACAACAAAGCACACTATCCAGATCAATTCCGGTAGCTTTTGTTTTATGTTTGAAGATTTATATGGCATGTATAGAGTTTGAATGAATTGAAGTAAAGATGTTATAAACTAGTTAACAATATTTGTACTAAAATAGTTTTCGTAAGTAGCAGTAGTTTGACTTTGAAAAATCACTAAAAATAGTAGAAATGGAATTAAATAATGAATAAATTATGGAATCGAATCTCGATGAGTCTATTTTCATATGGAAGAAGCAAAACAGGTATATGAGCTATATTTTATGAGATGTTTAAATTTTTGTGAAATAGGGCCAGAGCAATTTCTGGATCCCCTGTTCTGACTTTGGAAATTCACCATAAATTTTACAAAGATAATTAGAAGTCATAATTTATATGTACAGATTCCTTATTGAGTCTAGTTTTATTAGAGACAAACGGCATAGTCATTGAAGCTCTGTACAGAGAGATATCTGATTCGTAATACACAAAGGTCAGAGTAGTCAAACCCCGAAACAGGGGAGATTTTAAATAATAAACTGTACTAATTGGCTTGACCAAAAATTCTAGAAAAAAATTAGTAAGTAGATATATGAGTATAAATTCAAAGAAAATTTACGGATTTAGATTTTGAGTTTTGTAACTCGAGATATGATTTTTTTTGCATCTGTAACGCAGTTGGACAGCTTGTCTGGAAAGTGTGATATAAATTGTTTGAATTTGTTTAAGTGCTCAAATAAGTTTAGTAATGCCTCGTGCTCGACTCCGGCGACGGTCTCGGGTAAAGGGGGCGTTACATTTATTGGTATCAGAGCTTTGGTTTAGTCGATTCTCGGAACGAATTTGATGTGTAAAATGTTTAAAAATACATGCCATATAAATCTGTGATAGTGTGATGTGAATGATCCGATCTAATTACTAATTTTTGTTATAGATTGTAAAGATGTCGATAGACCCGATGGTGCTAGTCGAAAGAGGAAGTTAATAGTAGAATACAGATTCGAGCAGGGAACAAGTGGTAATGTCCCTATTTCTTTGATGAGAGAGGAAGAACTTAAAAATATGATTTACGGATTAATGAATCAGTGGTATCATGAAACAATACAAGGAAGAAGTCAAGCACAACAACCTCCTCCTCCCCTTACTGTACCACCAGTTACAACCCCGGTTGCTCCTCCTTTAATAGATGAATCTAGCAAAAGAACACCAATTGAAAAACTCGAAAAGTTTGGAGTGAAGAATTTCGAGGAGATCGGACGATGATCCGGTTAAGCGAGTATTGGTTAAAGAGTTTGGAGAGAGTTTTAAGCAGATGATGTGTTCTCCGGAGGACTATTTGGGATGTGCGTTTTGCTATTGAAAGAAGCAGCAGATAATTGGTGGGAAACCATTGAGGCGATGGTACTGCAGATAAACTTACAGGGAATTCTTCCAAAACGAATTTAAGAAGAAGTATGTGGGAAAGAGATATTTAGATAAGAAGAAGAGAATTTCTTGATATTCGACAAGGGAATAAAACAAGAGCGAATATGAAAGAGAATTTGTGTATCTCAGTAGATATGCTCGGGATGTTGTACCGACAGAGGAAGAAATGTGCATTAGATTTGAAGAAGGGCTTAATGATGAAATCAGAATGATGATTGGAGGTACAGAGATTCGGGAATTTGTGATTCTGTCTGATCGAGCTCAAAAGATGGAAGAAGTGTATAACAGAAAGATGCAAAGAGAAAGAAGAGGTAAAGAGGTATACCAAAGAAGTTTCTCTAGACCAACTTCGACTTTTCCCGCAAAAAGTTCGAGATGATTCGGTCGACTGTTATAATCCGGATCGATCGAATAACAAGAAACGACTCAACAAGATGTCGGAGTAACTAAGAAACCAGCAGCTAGTGTTAGTAGTGTGCAAAATATTCCGAGACTTAGATGTAAAAATTGTGGTAGATTTCATATTGGTGAGTGTTGGGGAAGAGCCGGAGCTTGCTATAAATGTGGTGGAACTGATCATTTTATTCGGGACTGTCCTCAATTATTAAAAGAAGATAGAGAACAAGGGGAGAAGCAAGCAAATACTCCTCAGAAAGGTAAACGTTCGGGTCAAAGTAGTCTTCATTGGACTGTTCATTTGGGAACGAGAGATCTGCACTCGATCGAGACAAGAGTACTGCTGACGTACATATGCTATCCGGCAAGGGAAGAAGCTTCGCTCCGGATGTGATAGCTGGTAATTTCTATCTTTTGATGATTACAGATATGCTTTAATTGATCCCGGATCTACACATTCATATATTTGCACTGCATTAGTGTCAGAAAAGAAAATGACTGTTGAGTCCACCGACCTTGAATTGCAAGTCACTAATCCACTAGGGCAAAGTGTGTTGGTTAATTTAATATGTCGGAATTGTCCACTTGAAAATACAAGGTGTGAATTCTCTGCGATTTAATGTTGTTACCTTTCCGAGAATTTGATGTTATTCTTGGAATGGATTGGTTGATTGAACACGATGCCATAGTGAATTGTAGAGAAACCGGATTGATTTAAAATGTCGACGGGGAAATAGTTTCAAATGAGTTTGGGGATAAAAAGAATGATGTCGAGATTATTTCACCTTTTACAACTCGAAAATTGATTCGGAAAGGTAATAAAGCATTTCTAGCTTATATTCTTGATACTCGGGTTCGAATTGAAGATGGAACAATTGTCGATTGTTAATGAGTTTCTTGATGTGTTTCGAGGAATTACCGGTTTACCCCGGATCGTGAGGTTGAATTCACAATTGATGTAATTAAGATGCAGCTCAATATCAATAACACCGTATAGAATGGCACCAAATGAGTTAAAGAGTTGAAGACACAGTTGCAAGAGTTATTGGATAAAGGGTTCATCGACCGAGTACATCACCTTGGGGCGCACTTGTCTTATTTGTGAAAAAGAAAGATGGTTCGTTGCGATTGTGTATTGATTACGAGCGGTTGAATAAGGTAACAATTAAAATAAATATCCATTACCTCGTATTGATGATTTGTTTGATCAACTGAAAGGTCTGCAGTGTTCTCAAAAATAGACCTTAGATCTGGGTATTATCATTGAAGGTTAAAGAGTGTGATGTGCCAAAGATCGCTTTTGAACTCGGTATGGTCACTACGAATTTTTGGTAATGCCTTTTGGTTTAACGAATGCCCTCGCTGCATTTATGGATTTAATGAATCGAATTTTTCAGTCTTATTTGGATAGATTTGTGGTGGTATTTATTGATGACATATTGGTCTATTCAAAGACAGAATCCGAACATGCACAAAGACTTGAGAATTGTACTACGACGTTGAGAGAAAAAGCAGTTATATGCGAAATTTAGTAAATGTGAGTTTTGGCTTCATGAGGTTGGATTTACGGGTCATATTATATCAATGAAGGAATTCGTGTGGATCCAAGTAAAGTTTCAGATGGTGAATTGGAAAACACCAAGAATGTAACGAAGTGCGAAGTTTTCGGGATTAGCGGGATACTATCGCCGTTTTGTAAAGAATTTTTCCATGATTGCTTCACCAATGACTCGTTTATTACGAAAGAATGTTGAGTTTATGTGGTCTCGATGAATGTCGTGAGCTTTGATCAGTTAAAGAAAATGTTAATAGAAGCTCCAGTCTTAACTCAACCAGAATCAGGTATACCGTATGTTGTGTACAGTGATGCATCTTTAAGTGGTTTGGGTTGTGTGTTAATGCAGTCGGGAAAGGTAGTGGCTTATGCTTCACGGCAATTAAAACCACATGAAAAGAATTACCCTACACATGATCTTGAGTTAGCTGCAATTGTTTTTGCCTTAAAAATTTGGAGACACTATTTATATGGTGAGAAGTGTTATATGTATACGGATCACAAAAGTTTGAAATACTTAATGACTCAGAAGGAACTGAACTTAAGATGCGAGAGCGGTGGTTAGAGTTGCTGAAAGACTATGATTTGGTTATTGACTATCATCCGGGAAAGCTAATGTAGTTCTTGATGCATTGAGTCGAAAGTCATCCTTGTTTGCACTTCTGCAATGAATGCTCATTTGGCTCTTAATGAAGAAGGTGTTGTATTAGTAGAATTGAAGGTAAAACCAATGTTTCTTCAACAAATTCGAAGCTGCAGAATGAAGATCCAAAATTGGTCTTGAAACGACAAATGGTTCGGGATAATTTAGAATCGAGTTCAAGATTGATGATGAAGGTATATTGCGCTATCATAATAGGATTTGTGTTCCCAATAATTCGATTTAAAGAATGATATTCTTTCCAAGCACATAATAGTATGTATTCTATTCATCCGTAGTACAAAAATGTATGGTGATCTGAAAAAGACATATTGGTGGCTGGTATGAAAAGAGAAATTTGAATTTATTGCAAAATGTTTGATTTTCCAGCAAATTAAAGCGAGCATCAAGTGCCAACGGGTTTATTACAACCCATTATGATTCCCGAATGGAAGTGGGAGCATATTTCAATGGATTTTGTGTCGGATTGCTGTGACTCAGAAAGAAAGATTCGATATGGGTGATTGTTGATAGATTGACAAAGTCAAGACACTTTATTCGGTCGAATGCATTTTTCACTTAATAAGTTAGCGAATTGTATGTGTCGAGATTGTGAGACTACATGGAGTTCCAATATCTATCATTTCGCATCGGGATCCGAGGTTTACTTTAAGATTTTAGAATAAATTGCAAGAAGCCTTAGGCACCGATTGAATTTTAGTACTGACATTTCATCCTCAAACAGATGGACGGTCGAGGCGAGTGATTCAAATTTTAGAAGATATGTTAAGATGTTATATACTCGAGTTTGGTGACAGTTGGGAAAGGTATTTACCGTTGGTGAGTTTGTTTACAACAATAGCTATCGATCTAGTATAAAATGACACCATTTGAGGCTCTTTATGGTAGAAAATGCAAGACTCCATTGTGTTGGTGCGAATTGAGTGAATCAAAAATAGTTGGGGTTGATTTGATTCGAGAAACGAAGAGAAAGTCCGGATTATTCGAGATAGTCTAAAAGTCGCTTGGATCGTCGAAGTCATATGCGGATTTAAAACGAAGAGACATAGAATATGCAGTGGGTGATCGAGTATTTTAAAAGTTTCACCATGGAAAAGGGTGTTACGATTTGGTAAAAAGGGAAAATTAAGTCCGAGATTCATAGGGCCATATGAAATTGTGGAAAGGGTTGGTCCTGTGGCTTATCGTTTGGCTTTACCTCCGGAACTTGAGAAGATTCATAATGTGTTTCATGTGTCTATGCTAAAGCGGTATAGGTCAGATCCTTCACACGTAATTCCCCATACTGAAATTGAGCTTCAACCAGATATGACTTATTCAGAAGAACCAGTGAAGATTTTGGCTCGTGAAGTTAAGGAATTGCGGAACAAAAGAGTACCATTGGTTAAAGTATTATGGCATCGACATGGTATGGAGGAGGCAACCTGGGAAACAGAGGAGTCAATAAGATCACAGATCCAAATCTATTTTCAGTAACAAATTTCGAGGACGAAATTTTTAAAGGGGAGAGTTATAACTACTAATTTTCGGTGGTGTCGGAAATGGTGATTTGAGATCACTAAATTCGACAAATAAGATTGAACAAGATAGTAATTTAATATTTATGAGTCAAGTAAGAATTTAGAAGAATTTGTGAAATGGTGAAATTAGTGAATTAAAAGAATTTATTAGGTCAAACGGGTCAAAAATAAGGTATCGAGACCTCAAAGTTGAAAATTGAGCTATAAATATTTTTATAAATATTTATTGAGTGTCATTGAGTTAGTACTAAAGTTCCGTTAGAAAATTTTAACGTTTGGATGGCTAATTAATTGAAAAGGATTAAATTGAAAATAGCACAAAATTTGTTAAATTGTGAGTAAATAGCTTAAGTATTTAAAAAGATGGATTTAAAGAGCAATTAGACCCAAAGGTTAATGGCTGGACGGTTTGGGTATGAAATAAGCAAGAAAACAATGTGAACAAGGGCAAAATTGGAAATAGATAAAAGTTAATAGTTAAATAATGATGTAATTGAAAAATCTAGACATTTTCTTCATAATTTCTCAGCCAAAACGCCATAGAAGGTCTGGAGAAAGCTGGTTTTCATATTTTTACATCATGTGAGTCTAATTCTTGCTTTTCTTGATAATTTTTATGTTTTTATGACTTTTACAATTAGGTCCACTTGTAGAATTCATTAGTTTTTGATTTTATGGGTGAAATTGGAAGTTACCCTGGATGGATAAGGGAATTTTATGATGAATTATTATGAAATTTAAGTTCTAATTTCATATTAAGGTGGTTTTATTAAGTGATTTTGATAGGAAATGATATTTAGGACCTAATTGTGAAAAAGTTGTGAATTGAAGGTTGCTGTTGAAATTCAGAATATAAAATGTTTTGAAATAGTTTATAATGATAAAATAAAGTGTTAATTGAGAAAAATTAGTTCAATTGATGGGTGAATTGAGTAGGGACTAAATTGTGAAAACTGTAAATTTTGGGGTAAAAGTGCAATTTCGAAATTTGAACAGCATAAATTGTGAAGTGAAATAGAAATCAATTAAATGCTAATGAGTAGAAATATTTTATATTATAGATCAAGAATCCAAAGAAGAACGAGGAAAAGAAAAAGTTGCGGAATAGTCCCAAAATTTCAATATCTTCTACAAATTAGCGGGTAAGTTCATATGGTTGAAATTAGATGTTTATTTGTGAATGATTGAAGTATATAATGTGTTATTATATACTGAATTTGTTGTGGGATTGTGTAGATTTTGTTAATGAAAGAATAAATGTGGAAATGCAAATTAGGAAAAGCAGGATTGAGTACGTTAGTATCGTGACGTGTGATGAATTGATGGATAAGACCATGGTTGTTCCATGGCAAAGTGTGAAATGTAGGTATGGTATCATCAAACTGAGTTGTGAAATGTAGGTATGGTATTATCCATCTTGAAATGTGAAATGTAGGTATGGTATTATCAAATCCATACCGAGTTAAGAAATGTAGGTATGGCATTTCCCATACCGAGTTGAAAAATGTAGGTATGGTATTTCAATGAGGAAAACCATACTGAGTTGTGAATCGTGGCATTGAGCAACGACGTACTCAATTTCGTAAGCCGTTTCCTAATTTGATTATAAGAAATAAAGAGAAGTGATCCAAATGAAAGAGATTGAGTAGTTATTCTTGTTGAGCTCAACTATGTGAATTATTATAACAATGGTTGTGAATCGCAGAAACTTTAGTAAATGTTTTGGTATTGTTTGGAAATATTATGTTTGGTAAGCATTACTTTTAACCTATGAACTTACTAAGCTTCAATAAGCTTAATTGTGTGTTTTAATATTTTTATGTAGATTGACTTGAAGTGAAGTGGGTAGATCGGATCAACACAACAAAGCACACTATCCGGATCAATTCGGTAGCTTTTGTTTTATGTTTGAAGATTTATATGGCATGTATAGAGTTTGAATGAATTGAAGTAAAGATGTTATAAACTAGTTAACAATATTTGTACTAAAATAGTTTTCGTAAGTAGCAGTAGTTTGACTTTGAAAATCACTAAAAATAGTAGAAATGGAATTAAATAATGAATAAATTATGGAATCGAATCTCGATGAGTCTATTTTCATATGGAAGAAGCAAAACAGGTATATGAGCTATATTTTATGAGATGTTTAAATTTTTGTGAAATAGGGCCAGAGCAATTTCTGGATCCCCTGTTCTAACTTTGGAAATTCACCATAAATTTTACAAAGATAATTAGAAGTCATACTTTATATGTACAGATTCCTTATTGAGTCTAGTTTTATTAGAGACAAACGGCATAGTCATTGAAGCTCTGTACAGAGAGATATCTGATTCGTAATACACAAAGGTCAGAGTAGTCAAACCCTGAAATAGGGGAGATTTTAAATAATAAACTGTACTAATTGGCTTGACCAAAAATTCTAGAAAAAAATTAGTAAGTAGATATATGAGTATAAATTCAAAGAAAATTTACGGATTTAGATTTCGAGTTTTGTAACTCGAGATATGATTTTTTTTGCATCTGTAACGCAGTTGGACAGCTTGTCTGGAAAGTGTGATATAAATTGTTTGAATTTGTTTAAGTGCTCAAATAAGTTTAGTAATGCCTCGTGCTCGACTCCGGCGACGGTCTCGGGTAAAGGGGGCGTTACAGATAATGTCATTAGATAATAAAAATTATATGTTGTTCTCATAATGACATATAATAAGAGAGGATTCAGTAATGGTACTTTTAGTGGATTGGTTAGAGTCAATAATGTTGTAATTAATAAATAAATAGTTAGAACTTAATTATAACTTTTTTGAGCCCTAAATATATATGTCTAATCAGTCTCTCTGCTAACTCAACATAACCATTTATGAACTACTTTAGAATTGATATATTGAATAAATGAAAACAATGAATAGAGAAATAGATTGCATGTATTACTATTCACAAGGAATGCATTTCCTCACAAGGAACAAGAGATGACTTGGAAATTAATTTAATTTATTTGGATTATTATTTGATTGTTTGTAACTAAATAATTGAAGTTCAAAGTGAAAATTAAATTAATTAGTCATCGCAGTTTTATAGAATGAGAAAATTAAATTTATCTACTCATAGATTCCAATACATACCGTTATCATGATTTTAACGAATTAGAATCGGATTGGAAAAATAATTTAATTGAGAGAAATAATTAAATTAAATTAAATTAATTAATTAAATAATATATTGAAAATAAAATTTACTATTTTAAATAATTTATATGAGTTAATTTAAAGATTGAATAACATGTATAATTGTATACAATACATGAATGAGCCCACTAAGCCTATTTAAAAAGAATGGGTAGCACCCAGGGTTACCCAGAGAAGGTGGGCAGCTAATGGGGCTTTATGTTTTCTATTAATTTATTATTATTTTATCTCCTCTTGTTTAAGTAGAATTTTTGTGAATTTTCCCTTTAAATAGGGATTATAAGCTAAGTAAAAAAAAAAATACACATCATTGAGCGTAGTTAGTTTGTCAGAAAATAATGATCTTTGTTTTCTCAAATAAAATTAATTTTCATGAGAGCTCGAGTTAGATTTACTTCTCATAGAAAGTATTAATTTTTTCTATTGGAAAATTAAAAAAGTTTCCATTGTGCGATTAGTTTGTGAATTAGAGCCCACTCTTTAAGTAAGTCAAGGGCTTGAGAATAGCAGAGAAGATTGTAGTGGTTGAAAACCAAGAATCGTTCAAAACCACTAACCCGAAAACATATATAATAATTTGGTAAATTTTATTATTATAAATAACACAACAACTTGATTTTTAGAAAAATTAAATTAAATTTCTGCTGTGCAACCAAATAGGTTTTTAGATAGATTTTTCTAAAAAATCTGCAAACAAGAGATATGGAAATCAAAGGCCGTTTTTAAAGGCACGAATCAATAGCCACATTTTTTAGTCCACATTCTGCATGGTTTTAAGGTTAAGGAATTCCATGCATAGAATAAAAATATATGGGGATAAGGGATCTCTTTGCCTGATGCCTCGAGGGGGGTGGAAACTTTATAGTTTTATAAGGGGATAAGAGATCTCTTTGCCTGATGCCTCGAGAGGGATGGAAACTTTATAGTTTAGAGCCACAAAAGAGGATGGTTATAGTAGTAGAAATGTAACTAAAGAAAAGATTAACCCAATTAATAGGAAACCGGAAAAAGGAAGCATTTTCCTCACAAAACTCTATTCTAATTGTCATAAGTCTTCTTGAGATCCAACTTAATAACCATGACTCATTTCTTCCCTTTCATCTTCTTTAAGGGAGTGCATAAGTTGCTGAACTATAATGGCATTATTTGAAGTTTTTTTGCTTGAGACAAAACGACCTTGAAATGGGGAAATTAATTTGTGAAGAAGGGGTCTAAGTCTCATTATCATAATCTTAGTAATAAACTTGTAGACCGTATTACACAAGGTAATAGGTAGAAATTGAGAGATGGAAGAGGCTTGGACTTTGGTATGAAGGTCGCCAAGGTCTTATTTAAAGCTTCTGATATAGATGAGATATTAAAAACTTCAAAAATCAAGTCAATAACCTTATGTTTAACCTGAGGCTAATAACATCGGTAAAAGAAAATATACAGTCCATTTGGGCTCGTGGCTTTGTTTGGTTTAAAGAACCACATTGCTTTAGCTATCTCAACCTAAGAAATTTCCATGCCAAGCATTTGTATATTTGGCTCCGATAGGTGTGCCAGTGGAAACTAGAACCCCTCGAAAACCCGTTAAGAAAACCTCAGAAGTAGAGAAAAGCTTAATAAAATGATCCTGGACTAATTTCTCAATATCTCTTCACGAAAACATCAAACAAACCATAATTCTATTCGAGTTTTTACGAATCATAGTGGTAAAATGGAAAATTCTTATGTTGTAATCGCCATTTATAATCCATTGGAATCTAGATCTAAGGGACTTGAAAAGTTCTTTTTGCCTCAGTATATCATTATACTCCCCTACCAGAGATTTATGTAGAGCTAAATGAAACTCACAAGAGGATTTGGTCAAAGCTTTTTTCAGTTCTGAAAATCCCTAGGTACTAGTGTTTCTTTCTACTAAATAAATGTTAGTTTAAATTTGAAATGGAATATATTTAAAATTTATTGATAAAATTATAAATATATTTGTACAATTATATTTACTTATTGCATGATCGGTTGGGATCTAATTTATTAAAAATAAAAAGAAATAGCTCTCTTATATTTTGTTGACATTGTTTATTATTTTTAACACATTGAATCCAAATTATCTATACAATATATATAAGGGTATTTACATTAATCCACATATTTTAAATATGTTTCATTAGTGATTGTTGGAGATAAATATGGTTAAACAACGATCAAGTAAAATAACAAAGAAATTGAAAAGATCGAATATAAATATTTTACGTAGAAAAATCTCTCCAAAAAGGATAAAAATCATAGGTAAAGACAATTTCACTAAAACGGTAAAAACGAAGAGTACAAAAGATGGAGATAAAACTAAATCCCGAAACTCAAAATAAGAACCCTCAAAACATAAACATAAAATTCTCTAAAAGCTTGTAAAAACTAATACCTAAATGTGTAATGATTTATAGGCTAAATTTGTAGGTCAAATAATATTAAAATAATCTGCACTAATCAGGGTTTAAGTGGGAAACTGAAAATAGAGTTTAATAGGGAGAATAAAAGTTGAAAAATACGAGGCATAACTCTACAAATCTCCATCTTAACTTGTATTTTCACAACATCTTTGTCAAAACCCACCACGGGCTTATCTCGAACTATGCAGGACATTTATTGAGTCGAAGTTGTTTTTAGAAGCTAGAAGTCTTCTAGTCTTCGACTTGTGCACTACCAAATCAAAACAGACCCGGGTCTAATTTCCACTAACGTAATGCCCTATCTTTTCAAAACTTGCATTCAAAAGAGAACCTCTCATCAAAACGAGGGACGTCTTGTTTCATCGGTCGCTGTTGATCCTTCCAAAACATAAAAACTGCCAATCTTTTTACCTTTCATCAAAATGAAAGCTGCGCGGGATATATTAATGTTGTTTGACTAGATATTAATTCTACAACCCTTCGAGTCCAAAATTTCCAAGGAGATTAGATTTTTCTTTGAGTGCCTGACATTTGATAGTATCCTAATTGTCTCATCATGCATCCTAATTTGAAGAGTACCACTACCAGTTACCTTACTAGATGAACCATTCCCCATGCGCACAACTCCACCTTCAACTGAACTATACGTGGGGAACGAGTCCTTACTGGGACACATGTGGAAAGAACACTCTGAATCCAGGATCTACTTGGACATAAGCTCGAAGTTTTCATTTGTTGACACAAATAAGAAATCATCATCCTTATCATTGGCCAAATTAGCACCGGCTAAATTTTTCTTATTGCTCTCAACAGCTCTTTTATTTCGTAGTTTGTAGCAATCTGTCTTGATGTGACATAACTTCTTACAATAGCAACGTCTCTTGTCTCTCTTCCTTGATGCTACCAAAACTGAGACTTGCTTATCTAACTTGCTATCCGAATCAAACTTATTGTTGAGTTTTTCTTTACTCAACAGATTGATCATTTACATTCTTGAATGAGAGATTTTCTCTGTTATAAATAAGGTTTCCCTAAAATACTTGTATGAAGGGAGTAAATAGCACAGTAATAGTATAGTCTGAAATTCATCGTTAATATGAACCTCAACATTGTTTAAATCATTTAAAAGAGTAATAAATTAATTGATATGATCTCTAAGGTGCTCACCTTCGTTCATATGGAATGTGTACAACTGCTATTTCAACACTAATCGGTTAGTTAGAGACTTTGTCGCATCAAGAGTTTCTAACATTTTCCATAAGGTGAATGTCGCTTTGTCCATCAAAACCTTCTAAAACACATTATTTGTTAGACATAATTGAATCGTGGATAGAGCCTTTTTATTTAACATCTCATTCTAATTTACCCATGTTTGCAAGATTCTTCTCTATAATGACATTTTCAAGATCGCCCTAAATCAAAATTGTCGTCATTCAAACTTGCCACAAATTGAAATTTGTGATGGCATTGAACTTATTAATATCAAACCTTGTTGCAGTCATCTTTAAACGAGTTGAATGTAGAAATCGAACTAGCTCTGATACCAGTTTGTTGGGGATAAACACGATTAAGCAATGAACAAGTAAAATAAAGAAAAAATTAAAAAGATCAAACACAAATATTTTACGTGAAAAAATCCCTCCAAAGAGGATAAAAAATCACGGGCAAAGATAATTTCACTAAAACGGCAAAAACGAAGAGTACAAAGATGGAGATAAAACTAAACCTCGAAACCTGAAATAAGAACACTCAAAATGTAAACACAAAAAATTCTCTGAAAGCTTATAAAAGCTAATACCTAAATGTGTATTAGGTTATTTTTCTAAGGTGAAAAAAGGACCTATTTATAGGCTAAACTTGTAAGTCAAATAATATTAAAATAACCTATACTAATCAGAATTTTAGTGGGAAACTAAAAAATAGAGCTTAACTGGATGAAGAAAAACTAAAAAATATGAAACATAACTCAATAGAGATGTCTAAGAAGTGAGCTACGCTGCAATATATTTTTTTAGAAAAAAATCCAAACTCAACTTGAGTCAAGTGGTCCAAACAATTAATTTTATATTAATACTCATATATTATTTATAATTAAATTTAAATTTGTGCTAACTTGAGGGAAAAAAACTCTCGCCTAAGCTTTAAGTCAAGACAATCCAAAGACAACGAGTCTTTGTCTGAACTCGATTTGAACCGAGCTTGGCAGGGCACTCGATATGTGAATAGAGTTATGTTCCATGCCAGAATTTGAATATACATTAAACACCTAAAATGATATTCAAGTTGACATCATGATTCTTAAATAATTTAAATGAAATATTTCAAAACTTAAAGAATCAATTTGAAATTGAGTGATAATCTGAATATGTTTAGCAAAATTAATCCTAATAAGATTTACTGAATTGGTCCTTAAAAGTAAATGACACCGATATTTTACCATTATTACGACAAAAACAAAAAAGAAAGGTACAAAAGCTCTCCAATCCCTTTTAATTTTAATGTCGAGTAAATTGGTCGTTTTCAAAAGAATTGGAATAAATTGATCTTTTTGAATTTTGAAAATAAACATCAAAGGATATTTCATCACAACATTAATGTTCTTTTTTATCAAGTTTACATAATGGTTGATATAATAATAAATTTAGCGCTCAAATTTCACACATTTTATCTATATATATATTTGAAGCTAAAGTTTCTTTCTATATTATTTTTGTTTTTTAGATTTTTAAAATTTTATATTTTTAAAATTAGGATCAAATTAATAAAATATATAAATATTAAAGGTTTAATTTATTATATTAATTAAAATTATGTATGTAAAATATTAATTCTATTTACTTGTTTATTTTCAAAATTGACATGATTTCATTCAAAAAATTCACAGTAATTAAATTATTGCAATTTTTTTATAAGACCAATTTACTCAATATTGAAATTAAGAGGGAATGGAAATGTGATTTTACCAATAAGTAACTATATCCGCTGTTTTTGTTCTTTGTTAGTGTCTCTGGGTGTTTCTGGAGCCTTAGACCCGAAACGTAACCGAACTGAAAAACCCCAAAGCCATAGCCACAGCCACAGCCAAAGGCGATGGCCATTTCTTGTCTGAGACTATCCTTGGCTCCATGGCTGGTGAAAACTCCAAGGCCAAGACCTACTTTGAAAGTAAAACCTTTTCGAATCATTTGCACTGCTCAGTCCTCTGTAGTAGATGAAAAGGAGCTGCCTCTCCCTCTCTCCGCCTGCAAATGGGAACCTTTTCGCAAGAAAAAGGTTGTCATGCGGGTCGGCTACGTTGGCACCGACTACAGAGGTAGCTCCTTCTTCAACCTCCCCTTCTTTTTCATTATTATATAAACAAAACCCAATGTTTTTTTCCCTTATTTATAGGTCTTCAACTGCAGCGAGATGAACACGAGCTATCTAGTAAGTTGCAGCTTCCACTATTGTAATTAAATATATCTGTTTATTTAAAAATTATTGTCAATTTTCTCCTCTCTTTTTTCTTTTTTTTACATAGCCTATAAGTGGGCATTATTTTCTTTTCATGATTTCATCACAATTTTTGGCTGTTGTTTTTGTTGCTGTTAATTGTGTTATAGGTGCTCACTAGGCCATTACATTTCAGTTTTTTTTCCTTCATAGCTAGTATGGGGTCTGAACATACTAATGATTGCAATGTTGCAATGTAGCTATTGAAAATGAACTGGAAACTGCCATTTTCAAGGCTGGGGGAATCCGTGACAGTAATTATGGTGATCTGCACAAAATTGCCTGGGCCAGAAGCAGCCGAACAGATAAAGGAGTAAGCTTCTTGTTATTATTTTGTATGTGCTCGATGTGAGGTTGGTGCTGCTAAAACTTGTATTGTCAATGGATATTTTAGGTTCACTCTTTGGCAACAATGATCTCCTTAAAAATGGAGATACCTGAAGATGCTTGGAAAGAAGACCCCAGTGGCGTTGCCCTGGCTAATTGTGTTAACTCTTATCTTCCCGACAATATCCGAGTCTTCAGTATATTACCTTCACAAAAGTGAGAGCCTAGTTTGTTTATTTGGATTTTTGCTTCAGTATTTTACATAAATATTTCATTTCTGAGCGTCCTTTCTTTTCTGTATCATCGCCTTTTTTAGGAGTTTCGATCCTAGAAGGGAATGTAATCTCCGGAAATATTCCTACCTTCTACCAGCTGAAATCATTGGAATAAAAAGTCACTTCACTGAAGCTGAAACTAATTGTCATATATCAGACTTCAACAGTATATTAAACTGTTTTGAGGTATCAGTTATATTATGTCATTTATCTTTGTCCTTTTATGAAGCCATTTATTATTATTTACTTTCTTTCAATGGAGAGCAATTCAAAATTCACCTGGAGAATTGCCTTCTCAATTAAGATTTTGCTTCATATTAAACATGTTTACTTTAGTTCATTGTTCTATGATTCCATTTTCTGGTGTGTTTTTCTTATGATTTCGGGGGTTAATTTAATACTCATTCAGGTCTACTGTTTCAGTTATGCTAGAATTTGCTTGCTCATTGTTTATCGTGGATACTTTTTAGGGTGAACACCCTTTCCATAATTACACTCAAAGAGCCAAGTACAGAAGTCGAGTTCCTCCTAGGCAAACTGCCAGAAATGGTCGTCCACCAAGAGCTAAATCTCATAATGGCTCATCAACTTCCGAGATAGAGGAAAGTGATGTAGAGGAAGATACAAGGATTGATGAAACTAGTTCAGTAAATAATGAGGAAATGTCTTGTGGTTTTGGTGAACCAGTGGTTGACTCTTGTAACAGTCAGGGCAATGGCTCGAAGGATCAAAGTCCTAAGGTAGTTATAGCAAGATGGTTACATGAACCTGACGAGACAGATAGAATAACATCTTCCCACTTTCGAAAAATTTTTCGCTGTTCTTGCGGAAAGCTGCAGAATTCAATGGGATTTGATTATGTTGAAATTTCCATATGGGGAGAGTCTTTCATGTTACATCAGGTAACCTTTTTAAATCATTGAAGTAGAAAGCATCCGTTTGTTGCCATGTTATATTTCCTGTTATTGTTACTGCAGTATGTTTCCGAAAAAAAAAAGAATTAGAATTAAGCTTATTTTCCTCAAGTGTTAAAAGCAGTAATTGCAATTTAAGGTTGCCTCATTGTGTTGAAGAAATTTAAAGAACAAAAGCTTAGGGTGGCCTGCACTTTTTGCAAACTGTTTGACAAAGTTTATAACATTAAATACTGTATATTGTGCCAGATCCGCAAAATGGTGGGAACTGCCGTAGCTGTGAAGCGCAAATTGCTCCCAAGAGATATTCTAACATTATCGCTAGCCAAATTCTCACGGGTTGTCCTTCCCCTTGCTCCATCTGAAGTTCTAATTTTGAGGGGGAACACATTCATATTGAGAAAGGCGCCTGGTAATGTAACAAGACCTGAAATGCTGGTGATGGTTGAATCAGAAGAAATCCTCAAGGCAATTGATGAGTTCTACAAATCTGTAATGTTGCCGCAAGTTTCAAAATTTTTGGACCCTTCCAAATCACCCTGGGAAGAATGGGTTGAAAATTTAGATTTTAACACAGGCATTCCCGATGCAGAGTTGGATGAAGTCAGGAATGCTTGGAAGCTGTGGAAGGAGAAGTTGCCGATTAGGCGAACTTCTTCTGCACCTGCAGTGAGCCTATAAAACACACTGAAATTTCAGCATTATTTGATGTTTGTCTGTCATTTATGCTAGAATCAATGGAAAGGAGGAATAGCCTAAACAATTTTGATCGATACTTGCTAGCTTGTATTCAAGATGATGAGAACGGCCTTCGCGAATTTGATTCTGTGCAGGGTCAGATGAATCAAGACTCTGGCTTAGTCAGAAAACTTCTTGAAAAAAGTGATGCGAAGGTCACAGAAGCAGAGGTAAATAGCACAAGATTCACCACCGGTCAGCTAAGATAGGAGAATGCATTTTTTTTTTCTATATTTTGACTTAAAAGGCTTAGAATACATGTTATAGAGTGCTAAATTGTGGTCAGGAACTTGTTTGCCAATCTTTCCATTTCGGCTTAATAATTTTTTGTTCAATACGAAAAAACCAAGCTATGCCCAAAACCCATATTTGCCCAATTTCTTACTGGTATAGTTGAGAAGGTAGATGTAGAGTGGTGCAAATATATAGAGTAGGTTTGGTAGGTTCCTCTTAGCCTCTTCTAAATAGCAGAAGAAACACAAAGTTAAACTGATTCCCATTTCCTTGGGGGTTTATGGGCTCAAGCAAGCTCTCGAGGCTATAAGCAATTATAATTTTGTTTAAACTTCTCCATTTTAGGATGATTAATTCAATACATATTACTTTTATTTCTTTTAATATATTAATTTTGCTTTATTTTTTAATAAAGGCTTAATTCGTTGGTACTTAAACTATACATTCTTTTTTCTCATTTTGGTATCTAAATTACTTTCGGTCACAAATGGTATTTAAACTACATTAGTATAGCCGTTAGTTAAATTGTTAAATTTTTTTTTTAAATTTAACCTATAAATTGATATCTAAACTATACATTTTTTTCTCATTTTGTAGACTGAAGTTACCACATTCTTTTTCTCAAGTTGTTACCTTACTTCAATAGTTAGTCAAACTATTAAATCTATTTAAAAAATATAATCAACTAAAATTGTTTACAGAAAAAAACATTATTTTCTCTTTATATATTATATTAATTTTTACTTTATATTAATTTTTCACTTCTTTCTCTCATCTTATGTTTCTTCTAAAAGTATGAGCTTTAATATGGGATTCATAGTTTTATTAAGGTTTTAGAATTAGCATGAAAATTGAACCGGTCCAGCCATCAATTCATTGTTTGATTAGTTCATCCAATTCGATTAATAAATTATTAAAAATGTATAAAAGTAAATATATATTTAAAAATATAGAAAATTGGTCCAATCAATTTTTTTAGTTTGATTCAACTGGTTTGTATCGATTTATTGATTAATCAGTTTAACCCTTATCTGGGGATTGATACCTCTGCCAATTTTTGGTCCAACTTGCATCTTGACCTTAAAAGGGTGAATTTTGAGTATTGTGTGCATTGTAAAACATTAAAAAGAAAGAAGAAAGAAAAAAAAAAAGAAAAAGAAATAGTGAAATAATGTAAAAGAAAAAAAATAAAACAATAAAAAATATTTTTTAAAGTTTGGGTAAATCACTTTTCGGGACAAGAACTTGGCAACTAGTCCCACATTGGGGTTTGAACTTTTTTTTGTTCAAGTTAGTTTATGAACTTGACAATTGTTCTCACATTGGGGCTTAAACTTTTTTTTGTCCAAGTTAGCAATTGATGTTTCATTGAAAACTCTAAAATTTAAGTCTCAATGTTAGAACAATTGCCAAGTTCAAGCTCCAATACAAGAATGATTGCCAAGTTCAAGGACTAACTAAGGAAATAAAAGTTTAAGCCCCAATGCGGGAACAATTACCTATTTTAGGCCCCAATATGAGAACAATTACCAAGTTTAGGGATAATTTGAACCAAAAACTAGTTCAAGCCATAATATGAGAATTGTTGTTAGGTTCAGGTCCCAAATAATGATTTAACCTTTTAAATCTTATATGACGTGGCAGTTTGTTATTGGTTGGATCTTGTGTAGCATTTTGGTGTAAAATGTGTAATGAAAGAATTGTTTAGGTAACACTTGTGACAAAAAGAAATACAACTTTAAAAAATATATATTTTGGTACTAATTTTTAAGCTAAGCTTAGGATGTCAAAATTTGAACTCCCTTGATGAATTCCAAACTCGATTCACTCCAAATGAGGTGGTTTTTTTTTTTGTTATACCCCTACTCCAATAATGACACAAGGCGAAACATGGGATAGCTTGGTAATGACCCCTCACTATATGCGACTCATGAGTAACCTTCCGCTAGATACCCTTTGTGATGCCCCTCCGTCCAGAACCATTTGTGAATTCCCCTCGAGCCATCTTGAAGCCATTCTAGAGACCATCCACTGTGGACCCTCCATGGGAACTACTAAGGCATAACAATTTCGTGCAACCTCAACAAAAAGAAGATAAGAGCAAGACCACATCACATAGTACTACACATAACGATAACTTACCTATAACGATCTTGCCAGCTAACTAATCACACGGGCAAGGTTGGCCTACCATCCGTTTTGTTGGCTGCATGACACTACCAAACAAAGGGCGCCCTCCTATATATAACCCAAAGCACGAGAGACAAATAAACCTCTTTTTCCTCCCCAAGAAAAACCTAAATGTTTCCTTAGCAATTTTCATCTTCCTCCGCCTCTTTCAACCTCCTAATCCAATTTTGATTTTTCGCTTGTCATAGGTGAATCGACCCTCTAATCATAATCACTTTCTCCTTTTTATTGAATGCTGGTATCAATACTTCTAAAAAATGAATATATAAGGAAACGAGTAAATTTTTTTAGACAAATGATATGGAGTGATTGATATTTACTTTCTCAACTCGAGCCCGATAAAGAAGGTAATAAATTTAGCAACATTGACCTCAGCTCTACTTTGTTGCTATCTCTGGATAGTTCAACGATTGTATACACATTTCTATTGGAAAAATATATAATTTTCAAATATCCCATCACATGTAAAAGCTTTGCCCTCAGAATTTACACGAAAGTTAAAGAGGACTAATTAAAGCCTTAACCCCCTCCCCATTCTTCCTCAACGAAGCTTAAACCCTAACCTCTTTGCAACCAACCAAAACCCATGGCAAGTAACGGCGAAAGCTCTTCAACTCCGCCTCAATCGACGACCGATAAGCCTGTGATTGTTAGGGTTAAGCGCAAAGCCTCTCAGTTTCGTCTTGATGCTTTCTGTATGTCATTTCTTTGCATTCTTTCATTTCTTTACCCTTTTTTATGTTTCCTTTTGCTTCCATTATAAATTAAAATGCAATTTGGAAACTTTAAGGAATACTCGTGTTGTCTGTTGCAGGGCTGGAAATCAACGAGAGACCTTTGAAACGCCCTTTTTCTGATTTTGAGAAACTATCGATATCTGAATCGTCCCAAAGAGGTTTCTCTTTTCCCGATTAAATTCAAGGGTCATTCTTAATTTGCATGCTCCATAATTTAGAAATTTCTAAAATTGACGCAATGATGTTGTTTTGCATTAGAGGAGTTGAAGAGTAAGAAAGTATTTGTGCGGCATGTGGATACATTGACAAGCTCTCAGGCTACAGTTGATATTGTGCAATCTTTTATAGTAAGTGGTGCTGAAATGCCGTTAATGTAACTATGCTCTCTTTTATCCTTTGCTTTTGTTAGAGTCTGCTTTTTGAAGGTATTTTTCATTAATTTCTTGTCATGTACTTCTGCATAGAACATGCAAACAAAGCTCTAACGGTGGTTTCTTTGACAGCCGAATTCTGCTGATGTTACTGAGGGTAATACAAAGAGTCAGGAAGGAAGGCGCCCTCAGAAAACCAATTATGTAACCTCTCATTCTATTTCGCTTCAAGCAACACAATGATGGTTGCTCCTTGAATCTGCTAGTGATTCTTGTCTCTTCTTTATTTAACCTAATGTTTGTCCTTTTTGATTTTAATGTCTGCAGCGACAAGAGCAGCTATCTAAATCCATCCAAAAGCAAGAGGTAGTTTAATGTCTCTAAAAATGCCTTTATTCATTTTGAAAAGATAGATATCCTGGTTATTGTTTACTATGGATCTTTGAGAATTTTTTCTTTAGTGTTCATCTTATGGCTTTCATCCTTTGTTCTGATTTTGTTGATCTGATAGCATTTTTTTTTGCTTTGTCTACCTTTCAATTTAATGTTTAAACCTAGATTTATGAAATGTGTCAAAAGTATGGGCTAATGCCTACTTGTAAACTCCACTTGTTTATTCCTGCGCTGTCATCGTATATTAGTTGAAATTACTACCATCTTAAATAATTAGTTATACAGATAATAGAATATCCATTAAGCACATTTACTGGTGTATTGGGAATGCTTTAGACCATGTATCAAGCTAATGTGGAACAAGCTGCTGGTTTGGCTATGTCTTGTTTTCATATTTTCTGACAAGAATGTTGCAAAGGCTTACCCTTTTTAAAAGAAAAGGGATTAGGATGATTTGATATTATGAGTAGTTTTAATTCTCGGCCTTCAGAAACTATGAGATTGATGCCATAACCTTGAGTGGTTAAATGCATGCTTTTTTTGAGACTAAAGTAAAATTTTGATGACTAGTGTTGCTAAGAAAAACCAAACTGCTCAAGTTTGCTTACACTTTTCCTGGTAGAGACCTGTTCGTACTATTATTTTAATCCAAATTCTAGAGAATCTGAAGTGGTTTGTCAGCATCAAGTGCAATTTTACACCGGAGCTAAGCAGCTTACTGCTTTATTTGGCTCCTAAGTTTGTAATTAACACAGCCAGCTATCTTGTGATACAGGAAAAAAGGAAATTTTTTTTTTTTCCTCTTACTTTCATGTTTCTGTAGTTTCATGAAGTCTTTTGTTTTAGGAAATTGCAAAAAATGCTCGTTTTGAACAAATATGGAGGAGCAGAAGAGGGAAAAAAGAGGCAGTTGATGAAATGTACCATTTCTATGATGTTGTTCGTGTTGAGGTTGAGGAAAAGTCTAATAACATGCAAATTGAGTAAGTTTGTTTTAAAATTCATTAAATTATATGTTAAAGAATTATTGTGAAACAGATTTAAGTTGCCTTGATTTTACTGCAGAGAGGAATCCTTGGAAGATCGCGAGCTTTTATCTAGTTATTTGCCTCTATTAAGAGAGTTTATCCCTGCAGCTGCTGCCGAAATTGAAGCTGATGTTCGAGCTTACATGTTTGAAAAAGGTTGTGGATCGTAAATTGCTTTTATGAATAACTACTATAGACTGCAATATATTTGGCCTTTCAGCTGCTATTGTTTTTGGCGTTCTTTTTGATCTTTCATAACAGGAAATTTTCATGTATGGTTTTTTTGGGGCCAATTTTACTGGTTTTCCGCTGCAATGCTGTTTCGTTAGAGAATTAGTATTATTTGTTTCCTCTTTAGTACTTCAGGGTGGCTGATATTTTGTTTATGTTCTTAAGACCATCTGATGTATTATTTCCTTTTCTATTTAACATGCAGATGCAGATGGATATGTGTATGACTACTACACTGTGAAGAATGACTTGGGTGTAGGTGAGGAGGATATGGCTTCAAATCCATTCCCACTGTAAGTATTGTATAATCTGCTCTTGCAGTCTCTCTCTCTCTCTCTCTCTCTCTTAGAAACTGATGGATGATCTTGTTTCAGGGTGAAGGTGGATGATGAGGATTTCTATGATGTGCCATATGAGTCAGAATATGATAGTGAAGATTCAAATGGTAATCTTAGAGTCTACTCTCTGTCACCAAATTCTAGGATGCTTGTATGACTTGTATATTCTTTTTTGGTGTTTGCAGCCGAAGATAATCCGAGAAATGATTATCCTGATGAAACATCCGAAGAGGAGGAAGAGGAAGAGGAAGAGGACGAGGATGAGGATGAGGAGACTAAAGCGTCTGATCAATCAGGAGAAGGAAGTAGCAAATCTTCAGAAGTTGGGAGCGTGAGTGGCTATGATGAAGACCTTTTATATGAAGTTGATCCCTATGATGATATCAATGGCGATTCTAATTATCTTGGTCATGGTAATAGCGATTATGATACTGACGGTGAAGAGTGGAGATGGTCTTACAGATGAAATCTGGCTTTTTTTGGCAACTAGAGTGGTCTGTTTGGACATCATTTTGCTTTCTGTTATCTCTGTTAATAATTAGATCCAAATGGATTCAGTGTTGGAAAGACCTCACCTTGGAGGACCTGTATAGTTGCTAATATCATAGTTCTGGTGTTTTTTCTATGTTAAGTCCATGGTTTCAAAATACGTTGCATCAATAGTTTAACACTCAACCTTACAACTCTTGCAATGAATTTTTAGAGTGGGACACCAACCTGGTACACAACTTTCTTGCGATACTTTTACCCAATGTTCATTCATAGAAAAAGAAAACATGCTCCATTATTAATATTATACAACCTCAACCCTGGGGTGGCTTATTTTAGAAGCCTTACCTGTAACGTTGATCCAGCACTTAGAATTTCAGGGTTTTTTTCTTTGTCGTTTTTGCATGACAATTCATAGTACAGTTGAAAACTTAACTTGTGGTTTTCATCAATAATGGTCATATTACAGTACTGTTTGTATAAATGTAATTCTCAACTCTTCACATCACTGTTTAGCTAAAGCTAAACATAATACGCAAACAATTTTGTTTAGTGCTGCTTAGCTTGCAGTTGCGGGCAAGCTGCTCTATCTTTATTCATCATTTATATGAAGAAATAATCCTCTCTCTCTCTCTCTCTCTCTCTCTCTCTCTCTCACTCACATACGAGTCTACGTGTATAGTATATAGTACAAAAAAAGGGGTATGATACCAAGGAGAGGTCATGATTACATCATTTCATCGTCTTCTTTTTTCTTCTTAGCAGTAGTTATTTTGCAATAAAATCCCTTTTTACCAAGAACGTGAATATTTATCAATAACATAACGTGCTGGTCGAGCTTTATACAAGCTACCCTACTTTTTCAATTTTTGAGGCACCGGCTGATTGAAGGAATGTATTGAACAAACCTAAAACGTTTCGGGTTTTTAGTTTTGTCTAGATTCGTTTTGTTCGAGTGTATCATAATGATATGTGTTTTATTATTATTATTATTATTAATATACTGAAGGTAAGGGGTCAATTAATTAGGTGATCAATGGTTTTCTCTAGGAAACTTGCCTCCTGTTATAGTGGGATATCCAATCTTTCCGATCAATGCTCATGCTCCACTAATAATGGTCTGCCGCTATTGGCTAATAATCTCAGTCTGAACCAAAACACAAGACTATTGCAGGCTGGACCAGCAGAATCCATCTCTGGGTTCAAATGATCAAGATTTTCATATAACTCCTTCAAACTTCAAATGATGAAATATTTTAACATTTTCATGAGGTCGATGATATTTTTTCCAGCAGCTTTTGATTTTGTAGTTATCATGTATAAAAAAAACTAACAAATTTCTTATCACTCAACATCTATTGACGCGGTTTTTCTACTTTGCAAAGTCCACTTGGTATACTTTATACAAAAAATCATTGAGATCCCATCATTACCAACGTCGTAATCTCTAACATCTTACGAGTCATCTGGTAATAATGGTACTGGACATGGATAAGACCATGATATGGAAACTCTCTATATAATGGAGCACTTCCATTTTCCATTACCTATCTAAACCTCACCTTTAGACCTTTGAATTTTTCTCCCAAATCTCCAATGGCAACCCACAGTAGCATCATGTTCTCAGTTGATAGAAAAGACATAGTGTTCGTTAAACCCTCCAAACCAACACCCTCACACCTTCTATCTCTCTCCACCATTGACAATGATCTTAACCTTGAGATCATGTGCCACACTGTTTTCGTATACCAATCAAATGCCGATTTTTGTACTAAGGGAGAAGAGATAAAAGATCCAGCTTCCATAATCAAGGAAGCTCTTTCTAACCTCTTAGTTTTTTACTATCCACTAGCAGGGAAGATGAAGAGGGAGAGCGATGGGAAACTTCGAATCACTTGCAATACTGATGATGGGGTGCCTTTCTTAGTAGCAACTGCAAATTGCAAGCTCTCTTCGTTGAATTACTTGGACGGCATAGACGTTAAAACTGGTAAAGAATTTGCATTGGATTTCCCATCAGAATCTGACGATGGTTATCACCCTTTAGTCATGCAGGTGACCAAGTTCGTATGTGGAGGGTTCACCATTGCTTTGAGCTTATCACACTCGGTTTGCGATGGCTTTGGTGCAGCTCAGGTCTTTCAAGCCTTGGCTGAGCTTGCAAGTGGTAACAACGAGCCCTCGGTTAAACCAGTATGGGATAGGCACTTACTGGTAGCCAAACCTATCGAAGCAATCCCTCCATATATGCTCGATAAGGCCTCGTCTGCAACTTCACCATATCTGCCATCTACTGACATAGTCCATGATTGCTTTTATGTAACCGAAGACAGCATAAAAGCCTTGAAAATGAGTTTGATCAAAGAAAGAAAAGATGAAACAGTGACCAGCCTTGAGGTCCTATCCGCCTATATATGGAGAGCAAGGTTCAGAGCATTAAAATTGAACCCAGATGGAAAAACAATGTTCTCCATGGCTGTAGGTATGAGACGCACTGTGAAACCACCATTGCCTGAAGGATACTATGGCAATGCTTTCACCGCAGCAAATGCATCCATGACAGGGAAGGAACTCAATGAAGGGTCGCTCACAAAAGCTGTGAAACAAATCAAGGAGGGCAAAAAGCTTGCTACCAACAATGACTATATATGGAACTTGATGAGCATTAACGAGAAACTGAGGGAACTAAACATGAAGTTTGAAGCAGCCAGTGGTGCAATCATGGTGATAACAGACTGGAGACGGTTGGGTCTAGTGGAAGACATAGATTTTGGATGGAAAGGATGTGTGAACATGATACCATTGCCATGGAACATGTTTGGGTACGTGGATTTGGTGTTTTTATTGCCTCCTTGCAAACTGGACCAATCAATGAAAGGCGGAGCTAGGGTGTTGGTTTCCCTACCTAGAGCTGCTATTGCCAAATTCAGGGAAGAAATGGATGCTCTCAAGCATGGTGACGATGCTGCTGGCCATTAGTTGAACTTGTCGACCTATGTATGCACGTTGTTTTAACATTTTAAGTTGATAATGTTGTGTTTTATCGTATTACATATATGTGTTATTAAATTATTGTAGTGGAAAGAACAATGAGTTAGAAGAATACGAGGGTTGTTCTTATCCACTTACAACGTATAAGCATTTCACTTGGGCAATTACATTGTTTCAGACATAAATTCCTTCTACCTAAGAGGATTGTACAAAACTGACGAAATTGAATTGGATTCCATATTTTAAGCAAAAAGTTAAGAACATGAAGTACTATTTTACCTCAACTAAAACATCTCTAAACTGTTTTCATGCATTAGTCAATGAAATAATTGGTTGGTGAGATGAGATGGGACATCATTCTTCATCCATAAACATTGAATTTTCAAAGTAGAGGGTAAATGAATGAATATCTACTGTTGCGTCCCGCTTTTACTTTGCATGTCTTCATTACCACCAATTACGTGGGGCTATCATGTATGGCATCAATAGTTTTGGTTAAAATATGTAAAAGTCCCTCCACTCTTTGGAAATTTTACTATTATTTTTATGAATTTATTTCATCTACTTTTTACATTTTAAAATTCAAGTAAAACTAGTGTTAAAATTATTTTATTAAATCCAGGTTCATTAAAACGCTACTTTTTTTAGTTGCATGGATACTGTGAGCTTTTTTTTAGGCTTATAGGTACAAAAAGGCTATTTTAAGAGAAAATGGAAAAAAATCAATTGAGCCTTGCACTAAATTCGCACTTAATTGAACCCCTTTCATTAATTAAAAAATCGATTAAGTCTCTTCGTTAATAATTTTAGTCTTTGACCACGTTGACCATTAAAATAAGTTGACAAACCAAATAAGTGGCGACATGGGATCGCTTTTAATTTAATCTTATATTTTTATCATAAAAATTATAAAAATATCATAAAAATAAATATTTACATAAAATTATAGAAATTATAGAAAAATTAGAGTACTTATAAAAATATAAAATTCATAAAAGGTTATAAATATTATAAAATTTTATAAAAATTCTAATAAATTATAAAAAAATAAAACATATAAAAGCATATTCAAAATTTTTAAAAGATTATAAAATTCATAAAAACTTTTAAATAATATAATAATCTAATAAATTGTAAAGAAACTATACAAATTTAGAAACTATAAAAAAATCATTTAAACCCTAAAATCATAATGAACACATAACATTATAACAACTGTTGGATAATGGAATTAGTCGTCAAATCATTAGGTCGTTTTCATATTGAATAAAATATTCTTGATCTTCTACAAATAAAACGATAATTGTGGGACCTCTCCTATTTATTGATAAATTATTATTGTTATTATTATTTTAAAAATTTTATCCCCAACTTTTAAGTATGATACAATAGTTTGGACCTTGAAATGTTGAAAATTGTTTGCTAAGTATTGTATGATAAAATTTTTTAGTACAATTAAATACTATAAAATCAAATTTTCATTATCAAACTATTACAAACATTAGCATATGTCAACATGGAATATTTGATGACGATTCTCATTATCAAACAGTTGGTCTAATGTCACGTGTTCGTTTTAATTTTAGGGGTTTAATTTTCAAAATGAGAAACCGATAAATGAATTTTTATATATTTTAATATTTCAAAATTATAATTTTTAGCACTTGTTTTGAAATTTTATAAGTTTTTTAATTATTGACAATTTTTATATGTTTTTATGATTTTTTAAAATAATTTTTAGAGTAAGCTATACAATTATTTACTCAACTATTAGCATATTTCTATTTTGATTACTAACCTATAAAAAATTATTTTCGTCACTAACATTATCATTGGTTCCTATTTTGGTCACCCTCTGTTAAATCATTAATAAAAATGATTATACCATATTTTTTAATTGACATAATTACACATTTGCTTCTCAATATTTACATATTTTATTAATTTAATTGTAATTCTAAATAATTCAACAAATTTAATATTATAGAGAGATAAATTTATGTTTAAATTTAATTATTTAATTATCCATTCATAACATAACATAACAAATACTTGTCTTCATTTTCATACTCAACACAATGTTTAAAGAGGCATTGTCGCTCAAAACCAAATCACTTAAAATGATATTTTTTATATAAATATAAATTACTAAATATGTTCAAAAATTAAATATCAATTATTATTGTGATATATGTCTTATTTATTAAATATTTCATGTTTCTATATTGTGTTTGAAATTATTATACATTTAATCTTTTTATTTTTTTACATTTCGTCCAACATTAGTTTCCATTGTTTTATTATTTTGGCTCAAAATTAATTGTAAAGGTCTCTTTTACAAAACCATAAAATAAAATAACTACGGAAATGGATCAAATTATTAGGCGATCATGAGTTTTTTTTAATAGTATTTGTCGGTGTCGCCTAACACACTAGCAGCATTACCCTATTTTCCCCCCAAATTATTAGGCAATCATGAGTTTTTAAAAAAGAAATTTTGGTATCGTCACTATGTCAAGTGGTACCCTTATGTATTTTTTGAAAAATACTAGAGAAAATATATAACACCCCATCTCCGGCCTAGACGTTAAGACTAAATCTAGAGGCTATGTCAAAATGTTTAAGGGAATAACCAACCTTTAAGTATTTTGAATTTCATTATACATAAAACATTTAAACAGTTAAACCAACATGGAAATTCGAGCTTACAAATCGTAGTTTGATATAAAACATACGTTAGTTCAAATTTAAAGAAACAGTAAAATATCTAGAAAAGAAAGATGACATAGCTCCTGACACACTGAACCTCCTAAGTCTATGGGTTGCCTGCAATTCAATCAACTAATAGAATGAGTTTATAACTCAATGTGTGTAACAGATATAAAAGCAAAACAACAATATAAATATGACAGTAATTTCCCAACTTCAGTCAATCAGAAACAAATGATACTTAGTATTATCATAATAGTTCAGATAAGATGCAAAACAAATCAGATACATATGCAGAACAGATCAGAATCAGATGTAGTTTCCTACCCCTATCCGTTACATGAAGGTATCAAGTTTCTATCCATCCTTACACACCAATTAGTCTCGGTATGACACATTTCAGAGTGATTACAAACTAACTGTCAAATCAGTTTGCCATAAACTGCCAGAATCAGATACAGATTTGTCGCTTAGCCACTCAATTCAGCAGATCATTAAACTGCCGACACTTCCTTCTTTATAACATTCCCACCCAATATAGATGCAGATTATAGATATCAGATATCAATGATGTACATACAATTATCCTAATACAAGTCATAATCAGATAATACAGATCATTATCAATTAACTGTTATCGCATTAATTATATGTACAAATAATAGATTATTCAGCCTCAGAATATTGGATATCAAGTTATATAGTTTAATTCAGATCATATGGTCCCTATGGAAGGCCTACGTTTGATTCAAACAACGCTTACGATTCTAGGGGAAATTTCAGTATTTTGGCCCACACGCTTGTATGGATTCCATACGGCTTGTTACATGACATGGCACACAGCCTTGTGGCTAAAAACAGTGAGTTAACGGTCTAACATATGACCAAGCACACATTTGTGTGACTCAAATATCATAATATCTCTCACACGACTTGGACACACGACCATGCCTTTAGTCCGTATGACATAATGCAAAAACAGTAAGTTACACGGCCCGAGCACACGCCTATGTCTCTGACCTGTGTGACTAATTCACAAACGATGAGTTACACAGCTTGGACACATGTCTGTGTCCTTGGCCCATGTGACCCTAATTCATAAACAGTGAGTTAAACGGCTGTGTGACGTCGAGAGCCATGTTTTTTGACATTTAAAATTTGTAGAAAATCGGCTTTTCGTTACACACCTAATGCTGAATCGACTTAGAAGCAACAAAAATGACTCCGAGACCTAACAACGAACAACCAAAGGCCAATTCAACAATTAATTCCCAAAGGAACGCTTTAGAAGTCGAACAACAAAGTTATGTCGAAAAGATCGACTGAGAACACCAATCTCAAAAATTTTATGTACTCACCTCATACAAAACAACGAAATACTGAACTAACGCGTTGAGGGAACACTACTTTCTAGATCTTCGCCTAAAATTGACAATCAATCGACACATAAACAAAGGAATCGAGCAAGAAAAAATAGGAAACCAATTCTTGGCAAAAACGAACAAAAAGCAACAATTAACCGAATTCCAACCCAAAACTTACAAGATTAACCTTACCGTTTAAAGAAGTAACAAGACGTGCTAACAAAATTCCCAAACAAGGAGTAAAAGAGGGGAGATGAAGTGGTAGGAAAAAAAAAAGAAAGAAAGGAAAAAATGAAGAAGAAGGAAGAAGAAGGAAGAAGAGGGAAAAATAAAAATAAAAAATAACGAAGAATGAGAGGGCATTTTAGGAAATTTAATTTAATAATAAAATTAGATGAATTTTCCATAATAGCAAAAATATATCCCTACTTTTCTTATGCAAAGACTCGAGAAAATGTCCAAAGACGCACAGAAACTTATCCATTGAACCAGCAGGCTCAATCTTGATAAAATTAACGCATAAATAAACTTAAGTCGTCAATTCACTGGTAGAGGTTATGCCAAAATAAACTGTAAAATTTCAATAGGGGAGACTCAAATCCTCGATCTCAACCACATAAACAGAATACTTAACCACAAATACAGAGACTCAGTAATTGACAAAATTTATCAAATAATTGATCAAATTTTGAAGCGTTACAAAATATGGGTATATAGGAAAAAGAATTTAATGGTGCTGCCGGTGTGTCAGGAGACACTGAAAAAAGTGAAAAAAAATTATCGTGTCAGTAAAAAAAAGTTTGAAAAAGAAAAACAAAGGTTAGAAAAGCAAAAAAAAAAGGGGAGCCCATAACCACCAGATCACGTCGACGATAGCTTGTCAGACTGGTGCCACCTAGCTGTCCAAACATCTGATAGCAGAGCACCATAGGTTTGAACACTTTACTTGAACCTGTGACCGCATCACCGTCAACTGGGAGCCTGAGTTGCAATGCATCACCTTCTTGGGTGATGGTGCACTCCCTACATGACAAATGAAATGTGTGGGTCTCTAGGCATAATGCTCAAGCAATGCAGATATTAAGTCCGCCTCAACTCAAACATTCGGATCAATGCCGCTGATTCAAATTCGATGGCATCCAAGTATGGCATAATACGTTCTTCCTACTGATAGCTCGAATCATGGCTACGCGATGCTCACCATGACTATATAAAATCACTACATTAGTTTAATTCTTCCAATTAAATAAAAAAATGACGCACAACTTTATAAATATACCCGTGAATAACAAATAATTTTTTTACCGGCATATTAATTGTCATTGTTGTGTGATCGGTTATTCTAATTAAAGAACACATTTCAATATCGCGATATACACAAACAATAAATATTTTAATCACCGACTAAACAAAAATATATACAACTAATGAAATAATTCTCCCGACATTTTTCATAAATAATTTTTTATATTTTTTGTAAAATGTCCATTAAATCTAAATATTATAATATACAAATTATTATTGCAAAATAAAAAGAAAAAACATACACTAAAATCATCTTAATTTATCCATACACTTTAAACACAAATTTAATATTTAAAATAAAAATATAATATTATAATTTATATGTAAAATAAACAATAATCTAAAATATAAACATAGATCTTTTAAAAAAATTATTATAACAAAAAAACCTAAATAATTATAACTCTTTCTCTCTAAAACTTCAACACAAATTAATCTTCTCGAAAAATTTAATGCTAAACACAAAAAAATCAAAACTCAACACTTTTTTTTCCAATCGATAGGGGGGACCAAACCCTCGTTTTTATACTGAGCTAATTAAAACAAAAATTCTGGAAAAAAGGCAACACTAGTTTGAAGGCCTATCGCCAACGTGATTGGATGGTCACGGGCTCCCCTTTTTTCCTACTTTTTTCAGTTTTTTTTTTATCTTTTTTGATCTTTTTTTACTGACACAGTCATTTTTTTCACTTTCGCCGGTGTCGCTTGACACACCAACAGCACCATTACTTTTTTTTGTATACTAGTATTTTCTCAGTTATTTTTGAAAAAATACATATTGGTATCGCCTGACACAGTGGTAACACCAAAAAAATTCTTTCTAACAAAAAAAATTCATGATTGATGATTGGGGGGAAAAGTGGGGTGGTGCCGTCGATGTGTCAGGCGGCATCGACGGGGACTGTTCAAAACAAATCATTTTCGTAAATATTTTTTTCTCTGACCCATTTTTGTAATTAATTATTTTTTATATTATTTTTTTTATAAAAAGGCCACAATAAGGCAAATAAGGCGGTGAGATTTGATATACCATGGGGCATGCTCTTTGTCACTACTTTATGGGGCTTGTGGAAAACTCGAAATGCAAAGCTTTTTCAATGGGTAGATATTGCCAGCACTGCGGACATTGGGGTATGCAAAAAAGTTTGCTAAATATATAGAGCAAGTCATGCACTTGACGGTTCCAATAATTATTAGGGGGCAAGATGAGTTCAATAACATAAACCATTGAAGGGGATGTGCTTTCTCAACACTAATGAAGTAGTGAAAACTCAAACACAAGTAGCATCTGCAAGAGGGTTACTATGCTACGAGTTTGGTAATTGGATCTAGGGGTTCATGTTGAACATCAATCTACCGAACAGTGTGCAAGCATAACTCTAAGAGTGTACGTAAGGGCTTGCATTTAGTTAAATGGCTTGAAATCTCGAGGCTGATAGTCAAGCTTGATGCAATTTTAATGGTATAATTTCTACCCAAACCATCTAATGAGCGTTATCCTTTTAGCACCCTGATTGATGTCTGCTTGATTTTATTTGATGAAGGTTGGGTGATTGAGATTAAACATATTATTTGTAAGGGCAATAAGCGTACAAATCACTAGAATTCTTTAACAGTTTTAGCACCCTGATTGATGATTGGTTGACTTTGTTTGATGAGGGTTGAGTGATTGAGATTAGACATATTCTTTCCAAGGACAATAAATGTACAAATCACTTAAATTCTTTAACGTAAGGATCCGATAAAGATTTAACCGAACTTACTACTTTTTCAAAAAATCTTTTATGATACTAGTGAAAAAATACTAGTTAGAATCTAGTTATTTTCTACCAAAATAAATTATTATTGGTCCCATTGGAACAAATGAACCGACAATTTTGCTTTTACTTGAAAATTTGGTTTGAAGGTTTGTTGCTTTTAACACCAAAACTAGTTCATTTAACTTTTTTTTTTTTAAGCTTAAGTAATCAATTCAAATTTTTCCCAGAGCTTTTTAAGGCTCTGCTTGGATAGCACAAAGTAATTAAATAAAAGTGTAATTATTATTTTAATAATTATATTCTTTTATAATTATAATGAATTGTAATTTTCTAGCTATGTTTGGCTGATAAAATATAATTATCATAATTTTCTATATCATTTTTGTAATATAAATTGTAATTACACACTTATATTATTTATATTTTTAAAAATATTAATTATTATAAGAATTTATAAGTATGCTAAAATAATTTCTAAACAAATAAAAAAATTAAAATCAAATCATCATATGTATTATGTTAGTTTTAAAAAGTAGTTGATAATACAATTGATAATAAAAATAACAAGAAAAATAAATATCATATGCAATTTTATCTAATTATTTTCAGTGCATATTTGTTGAGCTATTCCCTCTTTAATATTTAACATATGCTCCTTAGCATCACCTGTTGGTTCTTGACCAAGTTTATCATCATCTGAATTTGAATCTATATCATTAAAATTATCAAAATATTATTCTTCAATGTATTCTTGAAAGAATGGATCATCTCAATTCCACCTATAATTGAAGTTATGAAGTATGAAACATGCTAATATAACCCAACCTTATTTTTTATGCTATACTAATGTGATGTTTATATGGGAAATATTTTTTAGAACAACAAATGCCTTCTCAACAATATTTGAAGCCTTGAATATCTCAAATTAAAGAGGTTGCGAGTTATCTATGGTGCTTGTGCCTAGACCGTTCCCTCAAATGGTATCATACCCCATGATATAGTTCAATAAAACATTTTCTATTTACATAATTAGTATTGACCTTAAAATATTTGGGTTCATTGTACAGCTAACTCAGTAGCTTTAATTTATAAAAATTTATATAAAATTAATTTAGAAAAAGATTTATTCTAGGCTATATACATTTTTATAATACGTAAATAAAATAAAAATAATATAAAATTTATAATATATACCTTTTATAAAAAATGTTTTATAAATCTCATACATTTCATAACACTTTTATAAATAAGATAAGTTTTTTCATAATTTTACAAAGTAGTTTTTTTTTAAATAAGTTATGATAAAAATAACTATAACATTTTTTTATGAATAAGTATATTATTTTATAATATATAGCATGAACATATAAATAAGTTATGTCTATATTTATTGGTCATAACTTTTAACACTTTTATAATGTATAAATTATTTTTTATAATAAACTTTTTGCTATAACTTTAAATTTTTAGGATTTAAATAATATATTTTTTGTTATAGTTTTATAAAATACACAAATTATTTTTATAATATTTTTAGGACATAATTATCTCAAATACTCATACGCGTTCATGTTTATAATATAATTCGTATATTTTTTAAAAAAATTAGATTTGGATATAATTACCGCATAATTACTCAAATTATCGCTCTTCCTTAAGAATTGGAAAGTGTAATTGGGGTGTTCTAATTACACTTAATCCAATGGGACCCATCAATTATAGTGGTTACCAAACATGCTATCATTGTGTAATTACAAACATTTACACCCAAATCTAGTTACTAGGTAGCTTTCCAATTATTAAGTGTTTGTTTGGATAGCACAGAAGTAATTATACTCTCTTATAATTACAAAGGATTGCAATTTCTTAGACGTGTTTCGCTGGCAGAGTGTATTTCATCATAATTCCCTAAGTCATGTTTAGTAGTACAAATTATAATTACACGATTACATAATTTATATTTTAAAAAATATTAATCACTATAAAAATTATTAGTATGATAAAAATATTTTGTAAACAAGTAATAAAAATTAAAATCAAATCATCATATGTATTATTTCTAAAAAGTAGTTGAATATACGATTACTAATAAAAATAAAAGAAATATCATGTGTAATTTTATCTAATTATTCTAGTGCATATTTGTTGGGTTATTCCTCTTTAATATTTAATATATGCTCATTATCATCATTTATTGGTCTTTGACCAAGTTAATTATCATCTGAATTTGAATCGCACCATTAATATTATCAAAATCTCTTTTTTCCATGTAATCTTCAAAGTATGGATCATCTCAATTTCACTTATGATTGAAATTATAAAATATGCAACATGCTAATACGATTCAACCTTGTTTTTTATGTTATACTAATGTGATGTTGTCAATATATGAAATATTTATTTTTCAAAAATAATTATAATTTTATTATCAATTTGATTTACGACATGGTATAAAATTATAATTATAAAAGCGTTAGAAAAATTTTATTATGTATAAATTATAATTATTAGTTAAATTTATAGTTTTTAAATATAATGTGAGCGAAAGAAAATATTATGGATACCGTTAACTGTTATGTCAAATATAATTTGAATTAAAAATTATTTTTCAAAAATAAATTATTGAATCGGCTTTTTATAAAAATATTTTTAGTAGAAATTTTTTTGGACTAATTGAAAAGAGGTCTCTATTTTTTATGTTAAAGGGAATAAAAGAAAATAATAAACAAAGAGGGTTTATAAAGAAATTTACCCTATTTAAGGTTTGATGATGGTAAGTGGACACCCTTAAAAGCATTTTTCTGCTGCCAATAAAAAACGGAAAATTTTAGATCAGGTCCCTAAATATTTTAAGTTATTACATTTTAGTCTAGTGCAATTAATATGTCAAGCGGCACCGTCAAAACACTGTAACAAATATCTATTTTTGTAATTAATATGTTTCCATACATTTTTCATAATTAATTAATTTTTATATATTAATTGAGTAAAAAAGCCACAAAATTTCTATTTTCTTGTTGTATATTACAAATATTCCATTTAGATTTCTAAGATTCGAGCTGCTATGTTTACCTCTATTCCATGGGATGAATTTTGTTATAGCAGCAAGTATGGTGGCTTTTGCAAATAGGAGTGGAGGGACCATACATGCTCGTGTTCTTCGCGTACTATTGATCCTGGATAGCAATGGCCTAAGCCGACAGCTCACTATTTTTTATCTCATTCATGCTAGTGCTCCAACTTATCTTTTATATATTTTTTAGATATTGATATTCCTTTTTGCATCACCCATAAAGTTGAGGGACTTAAAAATGAGTATATGGAATAATCGTGTTGACTTAGGCTACTTTTAGATTTACTGTATTTATGATAGAATAAAATCTTTTATTTCATAATTATAGTCAAATTTAAAATATCTATTCCTTCTTTGGTCTGTCTCTAATGAATTGAGTTCACCTTATCTGTCAAGTGTTAAACTTACATTACATGTGTATAATACATATAGGTCCATAAATTTACAAAGTCATCGACAAACTAGTAGAAATTTGTGCAAACACGTGACTACGACTTACAAGTAATGGACACGCTAGACTATGATTGTCTCAATCACTTGGTCCAAATAATTGATAACATGTTGCATATTACAAATATTCTATTTTTGACTTGAAAGATTTGGGCCGCCAGTTAATTACCTCTATTCCTTAGGATGATTGATTTAGTTGACTATTACAATATGCCCGCTCGCTACGCTTCGTAAAATCGAACTGAATTTTAAAATATAATGTCTAATGTTGTTATACTTTCATAATCTAGACATTTCTTTACTTCTTGTCATCAAGTCTTTTTACTTAAATATCTTTTTAGGCCAAATCACTTAGTCTTACTCAAATCTGGTATTGACTACTCGCTCAACAAGTTACCTCATCAGATACTTATTTTTTAGGTGTAAACATTTTTTCAAGTGTGAACATACTTTTAACGATAAGTGGAGCTCATCGGAGAATAACAACAACCTCGTACTATTTAAGACCATGACGTCCGCACCTCATGTACATTGTGCCAATACATCCATTATGTAACATTCTTAACTCAGAGTTAGGTATAATGATGGATCGGGTCAAGAATTAATGTAGAATTCTTGAAATAGAACAAATAGGAATTTTGAGTATTAAATTTAAAAGTAATAAGAGATGATAAGAAATTAGAAAATATTCTTTAGATAGGAAATATTTAAATAGAAGCATTGACTAAATTGTAAGAGTATAAAAATCAGTGTGGCAAGAGTAGGAAATTAAGAAGTTATGTGAATATATAGAAAAGATGGCAAATCAATGAAGGACTAATAGGAAATTTACTTAGTAAAAATATGAGCCATCTATGAGATCATTAAAGATGATGAGGGATAAAATGATAATTAACCAAGTAGATATATATTTTTTTGACATAATGGTTAGGGCTAAAGTGAAATGACGGATGGCTAGAGGACTTATTAGCAATTTAATCATTTTTAATTTAAAATTATGTGATATTTTTGAAGAATAGTTTAGAAAAGATGAGAAAAAAATGATGGCATCATCTTTCTTATTCAAGAATCCCCTGTCACTCTCATTTCATCTTCTCCAAACTTTTGCTTTTGTCCCAAACATGCCCTTCCACCATTGTTGAGCAAAATCAAGCATAAAACCTTCCATTTCTTTGATGTTTCTTTAGTAAAAACTATAGATAAAGTTAGTAGCTACCGTAGTTTTTTGAGGAGAGCTTCCATGGAGGAGTTCAAAGAGAGAGAAAGCTAGGGTTTAGTGGTAATCTCAAGTATTTAAGGTAAGAAATGGTGAAATCTTTATGTCATACATGTTTATTTTCATTAACTAGCATAGAAAAGTTATATGATTTTAGTTTTAATTTACAAGTAATATAGGTTTTATATGAAATTGAAGAAAAAGAAAAGAAAGGAGAAGATAAAACTGAAGGAAAAGGAAAGGAGAAAGCCAATGAGTGAAAGACGAAGAAAATACATTATCTCAACCATTTTGTTGTAAGTACTACAAGGAATTTCAATCAATTTTTTTAAATATTATTATCGTAATATGTTCGTTATTAGGGTAGTTAAGTAAATATTATTATGTTAAATAAAAGGACTAAGTTGTGAATTTATGAAATATGTTAAGAAAAGTATAGGTGTTGAATGATGAAATTTTATGTTGAGAAAAATAAAAGTGTGTGGAAAGAGCATTATACTTGTGATTTATGAAATGGGAACTAAATTGTGGATGATGGAAAATGTGAAATCTTTTTTGAAATACTTATGTAAAGTATATAAATGTATGACATTCAGATTTTATGCACAAGTAGACAGAATTAGAACTACTCGGATATTAGTGGCATGCCATTAAGGATCCTCGGTGCGTTCTCTGTTTCTAAGCACGTTAGTGCTCTCTGTATTAGCACCTCAGTGCTCTCCGTTTACTTGTACATATAGTTTCACCTTTGTACTTGATCTGTATATCTTGAATTGTTTCAAATAGTCTACTATGGGCAAAATGTGTAGAATGCTAGTAATATGAGTATTTAAGGTATTAAGGTAAGTATAAAAACCACTCAAAGTAAATAAATCTGATGAAATGAATGTTTAGTTATATTGAAGTTCAATGTGAGTATATGATGTATTTTAGTAACATTTTAAACATATGTTGTATTCATTTATTTTTGTAGCGCTTACTAACCCTTCACCGACTCAACACATTTATTTCAACGCATAGGTACAAATAGACTTGAAGAGTTAGAATCGAGCTAGGAGATCTCTCATCTCATCACATCTCCAAGAGCTACAAGAGTAGGTATATATTTTGGGTTAAAATGGCATGTACATAGGTAGACCAAATGTCTTCCCAAGTGTTAGGGACTAAAATGCAAACTCTTAAAATTTTACCTATTTTGGTTCTATATGAAATGAATTATTGATAGCCATATGTATGCATGCAATTGTGGTTTGATAATGTGATAATTTGGTTGAATTGGAGTTGTTTTGAATTGAAAAGGATCCAAAACTTTGCAGGAGACTTTGAGCAAAATTTTCAACTGATTTTTACCAAAATTTACCCAAAGTATCAATACCAAAGGTATAGGTATCTATATTTGGGCCTTGAACTCAAAATTTTTAAAACAGAATGTGATTATGGCATTGATATCACCTTTGGTTTCGATTCCAAAGGCAATGTATTGATATCTTCATTAAAATTTAAAATTTTTGGAGTTCCAGAATTCTATTTTGGTATCAATACTGTTTAAGGGTATAGATATCTTTCATAAGGTATTGATACCTTGTGTTTAAGTATCGATACTGACCTCTGTTTTAAGTAAAAATAATTTTAAAATCATTTCTAAATGTAATCGAACATCCATTAATGATGTCGTATGTTTATAGTAATAAATATTGGGTTAAATAAGTTAAAATAGTATGGGTAAATGTTTAAATTACATAGTGTCTAGCTAAAATCGCTTTGTCACAAAATATAATAGTCTTATACCAAGTCCCTACGTCGGATTGGGTATAAGGGTGTTACACGTTATCTATTATAATTAATGGCTTGCCGCATCACACTATAGGACAAAATGACCTCTCCTATAAATATCCTCCCAACGATGAAGAAAGACTAACCTTTTAAGCTCCAAACTTACTCCGAGCAATCTCTCTCTACTTCAACAATCAAGTTGTTCTCTTATCCATTTTCAGCTCTCCGTCTCTTTAGGTGAACTGACCTTCTTAACACCACCACATACTCCTCCTTACCTCTTCATTGCCCCCTCCTTATGTCTTTCCTTGTTGTGCATTGTATCAACAATTAGTGCTATGAGCATGAACCGAAATGGCTTCCTTTTAGAACGATGCTACTCTCAACCCCCAAAACTCTAACAACTTCACTATCATGCTAACAACAAAAACAATAACAATATGAGCATCCTCGAGGCCTCCAATGTTGTCAAATGCAAGGCTTTCGCTATAGCCCTCTCCAACACAACCCAACTGCGGCACTTGTTATTACTTCTCGAATCTATCTACACTTTTAAATAGTTGGTCAAATTATTCAGTAGCATATTTTTGGCCAACAAAGCAACTCAGCAGACCCCAACTTATCTCATGTCTGACAAAATTTTCTTTTACAAAATTTATAGTTGATTATTTATACAATTTTAAAATTTTTATAATGCCCACTATATAGTTTTGTCGGTATTAAAAAGTAGTATACAATATATAATATTTTATAAAATATTTAAAACACACTATTTGATATTATTTGATGAACAATTCAAATTTTTAAAAATTTTAATTAATACATTTGTGCATGAATTTAAAAATAAATTAATAAATAAAAGTAAAGAGATTAATTTTTGAAAATATTTTTTATAAGATTTTTGAAAATAAAATTTAACGGAATAAATTCTGCGAAAATACATGATAGCTATTTTAACCAAATGAATTTGTTGCCATGCTTGGAAGATCCGCCCCCCCAACCCTTTTTTGTTCAATATTATCATAAGCTGAATTCGAGAGAACTTTTCTTTTCCCCGTCGATAAGCGTCAGACAAAATTTTCCAATGGCAACTACTTCAGCTCCGGTATATCCGGCGAACAGGCCGATCCCGTTCGATCTATTCGTATCCAAGAAGCACCGTGCTCTTCCTCGTGGCGTCCTTGGATTCGCTGATTCTTCCGGGAACATCGTTTTCAAGGTCAACCGTCAAGATTCCAAATCATCCTTCTCACATGCCAAGGCTAGTCTCCTCGATTCCGCGGGAAATCCTCTCATCTCTCTCTACCCTCATAATGTTAGTCTCTTAATCTATGCAGTTTCATCAAAATGAATCACTTTTAACTTCAAAAAGTAATTTTTTTTGGTTTTCTTTTTTGGGTTAAATGCTCTGCAGCTCAAATTAGGAAGTAGAAACCGCTTAGATGATTAAATGTTGTCATAGTTATTGAACTTTTTCGTATTTTTCCTGGTTCAAGGATGGGTCTTGGCAAGGTTTCAAGGGTGATGGTGGTGACAAGGATCTGATATTCAAAGTCCAGAGGGTATTGACAAAGTTCACGAGAACTGAGCTGGAGGTATTCCTTGTTTCTGAAAATCAGGGTCAGGGAGAGTTAACTTGTGATTTGAAGGTCATAGGCTGCCATTTCCAAAGATCTTGCACCATCTACAAAGGTGATTCAATTGTGGCTCAGGTATTATGATCTGTAAATCACTCTGATTCCCATTTTCAAAGTTAGGCCTTAATGACCCAAATTAGCTGCTGCTTCTCGCCTTTTTTCTGCAGACATGCCATGTCTCTTTTATGATTGTGCCCATTCCAAATGTCTTCTCTTCACAACCATATTTACAACCGCTAAAACAGCTGAAGACGAGCTGAAATCAATGCGGAGAAACACAGAGATGAATTATAAAGAAGAAATTCTTCATTGCATTAACTTACAACCAAAGTTTCCATTTATACTAATCTGCTGCCTACTAACAAACTAGCTGATATCAACAGCTTGTGAACTAACTTTCTAACACCTTGACAGCAAACTTCTCTACGACAACTATGGATGTTTGTCCTATGTCCAAGTTGGAAATAGCTATACTATTCATTTGACACTGTATAGGAACTGGAAGCTAAACTTGGAGATGTTTGATTAATTGTACAACATGGGACATGAGTTGTAATTCCGTATCGTATCAGCTCGGATAATAAAATTCAACTACTTATCCAAAAAAGAAGTTGGAAATAGCTATTCCACATAGGAGATCTTTGAGATTTACTGAAGTAGTTTGATTTTGGCATCAGGTTCCTTTTCCATTGTCTTATTTGGTTTAGAAACTTGTCTCACATGTGGGATATAGGATACTGGTCGATGGTCTTTTGAAGAGGAGTGAGAGTTGACATCTTGGGATGCAGTCCAATGCTTAAGTTAACAAATATAGGAATATGAATAGGGTTCGGTACCTTTATTTTATCTCTATCTTTTTATACCTTAATGCCTTGTTTGGTTATTTAGTATATTAACACAAGGAAAAGCTTAATTATTACATAAGTATTAAAATAGTTTGTTATTACATAAAGAATAACTAGTACAAATTTAAACTTGTAATTAGAAGGATGAGTAAAACCCTAGCAAAAAATAAAACCTCTTCAAAATAAGTAAAAATGTTTCCTTCCCTTTGCTGAAAACAAGTCATGTTGGTAGCTAAAAATTACCAAGTGAAATTAGTTTGTTGCTAACTCATGTACTAAGACATGTTGGAAAAATAATATTCCTACTAAACATAGCATAAATTCTCCATCCTTGATTCCCTGGTAATAACCAGGACATGTTCTCTTTCAATATGTGTGCACTGCCTATCTGGCAGCAGCAGGGCTTATCTTGCACTTCTGCTCCGTCCAGTTAATGGTATAACAATGTTATTGTTGGTTCCTTGATCCTTGTTATAGGCCTCTACTTGAATCAGGTTACTGGTTCGTACACTATAGGTTCTTATGTCGTACTTTCTTTGGGGTACTAGTGCTTTGCATTTTTACATTCTAATTCTATGCTTTCACTGATGCAGACCAGTCTTATGCACAAACTTCGGAAGATCTGTGTTAGTAGGAGTAAATTTCGGCTGACCATGTTTCCTAGCTTAGAAGATCCTTCTTTGGTTGTTGCACTTGTGGTAATATTCTTGTTTAGTGGCCCCAAGAAATTCCAAGTTCTGGATAAAATACCCATATCTATATGAAGTTAGAAAAATATCTCAAGCAGAGGGAACCTTTGAAAAACCCAAAACTGGAGGGTGAGGTGGTTAGTTCTCTTTTAGGTATTTTATGTGATGGTGTTGACTGTTTAGTCTCTGGGGATCATGCTGATGAATTTAAGGATTATTTCTCAAAAAATCAGGATGGAGAGGGAGATGGCAGCCATGATGAAAGTGTTTGATGGTGGGTGGTCGGCCATAATTGTGGGAGGATGGGGTGAAAGAACAAAGACAGAAACTTTATTGAGGAAGGTTGTATAAAAGCTGTTTCTGCGGACGGAAATTGTTTCAATTTCAATTAAATGGATCATATAGGTCCTTTAATTTATTTCTTTTGGTCTAAATAAGTCTTTTATTCATTGCAAACCATAGTTATTGAAGTTTGAGACTGTAAGAAGAGTGTAGTCATCTACGGAGGCAATATCCCATGTTTTGCTTCCCTTTCAATTGATGGCTTTGATTAATGTTTTCACAGTCTGACTCTTAAGATTGCATTCTGCCATCTTTTCGCAGCTATAAGATTGGAGGAACCTAGCCTTAAAAGCAAGAGCTTCAGCCACTAGTGCTGACGAAGCGAACACCAGTTCATTGATTCCGTCAACAATTTCTCTGTTGCTGTTCCTAGTGATAGCAGCAATACCACTCATTTCAGATTGGTTTAAGAATGCAGCATCGCAGTTTGACTTTGACAACCTGTGGAAGTGGATCATACCATTCTGGAGAGTCAGAGGCCTTTGATTGAAGCCTGCTCCTTGAGTGAAGTCCTGATACCCAAAGAACACCACATTCCACACCACGGCTCAACTTCCTTTTTTTCGAATGTCCACCTATTGCATGCCTTCTAAATTCCCCAACTTTCTGTAGCATTCGATTTGTCTAAACTGTCAAGCTGGTAGTTAGAATTGGCCAATTTCTTGGTTGATGAGAAATACCACGAAAATGGAGTTCTCCTTTATAGGCAATTTGATTGTGTTTTTTCTCAGAGGAATATGAAAGTAGACAAAGGGTGTGAGTTTGCATTTTTAGTTATAAAAAATACTGTTATTTAGTGGTTTAAGGGAATATGTGGGGGAGGTTCCAATTCAATATAGAAAATAAACAATCCTGACTGCTCCCATTGTTTCACCAATTGTTTAAAATGTTCCTTGAATTTAAAATATGATATAATTACTTATAATTTTTTATAAGATAAATATATTTTCCTGGTATTGGAGTTGAGTTTTAAATTTAAAATTGTACTTGTGTTTTTTTATTTTATTTAGATTGATATTTAAATTGGGATTTCCTCATATATTTTACTTCATTTTTGTAATCCGTTAAAATTAGATGGATCAAACAGGTTTAGACATGTGGTACAGAAGCTATGCCATTAGTTGATGGTATCCGTAGTGTGTAACAACTTGCTTGCTCAACATATTCCAATTTTGCCTTCTAAAAATATAGATATTAATTTAACTATGGGGTAATATATATTGTTGAGTTTGAAAACCGCAAGTTAATTTGGTTTTTTTAAGTACTCGATTATAGAAACGATAACAGATTGGATATCTGCAATTTTTGGATTATCCGAATTTAAATATGTAAATTTGCTTAAAATTTTGAATCCACGTATTATCTGAGTGTTACTATCGAAATCGAACATGAATTAAATATCATTATCTACTAAATATCCTAATCTGCAAAAAAAATTTAAATTTAATATTTCCAATCTTATGTCGGATATAATCCAAATCCCGAAATATATAAAATCAAACAAAAATTAATTTTAAATGAAATTCATTTATAATTAATAATAAATAAATGAAATTTTATAAAATAGTTAAATAACAATTCAACCAAATTAAACATAATAATTTCATAACAATTTAAATATACATAATAATTCTGAATAAATTAAAAGATTCATAACGATTTGCAAAAAAAAGAAAAAAAAAAAAGAAATTAGAATTTAACATCCTCAATTATATGTCGAATATTCCGCAAAATAATATGGAAATAAAATAATCATTTTAAATAAATTTTATGCATAATTAATAATAAATAAATGCAAATTAAGAAAAGTTGTTAAATAAAATCCAAACAACTTAAACATAACAATTTAACTCCAATTTAAATATATTTAACAACTTAAATATAAGAATTCCAAACAGATTAATAATTCCATAACAATCCGAAATAACTTTATTACTCAACTCATGCTAATTGTATATATCATAATCTATTATAAAGTTAGTTACACGTTCAGATTTAAGATTGCATATCGTTAATATAAAATGTACATTATAATATCATTCATAATGGTACATAAGATTACATATCATTAATAATCTACATTGATTACGTAATGATAACTGTATATATTATAATCTATCATAAAGTTAGTTACATGTTTTAGGTTTAAGCTTGCAGATAAAAATGTACATTTTAATAATATAGTTGTATATAAGGATACATATCATCAATTATCTACTTTTATTATATAATGTTAATTGTATATATATTATAATGTACCATAAAATTAGTTTCATATTTAAGGTTTAGGTTGCATATCATTAATAAAAGAAATACACATTATAATATTATAATTGTATAATAATTATTATACATTCATAATTTACTTATATATGACAATTGATATATTATCTGTAGTTAAACGTGTATGCATATATGTATTAAATATAATTATGTCCCACGGTATAAACTAAATTCATATTATAATATTTATTTTAGTTATATAAATATATTTTTTTGTTTAAAGTAATTTAACAAATTGAGGTGATAAAATAATAAAGAGGATAAGCATAAATTTAGGAATTTTGATGATCCCATCTCATCATTTGGATAGGTTTATGGATACAAAAGAATATGAATTAAGAGAAAGGTAAAAGAGATTTAAGTGAATAAGGCATTATAGAAGATAGTTTTAATAAAAATATTATATTATGTTTTTATATATAGTTATTAATTTGTGTAAATTATAATAAATGTTGCAAGTATTGGTGGTTAAAGAATGACTTTATATGTAGGAGGTTTTGGGTTCAAATCTGAGAGGGTCTATCTCCATCCGCTCTAAATTCATAGCGAGTAGTAATTTTAACTTCCGAATTTGTAATATTCAAATCCGCAAAATTCAAGTCGGATCGAATTCGTAATCTGAATCACCATCTCTACCTAACTAACACTATTAAGATATGCTAATGTGGTACTGATGACTAATAGCACGACAACATGTGGTAACTTCACACTTCGACACATGGCAAAAAAAATATACAAAAATTATTTGTCGTCAATGCTACGTCAACATATTTTAACGATATTAGTTATGTACATAAAAAAAGTACCTGGCTTACGATTTCCAAATTGAGGTACCACTTAAATAATAAAAAATTTAAATATCAAGTAAATATAAGTTGCCAAGTTTAGTACTTCCATATATATTAACTATTTAATCTTTAAGCTAAATTCATATACCAAATAAAATATTTACTTTTTTATATCATACATCAAAGTTTTCTAATGTTATTTATAATATTAAATTTTATAATTAGATTAAGAGTGTTGATACAAGTGTACAACAATGAATGAGATAAAGAGGAGAATGTGATGGTACCAAAGAAGCTAATTTATCTAGACAAACTAAGAGCTAAAAAAAAGAAAGGAGTAAGGAGGTTACGAAAGCAAAGTTGAGTAAGTGCGAGGATAAGTGCTTAATATTACTGAGGGTCCAAGATCATTTTCTTATCGTTCTTCTAGGCATTAATAAGGGAATGTCACGTGCTTGGTGGTGCCAGATCATTAACAGTACGGGTGGTGGTCTACTCATGTGGTCAATTAGGTGATAAGTCAGTTGTCCTCAAGTGAAATACTATTCTGTCATTTCTTTGGCTGAGGTAGTACGAGGTTGTTATGCCTCAATAGTCTTTAATGATCACTTATTGGTGATAAGTGCATTCCTACTAAAAGCAGGTAATTTGATGAATGAGACATACGGGGTGATTAGTGATAAGTGACCAATTGATTGGAGGCAAGATATTATTCAAGAGATCTTCAAATAAGAAACTAGTCGAATGATGCGAATTAAAGGGCAATCTATATATATCTTTCAAATAGCTTTTTGTTGTGCTATATGTCCAGGGAGTATATGAATAGAACAAGGAGTATTTCTTGATTTTACTTTTATAGAACTTTTTATTGAGCTTTACTCTTTTTACCAAACTCTAGCATGTCAATAAGAAACAGTAAATGAAAGTTTGTCTTTTATTTTTTTCTAAATTTGATTAAGAAGTTTGTTTAAAGCTCATAATGATTAGATCAAGAAGGTTAGATAGTTATTTCAAGTCAGCATCTAACAAAACACAATTTTTTTAAGAAATTGATGTATTTTTTATGTTTAGTTTACTGTTTATGAAAATTAATTATTTTATGAATTTGATATCTTTTAAAGGTTTGAAACTTTATTCTCAATTTTAGGAGTACAATATTTTTCATAATTATACTTAACATTTGTTAATAAAATATAAAATATACTTAAAATAAATTATTAAATTATAAATATGCATCTGTTTATTGTATGAATGATTTGGACTGAACTAGCATTTTATGTATAAATTAATGGTTAAATAGAAAAGAATGTTATTAATAAGCTATTAATATTTAAGGACTTAATTAGAATAAATTAAATTTAACAGATAGTTTGGAGTAGGCTTTCTCATGGGTCGGGTTATTTGGCTCGTCTGAAAAATGAGAGTATTTGGATAAAAATATAGGCCTGGAAAATAGAATTGGGCAAAAAAATAAGGTCGTTTAGAAAACGAGTCAGGCCTTGGATAAGACTTTTTTGGGCCAGGCTGAATATATAAAAAAAAGTTGTAGTATTTTTTTGCTTTTTTTACTCTCTTTTTTTTATTTTCTTATTGTTTTTCACTATATTGCACCTATTTCATTATTAGAGGTATTTACTTGTTAAATTACAGATCTTAGTCTTATTAAATTTATTTTTAATTTATTAAAAATATTTATTTTAATATTTTAGTATTTTGATATATTATTTTTAAAAAATTATATCAAAAATTAATACAGGCCGAACTTAAATTTTAATATTTTTATTTAAGTCGGAATTTGATAAAAATTTAAGTTGATTTTTTAGATTAGACCTGGACCTAACATTAGGCCTAAAATTTTGGTTGGTTCCAACGTGAACCCAGCACGGTCCATGGGATATTTGATAAATTAATCCAAAATAATAAAACCTTCCCGTGACCGCCTGAGTGAAGGCAAGGGCAGGTAAAATTGCCCCAAAATTAAAATTTTGATTTTACAAATAGCCAAAGGCAATATAGCAAGGTAGCTCCTCGTTCTTCTCCTTCTTCCTTTGTTTTTCCAGCAAGCAAAGGCACATTCACTTCCCCGCGCCGCCTTTGGATCTTTTGTTCTAATATTCCTCTTTCCTTTTTCACTCTCTCTGTGTAAACCCCTTCTTACGTCTACCCAACGGTGTCTTTTTTCCAATCTTAGTACGCCAGAATGGGGAGACAGAAGGGTGATGGAGCCAGGAGCAAGGCACGCCCTTCAAGCAGCAGGTTTCCTCTTTTCCTCTATTTTTCTAATTCAACTCATTAATTCTCTATTTATTGAAACATTAAATCTCTTTCTTTAACCTATATGTTGCAATTTTTTGTTTACCTGTCGGCTGCAGCCTTGCGGCTTCTCTATTGCCATCGAGTTCGGCTGCCGCTGCCGCTTCCGTTGGATTCGGAGGCTACGTCGGTAGCTCCCGCCTTGATTCCTCTCTCTCCACCGAAGATTCCAATCCTCTTTTGGTAAACACTAAAAGTTTTGTATCTTAATTAATGAAGTTACCAATTTATTCTTCCAGTTTGATGATTTGTTTGCAATTGCAGGATATAGATAGTGAAATCGCACAACACTTAAAAAGGCTGGCACGGAAGGATCCTACCACCAAGGTAGGTTTTTTTTATTTTTTGCGTCAATATATGCGGCGAACTCTATAAACTTTTTGCATTTGACATGTCTTAGTTTTTCGGTTATTGGATTTAGTTTTTAGCTTTGGTTTCCAAGCTTGAGTGCTGTGATCACCTTTTCCATTTGATAATCAATCGAGTAGATCTTCATGATCAAGGAAAGTCCTTTGCTTAGTTATAACTTATAACCAGCTCAATTTACATGTAGTGACCAGCTTCTTGTTCATTAACAGCTTAAAGCTCTGGCATCTCTGTCTACTCTGCTCAAGCAAAAGTCTGGAAAGGAAATAGTACCAATCATTCCACAATGGGTATGATTTAATTCTTTGCTCTTTACTGGTCTTTGCAGATGCATCAACTGAGTTAGTTTTATATGAATTAAACACTGAAGTAGACTTTAAAAAGGTAGGTGGGGAAAAGCAGTGCCTAGAGAAAGATATTGACATGGAAAGAGAAATCATTTAAAAAGCTAGGGTTTATAATTTTCTAGTGTTGACATGATGAAAACTTTGATCGACTTTACCTTCATTGTGGGGAAAAACAAAGAAAGAAGAGGAATGCATGAAAGTGTTTCTGAATTTGGTCAGCAGATGCTAAAGTTAAGATATTGGAACTGAAAACAAATTACTCCAAAATGTGATCTCACTAATCACACTGTGGAACTTGAAACTTTGGTATTGTTGAACTTAGACTCGATTCTTTGTTTGGCTTCTTTTGGATGTTAAAGGAAAAACATTTAAACCAAAATAATACTCACTGATTGCAATGGGTTTCATGTAAACTTCAAATTTTCAACCCTTAAACTTGGTTTAAATATATTTCAGTATTGCTGTTCTCTCCTTCATACAGGCATTTGAATACAAGAAGCTCTTGCTGGACTATAATCGAGAAGTTCGGCGAGCTACTCATGAAACAATGACTAATCTTGTCACTGCTGTCGGGTTCGAACTTCTGTCCTTCTCCCCTCCCCTCCCCACCCCCCTTTTTTTGTATGGCCGGTGAATGATATTTTCTTACCTTCTTGTGTATGACAACTTCAATGGATACATTGTAGTGAAGGAGTAGTGAAGGATATCATCATAACATCAATCATTAAGGCTTGACTCAATGAATGCTGAAAGACAGAAATTTTGGTCTTCTTGTTGCTTAATTGTATGAATGTCTTCTGTTTGATAATTTAGAAACAAATACAAAGCTCAAGCAGTAATGTTTTGAAAATGATTTTCATTGAAGATTAGAACCCAATACAGTGATACACATGTTATTTATTTTGAAAAATTAAGTTAGAAGAGGTGTGAAGTAAGGAAGATGACTTCCTTATGAAGAGAAGCAAAGAAAATGGAAGTGTTATTTTCTTTCACATCTCTTTAGTACAATCGTTTGCCTTTTTTTTGTCATGCAATAAAGACTAGGCTCTTGGCATGTTTTTCTCAGGAGAGATTTGGCACCGCATTTGAAGTCCTTGATGGGACCATGGTGGTTCTCTCAATTTGATCCCAGTTCTGAAGTTTCACAAGCTGCTAAGCGTTCATTACAGGTTTGAATCAAATTCATGTTTTCTGGAGGATCAATCTCCTTGGCATCCTATGAATTGTTAAACAGAAATTTAATGTAGCCTATGCATCATGCATGTGGTGTAGTTGTAACTTTTTGAACATGTTAATATGGTAGGATGTGGTGGGTTTGGACAGTTAGTTTTATTTATTTATTTAATCATCGATTCATTTGGTTGTAAACAACAGGCTGCCTTCCCTGCTCAGGAAAAGAGATTAGATGCTTTAATCTTATGCACAACTGAGATTTTTATGTATTTGGAAGAAAATTTGAAGCTTACTCCACAAAATTTGTCTGATAAATCTGTTGCTTTGGATGAGCTGCAAGAGATGCACCAGCAGGTATGCATAGATCTGTTTGGATGTGCTTTTGTTAGGGACAAGTTTTCTACTCCATATTACTTAACCTTTTAAGTTGCAATAGTTATGTCACCCTAACCTGTTCATTTTTCCTGTTAATTTACTGCCTTGGCATTGCACAGGTAAGTAAAATATCACCTGTTTTTTATTTTTTGGTTTTCTTTTTCTTGGTTGAGGGACATCACTTATTTGTGAAGAAGCATAACCATATATGTTTTTGAGGCTACCGAGTGGAAACACAAGGTGCTTAATTTTTCTTAACCATTTCCAACACTCGCCAATCCTTGAAGATATCAGACCAAACATGCACATTATATGTTTATTTTTACATAAATGCTTGTATGAGTGTATCAAAATTATATGTACAGTTCATGCTCATGCATCTGTGTTTCTCAAACATAAATATGTTCATGTTTGACATATGCTGAAATCACTATTGTAGAGCATAGGCATTAACAGCCTCTTATATTGCTGCTTGGATTTCTTTGTATGTGTTCATGAAATATTTTGTAATTTTCCTCTTATCTCTTTAATATTAGGTGATATCTTCTTCATTGCTGGCTTTGGCAACACTTCTTGATGTTTTGGTCTCCGTGCAAATAGAAAGACCTGGTTTTGAAAATTTATCTGCTGAGCAAAAACGTGCTTCTAAGGCTAAGGCTACTGCAATTTCTTTTGCAGAAAAGCTCTTCTCTGCTCATAAATATTTTCTAGAGTTTTTGAAGTCTCAAAGCCCTGCTGTTCGGTCAGCTACATACACAGTCTTAAAAAGTTTCATTAACCACATTCCTCAGGCTTTTGATGGGGGAAATATGAAAACTCTTGCTACAGCAATTCTCGGTGCTTTCCAGGAAAGAGATCCTGCTTGTCATTCTTCAATGTGGGATGCAATATTGTTATTTTCAAAGAGATTTCCTGACAGTTGGACTACCTTAAATGTTCAGAAATCTGTATTTAACCGGTTTTGGTCTTTTATAAGGAATGGATGCTTTGGATCTCAGCAAGTTTCTTATCCAGCACTGGTTCTATTCTTAGATTCTATTCCTTCTAAGGCCTTCTCAGGAGACAAATTTTTTCTTGATTTTTTCCATAACCTATGGGCTGGAAGGAATCCAGTTCATTCTCCAAATGTGGATCGACTAGCATTTTTCAGGGCATTTAAAGAGTGTTTTTTTTGGGGATTATGTAATGCTTCTAGGTACGAGTTACTTAAGTTTTTCCTTTGCAGTCCTTGTTTTTTAGCGGATAGGATGTTCTCAATTCTTGCTACTTGTATCCTTTATTTTACTTAGAATGCTAACTCGTGCTTTCTCAACTTACCAGATTTTGTGACACTGTTGATTCTGTCTCTCATTTCCGGACCACCCTTATTAATGATATCCTTGTAAAGCTTCTATGGCAAGACTACCTATCATCTGTGAGCTCAAAAGACCAGGATAGTGATCAGCCTCTCAGTGGAAAGGCAACAGAAATGCAGAATATCAAGTATCCGATAAGTTATCTTCAGGAGTTGGGAAAATGCATTGTTGAAATTCTTTCTGGCATTTATTCACTGGAAGAGGACCTTCTCTCTTTGTTTTGTGTGGTGTTTCAAGAAGCTTGTGAGGAATTGTTTCAGCAAAAAGCAACGACAGAACAGCAAACACTGAATATTGAACCAATTATAAAATTTCTGTTCTTAGTGGATCAACATGCAAAGCAAAACGGTGAATCTTGGCCTTTGTTGCATTTAGTAGGGCCAATGTTGGTCAAGTGTTTCCCATTGGTCAGATCACTTGTAAGTTACCATGGCATGAACACTATTTGTCAGATATACGTTTTCTATGCTTACATGTGCTGCACAGCTATTTATGTAACTATGTGAATACATGTGGGATGGGATGGATGGTTATAAATTGTAACTACTTCCATGCTGTACATACATCTTAACTAGTTGTTTATGAAAAAACTACCAACTTATTGCTGCTGCTGGTAATTGTGTATGGGAAATCGTGTTCTTTGTTAATGGAAACTAAATGACTTTTTGTTTACTTCCTTGTATCTTTGGGCCCTGAAGTATCTTTAGTTGTTTTAAAGAAATGTCATTGTGAGCTGGATAAGAAATTAGTTTCTGGTTCTCTGGTAGCCTGGGCTTCATAAAATAGTGCCTTTATTATGACTTTCATTTCACTTGTTTTTCTGTTATCTCTACTTTTCACTTCTGAATATAAATGTCAAAATTGGAAATGACAAGTGAGGTTTCATCAGGAAGTTGAAATGACCAGATAAATTTTAATTTAGCTGGGATACCAGTCCAGAGTCTCCTTTTTCCTGCTCTGCAGCAGTCCTGCACCTCTTTCTTGATAATTCTAAGTCATCTAAACATGCTTTTATTTGAACATTCACATCTGGATTTTCCTCTGCAACAGGATTCAGCAGATGGTGCAAGGCTACTATCCATTTCGGTTTCAATATTTGGAGCCCGAAAGGTACTCCAAGCAATTTTTTCCAACAACAATGCACCTTTTTGTGGTCCTACCTGTGAAAAGGACAGTGAAATGAAGCTGGAGTATTTTCTTCAAGTTTACAAGGAAACATTTGTTCCTTGGTGTTTGCGTGGACATAATTGTACTACCAGTGCTCGACTAGATCTGTTGCTTGCATTGCTTGATGATGAGTGTTTCTCCGAGCAGTGGCGTGCTATTATTACATACGCCATTGACTTGGTAAATTCTAAGATTGACTCGGGCTCCATGGACTCAAATCACTTAGCAGTGTTGGGAATGCTTTTTGACAAAGCAAGAAATGAGATTAGGATAAGGAAATTTGGAGAAGATTCTTTTCATCCGCCGGGTTCTCTCCCACATCATTGGCATCATGAGCTTCTTGAAGCAACTGCTGTTTCTGTTGCCTTTTCCCTTCCTCCTTTTGGAACTTCTGATGCACAGTTTGTGTGGTATGTGAATGCAAAAGCATGATCTGTTTTACCCTCTGCAATTTAAATTACAGGAAGTGAGCAAGTATCAATATTACCCAGAAGACTATTAATGTTTTAAACCCCCCACCCCCCAAAAAAAAAAAAAAACATAGTAGAATACTACAAGTAAAATTGTGCCTTAACAACTAGCCATGTGCTTTATTGTTCATAATACAACAGTACAGCATTACATATCATGACATTTGTCAATGATTGACATGACCTGTTATATTTCTTGGAAAATCATAGCAGTTTGTCATTTGCTTTCTTGAATATCCTTGAAACACAATAATGATTTTGGGGATGTAGGGGACCTAAATTCTAGCTCATACAATGACAAAGAATAGGCTAATTATTTGTTAAATGTGAAGAATTGTCTCTCATATTGAATCCATTTATGTTTTAGCTGACCTATTCATTTATATTTCTGTGCTTTGACCCTTGTTGTTTGTACTGTCTGTAGTTCTGTTCTTGGGGGTGCAACCGAAGGCAATCTAGATTCATTTGTCTCTAGGAAGTCAATGACCCTGATATTCCGGGAAGTTTTGAGAAAGCTAGTTTCTTTTATTCTGGATTCATCTTTTAGTTCTGTTAAGCAGGCAAGTGCTTTGTTTGATTCTGAAGAGAATTGCCTTGGATTAGACAGCAAGAATACTGGAAATGTGGTCGATATGGCTCGTTTTGCTCTTCAAATAGTTGAGGGTAGTTTGTTTTGCTTAAGGGCACTTGATGAAGAAAGCGGCTTGGTTTCAAATATTTCAGCAGCTGTGTTTATTATTGACTGGGAGTATAGGATGAGTGTAGCAGTAGAGGATGCTCTAGATGATGAGTCAAGGAAAAAGATTAAGGCACGGATGGATATTTGTGAATCAGCACATGGTTATCTATCCAATATCAGCAATTTGTGGAAAAGCTTCAGCGGAGATGTGAGAAAAGGAATAAGGAGTATCTTGATTTGCACTATTAGACTTGCTATCTTCAGGGAAGATAAACTAGACAACAAAAATTTTGCGTCTTTGTGCTGCATGATGATGACAGATGTGCTTGAGCGTCTTTGTCAGGATCAGTATGAGGAACAAAACCTGTTGGATCTTCTTCTAAGCAAGGGTCATATGTGGCCTTGGTGGATCACACCTGACTTGAATTCCATGGAAGGACTGTCTAAATCAGATACTGAAAGAATCTATGTGAGTGTGAGTGGTGTTATAGCCCTAACTGTTCTTGCTGACATAATTCCTCTCTCTCTCTCTATATATATATATAAAAGGCATACATATACATGCACTGATACATGTTAAAATGTCATTAATTGCCCCTTTTATGATGCAAGCATCTCTTTTAAATTTATAGCAACAATTTAACTGTAGTAGGATGGTTTGAAAGTGCCTTGTGTTTGTTATTTGATGTCTTTATTGGTTGGTCCACTGTCTTAAGTGGTCCGTAGAAAACTAGTACACTGCTTTTAGTGAAACTATACTGACACGTAAGAATCTCATATTCATATAATTTATGTTTTTAGTGTGTGCTTCAGTTTGTATGAGTGGTTATTGAATTTATATAATTTGCAATTTCTCAAGTATATGGTAACTAAAAAATTGCAAATGTTTGTTGGATGCAGGCAAATGGTAACTACAAGTTTGTTTCTTTAATTGATAAACTTATTTATAAACTTGGGTTGCATAAAGTCATTGCTTGTGATGACCTGGACATTTTACCCTTATCAACCAAGGATTCAGCAAATACCAAGGTTACTTCTCGAGCTTGGGTTGCTGCTGAAGTACTGTGCACATGGAAGTGGCCAGAAGGAAGTGCTGCAACCTCTTTCTTACCTCAACTAGTCTCGTTTGCCAAGAGTAGAAATTATTCTTCCTATGGAAGCATCTTGGATTCCATTTTCAGCATTTTACTTGATGGTGCTCTCATTTATGGTGAAAACTGTTCACAGAGTTTGCTTCATGCATGGCCCACTTTAGGTGAAGATATGGAGGATATTGAAGAGCCCTTTTTGAGAGGTCTTGTATCTTTCCTTTTCACATTGTTAAAAGAAAATATTTGGGGTCCAGAAAAGGCTATGGCTCTGTTTCAGCTTCTAGTAGATAAACTCTTTATAGGTGAAGCAGTAAACTCAAATTGTTTGAGGATACTTCCTTCAATTTTATGTGTTCTTGTACCAACTTTATGTCAAAGAAGTATCAGGTCCAGTGAATGTACTAATAAGGATGGTAAACCTGATCCGCTCAATGAAAATCAGATGCAGGATGCTGTCAAAAGCTGGATCCATAGGATTCTACTATTTCCATCTTTGGTCACATGGCAAACTGGAGAAGGTACGCATGCCCTTTTTATAATTTATATCCAGTTAATTTTACGGCATAAGACCAATTGCTTTTAGGTCATAACGATACCTGATTCAGTATCTTGTTTCACTTTTGATGCATGTGCATTGCAACTTACACAAAGACAAGCTTCTTGTAAGAATTTGTTTCCATTAAGAATTTGCTTTTAGGTTAATTTTTATTTGGTTGCTTATGCTTGTTGGTGGAACTTATTCCCTTCACTTTTTATATCTGCATGATTTGGTTGAAATAGGTTATTTCTACTTTAAGTTGTGTCCTCTCTCACTTTTTCTTTTCTTTTCTCTCTCTTCGATTTTTTTATTCATTGGTTTTCTTTTTGGGTGTTGCAATAGATATGGAAGAATGGTTCCACTTGGTCTTTTCATGTTACCCTTTAAAGGCTACAGGAGGTAATGAAATAATGAAACTGAATAGAGACATTGATCATGAGGAGAGAGTTCTCTTACTGAATTTATTTCGGAAGCAGAAGAATGAAAGTGGTAGATCAATTGCTTCTAATCAGTTGCCAATGGTACAAATCTTGCTGTCAAAGCTAATGGTTATTTGTCTTGGCTATTGCTGGAGAGAATTTGATGAAGAAGATTGGGAGTTTCTATTTTTCCACCTAAGATGCTGGATTGAATCAGCAGTGTTGGTGATGGAGGAAGTTGCTGAAAATGTGAACGAAATAGTCACTGAACACTCTTCTTCTGATAACGCTGATCTTATTCATAAAAAACTTGAAGAGAGTGTGTTGATTTCTGACAATTCTCTTATAAATATCAGTAAAAATTCCGTCTTCTCATTTTCTTTCCTTTGTGGGCTTTTGGAACTCCAACCAACAGAAGACACGGATAATTTGAACCCCTCAAGAACAGAAAGATGGGATCCAATCAAAAACCAGATTCTAGAAAGCATTCTCCGCTTGTTCTTTTCCACTGGCATTGCTGAGGCAATAGCTGGTTCTTATTCTTTTGAGGCTGCATCTATTATATCAGCTTCTCGATTTTATCATAGGTCTTTCTGGGAATCGGTTGCATCAAGTGTCCTCAAATCTCCTCCACATACTAGAGATGAAGCAGCCAAATCAATCAAACTCTGGGGACTAAGCAAAGGGCCTATTTCCTCTTTGTATGCCATCCTATTTTCTTCGAGGCCAATGCCATCTTTGCAGCTAGCTGCCTTTGCTGTTTTGTCAACAGAACCTGTTTCTAAGTTGGCTGTCTTTGGTGAAGGAATTGCACCTTGCTCGGAAGTTGATTCAAATACCTACCAGGAGTCTATTAATCTTGATCTTTCGCTAGAAGAGGATATCCATTTGACAAAAGAATTATCTTACATAATTGAGAAATTACCTTATGATGTTCTTGATATGGATTTAGTGGCAGAGCAGCGGGTATATTTGCTTTATGTACAAAAATTTGCTGAAACTATTGTTCATTTTCCTTTTGATATAATGATATTTACTTTTTTTTTTAATATATATTTTGCAGGTACATCTATTCCTTGCTTGGTCTTTATTGTTATCCCATTTGTCATCATTACCTTCATTATCAAATCCAAGGGAGAGACTGGTACAATATATTCAAAATTCTGCTAATCCACTGATACTAAATTGCCTGTTCCAGCATCTGCTTTCCGACCTATCATTAATGCACGTTCTAAAGAAGAAAGATGGGGAGCTTCCTAATATTATATCAGAAGCTGCAACTGCAGCCAAATGCTCCATCACGTCAGGGTCAGTATTGTTTTCTGTGGAATCACTTTGGCCTATTGATCCTGTGAAAATGGCTGCATTTGCTGGAGCGATATATGGCCTTATGCTTCGTTTGCTTCCTGCTTATGTGTGGGGATGGTTTAGTGATTTACGTGATCGCTCTACTTCATCAATGATTGAATCTTTTACTAGAACATGGTGCAGTCCTCCTTTGGTTGCGAACGAGCTCTCCCTGGTGTGTATCTTTATCTAAAATGTCTCTATTTCTAATGAGCAAAGTAATTGTTAAAAAATTTAGCAACCTTCTTACACCACTCATTGAATTTTAAATATTTTTGGTGACTTGTTTGGAGAATGAGTGATGTTGGAATTACTGGATCAATTGCCCTCAAATGACAAATGCATGCTTTAGCATCCTTCTACTTCAAACTAGATGGAAACTGACTTGTAGGCAACCACTTATCCGTAACAAATGAAGTTTATTTTTTCCTGACCAACTTGCCCTCTGAAGCACTTTTGTTTGAACTTTTCAAATACTTGACTTGAACCTGAAGAGGAAGAGCTAGAAAAGAAAATTGATCAGGTTCAGAATTACGTAGTTTTGACTAGTTTCTTATGCTATGCAGATAAAAACAGCGAATTTTGCTGATGAGAACTTTTCAGTAAGTGTGAGCAAATCAGCAAATGAGGTTGTTGCTACCTATACAAAAGATGAGACAGGAATGGATCTCATTATTCGTCTTCCTGCGTCTTACCCATTACGGCCTGTAGATGTTGACTGTATGAGGAGCCTAGGGATAAGTGAAGTGAAGCAAAGGAAGTGGTTAATGTCTATGATGATGTTTGTTCGTAATCAGGTAACTTAGCTACTATCTAATATTTTAATTGCATTCTTTTTTTTTTTCTTATTTTCCCTGAGATGCACTTCATTTGTGATGCAGAATGGAGCTTTAGCTGAAGCCATACGAGTGTGGAAGCGTAATTTTGACAAGGAATTTGAAGGTGTTGAGGAGTGCCCTATATGTTACAGTGTTATCCACACTGTGAACCACAGCCTTCCTCGTCTTGCTTGCAAGACTTGCAAGCACAAATTTCATGCAGCGTGCCTCTACAAGTGGTTCTCAACTTCTCACAAATCTTCATGCCCCTTATGCCAGTCTCCGTTCTAACCTTGGAAGTCAATTTTGAGTTAATGGTTTTTTGTGGCATTTTTGCTCCCTGGATATGTGATGTGCACTTCATTTGCAAAAAAGGTGTGAATTATGCTCACGGCATAGGGCCTTAGATCATGTGGTCTGGTGTGCAAAGATGAACATGGTCGATGTTAGTTCAGACTGGAGCTCAGGGGGGTGTACATGGAACGATAGGCAAGCTCTCTCTCACACTCCCCCTCTCTCAGATACACATGGCACACACGTGCGCACGCAGGTGATCTCCTGCCCAAGATGATCACAATTGGAGTGATGATCCTTTTTCTTTTCACTTTGTATGTTTTCATTTGTACATTACTTGGTTGCATTTCACTTGCAGGTTTCGTAGGTTTGCTGAATCAAGCTGGCTTCTGTTGTCGAGTATTTTTGGTGATTTTCATCTGATATATAACATATACATGTTACATATATGAGGATTTAGTCTCCGTATATCAATTGCTATTAAATCATAAATAGGAAAGTAGGAAATCACAAGTTTTGATATTGGATATTATCATTTATTTTCTTGTCAAGGGAAAAGAAAATCAGGTGATGTCGTGTCGTACATCAGTTGATGATAATGTAACTTTATAGGTCCATGATTTAGCTGAGAGGAAGCAAAAATATGAAGGGATCCTACAAGTTTTGAATGGGTGATACTATTTCTAGGAAACTTCAGCCGGAAGCAGTAATGGCAAACACAACAGTTGCCGCCTGCCTTATCCAAACTGTATATGTAACCAAGGAGGGCAAATTAAAACGGGAATAAATGTACAGGGACATTTCACACTTGGCATTCTTGACGAAGCTGTTTTTTCCTACAGCGGTTGAGCCAGAGCTTGTCATCATGCATCATGGACCTAAAGCCCCTCACCTGCAAAACAATTATATATATTTGAGAATAATACTATTTAGGAACCATAATAAAATAGTATTACATAAACATGGCACGATAAATGAAAGAAATTCAATAGAGGAAAAAGATGAATTGACAAATAACTACAGCAAAGGTTTAGAAGCGATCTTAATTTTGTCATATTATCAAATCAACTCAATAATAAACTTTAGTCAATCAAAAAATTATGGGACCAAATCTGAGAGACCCATCATCACTGTTAAGAACTCGAGATTCCTTACAACAATGATGCATGAAAAGTAAATGTCCAAATGTCTTTCTCATTATTTTAGAATCTAATTTTGTTAATTCTATTACGGGTGAAAATTGGAATACGATTGAAAGAACAGAGAGTTGCCAAGTCTAATTGTCATCATTTCTCAGTATAATGTAGCCAAGATGATTATCGACTAAGCCGCTTGACATTGATTAGGTCAATTAGTTGTAGGAGTCCACTTAAATGTACCTTTCGAGAATTATTTGATATTAAAATACTTTTGATTAACTTCAAGATAAAAGCTCGAGCAAATTGCTATCTCTTCACTCACTAGAAGATTTATTGAGATGCGAGGAATAATTTTTTAGCCATTTTATTTATACACAAACAACCACTAAACTTGTTTGATACCTTACCCAATAGTTATTGCTAAATTGGCCTCCAATCCTTAATGTGTGACACACTCGTAACGATTGCTTCATAAATCAGTAAATCGTGATATTACACCCCCAAGTATAATGGTACATTGACTCCACAGAAGATGGAATGAGTGTTTTTCGGGTCTCCATCTCTTTAGAAAAGCATTGATAAGTGCATATTCCAATTTAGTCCCACTAAGCATAAAAGACGCTTGTAAGAACCTTGCCTCCTTCAAGTATCACCCTATACTGCATGGTGCAAGAGGGAGGCTGATTTTGTTGTGGTGTCACGCAAGCAAAAACAACTTATTTCCATAAATTTACCTAAAACCAGCTTTGAATTACATTATATTCTTTAAAACGGGAAGGGTAAACTACTTACAACATAACTAGGTTATACTGACTAAATCTATAACACATTCTAGGGTTAATACAACATATTTCTAGCTTATATTGCCTACTATTAGCATAAACCCTAAAAGCTACAAAATTTTAATTTTTTGTTTGAATGTGAGATCATTTTTGTGCTGATTAAGTATTAGCTCGATAAGCATGGGTATTGTTGTCAATGCTGGAGGATGTGAGTTCGAGTGTGTTGAAGCACATTATTCTCTTATTTTATGGTTGGCGAGTAAGGGTGAAGTCAGAAAATTTTTTTAGGGTAGCGAAATTAAATTGTAATTTTTACAATAGTAAAAATGTAATTTCACTATTTTAATAGTTTATATCTTTATAATTTTTAAAGAATTAAATCAAATTATTATCATTTTTAGGGAGACCAAAGTATAATTTTACCTTTACTAATTTAAACTTTTAAAAATTTCAAAAAGCCTAGATAAAAAAATATTTTTTTTAAGGGTCCGGATCCCTACCAGCCCATTGATTTCGCCCCTGTTAAGGAGGGGCTATGAGTAATATGTGAATTAAACAGCAAAAAATAATTGCTGCTATTGATTATTATTATTAAGCATTTATAGGTCCATGAAATAGATCCAAATTCCAAAGCCCAAGAAAATTGGATATATGTAGGCCGCCATTAAGTTTAAGAATCTGTGTAGGGGCTTCCTAACCCTTAAGCAGCCCAATCAATGGCTTATCACTCCAAGTCTCTGAACTCTAACTCCCTTTCTTCTTCTTCGCCCCAACCAAATTGAAAACTTCAGTTTGAGATTTGGCAAATCAAGCGAAAATGCTAACAGCGGATATACCTCCCAATCAAACTATTTACATCAAGAACCTCAACGAGAAGATCAAAAAAGAAGGTAATCCACCCTCTGCCTCTCTTATTTCTCTCAACTTCTTTGTTTGGTTGCTGAGAATTAATAGAAAAAAAAGAGAGAAAATCACACCAACAGCCACCCATTTTAGCTCTCAACTTTATCTTGCTTCAAGTAGCTGTAGTTTTTAGATGGAAAGCATAAGTTTTGTTATTTTAGGGTATAACAACATCCCCCTTTTTGTAGGGTTTAAGTTTAACCCTAACGGTGCCCTTTTTACTAGAACATTGGACAAGGATTGATTTTCCCATTTCTTCCTTTTTTTTCAGAATTAAAGAGATCCCTTTATGCTTTATTTTCTCAATATGGAAGGATTTTGGATGTCGTTGCCTTGAAGACGCCTAAGCTTCGTGGACAAGCATGGGTTGTGTTTGATGAATTGACTTCCGCTAGTAACGCCTTCCGTCAGATGCAAAATTTCCCGTTTTATGATAAACCTATGGTGAGTACCTTAATATGTTGTGACTTTGATTGCTTTAAATATCAAAATCGAAGCCAAAAATGTCTTTTTTATTTCGATTTTTAATGATGTTTGTGTTGCATTTGTTTTGTGATTTCACTGTTACTGTATACCCACTGTTTGAAATCTTTTTTGTACTAATGTTGTTGGAGTTATTTTATTATTTACTGAGAACCCATTTTGCTGAAATTTTAGGAGCCATTTTATTTTTTACTATATAAATTAGGACTATTGTTCCTTCTGCAACCATGGAAGACTTTTGCTACTCATCAATAACACTATTTGCAGCTTGAACCAAACTTGCTTTATTCTGCGGGTGGTTGCTTCAACCAAACTTACTTTACTCTAGGCATAATTTTTTATTGCAATCAATTTCTTTTTCCGGGCTTAATTTATATGCAGTTTTAGTTGTAATGATTCTTAGGTTTGATTGACTGTATGATTAATTTGGTGCAGCGGATACAATATGCAAAGACAAAGTCAGATTGTATCGCCAAAAATGATGGAAGCTTTGTTCCCAGAGAAAAGAAGAAGAAGCAAGAAGAAAAAGGTGACAACATTGCTTTTTAGTTCTTTGAATTTTTCTATATGCATAATGCATAGTCCTTATTGACTTAAAGAAAATGGTTTCTCCTGTATTTCAGTTTGTTATCGTGTGAATGTAATTATTGCAATTAACGGGTTTATATTTTTCATCATTAGTCTGCTGTCCTTTTGACCATAAGAAAAACAGGGGGTGTAATAGAAGATAGTTTTTAATTGCATGGTGCCTTTTTGGTTAGAAATTAGAACTTGGATGTTTTAGTTTTCTCTTCTTTTTTTTTTAGTTACACATTTCTGTATGACTACCAATTTGTTAATTTCTGTGGGGGATAAATGCCCTCACTGAAACATTGGGTTCTTGTTTAATGGTGCTATTATGGGGCCAGATATTTTAACTTTTGGATTTACTGTTTGTAAAGAAATTTGCTAAAACTTTAAAGGAAGACAAAGGACAGTCTATATAGAGTTAACTTTTTTTTTTTTTTTTGGGGGGGGGGGGGCAGGGAACTTAAATTTTGCATCTTCCTCTGGTTTTCTAACTAATGTTCATCCAATATGTAAACTACTTATCTTTTGGTTTAGTTTAACTGCTTTAATATTTGGTGACATCCTCTGATACGCAATTAAATTTTCAGCTGAAAGGAAGCGACGTGCAGAGGAAGCACAGCAATCTGCAATGCCGAATGACACAGGTTCTCAAAATAATGGTGGTCCAAAGGTACTTCGTGGAACTATTTCCTATTTGATTGTTGCCTATGGGATTTGCAGCTCTTGTGTTTCAATTGCTGTGCTTAGATAGTATATTAGTCATGCCTTTACTTCTTTTTGGGGTGCTCTTTTACACCAAAAGGGATTGAGTTTGCTGACATGCTATTTGTCTATGCCTCATCATAAAAACTCTTATCCTATTATGTGTAGGCTCCTCTCCATCATGGAAACCTGAATGCTGAGCAGGCCGCACCAAACAATATTCTGTTCATACAGAATTTGCCTCACGAGACAACAAGCATGATGCTGCAGCTGCTTTTTGAACAGTACCCTGGGTTCAGGGAAGTTAGAACGGTTGAAGCAAAGCCAGGTATTGCATTTGTAGAGTACGAAGATGAAGAGCAGTCTTCTACAGCAATGCAGAACCTTCAGGGTTTCAAAATTGCTCCTCAATATCCCATGGCCATCACTTTTGCTAAGAAGTAACCTACCCTTGTGTTAGTGATGCTTTATTTTTCGCCTTGGTATAACTTTGTTTGGGTACGTTTTATCATATGTAGTGAGTGCAAAGATTAATGCATACCATATTACCATGGTCATGTAGATCTGAAAGAAACTAATGCCGGCAACCTTCTCTCTTGTGATGTTTCAAAATAGTTAACCGAGTTAGATGATTATATGATCAGAGACTGCATTTTCTGATAACTTTTAGAATTCCTGCAAGTATGTCAGTCTAAGAGTTAATATAATCTGCAGTTTCATTATGGTTTGTACATACATAATCATGACTTCATTCATGGTTAATAACTCAACGGTGGGATGAAAGCTAGATTTGTGGTGCTAGTTCCCACTTACATGCATGCATGTATGCATAATCATGACTTCATTCACAGTTGGATGGAAGCTGGATTAGTGGTTTAAATTCTTAGTCATACATACATAGATACATGCATGCAGTCATGTGCATTCAAGCATACCTATGGACATACAAAAAGAACAGTGGGATGAAAGGTGGATTTGTGGGGGGTGAGTTTCTAGTCCCACTACCACCCAGGGAAGGCATCAACTTGGAACTAATTGTTTTCCCCATTAGGAATGCGGGGACCCTATAAGAAGAGTGATAGGCATCATGTGATTGGGTTAGGGAGGGTCTTGATAAAGATATTCTATAATTTTACAATATGAAAAGAAAAAAAAAGGGTTTGAAAAAGAAAGATGATGATGATGTGGGTTGCACTAAGAAAGGCATGGTTTGGGTTGGGGTTAGAGTACAATTTTTGTACACAGACTGAAACGTGGCATAATCATCAACCAAAAATGAAAACGTACATGATTGTGGTACGTTTATTATTATTTTTAGGGTCTGGTTGAGGGAGGCGGACTTTTCAAACAAAGCCGTACTAAAACATGTGCACTCACCAGCTCTTTGAATTCAATCTGTCCTTCCTCATATGTTAACTTCCCAGGATGATGACTCTTCTCTATCTTCTATCATTGTTATTAGCAACGTCACCCCCTTTCCTTTTTCCCAAAATGCCCCTCCTCCCTCTTTTTCATTAAACCCAATTTCTTTTTTTACTAATATAATTTAATATTTTAAAATGAAATCGAAGCAAATTCTGATTTTGGTCCCTATAATATTCAATTTGTGACCTTGATCTAGTTTATTATATTCCAACATTAGTTTTTAAGAAGAAATGAATTTAGTATTTTACTGAAATAATTAATGGTGATAGTTATTTAGATTATTAGAAAAGTATAAAATGAATTATGTTAAATTAAAGAAACTATCATTTGTTCTTTTGTAATTTTAAAATATAAATGAATAGATGTAGCATAACAGTATAACACTAAACAAGAAGGTAATTGTAGGCTTTATATAAGAAAATCATATTCATTGAATAAAAAGAGCAAGGGTGTTTTAGTCACTCAATAGATATTTGACAAAGCCTGGAAGCCTAATATGGTAATTTGAGCATCTAGATGCCAACCCAAGTTCCCTCCGCCCCCAGCTGACACTACTGTTCTCTGTTAACAGTTACCTCAGAATCTCAGGAAATCCACCATCCCCTTTTCCACTTTTCTATCCCATAAAATCATTATATTTATACCAGTTCTCCATACCGACCCTTCTCGTGGTCTTCTTCTTTCCTTTCCCAAGCCTTTGACGAGCTGTTCTTTTACTCCCATGAAAACCCAGAGCAAAAGGCGACGCCAACCACTTTCACCTGATTCTTCACCCAATCCCTTTGATATATTAACAGAAGAGATTGTATGCAAAATCCTTGACCACCTCCACAACGACCCTTTTGCCACAAAAGCCTTCTCCCTCACATGCAAGGCCTTTTACTTCATAGAGTCTCGACACCGGAGGATTCTCAAGCCTCTACGCCCCGAGCTCCTCCCCAGGATTTTTCATCGATACCCTTTTGTTTCCCATCTCGATCTCTCCATGTGTCCGCGAGTTGACGACACCACGCTGAACGTCATATCCTCTACTTGGAAAGCTACTTTGCAATCTATTAATCTGTCAAGATCAAGGTTTTTCACGAATGCCGGGTTATCGAGCTTGTTCGTTAATTGTTCGGGTCTGGTTGAGGTTGATTTGTGCAACGCCACGCAGTTGACTGACTTGGCCGCATCAGCAATTGCAGAGGCGAAGAATTTGGAGAGGTTGAGCTTGGCGAGGTGCAAGTCGATAACTGATATGGGGATCGGCTGTATAGCTGTTGGGTGTAGAAAGTTGAGGTCCCTTTGCTTGAAATGGTGCTTGCGTGTTGGTGATTTGGGTGTGGAATTGATTGCTCTCAAGTGTAAACAGATTAGGAGCTTGGATCTCTCTTATTTACCAGTAAGTTCAACGAAACCATCATAATCAACACCGTCAATATGTGTGTATTTTATGACTAGAGAAATAGCCTGTTTTGACCTGCTGGGCCTGCTATGTGCTTTATTCAATTTAATGGGGCATGTTTTGCTTCTCTTTCTAGGGAATATGTCTTGTCACAGTTATACCTTTTTCTTTTTTCCACTAAGAGGTGAATGCTTGGTTGAATAGTGATTAATGTGTTAATTTGCAGTTTTTGTTGTTATTTTTTTGTTGATTGGCCCCGTTATGCTGCCCAGTCTTGGTCAATTTTTCAGCTTCTGTTAATTTCTATGGACCAGCTATGGCATCTGTTTTTTGATGTGTAGTTATGCATGAGTGTTAAGTTGCTTAAACTAATTCATCGTTTCTTCAATGATCATTCATTGGTTGAGCAAATGATGTTTGAGATTGTTGACCAATCACCTGTCATAAATATTAGACCTTTTTGGATAAGCCAACACCTTTACTGGGATGACAATGGTCCTACAAGTTTTCTTAGTTCTCTGTTTCGATATAAATTGCGTCTATGATTTAAAGGAGAAAAAAGAAAGAGAAGACATTGATTTTTGACACTGATAGTGACAAAAGTTTCTGTAGCAAGCCTATATGTAATTTTGCTTGATGTAATTTCTTTAGCACGTCATTCATAATTTCTCATGTATGTTATGGCTATTAGAGTCTACTCTTCTGTTTGATTTTAACGCATGATAGCTGTTTTCTTTCTTTTCTTGGTTCTTGGTTAGAGAATGCACAATTAGATGAGAAGTTTTCATGAAAACTCGTATGTTTTTGTACCACAGATCACAGAGAAGAGCCTCAACTCTGTTCTTCAACTCCAACATCTTGAAGATCTGGTTTTAGAGGGATGCCATGGCATTGATGATGACGGCCTTTCAACACTTGATCAAAGTTGCAAGTCACTAAAGGTATGTTTTCCTTTTTGTTACTTTACAAATGGTAGGCTGTTGAAGCTGCCTAGGATTATTACCTGCAGATACAACTATCCTAAGAACATCTAGGAGACTTGCCGGCATTTGAAATAAATCTTCTTTTACTAAAATATAGTTTCTTTTATTGTGCTTTATTCTTATTCCAAGATTGAATTTCCGTTGAGCAATAATCATATGCATACCTACCTTGTTGAAATGTAGGAATCCAATTAATACTAGGATTTTTGAAGTTATATTCATTTTGTCAGATCATTGAATCAGTTCCACAAAGAATAAATTAAGTGATGGTTTCTCCAAATTGGATATTTTACAGATGCTTAATTTGTCAAACTGTCAAAATGTTACTCACACGGGCTTGTCATCTCTGATAAATGGTACTGAACAACTACAGCAGATTATATTGGCATATGGCTCTTCAGTAAGTCCAAAACTCCCTAAGGTAATTCCCTGTTAATTCTATATTAATCCTTTGGCTCATTGCTTATGTATGTCTGATGATGTTTCAGGTTACTTCTGATCTAGTCAAATGCTTGAATGCTTATTCAAAGCTGCAATCAATTAAATTAGATGGTTGTACTGTTACTTGGTCTGGGATCAAAGCCATGGCAAGTTTGCATTCCCCAGTCAAGGAACTGAGCCTCAGTAAATGCTTAGGACTGACAGATGATGGGCTCTCTTTCCTTGTCCAGTCACACAAAGACCTGAGGAAACTGGACATCACCTGCTGTCGTAAAATAACTTATACCTCTATAGACATCATAACAAATTCATGCACCTCCCTTACTTCTCTCAGGATGGAATCCTGTAGCTTGGTTCCAAAGGAAGCCTTTGTTTTGATTGGAGCACGTTGCTCGTTTTTGGAAGAGCTGGATGCCACAGATAATGAAATCGATGACGAAGGTTTTAACTTGACCATAATCTGTTTTATGTTCTCTCATGCAGGTTTGAAGTCCATCTCGAGATGTTCAAAATTTGACCATAATCTGTTTTATGTTCTCTCATGTAGGTTTGAAGTCCATCTCGAGATGTTCAAAACTATCTATTTTGAAGTTAGGGATATGCTCTAACATATCGGATGAAGGCCTTGCAAAAGTTGGAAGTTCTTGCTCAATGCTCAAGGAGGTTGATTTGTACAGGTTTGCAACTTTCCTATAACATTACACTTTTCATACTAGCCAGAAATGACAACCGTATGAATGTGCATCTAAATGAGCACCTTAATCTCTATGGCCATTCAACACTCCCTTAGCATCAACTTTAATAATGACAGAGATCCTGTTAGTTCAAACCACAAAATGTTCCTATTGTCAAGCTGAGGGTTCTGAGGGTCTAAAAGACATTAGGTGCGCCCTTATGCAAAGAACATGTTATCTCTTTTTCTGTGTTGATCTTGTTGTCTTTCTATTATTCAGATCCGTGGCAATAAGTGATGCGGGCATTGCTGCCATTGGTGATGGTTGTCCTGCACTTGAGATGATCAATATAGCTTATAATGATAAAATTACTGATAATTCATTAGTATCATTGTCAAAATGTCGGATGTTAAAAGCACTTGAGATTCGTGGATGCCTTGGTGTCTCATCAATTGGTCTATCAGCCATTGCTGTGGGATGTAAGCAACTTACAGTTCTTGACATAAAGAAGTGCTTCAATATTAATGATAATGGAATGCTTCCACTTGCTCAATTTTCTCAAAATCTGAAGCAGGTAATCTACATTCTTAAATTAATGTTCTTGTAGATTGGTACATTATAGTGAAATATCGGAACTAATAGTGTTGTTCACTTCCTTTCATTGCAGATAAACTTGTCATATTGTTCGGTTACTGATGTTGGGCTTGTAGCACTAGCTAGCATCAGTCGCCTGCAGAACATGACAATCTTGCATTTGGCTGGTTTGACTCCAAATGGCCTGGCAGCAGCTCTGTTGGCATGTCGAGCATTAACAAAAGTGAAACTCCATGCATCCTTTAGACCATTACTTCCTCAATCCATCCTTGGATACATGGAAGCCCATGGGTGTGTCTTTCACTGGAGGGACAAAGCATTTCAGGTATGTTATTATTCACATCTAAAAGGAAACCATGATTTTTCGAAACCATGATTTTTCAGGGATTTGAACTTCTTTAAGAGGAAATGTAGTTTGCTATGTGAATTTGTATATAGATAAGCATGCTTCCCATGTTCTGTCATTAGATTCTTGGCAAATATTCAGCATTGCTAGGGGGAGTCATGCTGTGCTTTCCAAGTATTCTGATTTTGACACATGCAGTTCTGCTATATATATAATTATGTTTCCATGTTCCATAATGCCTATTTTCAAAACTTGGGGTTATCAAATTTTGACCTGTAAAACTATTAGTTGCCCTGCATGTTTTGGACAAATGCCAAGGAAGAACCCTCGAAAGTTGCACCTTGAAATTTGTAGTCTATCTTAAACGACATTACTGCAAACATGAGAATTGATGGAAGTAAAATTTATGAGGTACGATTGACAGAAGGAAATGGATCCCAAGGGATGGAAGCTGCACTTTGGAAGGAGCAGCAGTGAAGTTCCATAGTTGCAGAGTTTGTTTCTTGTGTTGATCAACATCTTGTATTGTCTATGAAATCTTCCCTTCCTGAAGGAAAATAGGGTGATTTGATGTAATTATTTCCACTGAATGTAGTTGGCATCTTTGTTTGCATTTTAACTTTGGAGTGCCAGAAATTGGTTGAACTTGAAGAGGTTTCTGCTTGACTTGTTTGACTGTCAGGGGTCACTCTCACACTATCTCCTAATAACATATCTTATCATTGTATTTATTACAAATATTTTTTATTGGTATTGGATCAGAACCTGACCCTCAGCCTGGGATGTGTCAGAGATGTTAGTTAGTGTTGGTGTTGGCTCAGTCAAATCGCCTCTCCCCGGTCTTCATCTATTTAAAGAAAGCTTTCTATAATATCTAAAAGGGATCATGGCCCTGAATTTTTTTTCAGTTTGGTTTTGGAAATTGTCCTGGAAACTTGACAGCTTTTTTTTTTTAATTTAGTTTCTAAATTTGGATTTTACCATGTATTTTAAAGTTATGTCACAAAATCTCTTAATTTAAAAAAAATATTAAATTTTAATTTTTAGATTTTATATAATTCATAGAAAAAATAAGTGATAATATAACACAAATCTAAAATTACTACCTTATCATAAGGATCAAATTAGAAAAGACTTATGAAATTTTAAATATTAAACTGGAAAAAGTTATGGAGTTGAAACTTGAAATGTTGATTTATTTCCACCCAAAGAAATTAATTAAGCTGAATTGAGTTGGTGTTAATAGGGAAATGAGGAGACATATAAATGATAAAATAGAATAAAAAGTATCCAAGGCAACGGAAGGGTTAGGAAAACGTCAATACCTGTGGCTCAACTTGTCGAGTGTTCAAAGTTTTACCAGTATCATTGAGTTCTGCAAATATAACAAAAAAGCATCGAAAAAAATTCTCTCCAAGTTTAACATAATTATTTAGCGCTGGAAAGTCATTAAAAAGGGTTGATTGAGTTTTTAATTCGATTGGTATGGGTATTATTGTTAATTTGATAAGATGTGAGTTTAAGTATGTATTATTCTCCTATTTATGAGCTGAAGAGAGGCTAGACATTTTGTTAAAAAGAACATATATAATCAGAATTTATAATGAGATTATTTAGAAAAAAGAAAATACGAGGAGAAATGTATTTTACATAATTGGGTTTCATAAGGTCAGGTTGGACATTGGTACACCACATGATTTTAATGTTATAAATTCATACATGATTAGTTGAAAACTTTCGTGAGCATCAGCATGCAGGTTCTAGATTCAAATAGTAATATCAAGTCCTTTAATTATTGTTCTTGAGAAATGACCCAACTTAATCCATTCTTTAAAAGAAATTTTTACATGATCCCTATCTTCTAAAACTTTTACTTCCGGTTAATATTTGTTTGCAGTTATTCTAGAATAGGAACTCCCCAACTAGGGACAAAACAGCCTCACCTAATAAAATTGATTCCAACAGCTGTTTGGATAGGAATGTGGACTTTCTTAATCTTTTCCTCCCCTTTTTTCTTTCTTCAATTTTTTGGGGGGTTCAAAAGGCACATAGAGCTGCCCTTTCTACACGTTAATGATGCTTCTTCTAGAATCTAGATTATATGTTTTAAAAAAAAGAAACGTCAATTTCTGGTTTTAGTCCCTTTGGTATGCTTAAACTTAGTGTTTAGGTCCTATACTTTAATATGATATAATTTAATTTTTTTTATAATAGCTTAATTAGTTCAAATAATTAGCACTTTTAAATATTCTTGCCAAAATGATGGTGTGAATTAAATAAAAAAAAAAACTCTCCTTCCTGCCTTTGATGCTGACATGAAATTTTTGCATGTGATATAAATGATGTTTTTAAGAAAATATATTATTTTAACTAAAATAGTTGACAAATGTAACTATTTGGGTTAGTTAGTGACATTATAAAAATATAAAGATTAAATTATATTAATTAAATTCTAAAATTGTGTTTTAATAAAAGGATCAAAACCATAATTTAACGTAAACAAAAATTCATTATTTTAAAATATTATATAAATGTATAATTTTGAATAAGGTTATGTAAATATTAAATTTTGATACAACATTGTTAAAATAATATTAACATTTATTATTTATTTTAATTAGGTTTATTTTAATTAATTTATTTAAAATTAAAAAAGTATTATAGTTTTTAATATGTATTAGTTAAAGTTTAATTTAATTTAAATGTGATATCTTAAAATAAGTGTAAATTTTAATATAGTTTAGTTAAAATTATAAAATATAGTTTTTTAATATTAATTAGTTATACATTTAAATATAATAATATTTGTCAATTAATTAATTGAAGTATATGCTAAGTACTAAGATTATGGAGATTAAAATGTTTATGTTAATTTCATAATAGTAAGATTTTATAGAAAAAGGAAAAAATAATATATTTTTTCATTAGTAATAGAAAATATATAGGACTATTGTAGATAATATTAATAAGTTATTTCTTATTCAAGAATAACTAGAAAAGTGTAGATAATATTGAGTATCAACCGTCAATTAAGTATTAATTCAGTTAGAAAATTACTAAAATCTATTTTCTATAACGTAAATTATATTATTTTTATATTTTTATATAAAATCAATAAAAGACACATGCATAATGAAATTTAAACCTAAAACATGATAAATTATAATCTTTAATCTTATCATTTCAATCAAAATTTTATTTGATTTTTGCATAAACTTTTAATAAATATATTTTTACATAATTTTTTTCATTCGCATTGTGAGTGTACTTTAATTGCCTGATTTCGTGTCAGGCAACTGAACGGTGGATTAGACAAAGGGACCAACCATGACGAAACCCATGACGAAAGTGTCAAAAGATTAAGTGGAAGAGAATATTATTTCGAGCGCTCTAAATAAAATGACAAAACACACTATTTCTAGATTAAAAAAGAAAGAAAAAATCATTAAATATATAAACGAGTGCACTACATATCTTATAGGACAAGTTTTTGTTAATAAAAAAAATGTTGTACTTTGCACCACCTTTTTTATGTGTTACATGGGAGAGAACATGAATTATATGGCGAAGGCAAAAGTTGGTGTTGCACGTCAGCCCTAACTCCCATGCGTTAGATTATTTGTAATGAAGAAACATGTTTAGTTATTGTGGTAATAAAAATGTCATAAATTAATTGTTATTTATAGTCTTTTTTCAATTCATAAATAAGAAGATAATATACTTCAACACACTCAAACTTACATCCTTCTGCATTGACAACAATATTTATATTAAACGAATTAAAAGTCATTCGACAAACGTGATAATTATTTAATATACTAGTTTTTGTGGAGCTAATGATTTATTTTATTTAACAAAACCATCTCCTCCACGTAAGTTTAACATATCTAAATCTTACATAATTGAAAATGATATATATAATAAGAAATAACCAAAATAATAAGTATAATAATAATGTGGTTATAGTAATAATGTTACATTCACACCATTATTCCAGGAAAAGAAAAACTCTATATTATTTCTTCAATGAGCCTCCCTCACATTATCTTATCATGACCTCCTTTTCAGTCTAACCTCTTTTCACTTCATTAACTAATTTTAATTTTGTTTTGTTTATTAAGTTTTCTATTGGTTACAATTTCATATTTGTTACATCTAAAATCATAATAAAAATTATTATTTGGGGTTTGTTCGGTGTTTGAAGTTGAGCTCTGGGAAATTTTGGATGGCTTGGCTCTCCTACAAAAGCGAGGTCGAGATAGAGTGTTGATCCAATTTGACTATTTTGAAGTGGTCAAAGCAGTTCAAGATAGCCACTCAGTAAGTTTTAATTCAGCTTTGGTTAAGAATATTCTTCAATTCCTATAGTCTATTGGGTATTGGAGAATTAGGCATGTTCCAAGGGAGGAGAATAGAGTTACGGATTCGCTAGCTAAAATGGAAACTGACAAGGAAAATGACGTTCAGGTCTTTGAGGAGGTTTCTAAGGAGCTCTTACATCTTTTGGAATATGATACAGATTAATGCTTTTGTTCTATATTAGTTTAATTGTTAGTTTTGTTCTTAAGGACTAAAGTGAATAAATTATGAAATTGAGCTGAGATTTTAGTAATAATAGATAGTAGTAGGTCCCTAAGGGATGTAACTGAAATCGATTTTAAAAACGAAGCTTAAAATTGAAAGTTATGGCAATTTTGGTTTTAAGGACTAAATTGAATAAAATGTAAAAATTTAGGGGTATAAAAATAAAGCTTCATAAATTATGGTAAATTTTATTTTTTAATATTTTATTATACTTGCATAGGACACTTGTCAACTCTATAACTCTACTTGTGGAGTCTAAAAACTCTATTAAAAGTGTACCAAATAATTTCTCATAATTTAAATATATATTTTTTATTTTACAATTTCATATCTAAAATAAATAATTTATCTTCTAAAAAGCATTTTTAACAACAGTAATAAAACGCGTAAATATAAAATGAAACTTTTCAAAAGCAATATTAAACTATCCTTCAAAATACTACCTCCAACGCATCGAAGGGCTCATGCAACAAGCAATCTCATGATAACTAAAAGCGTGTAATATTTAATGGTATAATAAATTTTCTGGCCCTTCAAGTTTATAAAAAAGTCATTTTAGCCTTCAATTTAATTTTTCACCTCTTTTAGTCATTTAAATTGTATTGTTTATCAAATCACCCAAAAATTAACAGAAAAGTTAAAGTTTGCATACTCGTGGATTGTCACGCATATGCCACTTTAGTAATTAATTAATTTTTTAAAAAAATTAAAAATATATTTTTATAATTTTTAAATAATTTTAATTAATTTTAACTTTTTAAATTTTAAAAAATAATTAATCACTGACGTAGCATCCACGTGTATGCCACAAGAACAAAGTTAACAAAAGTTATTTTTCATCAATTATGAGGTGATTTGACAAATAACACAAGTTTAAAGATTAAAAAAGTTAAAAATTAAATAGAGAGCTAAAATGATTTTTTATAAAGTTGAAGGGTCATATAAAATATTATGCTTATTTTAATTAAAATGGGTTCGAACGAGCTTACACATGTAATATTTACTCTTTAGAAATTAAGTAATTTAATGGGTAAACTACACATATAGTCATCTAACTTTAAAAAAAAAATCATTTTAGGCACCTAAAGTAAAATGTTTGTAATTTAAACACACACGTTATATAGTTTGGTCATTTTGGTCACTTCTGTTAAAATCACAAATGGCAAGTTGACGTGGTGGTTAAAAAATTAATATAATATCAAATTTAGCCTCAACTTTTACAATTATATCGATTTAGTCATAATTTAAAAATTAACCCTCAAAATTTATAAATTTTCTCAATTTGATCCTAATTCAAATATATATATATATAAATATAGTTAAATATTTTAAAAACGTAATAATAAATTTAAAATTTATATTAATATTATTTATATATATATAAAAAAAAATCCTCTCCATCCCCCTACCACCATCCCTCCCCCTATCCCCACAGCTGTCCCTCTCCCTCTCTGCTGCTGCATTCTAGGCCTGTCAATTCATTTTATCTAATCTAATCCTAGTTTTGGGTTAAAATTGGAGCCGATCCACCTATAGAAATATTTTCAATTGACCTTGATTCTGTTTCTATTATGCCCCCAAATCTGGTTAGATGTCAAATTGGATAATCTAATACCTAATTTTATGTTGCTTAATTTGCAGCAGTAGCAGAGAGGGTGAGGGAAAGGGAAGGGATGATGGTGGGGTGGGGGTGGGGAGGTCCGGTGAGGGAGAGGGTTTATTTTATTTAATATTAATATAATTATATTCATTTAATATTAATATTAATATAACATTTAAATTTATTATTATATTTTTATGAAAATATTTATTTTTATATATTTTAAAATTTTATATATTATTATTCCTTGTCAACAATTTTTAAATATATTTTTGAAAATATTTATATTTATATTTTTTATATATTTTAAACTCAGTTTGTCAAATTCAACAAATTATATAATATGGATGATTAAATTATAATTTTTTTTATTTTAAGGGCCTAAAATGAAAATTCTGGTGATAAGTTTAGCCTAATTTAATTTTCTCATCCTATAAATAATCAAATTTAAAGATGATTTGCTATTATAAGACAAAATGAACAACAAAAATATAAGACTGAACCATAGTTATTGTCCTTTGATTCAATAAAGGGTAATCTATAAAAATAGTTACTTTTATTTGCTTTAGGTTACATTTTAGTCACTTATGTTTGAAATGTTATGTTTTAGTCACTTATGTTATTATTTTGTTACGAAGTGATCACTCTACCGTTAAGTTTTATTATCTCTCTAACGGTAATCCTCGTGGCAGTCCAACTAAATTTTAAGTGCCAACTTGAATTTCTAAATGGGATGAAAATATATTTTAATTAAGAAAATTTAATTAATTAAAATTTTAAACCTAAACATTAACTAAAAAAAGCTTTTATCTCCTCTTTTTATTTTCTTTCATCTCTTCTTTTTTCAATGTTTTCTTTTTCATTTAATTGGAAAAATTATTATTAAGTTCAAAATAGTTGAAACCAAATTGACTGCTTCATAAAGATTGATTCAATGGAAGGTTTAGGTATATTTTCTTTGCATTCATCTATCGCTTTTATTCAATACTGAAAAGCAAAATATTAGATTTTTTTATTGTTTAATTTCAAAAATTTTAATTTAGGGATTTCATTAAACAATAAAAATTTAATCTTTTGTTTTTCAGTATTGAATAAAAGAGATAGAGGAATGCAAAAAAACATGCTTGAACCCTCCATTTCAACTATTTTGATGTTAATAATAGTTTTTCCAATCAAATGAAAAAAAACATTGAGAAAAAGAAGAGACAAAAGAAAAATAAAAAAGAGGAGATGAACAGTTTTTTTAGTTAAGGTTTAGGTTTAAAAATTTTAATTAATTAATTTTTTAATTAAAAATCTATTTTCCTCCCATTTAGAAATCTAAGTTGGCACTTAAAATCTAGTTGGACTGCCACGTAAGATTACCGTTAGAGAGATAACGAAACTTAAACGTAGAGTGATCACTTCGTAATAAAATAATAACATAAGTGATTAAAACATAATATTTTAAACATAAGTGACTAAAATGTTACTTGAAATAAACAAAAGTAACTATTTTTGTAGATTAAATTGATAAGGTTTATGGGTAATTAAAGCAGTAATTAGTTACCAACTCAAAGGAAAAACAGATCTTTTTAGCTACAACAGATTAGGTACTGATTTTTAATCACATATGTCTTAGAGTCAGCCGCCATCCACGAGCTTTGACCAAAATAAAATAAAAACATGTAATTACTATTACAAAAGGCCTCCAATGGCGAATCCCACTATGTCTTTTTGTTCAACGGTCAAACTTCCCCTTCACTTTCCCAGAAACTCCCTAAGCCTTGTCTGATACGTGAGCCGTGACCATCTTCTCTTCTTCCTCGCCATATATTAGTCTTTGCCTCTCTTTTCTCATAAAATTTTCTTCTCTCTTTTAATGGCTTCTTCTTACGATACATCGGCCAATTCCTTCCCTCAAAACGCTTTTGGTTTCTCCACCCATCCCTTCATGACCACATCTTTCTCCGATCTTCTCGCTTCCGGCACCACCGACGACGATAACCCTTCTTCTGCCGTTAACCATGGTAAACGCGGTGGTGGGTTGTCGTTGTCCGATCGGATTGCGGAGAGGACTGGTTCTGGTGTCCCTAAGTTTAAGTCGCTTCCTCCGCCTTCACTGCCTATATCTCCTCCTCCGGTCTCTCCTTCTTCGTACTTTGCTATCCCCCCCGGTCTCAGCCCCGCCGAGCTCTTGGACTCTCCTGTTCTGTTGAACGCTTCTAACGTAAGTATCTGTTTTTATGGCGGCTTTTTTAATTCATTTTGAAGCTTTTTTTGATTGATGGGTGTTTTTTTTTTACGTACAGATTCTGCCATCTCCTACAACTGGAACATTTCCAGCTCAAGCTTTCAATTGGAAACCCAGTTCTGGTAATAACCAGCAAAACGTCAAACGAGAAGACAAAAGCTACACTGATTTCTCTTTCCAAACCTTCCAATCATCAACCAACGCAAATCAAACTGTGTGTACTTCAACTCAAACGATTATCCTTGATCTTTGAAAATATAAAGGAAAGGATTTTTATGGAGTTTTTTTCCCAATTTGCAGGCGCAACAACAAGCATGGAGCTTCAAAGAGTCTGTAAAGGAAGACGATTTTTCCTCAGGGAAGAACATGGTGAAATCGGAATACAACCAGATGCAGAGCTTTTCCCCTGAGATAGCCAACATCCAAAACTGCCAATCGGATTACACCAATTACCAGCATCAACAATCTCAGTCTTTAAGAGTGAACCGAAAATCCGACGATGGATACAATTGGAGGAAATATGGACAAAAGCAAGTGAAAGGCAGTGAAAACCCCAGAAGTTACTACAAGTGCACGTACCCAAACTGCCCAACAAAGAAGAAAGTTGAGAGATCTTTAGACGGGCAGATAACTGAGATAGTTTACAAGGGCAGCCATAACCATCCTAAGCCTCAATCCACTAGGAGATCATCATCTTCTTCTTCCTCTTCCATTGCTATTCAGGCTTCCAGTGCTGCCACCTCTGAGATCCCCGATCATTCGTTTATAAGCCATGGCAGTGGCCACATGGACTCAGCTGCAACACCGGAAAACTCCTCTATATCAGTTGGGGATGATGATTTCGATCGTGGTTCCCAGAAGAGTAAATCAGGGGGAGATGAGTTTGATGAAGACGAGCCCGACGCCAAAAGATGGTATGTTTTATTTAACTAAATTCTTGTCTAATACCTAACTACCTACCATTAATATTGTTTTTCCGTTCCTGCTGAACTAACATTAGTATTACCTTGTTTCCAGGAGGGGAGAAAGTGAAACAGAAGGAATTTCAGCACCTGGGAGTAGAACCGTGAGGGAACCAAGAGTTGTTGTTCAAACAACCAGTGACATTGATATTTTGGATGATGGTTATAGATGGAGAAAATATGGGCAAAAAGTGGTCAAAGGGAACCCAAATCCAAGGTAAATTTTCACCTTCATTAACCTGTTTATGTTGGATGTGTTGATGTTTTTATGCCCCCTTAAAAAGTGGATTCTGTTTCTCTGTCTGTCTTTTAATGGGAGAATGCTTCAAATGCTGAGGTGTTAGCTTTAAAGTGTCTTTAATGGTGAATGCTTTTTTGAGTACCTTTGTTTCTTTCTTTATTGGTTTTGGTGTTTAAGTTGTAATTTGGCAATGGTTACAGGAGCTACTACAAGTGTACACATCCGGGATGTCCGGTGAGAAAGCACGTCGAAAGAGCATCCCACGATCTTAAGGCGGTGATCACAACCTACGAAGGGAAGCACAACCATGACGTCCCAGCAGCTCGTGGCAGTGGCAGCCATTCCGTCAACAGACCTTTACTCGACAACAACAATAACAATGGGGCAATGACAATAAGGCCATCTCCACTTAACAATCCCATGAGCAACAACCAAGCTCTTCGGGGTTTGAGGCAATCGACAACCGAAGGCGAATCCCCTTTCATGCTAGAAATGTTTCAAGGCAACGGAAACTTGGGATTCTCGGGTTTCGGGAACTCGGGAGGGTCAATTATGAATCAACATGATGTAAACAACATGTTTTCAAGAACCAAGGAAGAACCAAGAGATGAAGCCTTCATTGAGTCCTTGCTATATTGAAATTAAAATCTACAAAAGGGAAGAAGAAATAGAACAGAAGAGAGTCAAAAACAAAAACAAAAACCATAACCATAAGAATAATAAGGAGTTTGAGGTTCATTTCATTAATTGCATTCAGTTTGTTTGTTTGTTTGTTGTATATTCCACTCCAAAATATTATTTGGTTTTGTATATGTAATTTAGAATGGGGGTAAGGTAATCTTATGTTATAGGAGCCTGTAAAAGTAAACTATTTTTTTATTGTTTTGAGGCCACTCTCTCCTTGCCTTGGGGTAGTCGACATCAACAACAATGCCTCAAAATCATTTCCCTTTTTTTTGTATCACACATGTTAGTGATCCATTTTCCTTTTTATTGAAGAAAAATTTGTTGAATTTTTGAGTTCCTTTCCTCCTTAGTAAGCTCTTCAACAAGCCCTAAAAACAAGTCCATTTTCATGCATTTATCCTTTTTACTTCTGACAAATTTAATCCAGACAATACTTGGCCATGGCCATGATATCCAGGGTTTTGATGTAATAAAAAAATAAATGGGGGTACGTCAGGATATGATAGATAATTAGAAATGCAATCGTCATTGGTTACATGATCAAAATCTGAATAGAGAGGTTTGAAATGTCAAAAATGTGTAGCTGGAGGAGTTAGTCAAAGGTCAACTCGCGTTACAAATTCAATATTTTCATTCATTCATACAGACAGACAGACAGGCAGCCATATATGGATGGCTCCATCCACAATGAATCTGAACAAGTGAGAAAAGGGCAAACTAGGACATTCACAAATTTCGTTATTTTTAAAGAAAAACGATTGTCTCTTTTTGTATGCAATGTATGAACTGCCCAAAGGGGGTGGTGGGACATTTCCGTGGCTCACACGCTGCATTTAAAGACAAAGTTAAGTGATTGGCCCCTCCCTCACTCGCACCATGGCGCCACCCTAATATCAACAGCCACGCGGCTATCTTATTCACTCCTTCCTCAATCTCTTTCTTAAGATATTTTTTTCCCATAAATTATTTACTTCATCTCGGATATTCGATTTTCATTCATGCAAATAGAATATATTTTATTATTAATCATTTAATTTTTAAAGAATATTTGCGACAAATAATTAATTACTGTTATTCACAGTGAATATCTTGATTTCAACTTAATTTTTTTCCATTCTTTATTATATTTAATAATTACACTTCACTTTGCTTAAATTTAAATTTGAGTTATATCGAATTTTTAAACAAATATTCTTTATCTATTAGATTCGACTTTAAATTTTTGTTTAAAAATTAATTTTTATATCATTTTATTTGTTGAGTATTTTTGTGTATATGTCGCCTCTCATAGGAGTCAAATTCTATATTATAGCACATTTTTATGATTTGACGTATTAGTATTAGGTAAACTCAATGCAAGTCAACACATATTCTACTATAAGATGAACACGTGTTTATTGAGTAGGGGTTTGCCTATACGATGATGCAAATCCATACAAGCGAATTGTATATTAACAAGTTGAATATGCCGATCAGGCTGTGGGTCAATATGAGAATTAGATAGAGGTGAATACCATAACACTACTTAATAGGTTTGGTTCTTTAAATAAAATATTAAACATAGTTTTCATGAAAATATATATAATAATTATTGAGAAATGGGTAAATGCAGAGTGAGATCCTAACCATTTCCAAACTTTTTAGGTCAAGTCTTTGCTTAGCTTTAAGAAAGCAGAAGAAGACTATGAAAAAGTAATGACCAATGCCCATTTGCTCACTCCCCATTGGCTTCCATGCTTTTGGAATGTTCATGCTTGAGGGAAAAACAAAAGTGTCCCAAATAAATTATTACTATTATTAATTAAATAGCATCCTAAGATCTTTCTTAAATTTACTATAATCTGAATAAAAATACTATATTAAATCAAATCAAACCAAGACAATTTTATTTTATTTATTTAATTTATAATTAATTTTATTTTTATACTGTAAAATTAAATATTTTATATTTTAAAATAAAATAATTATATAAAATGATTTCAAAATAATATATGTAAGAGCTATTGATTATTATTTTTACTTACTTGAGAATGTAATTTTTAGAAATATTTATAAAAATGATTTTGAAACTGTATTAAATAATATCCAATAACCATAAGCAAAATCAATTTTATAAAAATTAAAATTGGTCTCACATATATATATATATGTGTGAGAAAATCATAAATATAGAATATTAACGTGTGTTTAAAAATAGCATATAATAAATAATGAAACGTATGGTCTAAAATTGATTAATAATAACACATGAAATTTGTATGATATTAAAAATTTTAAATAATAGATTAAATTGTTCATCATTGTGTTGTTGTCATCTACCTTGAATCAAGATTGAGTTAGTGACAGAACTCAATCAAATATATTATTAATACATTTTAACATATACAATCAATGAAAGTAATAAAGTGTACATAATAAAATTAAAATGTATAAAAATATTAAAATAAAGCTTTAATTTAGTGGTAAATTAAAGGGTTTACTAGTGAAATTTGTTTGGGTTCAAATCACATCATATGTATATTTTTATTGTTTTTTTAAATAAAAGACTAAAATACTCTCTAATAATATAACTTATGTTAAATACAAAATGACACTTTCGTAATTTTTCTAATCAAGTTGGTGACCCAATTGAGAGTGACACCAACTCAAAACATTGGTATAAAAAACTCAAAACATAAAATTAGTATAAAAAACCAAAAATTGAACTAGATCGAACCAAATTATAATGAACTATTCAATAAATTCAAAAAATTTGGTTGAATCGAACTAAACTCGGCCCTAAATGTATGTTTCTTCTCATTCTTAATTTTACATTTGCAAATAAAATAAATTAAAAAACCAGTCCCTGATTCAATTAATTCAAACGTTTCAACTGTCAGATTAATAATAATTAAATAATTTTTTAAAATTTCATAAAAATAATAAAAATTTAAAATATATTAAAAACTTTAAAAACCGGTTAAATTGATTCAATTGTTGGATTTATTTTTTTTTGGTTTCTGATTTTTTTTATTTGTTTCGAGTGATTTGCTCTAAGGTTGATTCTACCTGTTTTGTTCAGATTAATATATCGACCTATTCTCAATCCAACCAATTTGACTGGTTTGGATTCAAATAACATAGTCTTTAACGAGTGATCCAAAATAAATCTGATAATGGGTTGGACTAGGCTAATGCAAAATTTTTTGCCGCTATTTTTGTTTGGGCCCAGTTTGACCCAAAAATGAGCTTAAAATTCTATCCAAGCTCGAATTTGGGCCGCCCGCATTAGAAAAAGTTTAGATTATTTTTATATAAAAATAGTTTTAAAAAATATAATACATCCAATACAATAAAAATATTAAAATAAATGTTTCCTAATAAACTAAAAATAGATTAAAAACAGTTGTTATACTTAAATAACACTGAAATAATTGTAATTTAGCAAGTAAATGCTTCTAAAATAATATTAAAATTAACAATACAATAAGAATTATACAATATATAAACAATGACAGTATAATAATAACAATATAGTAGTGAAATGGTAGAAAAAGGAAAGTTTAGGTTGATCGAGCCGGACTGAGTAAAAAAATTTACTCGAGCCCGACCTATTTAAAAAACAAATCTTATTTTTTTATGTAAATTTATTTTTTAAGTCTATATTTTTACTCAAATTCTCTTATTTTCAAATAAAGTTTTAAGTATAGACAAGTGACTCCACCATGAAGAGTTGTAATCCGAACATGAGCATAATAAAGAGATGAAATTTGCAGGGAGAAAAAAAAGGGGAGGGGGAGGGGGAAGTGAAGAAAGATAAGTGTGACAAATCATAATGATCCACGCATAGGCAACGTGGACAGCCTACTGCCTAAAAGCTTTCCTACAGAAAAGTACACGTCAGGTTCCCACTTTACCCCCCTGCTATCCATTGTTTTCAACATCTCACCGTCAATAGAAAACTTGACTCCAATGGTGGACACTAGTTTTAAACCAACGGTACAATTAAATGAACACTTATCATTATTCAATTGGGTAGGATTTTAGAGTTTTTACGAAAAAAATCTATTACGAAAATAGATGAAAATTAAATTATTCACTAAAATAAGTCATTTTGAGTCATAAAAAATATCGTTAATATGTCAGGTGATATTATCAACAAAAATAACATTTTAGTAATAAAAAATATTTTAATTTCAAATGGGTGTTGCCAAATAAGGGGTCAAGAACCCTTTTTCACATGCATTTTATTTTATTTTATAGTTTTTATAATTTATTTTATTTAATAAAAAAGCTAAGTAACTTTAATTTCATAATTTTATAATATTTTATAATTATAATTTTTAATATTGAAAATAATGACCAAATTGATAAATTTTAGTAAAATTGGTAAAAAAATATTAGGATAAACCACCTAAATAGTCACTTGAGTTTTTAGCGATTTCCTATTTTGGTCATCAAATTTTTTTTTTGTTAATTCGTCGCACTCTTGTTAGGTTAATTTCCAAACAAAATATCAATGTAATACTCTTTTAAGTGGTATAATAACAAATTTAGCCCTAATATTTTACACATCTATCAAGTTAATTCAATTTTAAAAATTTAATACATTTTGCCTTCAAAGATTTACACATTATCCTCGATCATTATTCTAAATATTCAAAATTTATAATTATAAAATATTAAAATTAAATATAATATTAAAAAATAAAACAACTCAACCATTTTTTATAAATATTAAAAATTCGTGATCAAAACAGAACTCGATAAAAAATTAAGTGACCATATAGATAATTTATCTTAATATTTTTATATCAATTTAGTCATTATTTTAAATATTTAAAAAATTATAAATATTAAATATTAAAAATTTATGGAATTAAAATAGCTTAGCCTTTTTATTAAATAAAATAAAATTATAAAAACTGAAAAGTAAAAAAGTAAAAATGCATGGAGAAAATAACATAAAAATATTTCTTCAGTTGTAATTTAATTAAAATATTAAATTTATAATATTTCTTAAATCATAAATATTAACTCTAATAACAATACGACTAATACGACACCTTAAACAATAAATATCCCAATCATCAAGCCAACATTCGGGATAAAAAGAACTAAAACAAAGGGCTGTCTCCGGTTTCCATGTGATAATTCGCCAGCTTATATTCTTAGTATTATATAAAATGTAGCGTATAGAAATGGAGATGCTCTTATTTAATTATTCAATCCTCTTTTGGATTTTTCGATAACTTTGTTTTCCATACAAAACCAAAATTTTTAGTAAATTAAGGATAACAAGTTGACGAGTTTTTAAAGTGTAAAATTATATATTTTTAAATTTTAATTTAAATGTTTATGAAATATATATTTTTAATTTCGAGTTTATTTAATGACTGATTATATTTGTAAAGCTTATTAAAGAATATTTTATATAATTAATAAGTATTTTTTAGTATTTTAAAATGTAAATATGATGAGATTTGAATATTGTCACGAACATTTTTAAAAAATTTATTTGTCATTTTAACCAAAACTTTATTTTTATGAGTATTTTATTTTAAGATTTATTTAGTTTTATTATTCGATATTTGTAAATACTTTTTATATGCATATATCAAATGTTTTTAAAAATAGTGATAAATTCAAAACGGTACAATAAAATAGACTGATATCGATATTTTACCTCTCATTTTAAAATTTGATTCAACTCGACTCAAGATTTTTTTTTTTGTTTGGTAAAACAAAAGGATTACAAAGAATTTCTCATATTCAATACGCCTCTAGTTTTATCCTTTTTTTAAATTACTTGAATCTCCACGGGAAGATCGTCAAATATATGCAAGTATACATCATTCATCAAAGCCATTTTTATTAAGGCATTCGTTATCTGATTATTCTCTGTAGGTGTATACCTCACAAACCACTTGTTTTCACGTATCAAAATATGTTGAATTCTCCTAATCAATGATGATCTCAATCCAATTTACTAATTATCATAAAAAGCTTCAACAACCTCGAGATTATTAGATTGAATGATAACCTTATCAAAATAAACTCCCAACCATTAACCTTAAACTTCAAAAATATATTGTTTATTTTTTAAAAAAACCTTTAATATATTGCTTTTTTTTTTTTTTGCTAATAGAACGCGTTTTGATTAAGCATTTGGGACAAATATCCAATAGATTTTAAATATAATTTTCTTAATATGCTATTTTTAAAAAATACTTAATATTCTATAATTAACATATTGGACTATTCAACATTAATCACAGCTAATTACTTTTATTATTATTAATTGTTAGTGGTTGATTATAACATAATCATAAGATAATCTTAAAATTGTGATCTATCAACGAGTGAGTCAACTGCTTAATTTAAGTTAGATATAAAATTGTCAATAGAAGATATAAGTTCGATTGCACTAAAACACATTATCCTTTTATATTTAGTTTTAGATGTTGTCTTAAAAAGAATAAATATATTTATAATTTATATTAAAATTATTACAAAATTAGAAATAATATTTAAAATAAAAATTGACTAAGCTTAATAAATTTTTCCCAACTAATTAAGCTCATCATAATGATTGTTGCAATAAAGAAAAGGAAGACAAATAGAAAACTAAGCTTCCTCTCTAATATACATTATTAACGCTAGTTAGGATGCAAAGTCAACCGAATATTTATTAAACCTTTCGCCAATCAAATTCAAACAAATGTTTTTAAATCCTATCCAATTGATCGGTCGAATTCGGAATTAGTTTAAAAAAAAGGTTATATTAATTGACTCGTGAATCGTTCGAGGTCAATTTGAACTGGTGTTTTTTTATTTTTAATAATTTATTTAATTAAATTGGATAAATTGATTGAACATATTAAATTGAGAATTGATAATTTCTCTAATTCTAAAAATCACAATTGGGAAAAGGCTTAATATTTTACTAATTTTTCTTAAATTGGGATTTAGACTTTTTCTGTCCACGTTAATTCTATAGTTCTTAAACTTACCATATTATCACACTTTTATAAAATTCAAATTAAATAACTAAATTAAAAAATTACTAAAATTTAAAATTAATATAAATAAAAAATCAAAAATCAAATTGTAAAATTATCCTATTCGAGAACTAAATTCTACTTTATTCTTTTTGAAAATATTTTTTTTATTTTTAAATTATATAGAACCATTAAAAAATAGATATTAATCTCCGAGCCCTAAAAACAATTCATTTAAGAGTCTCAAGTTTAATATAAGATGGTTAACTAATGTGGTATATCACCGCTTAAAATTATATCCACAAAATTAATACCCCACCAAAGTATATAAAAAAAAGAAAAAGATTCTCCCATTACACGACTTAACAACTGTGATCATGTCTATTCTTATAAAAGAGAAAACAACTTTAATTATGTCCACGTAGATACGATGAGATCCCGGCGCAGAACAATTTGTTAGTCCTCGGAGATGCTTGTGAGATGAGGCCGCCATACTCCACCACCTTTCCGACGATCTCTACGGCAGCAACGTTTCATTTCTAAAACATCGTCAATTGCTAAGCATCGATGACCGGAATCTAAAGCATCATCATTGTTGTTGTTGCGTTTTTTGCTCATCTTGAAAGACCTTTTACGGCGGACACTGTTGTTTCTATTCTCGGCCGGTAAGGAACATTCGGGGATCAAAAAGTAAATGCCGCCTCTTTGGAGCTGGGAGTGAGGGGAGATAATCAAAATATGACCTCGAGAGGTGGGTTTGGTTAAGACGTGATTAGGGTTGGCCTGGAGGATCTCACCGGCGGTGACCGTACGTGTGATTTCTTCAATGTGGCCGTTTAAATGGACTATACGGATGAGGTCTAGAGCTCCGCAAGGAAGAACACACGCCAAGCAACACCGTATACTATTCCCCATCTCATACAATACAATATCGACTCTTCTTGGATCGATCCCTTTCTATCAAGTCTCTTCTATATATATACACACACCACCCACCTGTACTCATATGGACTCAACCATAAAATACTACTTTATAATATATTATGAGTAGTATATAATATTAAATAGTTTAATTTGATGGTGGGCTGCATCATCAATAATAGCTTAGTTGAGCTATGTTTAATTCACAAGCTTCATCACCAGAATTGAAAAATATAGATTCATCATATTTCGAGAAGTTAAAATGTAGTTGCTGATCGAATGGTCAAGTATGAGTCTAATAGTCCATTAAATTTAATTTTATTTGAAGACTCCATTCATCAGGTCAAGAGGTTTTGTTGTCGAATAATGCTCTCTCTGCATAAGTTTGATTGGTTTTGATGTACCCCAAAATATTTTTTCATAAATTAATATTTACTGTTTTTAAAAATGTAATTTTTTATTTAATAAGATTACATTTTAAAAGATTTTTATGGTTTTATAAATAAAATATTTTATATGAAGTTGAATGAAAAAATAATTTTCATGTATTTTATGTACTATTTCTAGTGAAATTGAGTCATAATTTATTTTTTTAATAGTATAAATATTAAATTAATTCTTCTAATAATAGAGATAAATTTAGGTATTTTATAATAGAGGATTTCACATGTACCTTTACCTATATGATAGAGTTAATTCCTATATATGTCATTAAATTGTTTTCCAGACATTGAATTGGTTCATGAACATTAAAATAATATAATTGAATCTTCAAATTTTTAGTATTGTATCATTCAGGCCCTTTCGTTATCTTAGTTATCAATTTAAGTGTTAAATGGTGGTTCAAATTTGACGCTGAACATATTTAAAATACATTGATAAGACTGTAGATCCGTGTGTACATGCTACAAGGATAGCTTAAATATGACATGTTGTTAAAAAAATAGTGTTAATGAAATTTAAGAAGACTATTTCTTATTTTTAATAGTTAGATCTAAGTTGTTCATGCAGTAAGTACGTACGTGTTTACAATTTGATTCTCGTGTTTTAAATATGCTTAACGTCATATCTGAATTGACATTTTAATGCCTAAATTGATGGCTAGGTTAACAGAAGGACTTATAGTTTAAGAGATGGTACTTTTTTTTTAAACATATATATTAGATCCAAGCTATCCCTATAGTAGGTATATGTGTTTACAATTTGATCCACGTGTTCTAAATATGCTCAATGTTAGCTCCAAACTAGCATTTAACACCTAAGCTAATAGCTAAATTAAATGGACATTGCTTAATATACTGGTATTTTGAGGATTAAATTAGAATGTTTTTGAAGTTCACAAATAAATTTAAAGGTTAAATTTTGCTATTAATCCTTTTACTTTGAGAAAGTTGTGGATATAGTCATTGTATTTTAATTTGATCAATCTTAGTCACTGTACTTTTTGAATCGATCAATTTTAATGTACTTTTCGAATTTTGAAATTTTAATCCTAACCTGAATAATAGCAATTATAAATTTGTTTGGTTAATTTTGATTACTAATCGTATACTATGTGTACAGTTGTATGTTTGGTCCATGTTCTCCAAATGAGTCATTCTAAGTCTCTATACTTTTCAAAGTTTGAAATTTCAATATTGACGCAAATGACAGTTGTTAATCCATTAACTGAATTTTTAATTTATAATATGTGAAAATAAAAACTGACATAATATTATACATATGATAATATATTTAGTGCATCAAACATTAGAAATAATAAAAGTTAACAATTATGGTTTATGAAGATTAAAATTTTAAGATTTAAAAAATATTAAAATTAAAAATAACTAAATTAAAATACAAAGAAATAATTAATTTGGTGGTCCCAAGGGTGGGCAATATGCATGTTAAATGCCTTGTACGTGTAATTAACTTAAGACGCCTTTGTGGTGTAATTGTGATTAGAACAAGTAAAGTGGCTGTTGGACAGCTTTTGTGTTTCCAAGGGCAAACCATTTATTTTATCTTCATCACTTTAAATATGTTGCTTTGCTTTTGGAAGTAGGGCCGTCGCCAACATTCTAAATAATACAGCCGGAGTGTAGCAGGATGTTAAATCGTTTAACCTAGTCGAATTAATATTAATTAAATTAATAAAATATTTTAATTATTTAATCGTTAATTAAATTAAAAATTTTAAAAATTTTAACTGAATTGAAATATTTCAATTAATTAAAATTTATATGTTTTTTCTGTAAAAATAAGTATAAAACATATCAAAATAAACAAATTGATAATGTTCATTTTATCGAATTATCTGTATTAACCAAATTAGTAATAGCCTAATACATATAATATATAGTATATAATATTATTTATTAAGTTCAGTTAATTCAATTAATTACTTGAGTTTGAACTGAATTAACCATTAAACGAAATTCTAAAAAAACTTTAATCGACTTGTGATCGAACTAAATCAATTAACCGAATTAGAGCAGTTCGATTGGTTAATTTGATTTTAATCGAAGTTTGAACACGTTTATATAATAGTATTTGCTTTTGAGTTTTAATTACTTTCCTAATTAGGTGCTACTTTTGAATTAAATTTTCATAACCAAATCAATTATCAAATTGATCAAATCATCAGTTCTTAATTTGATCGGTCCAACTAATTCAATTAATTTAATTAAATAAGTTATTAAAAATTCATAACATTTAAAAAATATACTAAAAAGAAAAACCGATTTTAACCTAACTTAATTAATTCTAAATTATTCATGGGTCAACTAATCTAACTCTTTCTCTAAACTAATACCTTAATTGATTTTCGATCTAATTTAAATAATATTATTTTTTATGAATAAATAATATTTAATTATCAACCACTAACACATGAGGACAAAAATATCTAAAATATTTAGAACTAAAAAAAACAACAAAATGGTTAAAAGTTTGACCAACAGGGCTTCTTGGGAATGCAGAAAAGATTAAGTAGGGGTGATGTTTCTTATTATACACTAAATATCAAAATTTAAAGAAGCTACTTTTAATCATTAGTTTCCTTTTTCATCGGCGGAAAAAAGTTACGTACAAAACATAAACTTTAAGAAAAGCCGATAATTAAATTTTATTTTATTTTATTTTATCTAAGTATCTCAATTTTCGAGTTGGTTATTGTCCATCCTTTTCTCCCCCACACCAACTTTCTCTCTCTTTCCTCGTCTTTTCTTTTTAAAGTTTGTAAATGTACTTTATATGTATTTTTATTATGTTTACAAGTTAGTGATGAATAAATTACGATATCTTTCGTCGTTGAAACTCCATTGACCACCGATAGTTTCTTTTGGAAAGCGAGTGGCTCTTCGTTGGCTTCTTCATTTGTTTTTGTTTTGAAAATATTTTAGAATAATAAATAATTTCACGAGTCAATTTGGACCTATGTTTTCTTAAATTTTATGTGTTTTTTTTTGTTTGTTTTTCATTGTTTAATAAGTCTGACTTTTAAAAGTTTTTATATGCTCTTATTACACCATTTTTTAGTATTACTTTTGCAAGTGATTTTAGGGATGATTTTGTCACTATTCTCTCCAGTTTGGTGGATGCTTGATTCTTTTGTAGATTTTTTTCAGCTGCTTTGGACCATCCGGAGATAATTTCTTTATCATATTAAATGCTTGCAATCACTCCATATATGTTATGATTGAGAATTGTGATAGAGGCAATTGTTAAAACCTTTGTTGACAAAACCTAGACCACCTCTTCCAAGTTCCTTTTTTCCTAAAAGATAAAATTTAATCTAACTTGCTACTCTCAACATTGAACTTCTCAAGTAGCAATTTCATTTCAACAAACTCATTCTTGATATTAACAAGATTTTCAAGTTCCTCAGTCAACAAAGTCTATTTAGCCTTAACTTGCTTTATCAACTTCCTATTTTTCTCTGTCAATTGAGCATACTCATGTGACATTGCGTGTTCAACTCATATACTTATTCTTATATACTCGGCATAGTCTTTTATGTATTTAGGAACTCTCTATTAGAACCTTCATCAGAATCATCGTCTGTCTTAGCATTAGAACTAGACACCACACTCGAAGTGAAGACAGCAAAGTTATTCACTTGTTCCTCATCAGATTCAAAATTGCTTAAAGCGTCCTCATCATTCCATGATGGACATGACACATTTTTCTTCTGAAGAGTGTTAACACACATTGCCTATATAAGTCCATAGCCAAGGCATTCATGACACTGGATGTCTTTCTTCTTGTCTTTCTCATTCTCCTCCTTAACAGTAACACCCTTACTCTTGTTCTTACGAATGTTTTTTGATATCTCAAACTTCTTGAACCTCCAAACTATTGGAAAAAAATTGTTCAGAAATGGTTTTCTTGCACAATAGAAAAATAAAATTTTGAAAGCCGAGTCGATTTTTTATATTTATAGCAATAAAATTTTCCCAAAATATACTTGTTCTTTGAGTGAGACAAATCCTTGACGTTCTCGGCTGTCAATGGAACTAAATTTTCAACTATTCTCGTATCATGAACTGCTTTGAGTGTGAGCTCTAAAAATTACGAATAAAATATAAAACCAGAAATAATTTTCTTACTTTCAGTAGGAAAATAAATCTCTTTCTTTTATGGAAATCGATAGAATTATTATTCCCGAAAAATAGAATTTATATTTAAAAATAAATTCTCACTAATTTTGGGCAGAATAACAATATCTCAAAAGCTGCGTGTAACTTATTATATTTCTAGCCCTACCAATGCCATCTATTTATAGGGAGAGGAAGTGAAATCCTAGTTGAATTAGTAGAATGCATTTAATGGTTATTTAATAATAAAAAAAAAAACAATTTCCTAGTTGAATTAGGAGAGAGGGGTGACTAATTGGGTGTGTCTCCCCTCATATGTATTATGATAGGATTTAGGTTTATCTTGTATTTAATCCAATTATATATGCTTCCTGAACTTTTAACATAGCACTTTATAATTTAATACAACTCAATACATGTTTTTCTATTTCTCAAAATATACATTATTTATTAAATTAATTTAAATTAATTAATTTTTCAAATAAATAATTTTCTCAACTTGATTCTAATTACTTTTAAATCATGACAACTTTACCGTAAAAGAATTTATAAGAAAATATATTTAAATTTTCTACATTTAACAAATTCACAATAACTAATTAATTTCATTTCATTTTCAAACTTCAATTATTTAATTAAATAAAAATAATTCAAAAATTATAAATTAATTCTTAGGTCATTTTCATACTTAGTGAGAAAACCACATTCATTTCGAGTGTTACCTATTTCTCTAACTTTATCATTTCTATCCATTTTGTTTATTTGATTCAACATGGTGGTTTCAACGAACTAGCGGAAGGACCAATTTGACATATGTGATTAGGGCTCAAATTATTTATAATTAAGTTCTAGTTTTTCGCCTATTAATTATAAATTCATTTTGTCGCGAAGTCATTCCACTATAGTATGGTGACTAAACTCTCCCTAATGACATACCATTACGAAAACTACTCAATCAATGTTCGTCCAATGACCTTATAATAAGTGTGTTACCCTCATATGATATTGTTAATGTCTTTGGGATAAATCCACTCTCCCAATATAATCCTATTTTATCTTGTGGTATCCATTAATCTTCCTTCATGAAAAGTCAATTACTATCATATAGTAATTAAGTCATTCATCACAAAGACAAACGACTCGTGACCACATTTTCTTTTCGACTATCATGTGATGCCAATGAGAGGATATCATTTTCCTATGTCTTGGGCTATGACTTCCACTATTGTGAATGATGGGACATGCTACAGAAGTCGTATACCCAACATACCATCTTTCGGTTCCTTGTCTATTTGAACTCAAGCTTTTACTTACATCAAAATATACGAGTCACGCACGCATAGTCCACCATCCACTCAAGATTAAGGTATGCCACACTATGAATGTCATAAGTGAATAAATCCATAAACAGATTCAAGATCTATTTTACTTGGGTCCAATCTGATGTACTATCAGTCCAGTCAGCCACAACTATATCTCTATCTTCTAGGAGTCATCCGCTCCGATGTCCAAGACAAAGCATCTCACCAATTAGACTTCATAGACAACATATTAGTCTTTCAATTGGTTTTCTCATTTTTTATTAGACTAAGGATATGTTTAGGTTCGTTTACTAATATAAGTTATCTTTTCGTATTACGATCTGATCACATAATACCTCTTAGTATTAATTAGACATTAGCCAATCAATAAGCTAATACTTGTTTTTATTTTGCTTTACATGCAAAAACCACATTAAGACATTATACAAATGATATTAATGTACTTTGTGAATGATTTTATTAAACCAATTTGTTCAAAAAAAATACCAGTGTACAAAGACGAAAATACTATACTTAAGGCACTAGATTTAATACTAGTTCTGAGTAAGTAGAGCAATTTGCTCTTGAAGTTAATCTATACCAGAGGCATTGAGAATTGGCACTTGATCAGCAACATAGAGTGCAATATTCCTTTCCCTCTTAGACTTAACCTTTTTGGGCTTTTTCAAATTCAACTTGAAAGTTTGTAAGATCTTATCAACTCATCAATCTTCAAACTCTCCAAATATTTGGCCTTTTTAATGGCAATCACTTTGATAGAGAATCTTTTAGGCAGTGACCTTAAGACCTTCCTTACTAATTTAAAGTTCGAATACTTTTCTCCAAGAGCAAAAGCCTGATTTGACAAGTCACACAACTTGGCATAGATATCATCACTTATCTCGGAATCTTGTATTCTCAAGGTCTCAGATTTGATGGTTAACATCTACATTTTAGATTGCTTGATTGTATTAGTTCGCTTTTAAGTAGTTTGGAGTATTTCCCATGCTTCATTTGCAACTGTACACTTTGAAATTCGTTTGAACTATTGCATATCAATGCTACATAATATGACATACATGACTTTTAAAGTCTGCATTTGCAAGTCTTTCTTCTTCATTTGTCCACTCAAATACAAGCTTAGGAGCCTTTTTAGCATTTGAATCAAGAATAAGAGCTTGCTAGCTAGTGAGAATAGATCTCCATGCGTTTTCATCAACAAACTTAATGTAGCTTTTCATCCTAGCCTTCCAGTAAGGATAGTTACCATTCTCAAGCATAGGGGGACAAGTAATCAACGAACCTTCCATTGTTAACAAAAAGCAACACTATGATTTACCACTAGATACGTTAAGTGTTTGCTCTGATACTAATTATTACTACATTAAGTTTCCTATTTACTCAAAATGAAAAAGGAAATGGAAGTGCTAGAGTGTAGTGACCATTATGGCTTGACGTTGTGAAAAACCATGTAAACAAAATAAAAATAACACTAATGTTTGTTTAGGCAATTCGATTTCCCTATTTCTACAGAGCCTAACTCAATGAGTAATTCCACTATCTTTTATCACAAATACAACAAGCGATTCACACACTATCACTCCCCAAAGTATAGTGATCCCACTTTTGTACCTAAATATTAGAACACTCACCTATAAATCCTTCCCCTTGAGAACTTGGGTAGGAAACACTTCAACAATGTTTACAATAACAGTTTGCACTCTTTCACAAAAACAGTTCCTCAATGAACAAATTAGAATGCACTCAATAAGCTCTCATTATATAACCTAGAAAAACCTCGAAGCATATATCAATTTTGGCTTGCTAACATAGAGTTTAAGTGAATACAAAGTAGCTTATTGAAAATATCTATTACAACAACAATAGTCTAAACAAAATCACTTGAAGATATACTCTCCAGAATCAACTACACTATCTTGATCAAATCTTTACATTCTGAGGAATTAATTGATCCATTTGAATCCAAACCAATCTTCAAATGCCAAAGATTGGTTTCCGTAGATGAACCATTGTATCTTCAAAAACAAATCAAATCAAGAAGTTCAAAGATTTTCTTCATTAAATTACCAAACCAAATAAGACAAGTTTTTAACCACCCAGTGGCAGTCTGTAGTTGACATTGTTGAGTGTCGTTCAACAACTCTTAGCTCATTTTACCTCAATACTTACTATAATTTATGAGACTATTAATTTGTTGAATGTTGGAATTCGATTATAAAAAAACATACAATTTCTCCTCTTTTATATGCAAAAACAAATAAAATTGTAAGCTTCAACCTTTTTAATGTCTATAAACAGTTTATAATATTTTCATAGGAATAAAAACTCTAAAATTGTATTCAGTGAACGATATATATTGTTGGTTCTAGTTTTTAAATGTTTGAATATATCAAACTGTTCTTAAGTTCCCTTAATCAAATTTGTAAAAATTCAATTGTTCATCTTTAAAATATTTTCAAGTGTTATAAGACTTAAAAAAACACATTTCTAAACAGCCTTGAATCTTTATAAAAATTTTTGAGTAATCCCAAAATCTTTCAATATGTTTATAAGCCTTTTCAAAAGATTTTTTTGAGTACTCCAAGACCTTTGAATATGTTTATAAGCCTTTTCAAAGCAGGTTTTAGACTAAGGCTTAATTTAGCATTGCTTCTTAAAAATGTTTTTAGGGTCAAAAGTGTTTTTGGAGCTATAAGCAATACTAAACAGACAACTTTTAAAATCAAAATTACTTTTGAAAAACATTTTTTAACCCAAAAGCAAAAGCAATTTTTTCTAACTTCTACTTTGTGCCAAAAGCGCTATTAGGAACAAAGGATAATTTTAACCTTTATAAATTATTTTATATAATATTTATATTGAGTACGTAATTACCTTCCTATTGAAATTTATTTTAAATATATAATATTATATATTTAAATTTTATTGATTATATTTTAATATTTAAAATATAGTTTATTTATTCAATTAAATTTTATAAATAATTAATATTAATTGCTTAAAATTATTTAAAATTTATATTTCATATATTAAAATAGGAATAAATCTCAAAATTATACATCAACTTTGATTTAACATGCAATTGTATACATGAATTTTAATTTGGTGCAATTATACACATGAAACTCTAATTATGATTCAAATGTATACTTGAAACTTTAATTTTGGTTTAATCATGCACATTTAAAGAAATAAATACATCAATTTATTTTTATATTGGATAAATATAATTATTTATGGATGCAATATATAAACATAAATGATGTTATATCAATAATTGTGTTAATAATTTACAAGAATTGGATCAAATCAAAATTTTATGTATAAAATTACAAAAATCAAAATTCATGATACAATTGCACATTAAACCATAGTTCATGTATAGTTTTGGTATTTATCCTGTTAAAATATTAACAAAAATTATAATAAAATATTTTTATATTCTTACTAAAATATTATAATATGAACTAATTTGAACATTTTTTAAATGCATATTTGTTATTTTATAACATTGTGTCTTAAATAGATATTTTATTTTTCAAAAGCATTTTTAACAAGAAAACTTAACACTTAAATCTTAAACCAAAATTTTCAAAAATACTTTTCAAAATTAATTTTCACAACACTTCTCAAAAGCAATACTAAACTAACCTTAAGTATTGACACTTAGCTGATAAGTATAGATACCCGTTAAATAATGTCTAACGTTACTTTCTAGATGAGTATGGTATTGATACCCAACAAAAACATATTAATATTTAAAAACCAAGTATAGAGACCCAGTATTAATATCCAACCTATAAAGTACCGGTACATGGCAAATTAGTAATCACAACACTATCTAAAAGAGTGTGATATCGATACTTACCTTGAAGGTATCAATAACTATGGCATTTCTACGACTATTTTCCTTTTAAGTTATTGTAGTATAAAAATAAATTGAGTTTGAGAGTGCTCATATTTTCATTTTATTTTTTATTTTCTCGACACAAAACAAATTGACCCAAATTTTAATGGCAGTTTTGTTTTATAAAATTTTCATCCCACAATGATCCAAAATAAACAGCCCAACCCAAATTAATCAAATCCCTCTACCTTCTTTTTCTTTGATTTCAGTACTACATAAATTTCTGGAACCCAAAAAAAGCTTAAAATTCTTTCTCTTTCATCCTGAGGTTGCTTTTTTTATTTTTTATTTATCGAGATCATGGAAAGTGCTAAAAATATAAAATTAAAAGCTTTAATATTCAATATTTTTCTCCAGATGGTTTAATCTATCAATAACTTTGCAATTTTTGATAAGTCTCAAAGCAAGTAAACATTAGGAATGAGTACTAAAATAAAATTGATTTGCATGTATCTTCTTCTGCACTCTGATTTCATTAATCTCAATAAATCATAGATTGTTTTATTCCTTGTATGTGTTTGTGTCACGGAATTAAAACTTTTATCTCACAATTCATACAATTTTAGGTGATTCCTTCGCTTTAAATATACTTAAGTCAACCTAACTATTGTAAAAGTGAGTAAATATAGCGAAAGCAATCTCAGGATAAAAAAATGAAATTAGAAGAACAGCAAATGCCAGAAGAAAGCAAGAAAGCAATGCACACAAAGTGTTTGAATAAATATTACTCTCAATATATTATACAAATGAAGGGGGAGACCTCTATTTATAGTTAAGTTCTCTCAAAATCAATGGTACAGATTAAGTTATATCGACAGTCAAGATTAGAGCTTATCTACAATTGAGAGTCTTAATGGAATTAAACTCTATACAATCTTATCCCTTTAGGATTTGTCTTATTTATCCCGGTAACTTTAGTTTGACTCGAGTGTTTCACCAGGGCTTTAAGTAGATGAGTTTTTTCATGGGTTTCATGAATCGAACTAGTTCATATAAGTCAAATAAGCCCCATTTAATAAGTTAACTTTAATAGAACTTTTTGTGCACAATCTACTTGAAAAAATCCATCTATTTAAAACCTTGGTGACACTTGTCACTATAAAAAAACATTATCTCAAGTAAATGTGTTAGTGATGGTGTATATTATGTATTTTACTAGATTGAGGATCTAGTTTATTGCTCACCAATGTAATATCTTATAGGCTGGGATTTGAAATATCTGAGTTCATGATTTCTAATATAATATGACCTTAGCCAAGGAGGGAGCTCAAAATCTCTGCCTTCACATGATGCACAAGATAAGCAATCTGAAGGTCAAACCTTGGTAAATGCTTTCACGGGAAGATAAAGATCTGGTCCACATCCAACCAGCTCCTTGATCCAACAGTTTTGCCATATTACTTTTTTAACTCTACGTCATTTTTAATCACTTTCTGTTTTAGTTCATTAAGAACATAGCAGAAGTCAATAGTCATGCTTAGTGGTAGGTCTCATATAATTACATTCATGTTTAAGTATCCACCATTCTATTCAATAACTATATCTGTTTTGATAATCAAACTTATGCAATTACTTGCACATCTTTAGGACAGGAAGCACCAGACATGTCTGTGTTTATTCGAGCAAGGGCTGCCGCCTATCCCATATTTGAAAGAATTCATCATGGTGCTTCTCTTCCCTAAGGCTCAACGTCCAGCCCCCTATTATAAGGTTAAAATTTTTTGGAACGATCATGCAAAGGAGGTAACATCAATTCAATATCCATTCCAAGGCGTAAAATATAATATCTTAGGATCATATTGAATCATACTGAAACCACAAGAATCCCCACTGTCATTTCTTCTTTTTAATTATTTTGTCCAGTCAAATTATTGTGGCATGCATCAACCCAATACACTTAAAAATAGCATCATTTCTTAGGATATTTTCATTTCTTGGAAACATAATATCTTTCCTGCTTTCATGCTACAATGGTTGACTGGTTGCAGTATGATCCAAAATGGTCAATAAATGAGATATTTAGTTATTCAGACCTCTGTTTTATTAATGCTAAATTGGAATTACTGCCGCTTCTGTGATGGTTTTTTTTTTTTGTCATATATAATGGAGATTTTAACAATTAAATTTAGATGCAGGCTTCAGATGCATCAAATTCACATGGGATGGTTCGGACAAATAAGTAAAAAGACAAGATTTTCGTGAAGATTATATGCGCTTCAGAATGTTCAACACTGTGTTAGTTTAATGGTTAGAATGTTTATTACTCAATGTAATTTGGGTTGCATTAGTCTTATAAATGTGAATATTACGATATCCGGATATTATGGTATTTTTTTATAATTTAATATTTTTTTTGTTTTGGAAAAAAACAATTAATAATGAACATATAACTTCTGCTAGTAATTATAAATGCCTCCAAAATGTAAATTAACATTTAAATTTAAATCTATTACAACTTTTGTTGACACTTTAAAATGACTTGATAGTGGAAGATAAAAGTGTCCGGAACCATTTGTGCTAGCATGTGTTTGCACTTTACTGGTATTTGTGTTCAGCCCGTCGAGAACTTTTTATAGCCACCCGCTTAGCTGGTGGTTGAAGAACTGTCGGGAAAGTAATCGCTTGTATTTTTTTTTTTTACTTTTATCTGTTCTTATAAATGCTAGTAAAAGTGAATTATTTTGTAGTGATTGAAGGTTGATTTTTGAGAAATTTAACACCAAAAGAATGCCAAGTTATTTACTTGGTCTACTAAATCGAGATAGGAGCAACGATTTTCACAAATCCTGAGACAGTCCTGAGACATTTCACTTGTGGCATTTCTCTCAACTATCTAAGACGAAATTGCACAATTTAATTATCTTTAATATCAAAAGTAAGTAAATTAAATTTAATAAAATACATAGATATTATAAGAAAATTCAATAAATTAATAAAAATAAGTTCGATATGGTTTTTCAACCAAATTATATATATTCATAGCAAAAATATTTTAAAAACAGTTAAAAATCAAAATTCTTATATTCTAAAATTATAGATTTTATCAAATTCGATTACCAAAAGCATTAGTTTCAAAAGTCAAAATATAAGAATTTAGGGTTAAATATAAAATTGATACTTAAATTTGTCCACTTCTCCTAGATTAGTACTTATAATTTTTTTTCCTAGATTGGTACCTAAAATTTTTTCCTGTCAACAAAATTGGTACCTACCTAAGTCTAATGCCATTAAATGCAAGACAAGTGGAAAAATAAAACTGTGACACGTGGTGTAAATGAGGTCATGATCTAAACAAATTTTAAAAAAAAAACTTTTTTTTTCTTTTTTACTTCTCTCCCCCAATTTTTTTGTCAAGTTTCTTCTTCTCCTTCATCTTAATTTCTTCTTCTTCCTTCAACCCAAGCCACTATCTTTGTTGTCGCCACCTGTTGGCTTCCTTTTCCGCCTGAAATGGCACTGGAGTATAGCTCTCTGTTCACTCACCATCAATGATTTCGCTTTCGAGAAAACCAATCTTAGTTTAATGAATGCTTGTTTATAATTAGTTTAATGAATGCTTTTGATTCGCGTTTTGTGTCTACTACGTATCTATATAGTTTATGGTGATGGATCACATAATTGAGTATTTATTCATTTGAAATTGTCCCTAGGTTTGTTATTTCTTTAATTTAGTGAACTAGTTATATTTACTTTAGGAGTACTTAAGTTAGCTAAACATCAATCTTGAGTTGCATGCAAGAAATGTCTTGTAAAAATTTAATATTCGATTCCTATGCTTATTATTAGTTAACATATTCCAAGGCTCATCTTATTGCTATGCTTCTTATTGATCTACCGTAATTTGATACGTCAAATTAGGCTTTCTAATACACTCGAGGAGCTTATTCTCAAGCAATTTAAGTATCTTTAATATATTTTTGTCGATTTTTAGTGCAAGCTTTAATAAATGTTTTTGCTTAGTTTTTTTCCCATTAGAGACCCAAATTGGTCAAACGGTGTCATAGGGAACATAACAATGTGATTGAGTTGGTGTAGGGAGAAGATAATGTTCCAACTTCGAGAGAAACATCACTCAGAGTGGGTGTTGCTACACCGACGCCATAAAAGTTGCAACAATTAGACCTTTCACCTTGAGGATGCAAAACTTCAACATGAAATTATCTTGGAGAATATTGTTGTGGAAGTCGCGATATTGAAGGATGGATGTCGTGAAAACAAACCATCATTGCGATATCGAGCCCCCGAAGTTGTGATATCCCCAAAGGTGTTGATATGGAAAAATTGAATTCAACTCCAATAATGTTGCGACAACGAGGAGTGAGTGTCGCGATACCGAGACCCCCAAGATACACAAGTTAGCTACTGTTTTGGGTGTCGAGACACTAAAACTTGGGTTTCATGACACCGCTATCTAACGGGTGAAAAACTACAGGGGTAATTTTGTGTCCAAATAAGTCTCTCTTTTTTTTATTTAAGGGTACAATGGTCAATGCTAGGTTAAACGTTAGTGGATTATAAGTACTATTTTATAAGTTTTTGAAGATAGATTTTGTTGGTTGAGCATTTGTTTTTTACTTTTCATATTTCTTAGTTTAGGTTTTCATTTTTTCCTTTCTTTTTCTTTACTTTTGTTTTTGTTGTAGTGTCTTTGTTTCTTCATTTATGCTGGAAACATTATGGATAGAGATGTATTAAACGCTTGTGTTTTATTGGATGTTTATCTATTAAAGAGTATTTTCTCAACCCTTATCTTATACACATATTTTTATAAAAATATTTCACCGACATCGAAAATATGATATAATATAATATATTTTGCTTTCATAAATAAATTTAATTATATTTTTAATGAAGATTATTCAAAACATTACATTAATATTAATTAGGTAGTTAACGTTTTGGTCAAGGCATTTATAGTTGTTATTACTGCATACGAGTAAATTAGTTTAACATCGTTTTCTTCGGATGTTGGACGTGTGTTTTTCTTTCTTTTTGTACATTGTATGATATGGATGGATATCCAGGCGTGTAATTAGGTGCCAGCAGGACCACGACTCTCTTAAAATAATTTTTTTATTTTATATTTTTAAAAATTTTAAAAGTAAAATTGTATTTTGATTTCCTAAAAATAATAAAATTTGATTTAATTATTTAAAATTATAAAATATAAATTATTAAAATGATAAAATTATATTTCTATTATCGTAAAAATAATAATTTAATTTCAACCCTTAAGAAAATTTAAATGGCGTGAATTCAAATATTTATCGATGTTTATTTTTCTTTTCGCGACTTATAAATTGATAAATTTGTAAATATTATTCTTTGAATATATATTATACTATTATTAAATTCACTTTATTTTTGTAAAAATGGATTCCTCCTATTCAGATAATGTATATTCATGAGCAAAGAAATTTTGTTAAATGGTCAAAATAAAATTATAATATTTTATGGGGAAAAGCTAAAACTTTTGTGATAAAAATGTTTATATTAAATTATTTATTTCTAGAGGGACCAAAATATAATTTTTCATTAATTAAGAGTGATTTAACGAACAAGTAGTTGAAAGGTGTGAGAGTGGACTTCTTTCCAAGTATTTGAATTAAGAATGTTGAAAAGGTTTTTCTTAATATCATCCTAGTTAAAACAAGATTAATCTCAGATCATAAAACGGACGAAGACACTTGTGATTATACGAAGATAAAACTTAATTAAATATTTTAGTTTTTTGGAGGGCCTAAGCAAAGAATTTTACCATTTTGCCAAGGTGCCAAGGCTCGCACCCTGGCTACGACCTTGTAAAGGTGCTCGTGAGCCCGTCTGCTTTCGAAAATTTTAAATATATAAAAACAATTTTATATTAATATTTTTATATTTTTATAATTACACTTAATAAGAAATATTATTATTTTTAAATAGTGAAACAAATCATTTTGACGGTTAGATCAAACCCATATCTAGGAAGTTTTTCTGAACCGAGCTTAAGCTTTAACTAGGTTATGAACATCTCTACACCCTTTTTATATTTAAATCCATTTCCGTTTTGGATAAAAAATTTATTCCAATCTACATTACATTTCATATTTTTTTTATTAAAAATATTTTGAAATGTATATATTTAATAAATTCAGATATTCAACAAATAATTTAATTAATTTTAGATTTCATTTCTAAAATTACAGAAAATTATAAATATTTGACCATCTGCTAGTACTATAGCTTTAGAAGTGAGAAAAATGGTTATAGCAGGGCCGCCTCCGATGGAGATGCATTCCGGTTCTAATCGCGGCACTTAAGCCGCCCTTCGATGGAACATGTTTGGAGGACGAGAACAATAATGCTCGGTCTTACAATGAAAAGCTTGTGAATTTGTTACGTTGGCTGCAAAGGTCGCTTCGGGGACCAAAATCTCATATGCTGACGTATATACACCATTAATGGACATGATCACTAGTCCCAAAAAATACGGTAAAACAATATACGTACATATGTATGTGCCTAATTTGACGAACTTGAACTCCATCGATTTTACAGGAAAAGAAAGTTGAGGGAAGATTTATGTGCAGGTTTCAGCAACACCATTAGAGAATGCTGTGGTAGTGGATTACTTAAAGCTTCATTTTGGTGGAACACCTTCAGAGTAGTTGTTTTGGAACAGTATTCATCCAACTGAGGCTGCTTATAAATCCCTGTCTGATTTTTTGATAAACCCGATCCTTCAAACATTTAACCTTTTGAATTTTCGTCCACACGTTAATTAGATTGGACTAGGTCAGGTAATGTTGAGACCATTGATTCTCTAAGGTCATATGTGCTTTTATGCTTTTCTTTTTCTATATTTTAATAATAAAATTCAGATTCCCATACTCTTTTTTAATTTTTTCAATTAAAAGAGATATATTGGATTGGACCCACCATACACATTTTATCAATATTTTGACTCAAGGAAACCATCCCATTCCTTCCCCGAAGGTTTTTTCAGCTTTTTCTTTTTGCCACATGGACCTGGACCAAATTTTCCGCAACTGAAAAATATAAGAATAATTAAAGTCACCCCCTTTCCACCTAATTTGATTGGAGAAGAGAACGGTTCGATTTATTAATTAAAAAGATCCAAAGATATTTTCTTTTAAATGGCACAAGATCCTCTTTTGGATCCCTAAACAATACCCAAATTTTCAGATTCATCCTTAAAACTTCTTTTTATGACCATCAATTTTGTCTCAGAAAACAATATCAACCAATCCAAATGTGTCACATGACCCCTTATTATTCAATGCAGTATACTTTTTGGATGAAATGAGATAAAATTGACCACTTATAATAAGAACAGAGGTATCAATTTTATCTTAATTTACCAAAAAAATATGGAACAAAAAATTAAAATTGAGAAGCAGAAATGAGATTGAGGTATAGTTTAGTGTTGAATGCAAAAAAGCTGTCTAATGCCGTATAGAATGGCATCTTCATTTTATGGATTAGCTTGAAGAGTATTATCCATCCAATTAACCAAGAAGTGAAACCAGGAGTTGATTAATACACACTACCATAAGAGAAAATGGCTAGACAAGGATTCTTCATGATATTAAATATCTCATGTATATGATTAGAATTTGCTATATATACAAAAAAACAAGAAAATAACGCCATTATATGATTAGAAAACAGGCAAGCTAACCATGGCTTTTTTTTTTCAATTCACAAATAGAAAGCAGGAAAAAGATTGTGCAACATGCATATAACAACACCTAATGTTGTACCATACTGCAAATCATTTTACATTTACCCATTCATATTCCAACACCAAAAAGAATACCTGAAATCTGCATCTACTTCCTGACACCAGATGATCCATTGTTCCCTTCAAACAACTCGTTAATCCTCGCCTCGATATCCTCCGGGTTGTACCGTATAAGCCTATCAGTGTTCCTCCCGATTTCAGGCATACATTGGAGCCTCCCTATGAAGTTTCTATAAGCTGGTAACAAAAGCCTAGACACTGATATCCTCATCTCTTCTCTAAGCTGCTCATCGAATACAATCCATGATGACTGAGTTTTACATACGTCCTCGAATTGGGTATTGAATGATTTGATCTTTTCTTTCATGGACTTGGCAATCGCATTCGATGCTAACGAGGAATTGTCGAGCTTTAATGTTCCAATAATCTTGTTCCATGAACTTCTTTGATAGTTGGTGCAGTATTGCCGGACTTTGGCATTGTGTTTTCGGATCCAGTCATCACCAAGAAGTGACTCTAACTCGCTATCCTTCACTTTTTGTACAATATATCTTCCATTGTTCATCATGAAAACAGAGCACAATGCAGAGTCTCTGTAAATCTTGGATTTCATCTCCAAATTACTCTCCAAAAGCTCCATAATCCATGCCATCTGAACCGACATCGAAGACGAAGATGCCCGTCGATCATCTAGCTTATTAGATGGAACAACCGCATTACTTTCATCGAAAACTTGTTCCAATGTCTGTCGTGATCGACACGCCGCGCGGAGATAGTTCATTACGTAACGTGTGATCGGATGAAGTCCGCCACCGGGAACAGCTGCTTTAGCTGGGTCACGCCGAATTAGATTCTCTAACTCCATGAATATCCCTCTAATCGCTTCTCCTAATCTCCTCCAAATGGTAACCGCTTCGTTTCGAAGAACCAAACAGTATTGATCAGAGAAAACGGAATCGAATTCAGGCATCAAGTCTCTCAAAGTCTCGAACACATCAAGAACTTTGAAAAGCCTCTCTGGCGATCGGCTACCGATAGCAACGGCGTCAGCGAAATTAAGTAACTGAATGGTGGAGCCACGGCAGACTTCCATGAAGGAGAGATCAGCGGCGGAAGAGAATCCAAAAAAGACGCGATCGCATAACCTGCGTTCGCTCGGGAAGAGGATACGAAGGGCGACGTTAGCGGCTTTGATCCAGCGTTCAATCTCGTCTTCGAGCTCTTGCCACGGCATTTTCTGGACTTCATCGATGCTCAGCTTCTGCAATCCGAGCCTCGAGATGCTCTCTTCGAGGAACTCTCTTCGGCAGGTGCTGTAAACGTGAGAGCACTCTTTAACGAACCCTGCGGCCACCATACGCTTGGCGATCTCGTGAAGGTCGCTTACGGTTCCGGAGGGAAGCGCGTCGATCACGATGTCGTAGTCCGTTACCGGTTGAGCTACCGGGATCTGATGATCGAGATCCGCACCGTTGTGAAGAAGTCCATCTTCGTTTTCTTCATTGTCATCGTCAGAATCAAACGATAAGTTCCCGGTTGACTCGTGGTTGCTTCGATTCAGTTCAAAGGACTCAGCACCTCGGTCCATAAGAGACCTGAACTCATCCCCGACTCGGAACATGGCCTGGTGCATCAGGTCATCAGCGCGTACAAGACAAGCGCTGACGGATTTCTCGGCGGCCATGGGTTCCCAATCCCTCATGGTACGAATCAAGTCGTCAATAGCGTCAAGGAAAGCAGAAGAATCAGCGGTGTGAGCCCAGATGGGATGATCAAGCGCCACGTACTGGGAGATCTGACGGTCCAAGGAATTAACGGCTCGCTCGAGGACGGCACAGCCACGAGGGTTGTTGTCGTCAACCATTTTCTCGGACAACTTCTCGCGAGAAAACCTCCCGTCGAAGTTGGAAAAGATCTGCAAAATATCGTCGGCCATGGTGTCGTTTTGACCCAGCGTCTTGGCTATATGCCTGGCCACCGCAAGCAGCTTCTCTTCACCGTTCTCGGCCATAGCTAAAAAAACAGCAAGTAAAATAGAAATATCCCTTGATTCTCTTCTTATCTCAAACTAAGCTTCTACTGCCTTAGAACCCACCAAAAGAAGAAGAAGCAGCGACTACCGGGTATTTGGTTTTAGGGTTAGAGAGGGAATAAAGGGGAGAGTGAAAGTGATATATGAAGGAAACGGCCAGACCTGGGGAAACGCGGTTTGAGAGAAAAAGCAAAGCAGATATGAAAAAGCTAAGGTTGAATGGGAAATAAATAAATAGTGAAAAAAGGAGATTGGTAGTTACGGATACCTGCAAATTTCGTTTCATTTGGTTTAACCTTAAGTAAACCTACAATATATGTGTGACAAGTGAAGATGTGTTTGTGTTTTTGGAGTTTAGTTGAGATTTGGGCAATCAATACCACTCTTCTTCTCCTCCTCCTCCTCTTCACACAGTAACTCTTGTTTTACTCTCATTTCGGGTTTCCTTTAATTACACTACACATTTCCCCAAGGTTAATACACCTTTTTGTATTTATACTTTATCTTCAGTAATTACCACTTGCATTAATAATTAATCTTTGAATTTAATCATTGTTAAACATAATTTTCGATATAATTTTAAATTATATAATGATATTTTATGAGATTTAACAGTAGACTTTGACTGATAAACATAATTAATTAACCCTTCAATATTCTATATAGTTTATAAATTTGTCATTATGTATATAAAGCTACCTGTTCCTTTCTATCTAGACGGATCTAGGTAATTAGAAGATATGCATGTATTGTCTTACACTTGATAGTTGGATTTTATTTTAGAAAAGCTTGACCTTGCATCATACCTTACATTAAAACACAGATAGAAACAAACAAGGTGATCCTTCCATTCTTTTCACCTGCAACGCAGGCAATTTTATATATATATGTATATTTAAAGATTACTTGGAAAGACAATATGTATCAAACACTTTATAACATCCAATCAAGTGCAGGTTTGGCACTCGTTCAACAAAGCCTTTCTCACACATACACTAAAAAAGGTATACTCTAAT